>NC_136424.1:148037500-149237500 GCF_052625555.1 Lactuca saligna
TCACACACAAGAGGGTTTGCGGTCGTAAACATTTTCTATGGTGTTAAGGGAGGCTACTAGGGTGGATAATGACGTTTCTATAGGGTAAACCCCGAGACTAGGGTTTCCTCGAAATAGCTCTGACTCGCCGAGTCGGGCCTTGCGACTTGCTGAGTCAGTTGCGACATGCATCCAAGATGCCACGACCCTACTCGACGACTTGATCTCCCAACTCGTCGATTCCATGAATAAAACCTTCCTAAATTGGCAACTTTCCAACCAATACCCGAACCAGGTGTTACATGGTTAATCACATAAAGTTGCCAACTTTATGTGCATGCATGGCTAAATAGGACTCTAGAGCTCAAAAGATGTAACGTCGTAATTTTTTTTCAAAACAATTTTTCATTTTCCATCACAATAAAACTCATATAATATTCTCAAATCTCATATTATCAATTTCATCACAAATAAACATATCCTAGAATCTCAAAAACATAATCTTCTGTCAGTGTGTACAAATCATGTTGGCGCCTTCCCGCGATACTCGCTAGTACCTGAAACACATATCACATAACACGCTAAGCATAAATGCTTAGTGAGTTCCCCAAAATACCACATATAGCACATAAGCCACTCGAGGCTATAACTCGGTATGACCCTCCGGTCAATGTGTCTCAACGGGACCCTCCAGTCCCGTAGCTCGTTGTACCATCCGGTATGGTCTGTATCATTGGACCCTCTGGTCTGGTCTATATCGTTGGACCCTCCCGTCCGGTCTATATAACACATAGCATATATAACGCAATGTATATAAATCTCAAGCATACATATACGCATAAGACCCGCCGGTCTGTACATAGATACCACTCAAGGTAATGTATAGTGAGAAGACTCACCTCATATGATGTCTAGTATACTCTTGTTCTCGATATCCCTGATCTAGCCTCCTCCTATCAAAATGATACTATCTCTAATCAATACTCTCTTTATGTTCTAATCTCTTAAGAATGGGTAGAAGACCATTCTACCCCTCCATGACCTCTCTTGAATCAGTTTGACCTAAAACCCTAAGGTCAACGGAAGTCAACTCCAGTCAACAATCCAGCTTTGACCAGACTCGTTGAGTGCACTCGGGTGACTCGGCGAGTCCATGTGTGTCCTCTGAATCCTCCTAAGGCCTCACTCGACTCGTCAAGTTAACCTTTCACACGACGGGTTACCACTGGTCACGAATCTTCGGGCAACCCGGTCCGAATCGTCGAGTCCTCTCATGGACTCGGCGAGTTTCCTCCATGGCAATACTCATTTGACCTTGTAAGGTCAAATATGTTTCTCTAACTTATAGATCTGGCCCTCTAGCACCCCAAAAGTCACGTAAAGGTTCAATCTTTATGTCCATGCACCACACATCTAGCTCTATTTGATGAAATAACCCTTATAATGGTGTCTTAGGCTCAATACTCTTATGTGACTACATAAAGTTAGGATCATGGGACTCTTTGGACCTCTCAAGGTCCAGATCTAATGTCTATGCCTCAAGAGGACTTCACTTTCATCATAACTCAACTTACAAGAGGGTAAAGAAACCCTAAATTCATGAGATCTACTAACTATATGAAAACAGGTAGAGATTTATACCTTAACCAGAAGATTTGAATGGAATCGTAGTAGATCTGAGCCCCTTCAACAATTTAGCTTGAACAATCTCCTTCTTCTTTGCAAGAATGCACCCAAAATGATGAAAATTAGCACCCTCTTTCTCTCTATGCTCTCTGGATCAATTAGGGTCTCTCAAGGGAAGTGTGGCCGCAATTGAAGGCCATAAGGGCCTTTAATTAGGTCACAAACCCGGACAATTAGGGTTTTCCTCAGCAGCGCTGACTCGGCGAGTCAGATACCTGACCCGTCGAGTCCATTTATTAAACACGTCACCAAAACGCGACCCTACTCGACGAGTTAAGGCACCAACTCGTCGAGTCACTGCTCATATCTCAAAATGAATACTCAAAATATTATCCCTGGAAATCTGGGTGTTACAATTCTCCCCCACTTGAATTAGATTTTGCCCTCGAAATCGCTCATCAACCACATAGATAGATACCAAACACCCGAAAAGCACCACTGAAAGGATCTCACACCAAAACGATATCTTACTCCATGGATACTTGAACCTAAATAACAACTCCTAAATTTGGAACAAAATCGACCCCTCTGCCACTAATACACCCCTTCTGACTTTCCAAATCTCGAACTCCAATGGTCTGGTCCGCCGCCAGACCATCCACTCAGGATATCATCACAATATTTGCTCCTCGAATAACAGACCGTGATAACTCACTGCCCCTCTGATTCTCACAGATAATCCTAACAATCGGCTACCGATCATCCTTGCCAGGCATACCAAACGATCCCAAACACTCTTCCATAGAAGAAAGGGTCACATGCTACCATATACCCATCCACTAGACTGCTGTCAGAATCCGTCCGAACATCGAACCCTCAACACCCTGTACTCAAACATAAGAAAATAATTACGCTCGCTCAGAAGTGTCCTTGGATATCTAAAATCATATGCCCCGAAGCGTCTCACTGACTTCCTTCTCATAACAACTATCTCGGCCCATTGTCACACACCAGACATGAAGCTTGCTTTACCCCAAGCGAATACGGAATTCGTCTCACCCTCGACCTTTGTCGTCTAATACTCATTAGTTCCATGCGCCTTGCGAGTATTCTCATACCCACGAAACTGACCCACTCTGGTCAAATAAATCAGATGAAGATCAAAATCCCTCAAAATAAGACCTAACCACAAAACCGAAATCTCATCTCGCCTACTCAACACACGAACGAATCTAGACTCAAGCTCGAGAGTCTGGTTCAACAGCAGGCTTGGAACCACTCAATTCCAATCTGGTACTCAACTCATGACCCAAGATTCACGAATTTAAGCAAGCGCCTTCTCCCCAATTCATTCCGATTACGAAAATCCCCACTCAACTTGGGATATATCAGTTCCCAACTGATACGGAGACCCCTATCTCGCTCTTGGTTCGGCAACCAGGCTCCCGCAGACTCAAACGGTAAGGCTACCCTAGCCTAAGAACTCCCCTGCGCCATACTCTGACTTAGAGAATATTGCGGCTCCCTGTAACCTTACAACACCCCTTCGCTGACTAGTGAGTGCTACGGCTCCCCGTAGCATCACAACACCCTCTCGTTGACTAGTGAGTACTATGGCTCCCCGTAGCATCACAACACCCTCTCTTTGACTAGTGAGTACTCCAGCTCCCGGTAGCATCACAACACCCTCTCGCTGACTAGTGATTACTACGGCTCCCCGTAGCATCACAACACACTCGCTCTGACTAGTGAGTACTACGGCTCACCGTAGCATCACAACACCCTCTCACTGACTAGTGAGTACTACGGCTCACTGTAGCATCACAACACCCTATCTTGGAGAGGAAGGAGCTCATTGGAGAAGTGTTGGTTGCATTGGAGCTTATAGATCCAGACCTTGTTCAACTTGATCTTTCTTCTGGATGTAGAAAGTTTGAATCTTGATATTCATTTGTTAGATCTAGCTAGTTTTGGGTGTTACAAGCTTTAGGTCACTTTAGTGCATAAAGTTTAGATCTTGAAAGTTTTTAACCTTGTTATGAATAAAGTTGGAAACTTTATCCACCTAAACATCATATTGATTCAAAACTGAAGGTTTGAGACTTGGATTTAATGGTTTAAGTTGACAAAGATACACTTTTGGTCCGTTTGACACTTAAAGACTAGATCTTGGTTTTTTGGACCATCCTAATGGATAAAGTTAGAAACTTTATCCATTATGGAGCTATTAGGAACCATAAAAATTTGATCTTGGTCCTTCTATCCCTTCCATGCAAGAGTTATGATGTCTTAATGGATTAATAAGTTTGGGTTTTAGCTTTTTGGACATTTTCTAGACATGGAAAGTCATACCGGTTGTAAATTTATGACTTAACTCGATATTTTGAGTCTAGATCTGAGTTAAGATGCAAAGGCCTTAAGGAATAAGCACTTAATGAGAAGGAAAGTGTCCAAACGTAGTACATTGGGCGTACCAAGGGATATGTTGCGCGTACTTGGTCAAGATCTTGTGTTTTGGCCAATGATGTATTATGTTGGGGGGTAGTTACTGAGTACGCTTAGCATACTCAGCCAGTTTGATTTCTTTAACTTTTGACTTTGACCATTGACCAAGTTTGAATTAAGGGCATTTTGGGTATTTTGAGCTATAGTTTGAGATTTTGTCAATATTTGTTGCCTATATGACCTGTAGAGTTGGTATTTGGAGCAATGTGTTGTTCAACTATTTTGTCAGACTGTGAGGTGAGTTTTCCTCACTATATATGTGGGTCAAAGGCACCAATACCGGACCACTAGGTTATGTATCCTGGTATATAGGATGTTGTAATGTTGTGATGATCTTTTTATCTATATTCTGGTATATAGGATGTTCCAGTACTGTAGTGATCTACTAGATCTGTGTATATATCCTTATATGAGAGGATGTTGTAGTAGTAGCATGCTAGATAGAGTGCTAGTAGACTGGTTATCATCTAGTGGAGTACCCTAAGGGTTATATGTAGTCATGTAGGATAGCCTGAGAACTCTTGATCTAGGCTTTCTTATATGTTCCTTGTTTGGTTGTGGATCCAGAGTAGGATCATCTGTATGGTGGCTATCTCACATCTAGTTACTTATGGTTATGTGTTTCATGGAAGTTAGCTGGTAGAGAGACGGTTTGTTATGAGAGGACTAGTAGGAAGTAGTAAGTTGTATAATTGATGTTTGCATGTTTTCTGTGCTTACTTGATCCTTGATTGTTTATATATCGATATATGGTGGTAGTGGGTTGAGGCGGTCACGCTTTGTGTTGTAGGCCAAGATACCCAGTGCGGGCTGGTTGTAAGTCGTAGGCATGGAGGCATGGGAAGATTGGTTGAGTTGAAGCAGTTTGCCAAAAAAACCCTTGGTATTCTAGTCTGATGACTGATTGGACCCGTTGCATGTTGGCATTCCCATCTGACGACTGACTGGGCCTCGGCATTCCAATCTGATGGTTGTGAGCCTTTATGCATGCTTGTATGTTTATCGTATGGGGTATTTTAGGGGAAACTCACTAAGATTCGTGCTTACCCGGTTTTTTATGTTTTTTTTAGGTTTTCTCGGTGTTCGTGGGAAGGCAAATGCGAGATTGTACACACTCATCAGCAACATTGAGGATTCTGAATTTACTATAATACTCTGATTTTTAATAAATGTATTTTTAGAATAAACAGTTTTCGTAATAACAAATTTATAATTGGGAAGTTTTACTTTTATAAAATGAAAATTTTTGGTTGTGAAAATGGGACGTTTCAAATCTTGTTTATCAAAAGAGATGATGAATACATAAGTTAATGATGTGAATATTTGTTGGAATTATTTCATACTAATGGACTATTCATATTAACCACAATACATGGTAAGACTAACTTCGTATGAACATGTTTATTTGAATACACATAAGTCTAGAACCTTTCAGGAATTTAGAGATCTCATTAAGAGAAGATAAGAATCAATTGGGAAAAAGATTAGATACTCATATCCAATAGGGATAATGACCATATCAGTCAAAACTTATTAATCATCTAATGAAATATAAAAGAGTTTCATGAGTTGCTCCACCCAAAAAAATCCTCAAACGGTGTTAGTTGGATAGAGGAACAAATCTTTGTTTGATTTGGTACTTGATGAGTCGTATTACACTATTATACAATGAATAGTGTTACAAGATTCATTGATATTTCACAAACTAAAAGGTTCATACGACACTTTGTGGGATATGGAGTAGGGTTTATTCTTCACTATCACACATGGACGTATATGACTATGAGCTTACGGTCGTCGTGAAGTGATCGATAATCTAGAACATAGAATAAAGATATGTTATCTCATTGGATATCACAACAAGAATTTTAGGTAATTATTCTACAAACATTCTGAGCACAAAATGTTTGTTGCTCAATGTTTAGTCTTTCGATAAAGGGGTTGATATCCAAAAGGGCTATTGGGGGCCATAGTAGTCTTGATAAGGTTCAAGAGTCAACCAATAAATAACCTAAAGTTATCCCTTGTATTCAATTCGAAGTTGAAAGAGATATTGAGGAAATTAACATACCTCCATTTCTTCCTTATAGATGTGATAGAGGACATCATATACTTAGTTATATAGAATCTATATTACTAATGAACATGAATCACTAGTAGATTCAATCAAAGTATACCAACTATCAGAAGATATGGCAAGCCCTAAAGGCTGCAATATGGAAGGAGGACATGGAGAGAGACATTTAATCCATGTAAGTTTTTAAACTTGAATAAACAAGCACTTTGCATTAAAATCTTGAGTGTATGTATATCTTTAAAAATGAATAAGCATGGATGGGAACAAACACATATTCAAACCAAGAAAGATTGTGCAGGATGTGTAAGGTTATGAAGTTCAGTTATGGACTGGAACAAACATCTTGCATTGGAATCTTTGTCAAGAGAATTCAAGATTTGGAATTTCGAGAAATGAAGATGAGCCATATATGCATCAAATCCAGTGGAAGCAATTGGAAATTTTGTTTCAATGACAAAATTCAAGAGTTCGAATTCAGAGAAACGTAAATGATCCATATATATATATATGTGTGTGTAGGGGGGGGGTCAATGTTAGTGAGAGCACTATTGTCACCATTATACTATAAATGGAAGATATACAATTCATAGGAAACAATCTTCTAACTTACAAAGTGTAACAATTTGGCTTAGTTTGGAAATCGTTTCGCTTTCAGACACATGGGAAAAACAACACACGTAACGAAATTAAGGATCTATGGAGATAGACATGCATGATTATTAGAATATGCCAAGGAACATGGAATCTCGAAGAAGCTCAAGATGAAGAACTCCAAGAGAGTTCAATCTTATAAAGTATGGCATGAAATTAAGCAAGGAAAATGTCCTAGTTCTACTGTTGAGCTATATAAAATGATTCGATTCCCACATGCTTCTTATAAAGTATGGCATGAAGGTAGCAGATTAATACCTCAGACAGATTCCTAACACGAAACAGATGCTTGAACTAACACTTCTCCTTTGATACTTCCTCTTCAAACATGGAATCCTCCCCAAAATCTCAAAGATAAGCTCCCAATTGTTCTTACTTCACACACTAGAGGGTTTGCGGCCGTAAACATCTTCTATGGTGTTAAGGGGGGATACTAGGGTCGATAATGACGTTTCTATAGGGAAAACCCCGAGACTAGAGTTTCCTCCAAATAGCTCTAACTCGCCGAGTCAGGCCTTCCGACTCGCTAAGTCAGTTCCGACACGCATCCAAGATGCCACGACCCTACTCGACGACTTGATCTCCCAACTCGCCAATTCCATGAAGAAAACCTTCCTAAATTGGCAACTTTCCAACCAATACCCAAACCAGGTGTTACATGGTTAATCACATAAAGTTGCCAACTTTATGTGCATGCATGGCTAAATAGGACTCTAGAGCTCAAAAGATGTAACGTCGTAATTTTTTTTCAAAACAATTTTTCATTTTCCATCACAATAAAACTCATATAGTATTCTCAAATCTCATATTATCAATTTCATCACAAATAAACATATCCTAGAATCTCAAAAACATAATCTTCTGACAGTGTGTACAAATCATGTTGTCGCCTTCCCGCGATACTCGCTAGAACCTGAAACACATATCACATAACACGCTAAGCATAAATGCTTAGTGAGTTCCCCAAAATACCACATACAGCACATAAGCCACTCAAGGCTATAACTCGGTATGACCCTCCGGTCAATGTGTCTCAGCGGGACCCTCCAATCCCGTAGCTCGTTGTACCATCCGGTATGGTCTATATCGTTGGACGCTCTGATCTGGTCTATATCGTTGGACCCTCCCGTCCGGTCTATATAACACATAGAATATATATAACACGATGCATATAAATCTCAAACATACATATACGCATAAGACCCTCCGGTCTGTACATAGATACCACTCAAGGTAATGTATAGTGAGAAGACTCACCTCATATGATGTCTAGTATACTCTTGTTCTCGATATCTCTGATCTAGCCTCCTCCTATCAAAATGATAATATCTCTAATCAATACTCTCTTTATGTTCTAATCTCTTAAGAATGGGTAGAAGACCATTCTACCCCTCCATGACCTCTCTTGAACCAGTTTGACCTAAAACCTTAAGGTCAACGGAAGTCAACTCCAGTCAACAATCCAGCTTTGACCAGACTCGTTGAGTGCACTTGGGTGACTCGGTGAGTCCATGTGTGTCCTCTGAATCCTCCTAAGGACTCACTCGACTCGTCAAGTTAACCTTTCACACGATGGGTTACCACCGGTCACGAATCGTCGGACAACCCGGTCTGAATCGTCGAGTCCTCTCATGGACTCGGCGAGTTTCCTCCATGGCAATACTCATTTGACCTTCTAAAGTCAGATATGCTTCTCTAACTTATAGATCTGGCCCTTTAGCACCCCAAAAGTCACGTAAAGGTTCAATCTTTATGTCCATGCACCACACATCTAGCTCTATTTGATGAAATAACCCTTATAATGGTGTCTTAGGCTCAATACTCTTATGTGACTACATAAAGCTAGGATCATGGGACTCTTTGGACCTCTCAAGGTCCAGATCTAATGTCTATGCCTCAAGAGGACTTCACTTTCATCGTAACTCAACTTAAAAGAGAGTAAAGAAACCCTAAATTCATGAGATCTACTAACTATATGAAAACAGGTAGAGATTTATACCTTAACCAGAAGCTTTGAATGGAATCGTAGTAGATCTAAGCCCCTTCAACAATTTAGCTTGAACAATCTCCTTCTTCTTTGGAAGAATGCACCCAAAATGATGAAAATTAGCACCCTCTTTCTCTCTATGCTCTCTGGATCAATTAGGGTCTCTCAAGGGAAGTGTGGCCGCAATTGAAGGCCATAAAGGCCTTTAAATAGGTCACAAACCCGGACAATTAGGGTTTTCCTCAGCAGCGCTGACTCGGCGAGTCAGATACCCGACCCGTCGAGTCCATTTATTAAACACGTCACCAAAACGCGACCCTACTCGACGAGTTAAGGCACCAACTCGTCGAGTCACTGCTCATATCTCGAAATGAATACTCAAAATATTATCCCTGGAAATCTGGGTGTTACAATTCTCCCTCACTTGAATTAGATTTTGCCCTCGAAATCGCTCATCAACCACATAGATAGATACCAAACACCCGAAAAGCACCACTGAAAGGATCTCACACCAAAACGATATCTTACTCCATGGATACCTGAACCTAAATAACAACTCCTAAATTTGGAACAAAATCGACCCCTCTGCCACTAATACACCCCTTCTGACTTTCCAAATCTCGAACTCCAATGGTCTGGTCCGCCGCCAGACCATCCACTCAGGATATCATCACATTATTTGCTCCTCGAATAACAGACCGTGATAACTCACTGCCCCTCTGATTCTCACAGATAATCCTAACAATCGGCTACCGATCATCCTTGCCAGGCATACCAAACGATCCCAAACACTCTTCCATAGAAGAAAGGGTCACATGCTACCATATACCCATCCACTAGACTGCTGTCAGAATCCGTCCGAACATCGAACCCTCAACACCCTGTACTCAAACATAAGAAAATAATTAGGCTCGCTCAGAAGTGTCCTTGGATATCTAAAATCATATGCCCCGAAGCGTCTCACTGACTTCCTTCTCATAACAACTATCTCAGCCCATTGTCACACACCAGACATGAAGCTTGCTTTACCCCAAGCGAATACGGAATTCGTCTCACCCTCGACCTTTGTCGTCTAATACTCATTAGTTCCATGCGCCTTGCGAGTATTCTCATACACACGAAACTGACCCACTCCAGTCAAATAAATCAGATGAAGATCAAAATCCCTCAAAATAAGACCTAACTACAAAACCGAAATCTCATCTCGCCTACTCAACACACGAACGAATCTAGACTCAAGCTCGAGAGTCTGGTTCAACAGCAGGCTTGGAACCACTCAATTCCAATCTGGTACTCAACTCATGACCCAAGATTCACGAATTTAAGCAAGCGCCTTCTCCCCAATTCATTCCGATTATGAAAATCCCCTCTCAACTTGGGATATATCAGTTCCCAACTGACACAGAGACCCCTATCTCGCTCTTGGTTCGGCAACCAGGCTCCCGCAGACTCAAACGGTAAGGCTACCCTAGCCTAAGAACTCCCCTGCGCCATACTCTAACTTAGAGAATACCACGGCTCCCTGTAACCTTATAACACCCGTTCGCTGACTAGTGAGTACTATGGCTCCCCGTAGCATCACAACACCGTTTCGCTGACTAGTGAGTACTATGGATCCCCGTAGCATCACAACACCCTCTCTTTGACTAGTGAGTACTCCGACTCCGGGTAGCATCACAACACCCTCTCACTGACTAGTGATTACTACGACTCCCCGTAGCATCACAACACCCTCTCTCTGACTAGTGAGTACTACGGCTCCCCGTAGCATCACAACACCCTCTCGCTGACTAGTGAGTACTACGGCTCACCGTAGCATCAAAACACCTTGTCTCTGACTAGTGAGTACTACGGATCCCCGTAGCATCACAACACCCTCTCACTGACTAATGAGTACTACGGCTCCCCGTAGCATCACAACACCCCCTCACTAACTAGTAAGTACTACGGCCCCCCGTAGCATCACAAAACCCTCTCTCTGACTGGTGAGTATTGTGGCTCCCCGTAGCCTTACAGTACTTTCTCTTACCATCCCAGGGTTTAATCCTTTAGTCGACCCCACTCACTGCATCTATTAACCCATGCTCCACGGCCCAACATAGATAGATGCACACACCATCCAAAAGTAAGTGGTGCTACTCTTGACGGCAGTCGTCATGACCAAACTCCTTTTCTCACCGCAATTCTCATTCTTAAATAATCTCTTTTGACATCAATCAGTCGAAGAGCTCCCACTGGAACCATAGACACTTGTTACACCACTTGCCATCAAGAGCTCATAACTCAAAATAATCTGGAATTAAGGACATAATAATCGAGTACCTCGGTACACTATCACAGAATCTCATGATGTTTTATCCAAACCACAGATCTCATACCTACGGCACCATACTCGGGTACTGCATTGCTCTTTCAGAATCTCACAACCCATCTTCCTCTCACACCATTTGAATCTCAGAGTATTCCATCCCCCAATTGAAAACACAGAGGCATCGTTAATGGCACGGAACATGATGTCGAACATCTGAAACTCCCCCTCGACTGATCATTACTCACACGGTGCTACTCATATCGACCCTGAAATTGGTTAACAAATCAGTGGCTGCCCTTCCAGGGGTATAGATTACAATCTATACCTTCACTAGAAAATCTCGGTTATTATATCCTCAATCTAGCGACCCAATCACACTCGAACTCGACATATGCTAACCCCAAAAATCACAGACCACAAATAATCTCCTAATTCGCCCATCCTTTCTCAAACATATACCACATGTGTTATCTTGCTCTGCACCTAGCTTCGATCACCAATAACCCTAGACTCATGAATCCGCACTGCAGGTCTCTATATCCAGATCTTTAACCATTCCCGAACAAATCTCTGATTCCCTCAATAAAATACCCGGTTCTCCCTCACTTAGGGCTCGAACCATCACCAATTGGCACACCAACAATTTATCCCATAGACTGTTTCCACTGGTAACATCGCACCTACTCTTGGAAGGTGCTACGCAATGCTCGATGATCTCCCCGACAGAGATCAACCAACTCCCATTACCCCGAATTTCAGATGAAATCCTCAGAACTCCCCATCATAACTACCTCTAGTCACTCAGAATCTCACACCATTCCATCACCGGACCTCCCAACGGTCCAGTATCAACCCTGACTCTTGGTCTGGAAATGACGAACTATCATTTTCCTCATCCTTGACTCCTCAACTAACGCTCCATCACATCACTTATGATAAGAGCAGAACCCACATTACCGCTCTCGATACCCATCAAAATTAATAAGAGCCACCGCCCTGATAGACCCATCTTGATTGTCCGACCCTGCAGCTAACACATGCCCTACTATACTCAAATAGGGTGTATCTTGGTCCTTGACCATCTCAGTCCCCACTGACGACCTGATCAATCTATATCTTTACCTCGCGGAAGACCTACTGCCATATACTCCGATTGAAGATCACCATCAGTGCAATCCCACAGGGCTCACCCCCAAACTCGGAAACCGAAATCTCCACACCTCTTACGTCTCCTACAGGAACGAAATTAGCACCACTCTGGTCTCGGAAAGTGACACCCCAACTATCGGTCGGTCGCCCAGCCCAGACAGAATTCTTCCATAACGTACCATCCCTACTCATCCTTGAGTCTTGCGACTTCAATTGGTATCTCACCAAAAATCCATCGGAGCTAACTCGATTTCCCTCTCAAGGGATACTTCAATAAAACTCGTTCATCATGGCCCTCAGTCCCCATACTCTTTCACATCTGTTCTCAGCTCAGATAATCACCACGGAATAATCGATGAAACCAGAAGCACTAACCGCTACATGTCATGGTACTCAAACCGTGACATCACCTCTCGATCTGCTACTTATCATGGTACTCGAACCATCACCTCTCGGTCTGCTACTTATCATGGTACCCGAACCATGACATCACCTCTCAATCTGCTACTTATCATGGTACTCGAACCATCACCTCTCGATCGGCTACTTATCATGGTACCCGAACCATGACATCACATATCGATCTGCTACTTAGTGTTGGATTAATGTCTAAGTCCATAACTATATTTGGTATATACTTGACCCGACCCGGCATGGTCCATTTGGGTTGCACTTCACCGGCACAATTTATATGGATAGTATTTTGAGAATATATACTTATGATTTATATTAATATATTATAAGTTCTAATATATTAATATAATCATATTATTTAATTAGTATTGATCAAGAATTAATTTATAATTAATTAAGTGATCAAAATGAACTAATTAAATATGGACTCTTAGATATATATATATATATATATATATATATATATATATATATATATATATATGTGTGTGTGTGTGTGTGTAGTGGGCCAAGTTCATTTAGGTTGGGCTAAGTCTTCATGGATATTCCATGGAGCCTTAACCCATGGATCCTAGGAAATGAAAGGTCATGGGTATTAGGGTTTAACCCTAATCCTCCACACTATATAAAGATGTCCTTGGTTGGTGAAATGGGCACTAGTGTGGTACACTAAGAAGGGCTAGCCAATTTCACTAGAGAGAACCAAGTATCCATATTCTCTAAAGTCTTCCAAGGTGTTTTGGTGATTTGTGATTCCACTTGAGGCTTCCACACTATTGGGGCTAAGCTCTTAAAGCTTGAAGACATCAAGCTACATCAAAAGGTATGTCATCTAACTAGTACTTTGTAGTATAAGAACTTCATAATATGCTAGTTAGGATTAAAGCCTTGGAAAGTTCTTATTTGCATGTATAATAGAGAAAACATAGATCCAAGGTTTATAGGGTTGCATGTACACCATAGGAGTGTTAGAATGCTAAAAACCCAACAGTGGTATCAGAGCCACGGGTTGTTTTCTGTTATATTGATGCAAGTATGTTATTTTCAAAGTTGAAAAAAAAGGAAAAAAAAAACATGAAGTTTGTCAAATTTTAAGATAATTACTTGTTCTTGTGAAAAACTAATTATTTGTAAAATTTGAATAATTTGCTTTATGAGTTGAATTAGGTCAAATTTAATAAAAGATAAAATGATATGATTATTTTATTAGTTTTAAAAGTTTGATCTAAAGAGTTTTATTTTTTGAAACCTCCATAAGTTATGGATATGAAAAGGTTTTTAAAAAATTTTGATTCAAAGTTTTTATGGAGTTACAAAATTTGGTATTAATGTTTTAAAGGATTTCATAACTTAAGAATAAGTTATGGATCACCAAATTTTTTTTGTTTTACCTTGTTTTATGAGTGAATTTAGATTAATGAATAAAATTATGTGATAGTTGGTTTTAATCCAAATTAATCTAAAAGAAGTTCATAAAATGTGTTTATGTAACTTATAAGTCACATTTATGAATCTTAAAACTCATAAAAGTTGTCATAGGTTACACAATGAAGAGTCTTTTTCCTCATTAAATTGTTTTATGACTCCATAACTTGTCCTCAAGTTATGGATGTTCAAGAGTCACTTCATTAAAGTTTTTAAAACTTTAATTAAACTCATAAGTTATGAAAATCCAAGAGTTTTGAATAGTTTCAAAACTTGACCTTATGTTTTGGAATTTGTAAAGTTTTCCCCATGAATACTTTAATTCCAAGTTAGCCCTTAGAATTTTAAAAGTTAAAATTCAACCCTTATACTTTATAATATTATAAGTTAATAATATATATATATATATATATATATATATATATATATATATATATATGTATAAGAGTAAAGTCAGTCTTACCGCTAGTACGCCTCATTCACGAAGCCGATCTATAAGGTGGGTATAAGGTTGTTTCCTATAAAATGGCAACTTAATGGGTGTCCACTCTCACCCACCGCTTGCTTGACTGGTGGAGGGTCGTTAGCCGAACGGGTTTAACAGGACTATAATTCTCCCTTCATTAAAAGTATTAATGATAAATACTAAGTAACTAAACTCTTAATAATACCCAATCTTAGTTATTTAGGAAAATGTGAATAAGGTGCTAATCCATGAAATTACACTTTGCACTTTGTTTAAGTCGGTTAGTGGAACGTGTGTGGTTAACCGGCACACTAACTCGTATTTAACAAGGTAGGCAAAGGGTAACTTAATGCTTATCATAGTATCGATGGAGCGTGTGTGGTTAACCGACACATCGATTGAGGGGTAAACACTTAAGGGTACCAAGTAATTTGCATGGTTACTTCACACCTTGTTTTGTGATCCTCGGCATCCCAGTCACAAAACCTGAAGGGCACACTCGAGATTGAAACATGCCATTGAAAGTTCAATGAATCTCAAAGATCTAGGAATTTCAAATCCAATTAAAACCTAATTAATTATTTCGTTTTTCATGGTGAAAATTGGTGAATCGTCATTCACCTACCTTCAAATATTCTATAGCTTGGATTACGGCATCCCTCTTCCAAGTTATAAAATAGTTTGTTGGGTACTAGCCTTAATATTTCATATTGGGTGTTATATTAAGGACTTTAAATCAACTATCTTGAATCTCTCCCAAAAGATGTCAAGTTCAGACATCTATGATCTTCCCAAATATCTTGGAACCTCACTTCCTCCACCTCCTCAAATTATTCTCCCTAACCCATAAGTTCAAGGTCACTCAAGCCCTATTGGCAAGGCAAGGTCTATGTGTGATCACATCTTGGAGATGAAGTCACATGCTGACAAGCCGGGAGAGTTGGGTGTCAAAGTCTTGAGAAAGTTAGTGGTTTAATCACTTTCTAAGTCACATAGTGAGTTCCTTTAGGACTCCTATGAGATAGACTATGACAAGACGCTTAATGATCCTATCTATTTGCTTGGTTCTGCTAAATCAGAAATGATTTACTGTACTAGTAAAGCAAATTTGATTAGGAGATCAACTTCCCAAAACTTTATGGACACGGACAATAGTGACACAGGAAATCCAGAAATGCATTCTCTTCCCAATGGAAAGGGATTGGCCATAGTCAACTTGGTTGACCAAATGGTAAAGAGAAAGGCTAAGTTTGAGATAGTCCCATGTACTATTACCTAAGGATCCATATATTTCTATTGCCAAAGGAAGGGGCTTTGGTTATGAAGCTGTCAAACTTACCTAAGGATGATAAAGTCAATAAGTTTGACTTTATTTCAGGTAAAGTCCATGGTCTAACTCTATTAAGTTCCTACTTGGAGATTCTTATTACATGATGTGGCTGGATCACATGTTGATGTTTTAAGAATCAAAGAAATGTAAAGAAACTTAAAGGAAGTATATGTTGATTCTGATCGCGAAGATAGATTTCGATCGCATGGTTCGGTGATCAGAATTTTGAGCACGTGCTTAAGAGTTATGATAGATTGCTTAGGAATAGATGACAACAAGTTTTCATATACATCTGCATTGTAACGATTAGTTTTTCCGCAAAGTTTTAAAATAAAAGAAAAGTTTTTAATTTTATTTATTTTAAAAAAAATATCCTTACAATGGCATTTGAAAAAAAAAGATGTTGTTTATATGATTCCATTGATAGCAATATTGGAAATATGAATTTGAGTCTTTCATTTATGGTAGTGTCTAAATTTACCAAATAAGGAAAGATTCTCATCACCCAAGTTTCAGTTGGATAGAAACTTGGAATCATGCAAGTTGTATAGTATGATGAATGAGAACTTTTGAGCATTGGAAAATTAAGACTAACTGCTTGTTCACATGGATGTGTGAGTCAAGAGAAGGACTAAGGGATCAAGTACACTTTCTTGTGCACTTATCAAACTCCACCACAAAAGATGGATAAGACTATTCATCATGATTTACTAAGGTTTAGTAAATATGATTATACTTACAAGCTTAAGTATAATTCTGAAGTATTGGAAAATTTTTCAATGTATGACAGAACGAATAAGAAGAATCAAATTAGGTAGAAGGATAAAAGTTTCTCAAATCTGAAAAGATGGGAGAGTCCTTTTAGTATTATGTTTTAAGATCATCTTAATGATTTTGAGACCTTATCACAATTCATCCTCTAAGTAGATTATGAGAGTTAAGAAGAGGAGTTATGAATTGTTGAAGTGGTTAAATCAAGAAGATGCTTCATACTTCATTCGAAAACAGTTCATAGAGTTATACTCTAAGATTGTAACTTGAGTGACATGTCTTAAATAAGGTTTAAAACACTTGTCAAATGTAAGAGTAAAAGTTTTCTACTCTTGTACATTTGAAATTGGTAAGTTGTGATGTTTTGGATAAAACAAAGATCAACTAAGGCTAATTGTGTTAAGTGTCTGTCTTGAGTAGAATCTACACACTATCTCTTGAATATCTGGCAAGAAAGTCTTATAGGTCAAGGAGACAGTGGGAGTCTAAAAGATCCTGAAAGGGTTTCAAGAAGTAATCAAGAACAAAAACATGTATTCCATCACTACCACACAACTAGAGGTTTATAACCTATCGTGTTGACATTTTTGTGCCCATTCCAGTTAAATTGGTTATACATTTGAGTTCTAAATGTTCTCAGTTGTTTGGATAACTACTTGGAAGCAATGGCAGGCCCTTGAGCTGCCAGGTGGCAAGAAGTTAAGATTGCACAAGTTCAATCCATATGAGTTAGGATTTTTCACTAACCTAGTCATGTGGTTATGGTTTTGAAAAATTCACATGGATAGGAACGCTTACACCATAAAATCTAAGTGTCATAAGGTTTTTCCTCGATTCATGAAAATGATGGTAAGGAAACTCTTTCACTAAGTAGATTTTAAGTAGATAGCAATTGTGACTTTTGCAGTTCTCAAAGTCGTTAGTGGAGCGTGTGTGGTTAACTGGCACACTAACATTGACTTATGAGAAATGGAAAAAGGTCTAACGAATTTAGACTATGATTACAGCATCCCTTTTCATAGTTCTAAAATTGTTTAGACACACTTGTGAGCTATCTAAGAGAGGTGTGTGATTTTGATAAAGTCTTATCAAGGCAATCTAGTATCAGAAATCTGAACTTTGGTAAGAAAGTCAATAAAGTATTGATTTCTAGAAGTCCAGTTGATTTCTGGGTACATGTCAAAGCTAGTGGGAGCATAAGTGTTATGATATTAATCATCATGTTAGTGGGAGCATGATAATTATGATAAAGGTTGCAAGTTAGCAATGTTAATTATAGAAAAACAAAAGGTCTCAATTGGGAAAAAAAAGTTGTTTTGCTATAATTAAGGGAGATGATATTATACTTCATCTCAAATCTAAAAGCTTAGCTTGAGGTCTTAATCGTATTTAGTCAAGAATATATATATATATATATATATATATATATATATATATATATATATATATATATATAATTTCATGTTGGAATGGCTCAACATAAGGAAATTCTATATATGGGTTCATTATTTGCGTTCTAAAATTCGATTATGATTACGGCATCCCTTTTCATAATCTGAATTATGAGAACTTGGCAAATAGAAATGGAAATATTATAGCAAAAGACTGGTTTAGTCTTTATGTGAGACATCATGAATCGTGTCCCATATGCTTCGGATATAGGATCGATTACATGTGCTATATTCATCCTTTCTAAAATTTTCCAAATGCCTGGGGCATTAAGAAGGGAAAAGGTCTAGAATTGGATATGACTAAAATGATTAAGCAATTGTTGAGGATAATCTAAGGTTTACCAAGGATTGGTTGCTCAAGGACAGTTGGAAGTATAGTGTTGACTTTGGAAGGACCATATTCACATAGTCTGAAAAGAGGCAACTCTTGTTCGGAAGTGATAGTCAAAATGGAATATGGAAATTGTTCAAAGTTAGAAAGTATTCAATTTGTAAGATTAGGAAACTTAATGCAAGAAGGATGTTTCCAAGGAGTTGATCTCCATTGGAATACTCTGTAATGATTGTTGCCAAGTCTGGTTGAATTTGTGCATAATCATTACAAGAGGATCAATGCATATAAGTTTAGAATCTAACAGATTTCAGTAAATGGCATGAATTTGGAATTCTTGCATTTGCAGTAAAGGTTTGGGACTGTGAAAAGATGATCATTGGAGTTATGCTCAATTGATCTATTTCACAAAGTAAAGATCATATACAAACATAGTATGCATACTTTGTGTATGGCATGACTAGTGTTTAGAAAACATAGTGTACATGCTTGGAGCATGGGACAACTATTGTTTTAAATTCAAGTATAAAGTTGATAAAACCGAAACAATGAATAATGAGTAATCAATATGGTGATAAATAAAAGTGTTTATTTATATTCATAGGGTTTGATACCATATTTGATTCATTTATTCTTGTGTTTCACTTTGCATGTTTTGACTTCCAGAATAAACTAGGTTATTCTTCTGGAATGACTAAGTTATTCAAACCATCCATAGTCGGTCATATGTTGGAAGTAAATATGAATTAAGATTGTCATGGGTTGGCTTGTAGAGGTCTAAGATGTTGGACAAAGGGCTACAACACTCATGAGTGCTCATAAGTTCTGAGTATTGGATTCAACCCGCGCTCATTGGAATCACTTCATGGATTTTATCACGAGTGATCATGAGATGATAATATCTTATATTCTTCAAACCTAGAGATATGAGTTGTTACTATGAGTTGGTTGTACATTGATTGCATGAAAACGCATTCGGTAACTCGGTGTTATAAAACGTGCCTTTGTGTATGATTCAACAAGTAGTAGAACAAGCCATATGAGTCGAAGTTTATCCATTCCTTTTACCTTCGGGATAAAAGCGATATTTGTGGGCCCCTCGATGATTTAATGATGATACATGTGAGTGCTTGGCCAAGCCAGGACTGATTTGATTTGTTCAATCAGTCAGTCATCATGAATCGGAAATCATGAAACAACAAATGGACAGAGAGAATGATTATAATCCATGTCTCAGTCCATATGATATCTAGAATGGAGGAATATAAGATCCCTTATCTAATGGACAAGTTTGTTGATAAGATCAGAGTTCGACAGCTGCTTTAAGAGCTACGATTGCCAGTTAGGTTTTGAAGTGATACTCAATAATAGTTTTAGACTTATCCAAGTGGGAGACTGTTGGATTAATGTCTAAGTCCATAACTATATTTGGTATGTACTTGACCCGACCCGGCATGGTCCATTTGGGTTGCACTTCACCGGCACAATTTATATGGATAATATTTTGAGAATATATATTTATGATTTATATTAATATATTATAAGTTCTAATATATTAATATAATCATATTATTTAATTAGTATTGATCAAGAATTAATTTATAATTAATTAAGTGATCAAAATGAACTAATTAAATATGGACTCTTAGATATATATATATATATATATATATATATATGTGTGTGTGTGTGTGTGTGTGTGTGTAGTGGGCCAAGTTCATTTAGGTTGGGCTAAGTCTTCATGGATATTCCATGGAGCCTTAACCCATGGATCCTAGGAAATGAAAGGTCATGGGTATTAGGGTTTAACCCTAATCCTCCACACTATATAAAGATGTCCTTGGTTGGTGAAATGGGCACTAGTGTGGTACACTAAGAAGGGCTAGCCAATTTCACTCGAGAGAACCAAGTATCCATATTCTCTAAAGTCTTCCAAGGTGTTTTGGTAATTTGTGATTCCACTTGAGGCTTCCACACTATTGGGGCTAAGCTCTTAAAGCTTGAAGACATCAAGCTACATCAAAAGGTATGTCATCTAACTAGTACTTTGTAGTATAAGAACTTCATAATATGCTAGTTAGGATTAAAGCCTTGGAAAGTTCTTATTTGCATGTATAATAGAGAAAACATAGATCCAAGGTTTATAGGGTTGCATGTACACCATAGGAGTGTTAGAATGCTAAAAACCCAACACTTAGATCCTCCAGAATACTCCCTGCATCTAGTATGGGTCCTCTGCTTTCAGTAGTACGGTCCCATACTACCTGCCACGTCTACCCATACTCTCTACACGGACCATCCCAAATTCCCTAAGTAGATGCTCATCCTCCTCAATCACCAATCCCAACACACGAGCTCGCTCCCCAGCGAAATGCTCTACTCTAATAGCGTACTCATCTAACTAAGGTCACTTCCTAGGCTCTTCCTAGGTTGTCACACTTCTCCGCCATCAGCTGCTGAGAAACTCCTTATGATGCCAGTCATCGACCTCCTAAATATCATCACATTCACTTGGTAGCTGACTCCCATCATCAGAAATTCGACAAAGCACGAAGCAAGTAGCATTCGTACATCGAATAAACACGTAAAACCCACACTAGGTGATAACTCCACTTGCTCTACTCATACTCAAAAGATATCACCGAACTCTGCAACTTTACCCCTCGCGGGTATCTGACTACTCTCTTGATAGGCTCCACAAATACTCAACTAGGTATCTCTCCTAGATTACTCCTCTACTCAAATCCCTCTCTAAAGGATTCCTGTTGGATACTCTCACTCAGCCCCTACTCGAAATCGCATCACAGATAGCAGCACTCCTAGGCTAAGGCATCACAAATCAGGCCACTCTAGTCCTAAATATGAATACCTAGCCTACTCTAGCATGCATAATATCTCATAACACATAACGTAAGGGTATTTTGGGAAATCACCATTCGGGCGTTGGCTGATCGTACACACTGCTATGTTCTGCTTTTCTCAAAAACCTTTTACTCTTTTAGGAAAAATTGTTTCTTTTATGAAAAATTTTCTCAAATCCTCAGTTTGAGTTCAGATACGCCCGAAGGTGCATCCGAATCCCTCAAACCAAGGTTCTGATACCAACATGTAACGACGTAAAAAAAATTCAAAACTATTTTTCATTTTCCATCACAATAAAACTCATATAATATTCTCAAATCTCATGTTATCAATGTCATCACAAATAAACATATCCCAGAATCTCAAAAACATAATCTTCTGCCAGTGTGTACAAATCATGCTGGCACCTTCCCGCGATCCTCGCTAGTACCTGAAACACATATCACATAACACGGTAAGCATAAATGCTTAGTGAGTTCCCCAAAATACCACATACAGCATATAACCCACTCGAGGCTATAACTCGGCATGACCCTTCGGTCAATGTGTCTCAACGGAACCCTCCAGTCTCATAGCTCGTTGGACCCTCCAGTCCGGTCTATATCGTTGGACCCTCAGGTCTGGTCTATATCGTTGGACCCTCCGGTTCAGTCTCTATCGTTGGACCCTCCGGTCCGGTCCATATAACACATAGCATATATAAAACGCAATGCACATAAATCTCAAACATACATATACACATAAGACCCTCCAGTATGCACATAGATACCACTCAAGGTAATGTATAGTGAGAAGATGCACCTCGTATGATGTCTAGTATACTCTCGTTCTCGATATCCCCGATCTAGCCTCCTCCTATCAAAATGATAATATCTCTAATCAATACTCTATTTATGTTCTCATCTCTTAAGAATGGGTAGAAGACCATTCTACCCCTCCATGGCCTCTCTTGAATCAGTTTGACCCAAAACCCTAAAGTCAACGGAAGTCAACTCCAGTCAACAGTCCAACTTTGACCAGATTCGGCGAGTCCATGCATGTCCTTTGAATCCTCCTAAGCCCTCACTCGACTCATCAAGTTAACCTTTCACACGATGGGTTACCACTGGTCACGAATTGCGGGGCAACCCGGTCCGACTCGTCGAGTCCTCTCATGGACTCAGCGAGTTTCCTCCATGGCAATACTCATTTGACCTTCTGAGGTCAGATCTGTTTCTCTAACTTATAGATCTGGCCTTCTAGCACCCAAAATTCACATAAATGTTCAATCTTTATGTCCATGCACCACACATCTAACTCTATTTGATGAAATAACCCTTATAATGGTGTCTTAGGCTCAATACTCTTATGTGACTGCATAAAGCTAGGATTATGGGACTCTTTGGACCTCTCAAGGTCCAGATCTGATGTCTATGCCTCAAGAGGACTTCACTTTCATCATAACTCAACTTAAAAGAGGGTAAAGAAACCCTAAATTCATGAGATCTACTAACTATACGAAAACAGGTAGAGATTTATACCTTAACCAGCAGCTTTGAATGGAATCGTAGTAGATCTGAGCCCCTTCAACAATTTAGCTTGAACAATCTCCTTCTTCTTTGCAAGAATGCACCCAAAATGATGAAATTTAGCTCCCTCTTTCTCTTTATGCTCTCTGGATCAATTAGCGTCTCTCAAGGGAAGTGTGGCCGCAATTGAAGGCCATAAGGGCCTTTAAATAGGTCATAAACCCGGACAATTAGGGTTTTCCTTAGCAACGCTGTCTCGGCGAGTCAGATACCTGACCATCGAGTCCATTTATTAAACAAGTCACCAAAACGCGACCCTACTCAATGAGTTAAGGCACCAACTTGTCGAGTCACTCCTCATATCTCGAAAGGAATACTCAAAATATTATCCCTGGAAATCCGAGTGTTACAAAAGAGCTTAATACTTAACTTAATACATGCATGGAACCAAAACCACCATAAAGTTTTCACCTTTATTCCCAAGGAACCCATGATATAACTAGATCTACAGTTACAAGCTTCACAAATGACTTAAACTCCCGATCATCAACCAAAAGGGCCAAAATGAACCAAGAAGAATATCTATGATATGAAAAGTCAAGGTTGGGACTTTATACCTCCCAAGCTAGCAAAAGGATATGCAAATGTTGGATCTCAAAGCTTTCCTTCAACAATAAGTCTTCAAGTTCCTCCTTCTTCTAGTTCCACAAAATAAGCACCAAATTCTCACCAAAGGCTCAAACACCCACCATTGGAGGCTAAGACTCATTTTTAGGGTTTTTGGGGTTTAAAAGGATAAAAGGGAGGCCGACCCTAAGGGATAAGAATGTTTAAATAGGGTACACATGATCAAAATTTAGGGTTAAGACACTCCTTGTACGTCCAGCATACAAGGTCAAAGCTTTGCAACCAAGTTTGCTGACTACGCTTAACGTATGCCAAGGTACACCCCACATAAGTTCCCTCACATGAGTACACCCTACGTACTCCCCATGTACGCCCCACGTACTAGGGTTTTTTCCAAACACCCTAAATTCTTCTGAAGGCCATAACTTCTTTATTCTAAGTTCGTTTCCGACGAACTTTATACTCACGGAAAGGTGACGTGAAGCCCTACACTTCTAGCAACCCATCATAGCCTTAAAACTCCCTGAACCAAACCTAAAATTCAAAAAGGATAGAGATAACAATTTACGATTATGTCATTGGGCTCCGACACACCATCAAACACTCGGATCACTTAGACTTTAACACCCTCATCCAAAAAGGGCCAAATCCTTCTTCCACAAGATCCCAAGCCTTAAGATAACTGATGATCGAGTCGCAGCCCCGAATAATGAAGCGATTTGAAACCGGGTGTTACATTATAGTCAAATTTTGTGCTTTTACTGAATGGTGAAGTGTTAGCTTGGAAGATTACTGAGCAATACACTATAATGAATTTAACTATGAGCTTAGAGTATACTACACCTAGTTAGACGTTAAAGGAAAACTATGTGACTAAAAGAGATTTGTTAGTGACATCAGTGTTGAAATTCAATCATCGATGGTTCTTTTGAAGGCTCTTGTAATTGTAAGGGTGAAGTTACCTCAAGTATGGATACCAAGTCACACAATCTCACATGACACATACTTAATAAGTACCATCAAGTTTTATAGCTATTCAAATGTGAAGACATCATAGTCAGTAGAACCATATTGAAAGATAATATTGTTGATCCATTCCCTAACCCATGTCACTAATCGAGTTTGACAGTAAGACAAAGTCAATAGGCATTAGATTGGCTTGAGCACATGTATTATAGTTTGTTTTAAATTTAAGAACTTAAGCAGTGTAAATCTTAATCTGATTTGGTAATTATTAAGTGGAGATCTTAATATATGACGTAGATCGGTCATTTTAATTAGCTTATCATTGTTTACGACCCACTTATCGAATATTTATTTATTTAAATTTCCACAATCGGTCATACTCTTAGAAGTAAGTGGTGATTTGAGACTGTCTTGAATGTTAGTGGATTTTTCATGAAGATTGGACATAGCATTTAGATTGTGATAACACCCATGAGTACTTAATAAAGATTTAAGTATTGTAACAACTTATACTTAGAGATTACATCATGGATCATGTCACAAGTAATTCTAAGATGATAATATATCTTATTCTTTAAACTGACATACATATCAGATTTTGCTTTATAAATCTGTTGTGCATTGGTCTGCTCCAAGGTTATCTGTAACTAGTAGTAATAAAGGGTATGTTCATGTAGGATATGATGAGTAGAAAAAAAATATATACTCAAAGTTTTTTTCCTTCTAACTTAATAGGAGATGTGATATATATATATATATATATATATATATATATATATATATATATATATATATATATATATATATATATATATATATATATATATATATATATGAGCCACCCGATGATTTGGTGTTTATGTCTGAAGTGCTTAGTTAAGCCCTGACTAAAATTGATGTGTTCAATTTAGTAGTCTAATTTAATCATCTCAAATATTTATCGAGAAACATAATCTTCAACACTAAGATTAACTTTTATCCATGTCTCAAGTTCAAACAGATTTCTAGATCAAACGAATAACTGATCACTCATCGAAGGGCTGAATCTTGATTAGATCAGAGTTCGACAGTTGAACTCGATTGCATACTCTATGTTGATTATTAGATAAGTATTGGATCTCATATAGTTGATGACTTATCCAAGTGAGAGATTGTTGGATTGAGTGTCGAAGGTCGTTAACTAATTGTTAATGTTTCTAATAATAACAATGTCCTTTTGGGTTGCCCTTATGACCCATTTAAGCAATAAGGAATTAGAAGAAAATAAATTCTTAATTTATTATGAATTAATAAATAACTGGAAATCATTTTAGAATTAATTAAATAGTTTTAATTAATTAATTGGGTTGAATATCAATTAATTAATTAGTAATTAATTTGAATATTCCATAACTCTATAGAATTAGGGCAGGGACGATTTATCCTTATGGAATAAAGGATAATGTTGGTTTGAAATAAGGATAAGGTATGCAACCAAATAAGATGCTAGAGATCAAAGTCTGACACTCTTTTCCTCTCCTAAAATTATAACCCCTCGCTATGGTTATAGAATTTTCACAAAAACCTCATATCTCTTAAAGTTCCTATTTGCTAGTGTGGTATCTTGGGTGTGATTTGACTAGAGGGATTCCTAGTTTGGGTCATCATCATCCAAAGCAAAGTGGTTGTTACTAGATCTCAAACAAGGAATCAAGAAGATCAAGATCAATATGTTAGTAATTTTACAAGCTTTTATAGAATGTTGTTATAAGAGTAAAACCTAGATCTTTAGGGGGGATACACTTATACATAGGGTTAGTTTGGTGATTCCGTTGCGCCAATTAGTGTGTATATAATGCGATAAAACTCATCATCTACTGTATTTAGAGTGTAGCATTTGTAATGTTGCCTCAACATTGTCTTGGTAACACAATGCCCCTAAAAATACATATATAATATATAATACGTTTTTTAAATAATTAATAGTATTTATGCTTAAACAAAATCTTGTTTTTTTCTCTTTTGTACCAAACTTTTTTTTTCAAAAATCTCTATATGTATATCCAAATTAGTCATTCTGGAATGTCAAATATCAATGATTTTCAATCAAATGTCACCCTTTTAAGCCACCGTAGTATACTAATATCATAAGAATTTATGTCTAATAATATGTATTTATACCTAAAGACATGGGGTTTTATATGTAAAAATATGTATGTATATGTAAAAAACATATTTGTTTGTAAAAATACTTTGCTTATATGTAAATATTAGGTTATTCTTTGTAGAAAAAATGTAAACATATGTATTTTTTTTAAATGATATTATGTGAACAAGTTATGTAAGTTTAATTGTAAATATGTACGGAAAAAAAGATTACTGTCAAATGTGTACAAAAATGATTAATGAATAATGTGCATAAAAAAAAATAGTGTCTTAATGCATATGTAAAGACATATAATAATCGTTCATAACGGTGTTTTTTACAATTTGAAAAAAATCAATAGTAAATATAAAAATAAATTTAATAAGTAAATATGTATAACGCTTAAACATAACTGCTCTTACAGATCATTATCCCTAAAAAAAAAAAAAAGATTACATTTTCTTTTTGATGTCTCATTTACGTATTTCCTGGTAAAATCAAATTCTTTCTTTCTTTACATTATTTGGTGCATATTTTTCTTTTTAACATAATACCATTTGTTGACTTGTTGTTGCACTATTTTCGTATTAATACCAGTTTACAAAGCGAACAAAAATGTAGGAGGCAGGAAAAAAAATAAACGTAAGTAAAAGGCGGTGGAAAGAATGACGAACGAGGAAAATGAGAATTTGTTTTAGGATATTTAGGTCAAATATTTTCTATTCCACTACATTTTTTTTTGGTGGGACTAAACTTTTAAGAATTAGTTACATTTGATTTTGTCAATAACTTCTTTTGTTCTTGTTCCACACTTAGGATACAGTGGGTTTCGCATTCCTTCTGCGGTGGCCCTTTCTCTCGGAGGCGTCTTCATTCCTACCTCCTGTCACTTTTGCTCTAATGGACTCGACTCTACAGATCAAATTTTGATTGGTTGCTCGTTTGCTACTGAGGTGCTTCAATGGACATTAAAATAGTGTAATATCTCATGGCAGACTTTTGATTCGGTGAAAGACCTGGTGGATTTTGCGGTTAATTGGGGTAGATATCTAAAGGAGAGAAGAACATTGATTGTGATTGTGTACGGTTACATTTGGTTTGTCTGGAAAGCCAGAAATGACATGGTGTTTAAAAAAAAACATATCACCCCTACAAATACGACGGACCACATCATTATTGAGGTGTATAATTAGGTGAATTTTATGGGCAATTTGGATAGATTTATTTGGTCGGATTGGCTTTGTTGTCCTTTTAAAACTATGTAATCTCGTTTTATTTTCTTTTTACTCCGTCTATCTCTTGTAGGGGTGTGCTTGTTCTGTTTTGTTTCCTGTTTTTTATAAATGGTGGTTTCCAAAGAAAACCATAGGATCCTATCACTAACAAACCATTCCATATCATTTTTTAATTAAAATAAAATCAAAAATACAATAAAACATAGATTAAAAAAACTAGTTTTCATTCAAAAATAATAGACGTTACACTAATTTAAATACAAACGACAATTTATAATAAAATGCAAGAAAACCTAAAAGTTTCAAACATAAAATAAACTACCCCTACAATCCTAATTTATTTTGGATAAACATAAAATAAACTATTCTTTTCATTTTGGACAATTTTCAACTTTAGTGAAGCTTTGAAATGTGGAAAATGTTTATGTGTTGTGTTTTCATATTGATGCATGGCAACACTAACAACATCGTTTTCGTGTTCGTCGTTTACCATGTTGTAAATTTCATTGAACTGACAACATTTTGTTCCCATATCGCGTCACTTCGAACATATATTGTCGAGATTTCGACTTGTAGAACCGATTAAACTATAGAAAAAACTTCGAACTTTTCCCCAAAATCTGACTATCTCCATCTTTGGAATCTGACATTCATGCTAGTACTAACTTCTTTTCTTTCTTTTCCGACCAATTCATTATTTTGGTAGTCGTAATTTTTGAAATTTAACAATACAAATGTGTGAATGTGAGTAAAATGAGAGAAGAATTGTATAAAAAAATAAAGTGCTTTGTAGAGGTATATATATAAGTAAAATTTTAATAAAAAATGTCCAAAGTAACCGTTAAATGGTCAAGGCAAGAGTCAAAGAGCAAATGGCTGTAATTGGACGTTGTAGGTTGGCATTAGCATCACGACACACAACCACGCCCCACCACGAAGGTGTGGACTAGTATACACGGACAACGATCGTAACCACCTAGATCCAGGGCCGACCCATGGCAGGTTCATCAAGTGTCTGTGAACAGAGCCCAGAAAATTATAGGCCTTAATTTTTTTTTTTTAGCATTTATAGTAGAGTATGTTCGTTCAATGGCCCAAGAAAATTAGGTTAGTTTTTTTATTGCTCCATCAACCGACGCAGCAAAGAGGGAGCGGGAAAAAATTTGGGAAAACAAAAAAATTCTTCGGTTTCTTGTTTCTTCTTCACTGATAACGCACACATGGGTGACAGGAAGCATAAGTCGATTACATTCCAATATCAAAGACACAAGCAATCAACAATCTTACTTCTTTTTCTTTCTTTTCAAAACTATGAAGCTTACCAACGATTTCAATTCTAACAAAGCTTACCAACGATTGTAGAAGCCTCAAATTTGTTATTTGCTTTAAGTTTCAAAATCAGAAGGTAACATTCAACTTTAGTTTTGTCCTTTATTTTCCTTATCAGTTTTTCTTTTTTCAGAAGCTACAAATTTCTGATCAGTTTTTCTTTTATCTTTTTCTACTACTTCCAAATTAGTAATCAGTAAATCAGATGAACAATGATATGAGTTTTCGTAAATCGTAGCTCAAAATGAACAAGGAATTAAGGTAAATTCTGATTTGTAGCGTCGAAAATCATAAGGTCATTTTCGGATTTCTGATATAATATCATTGTTCTGTTTTTTTCCTGATAATGAAACATATCATGCTGATTTGGATTCTGATTTTTTTTTTTACGGTTTTGATATACTCTTGGTGATTTGAAGGGTGGAAAATCTAGAACAAAGAAGCCAATAATATAGAAGCCATTTTCTTTTTTGTGTATTATTTTGATTGAAATTTTAATTTTATGTATTTGCAATAGGAAATTAAAATTTATAATATTTTTGCTTAAATCTCTGAGATTTTTCAAATTTTAGGACGCATTTTTATTAAATTGAACAGGGTCTCCAAAATCTTGGGATCGGCTCTGCCTAGATCATATAAGATTTCATCAGTTCATCGTACGATATTGCAAAAGATCTTACCAAACATCATTCAGAAAACCTTGTTCCATCTAGTTCAATTATATTTTCACCCACCAAACATTACCTTAACTTTTGTAGGGTAATAATTACTTTTACCTTTCAAACATCGTATTATTACACTGCATAACATGTTTTAACGATTATAATTATAGTGCCGTTTTGATATATGTTGTCCACAAGACGTCCACATGCTCTCCTAATTAATAATTGATGTATTTAAATTTCATTTATTTTTGTTTATTTGTTGCAAAATATTTATTAAGTTGTTGAAAAAATTGCAATCCCAAAAAAAAATGCAAACAAGATTATTCATAGTTCTTTTGTGGTCCATTAATCTCCCTCTAATAACGTTTGACTGTTTCTTTTTATAAGATTCTTTTCAGCTGGCAATGCTCCTATCAAATTTTTTTATTAAATATTTTATTTATAGTCACAATAAGTATCCAATGATGACATGTTATATAAATATCTTTTATTTAAATTACCTAATTTTCCAAACTAAAATTCTTAATTACAGAAAAAACAAATTAATAAAAATAAATTATTTTCTATTTGCATTTAATACACAAAAGTAAAAGTATGGAGCCAAAACACCCAACCGTTAACCGATCTTCCATTAAATTCCCAAACCCTTCGTCAACAATTCCTATCCCTAAATATTTAATTCTAACTTTGAAATTTTTACAACTCAACAAAAAACATGGATGTCGAGAAAAAAGATGAACAGCCACTCACAACCATCATCGCCGACGACAAACACCGCCGGAAACGCAAACGCCGGAGATGCATTTGTCTATCGGTAATCGCCGTTATAGTTCTCCTTGCTTTAATCATTCTGATCCTGGCTCTCACCGTCTTCAAAGCCAAGAAACCCGTCACCTCCGTCAACTCCATCGCCATCAGCGATTTCGATGTCTCTGTTAACCTCCTTCCGCCTAGGGTTTCATTAAACATCTCCCTCGACCTTGACATCTCGATTAAAAATCCTAACAAGGTCGGTGTCAAGTACCGAAACAGCTCAGCGATTCTCCTGTACAAAGGCCAAGACGTCGGTGAAGTTCCGATTCCCGCCGGCGAGATTGGTTCCGATGATACGAAGCGATTGAATCTCACGCTCACTGTTTTTGCCGATCGGTTGCTGACGAATTTAGATGTTTATAGTGATGTCATCAGTGGAAGCTTGCCGGTGTCTACCTACACTAAGATCTCCGGTAAAGCTCGTATACTTAATATGTTCAACATTCACATCTCTTCTGTGTCGTCGTGTGATTTGAACATCGATATTTCAAATCGAAGAATTTCAAATCAAACGTGTCATTACAAGAACAGATTATAGTGTGTTAACAACTTATTATGATTTCTAGTTTTGTTTTGATTTTGTGTTTATAGAAATTTTGATTTTCTTCCACTTGTTCTTCTTTAGTGAAGATGTACTTTTGTTATTCTTATCTCTTCTTTCTAGTTTTCACACTGAATAAAGTTATTGCTTTTGCTCTTTCGATTGTTTGTTATGGAATGAGATCATAAAGTATTTAAATAAGTTATTATATTTTATTCTTGAATGATATGAATCATTTAATGTTTTAGATATTTTAATAAATTATAAAAAATTTCATGATGTAAAACAAATTTGAGCAGATTAAGATATCTTACAAAATAAGTTTCATAGATATAAATTCATTAAAAATATATTATATATATATTTAATAAGTGATCAAAGAAATTTTTATTCAATGACTTTAGAAACAATGTTTGCTAATAAAATAAAATATCGCGAAATCTCCAAATAAAATACAGTTAGAATGGTTCAAATGATTTTTTTTAAAGTAAAAAACGATAATTTAAATTTTAATCAAAGATTTTTAATGTCCTAAAGAGTAAAGATCAATTTGGTAGTGCTATCGACCATAATAAATAATTAAATATTAAATAAGATGAAATATATTGTTAAACTAGTTTATGAGAATCACGGTTATAAAATTAATTAAACTTTATAAAAAGTCAAAATTATTAATCAATTATTTTAAATAAATTATTAATTAAGAGATATTTTTAGTTATATAAAATTATAATCGTTGATTTAAATAAATAAATAAAATTATATCATTTTATAATTTTATTTTAATTTTTATTAGAGTGGAAAATTTAAAATTTAAAATTTTAAATGGAGAATTAAAAGGTTAGCATGTGATATAATATGTGACATAGAATACTAATAGAGATTTCTAATATTGTGACACTTCTCAATAGAAAAATAAACTTATTTATTTATTAAAATTAGAATAGAAAGATAAAATAATAAAATTTTGTGATATTTAAATACCATGGATGAATTAGGTTAATTTTGATTTGATTCTTAATGTTTTCTCAAATTTTAGATGTAAATTTAATTTTATAATATTACATTTCTTGCACCAAAGGGCTTGTAGCCCAGCGGTATCCGGTGTTGCTCTCCCTCCTTGAGGTTGAGGGTTTAAATCCCGTCGTGAACATAGGTGGATTTAAGGTGTAGTTTAGGAGTAGGTTAGATTTGCCGTTTCAAAAAAAAAATATTACATTTCTTGCAATGAAGTTTTCATATTTAACACACGTTTTATATTTACACAAACACCAAAACGAGGTTTTATGTGTAAACAAATAATATACATATGTAAAAATATAAAACAATGTTACATGTTTAAAACGGTTTACAATCTTAATGGTTTATATCAAGGTTTTAAATAACGTAAGGCGTGACTTAACGGCAATGTTAAGTTTCAAGTTTTTTCGAAACTTGGCGAGTCACGTCGTTTGTAAGGCATGACTTTAGACGGCAATTTTGTATATAATTAATACTTCCTCTGTCCCAAATTGATAGTCCACTTTTGATTTTTTAAGTCTTTTTTCTTTAACTTTGACCTTAAATATTGTTATTTGTGTTATATATTACTTGATAAAACTTATAACAATGAAAAAACATTTAAAATACAATACATTCATATATTTTGCATCAGGTATTATCTATCAAAAACAAAAAGATTTATGGTCAAAGTTGAAGAAAAAAAAACTTTAAAATTCAAAAGTGGACTATCAATTTGGGACGGAGGTAGTATTTTATATATGTATTTTCAACTATTATTTTATTTTATACACATATATGAGTTAAGGTGGCGTTTTGGTAAAGTTTGAAAGCAGATACAAACCTTGGAGCCATGACGAAGTTTTTAGAATCTTGGTTTATATCTATACATTTTAATAAATATTTATTAGTTAAAAATAATAAAATATTTGTGAAAAAAGTATAAAATGTAATTGTTGATGTGATAGGGACCAATTTTAAAAAATATTGATATTGAATTAATATAAAAAGATAAACGGTTTACAATCTTAATGGCTGAGTACAGAAGTTTGCGCAAATTCAAACGCTCCTCGAAAATTTCTCTTTCTAATACTACTGATTTGTGGAGCTCTAAACTTGCGTCTTGTGGTAAGTTTTATATCAATGACCTTCGGATTCCAATATCACTTGTAGCACATTTAACCCAACGATATGGTTGAAGTAAGTTCCTCTTAAGATGATTATGTTTATTTGGAGAGCTTGTATGTATCGTATACCTTCTGCCATTGCTCTCATTAGTAGAGGCGTTGATTCTAATGGTATTGATTCTAGCGATCATTTATTGGCGAGTTGCCTTTTTATTCGGGATGTGTTGTTTTGGACCCTCAAATGGTGTGACATCCCCTCCCAAAATTTCAACTCAGAGGTCCTCAGTTTTGCGACAAATTGGAGGCGTTTTCAAAAAATGGATGATATTCATTGCTATTATTTATGGGATGTTATAGTAACGCATATGGAAAACAAGAAATGACAAGATTTCAATAACAAGTTCACTATCCACAAAAACGACGGATTGCACTATAACCATGGTCTTCAACTAGATAAATTATAAGGGTAATTTGGGCATTTATAATTGGACCGAATGGGTTTGTTGTCCTTTTAAAACTTTATAACTTTTTTTTTTCTTCTCTTAGGCCAACTTCAATTATCCACTATATTACACTATTTTTTTGTTTTGGAAGCCAGGTTAAGAATATTCCAACCAACCTTCAAATTTAATACCATTTTTTGTTGGTTCAATTTTAACACTAAATTTAAAGGCCAAATGAGCAGGGATCTAAAACCTACTATCTACTATTTTAAAAATTGATTGGAATCAAACACCATTTTTGTGCTAAATAATCACCATTTTGATGTTTGTGGTTGGAAAAGCTCTTAGTCAGGTCTGTTTGTTTTTATATATACATCGTTTCTAAAAAATATCATGCTTGAAATTTCATGCTTCTAAAATGGGAACACATTACATGACTACATATTATATGTTGTTTTTAAAAGATTTAGTTTTGCTATCCAAAAAATGGTTGCCAAGTAGTTTGTTGCTCATTTACCCACTATGTCTATTTAAAATTTTTATGATTAATGTGAAATTTTAGATAACTAATATAACTAAAGTTTTCGTGTTCTAAATAATGGAAAGAATAATATGAAATCTGTTTGATGGGTTGCACGTACTTTTTCTGTGTATATATAATAATATAAATGGTTTATGTCACATAATAGTTGTCCAAATATCTTGGGGCCTAATATATTGTCGTATCACCAAGTTGATGAGAAAGTATCTATCAACCAAATGTTTAGGGCTAGAGTCCCGTTTAATACGAAAAAATTTAGATATATAAGCAGAATAATGGCGTATATTAGATTATTATTTTTCATTAAAAAAAAATGGGCTTTTTATCTGTTTACCAACCAAATCATTCAATTTTCAATTTTGTTTAATTATAGCCGTATTGTCCAATAATAACCCTATTGAACCTCAGAAACCATGCGATCGAGTTGGTTTTATGAATTTTTCTCTCTTTTAAAGTATCAACTTATGTTAACGACTACATTTTCAATTAACAAGAAACTAGCAACAAAGAATTTACAAAGTAATGGCAACCATCGGATTTTTATTCCGGTTATTCTAACTTATAGACATATTAGGGTTTCTAAATACTAACTAGATGAAAGAAAAAAGAGCAACATTTTCAAAGATCATATCTTTACGAAACTTTTTGTTCCCAAAAACAATAGCATTTTGGTAATTTCAGAGAACCCAATTGTAGTCATGCAAATTGATTAGCTATTGGAATTTTGCATATTAGTCTACATATACGTGGGAGGTTGAGGAAGACAGAAACTTATTCATAGACTCTACATATACTTATAGAAGTACAAAACTTTTCATTCATACATAAAATCACCATGGATCATATCATTATACAACATAATGCTAAACATGAAACATGTAATAATAAATAAATAAAGTTCTAGTCCTCTTCTACATTACCAACTTGAGTCTATTAAGTATTAATTAATTTGGCCAAACAAACTCCAAAGTAGAGATTTAAGGACATTTTCTCTGAATGTAAGAAGACCCATGCTCTTCATACCTGTGTTGTCAAAACATATACAATAGTTTTACAACAATTTTAAACCCAAAACAAAAAGGTTCAATAATGAATTTGATTAAGTAAACTTACTCAGATTTAGAAAACCACATTTGTTGAAAAGACCCAAGAGATGCTAATATGCTCCCCCCTATCCAAACACTGTCAAAACCACAAAAGCAGAGTACAATCACACACGCACACACACACACACACACACTAATGGATAATAAGTGAATGAAAAAGTAAAGTAAATATGACAATATGACATGTTAATGTTGTTACCTGAACCTTCTTTCAGTTGAGTTGCCACTAGCCAATACTTTAACTCTAGCAGCTTGAGGAGATTCCTACAAGTCAAGTTTTACTAATTACAACATTTTCTACAATAAACTTCAACTAAATCTCATAAGTGGAAAAGACATAAACGCCCATGAGAGTATAAAATGAACCTCCAACAAGTCTTTTTCAAGGCGTTCTTTCAGTTGTTGCATTGAGGCTGTGCCACCAGCAAGCTGCCATGTACAAAACAAGTCAACATTACTCTCTCTATGTATAGAAAAAGATTAAAATAATCCCTCAAATAAAGTATTTAAAATCTTACAAGGATACTACTGAACAATTCTCTTCGAATGTCGACATCACACTTATTTATGCTCTCTATAACCTGTATTAAAACAACACATTCACATACCTTGAATAAACAATATCAACAAAAAAAAAATAAAGGGGATATTAAATACCAATCTACTTTCTTTATTTGTGTAAAAATGTTTTGAGATGATTTACCATTTGTGGCAAGCCACGAGCAGAAGAAGCAATATCTACAGAACCTTCCATTCCAGGTATAGTCTGTGAGATCAAAAAAAAAAAAGTTGCATAATCAAAATAATTATAATAATTATTATTATATAATATAATAGAAACAATAAAACAATACCTTGATCAGAGACGGATTAAACAGAACATCAGGAGTCTTAAATCTGTCAGAACCGATCTCTATGGTCCTGTTAATCAAGATAAATTAAAAAGCAATAAAACTAGACACCAAAAAATACATCACTTTATGACTTGTGATTGCAGGAAGGGTAGATTACACGAATGGTCCCTATGGTTTAGGGTAATTTGCGTGTTTGGTCCCTAACTTATTTTTCTAACTCGGAAGGTCCCTACTGTTTGTTTTTGTTACACGCATGGTCCCTGTCTTACATAAAAAGTCTATTTTTTCCTTGATTTTTTAATTTATTTAAATAAACACACCCCCAACCCCACCCCTCACCTTACCTTACCCACCCTACAATTTTTTCCCTATTTAAATAACTGTCTTTTTACGTAAGATAGGGACCAAACGCGTAACAAAAACAAAAAATAGGGACCAATCGTGTAACAATAAAAAGAATAGGGATCTTCCGAGTTAAAAAAAATAAGTTAGGGACCAAACGTGCAAATTACCCCAAACCATAGGGACCATTCATGTAATTTACTCTTGCAGGAAATAATAAAATTCCAAAGCAAAAAAAAAAATGGTAATGAGCTTACTGTCCATCAGGAAGTTCATATGCAGTCATGGGAATGTTGGAATATGAAGTGTCTGAAATCAGAAATAAAAAAAAAAAATTAAAAATCAAGACAACAAATTTGGTAATAAACTGATATATGATTATAAAAAAAATAATAATAAAAATAAAAAAAATAAAAAAAAAAAGGACACAAACCATCATATGGAGTATCAGGGGCACGACACACACATTCCTTTATGTCACTGGCAATAACCCTCTGTAACAGTAATATGTATCATCATTATAACAATAATGATAATAATATTTATGATTATAACAATTTTGAAAAGGAATTTCCAATCCAAATAATAACAAACCTGGCAATAAAGTCTATAGCTTTCGGTTGTGTTAGGGAAATCAAGATCCACAGTCTGTAAACATCAAAGCCATCAATGCGTAATTTATAGAAAATTGCCACATAATTATACGAAATTTATAGTGAGGAACATATTTTAATTAGTTCATACGCTATATTATTATACTAATCAAAAAAACTGATTAGAGTTAAGTGCCTAAATTGATAAAATGTTGAAAAGCATGTTCTGTTTTTATGTATTTTGCCCTTTTTCAAAACCAGGTAACCGATAAAAATGGTTTTCTTAAAAGATCAAAAATAAATATGATGGCTTAATTAGTAAAAAAAAATGAATGTGGTAAAAAAAGATTCAAAAAATAAGGCTAAAGCTAACCTGAAACTCTCCTGGACGAACCTCCTTCCTTTTAAAAGAGTATCGAGGCCTTATCTGAATTTTAAATAAGCAAAAATCCGAAAACATATAATTATACAGCTTGACACTTTGATTATTCACAGAGTGTAAATTCAATCAGTAGTAAATATAAAATCTCAACTTACTTTAACTCCTTTGCTTTCCAAGCTTTTCATTAGGCAATCAGTAAGAAGTTCTCCTCCAATTGGAGATGCTGAAACAGCCTATTCCAAAATTCAAACATACAAATTACTTAAGGGACCAAAAACAAAAATATAACAGGGTCTTTAAATACTATTCATCCGTTTAATGGAAAAAACAAGAAGGGCAAAATAGGTAAAGGGTTGGTGTCTTGATACATTAAACCAAGAAACAAGCATGTATGGATGTCTGGATTAAATGGTTAACACATTAAGCTCATTAAGACAAAAAGAAACATCACTTTAGAGCCATTTGTAAAATGGATCATTGCATACCTTCTGTAGAACATAGCCATCGTGTACAGGGGCAACAATAGTTGATCCTCCACCACTGAAGAATTAATTATTAACCAATTTAAGTATCACATCCCATACAAGTAATAGTAACAATAGAAAAATCAAGAAACTCTAGATGCAAAATAGAAACTAAGGTTTAAATGCAAAAAAATGGAAACATCTTTACATAATTCTAACTTCATCATGTAAGTTTTCCCACATCAAAAAGCTTGAATAAGGAAGAAATTTGAAGAGAAAAAGTATATATATGTTTTCATACCTATCAACAACCAATGAGGTAGCACGCCCTGAAGCAAAAGATGTGAGAACCTAGAAGTAAAATAGGTTAATCAAGATTAGATGATATGATAAATATGAAACAAGATGAACTCAATGATTTTCAGTTTTCCTTCAAGATTGATTTGTAAGAAAAGAGGGAGGAGAGAGGATACAGCGTTTTTTGCTAGAAACAATGCTGGAGCTTGGTATTTTTCAAACATAAGCTCTGCAGCCCTGTCATATTTAATGTAACAGATGTTTTATAGTAGCATTATAAGGAAGTAAAGAGAAAACATTTCAAACAAGACATATGAAAGCAACAATGGAAATACTGTAACTGCTTACTTTTCTCTCTGTTGTTGAGTGTTGGAAGAAGGTTCTGCAAGTAGCATTGGGTGCTCTTTAGGATCAACCAACAGGCATTCTCTACAAAACAATGACAATATATCAAAGAAATGGAAAGAAATGAGCAATTTCCATAATAGATTGATGATTACCTGAAAGCGTGATCCCAAATGCTTTCTACAATATCCCAATCAGTAACAATTCCATCTTTTATTGATGATAGCACCTGATGAAATTGCATGGAACTACAAACTTACAGAGTATAATTTATTGAAGTATGTCAAGTAGTATCTTTTTTTTATATAAAACACTGACCTCCATATGATCACGGCGATATCCCATTGCACTAGAGCCTACATATAACTTACGTTTTCCTTTGGATTTAGGCTCACTATTCTTCTCTGAGTTATCATTCTCATCAACTTCCATTTGATCAATTGAGCCAATGACCTTCATATGTAATCAGTCAAATTAACATATAAGCATTAAGAAATAACCATACTTCAACTGTTCAATACCCCTATATAAGTTCTAGAAGAACACTCAACAACGCTCCATATGACACTTTTAGAGCATCATTAAGATTTTCTATTAATATTTATAATGTATAAAACATGGAAAGTAAGAACTTTGTGTACAAACAAAATGTGTTGCAATTAGCCTTCAAGAGAATGGGGAGCATTTGGTTGTTTGGACCAAAGTATAGAATCTTTTATACCTAAATGACAAATATCGGCCATAAACATATTATGCGGTGTGGAATAATGAGGAATATCCAAACCCGACAAAATCCTGGAGGATTCTCGTTGGTTCTCCTCAAAGACACGATTGAATTGTGTCTTCTTTCACAGGTTATACAGGTCAACAGTCGTAAAATGTTATCTTTCTTTCTCTTCGTAAGAAAAGGTAACTCCTTAGCCACAAAACAAGCATGTTTACAGAGAAAATTCAAGCATACATTACACTAGAGAAGAACGAGAGTGGGTTTTAAGTGCTTACAGAAGGAAAAACAGCCTTAGGAGCATCTTCACCGGCGTAACCAGCTTTACATGTATGCGAACCCAAGTCTACAACTATCGCAGATACTTCGTCTAAAAGAAACCAGCATTTGCAGAATGTGCAGAATTAGGGTTTACTGGTGTACATATACATCTGCTTTAGTTGAGATGACAAAATTGGAGTGGAGAAGTACTTACCTCCCCCATACATGGCTTCACGTAGGGTTTTGCTTCTTCGATTTCGGAGAGTGTCACAGAGCGGGCGATTGCGTTGGGGTTCCTCTTTGAATGTTGCTACCAAACAAGCGAAAATCTAGTGAGCAGTGGAATACCAAGTACACGCGCCAAGATTTTGGGCCTTTTTCTCTTATGGGCCGTTTGTATCTAGTTGGTATCACTTTGGTTTTTTAAGAATTACGGATCGGGTTTTTCATATGGGCCATTTTATATGATAAAATTAAAATTCTAATCATTTTATAAAACATGTTGTACCTAATTAGTTAATAAATAATATGGATAATGTTATTGTTTTTTATTAACAGAAAATATATTAAACTACTTTTAAATTATTTCACATATGTCTTCAACGTGATTTGAACCATTGACTTCAATGAGGAATGATAATACTAGATATCGTTGGGCTAGAAGCCGATTGGTGGATAATGTTATTGTTGGGTAACAAAGTTATATTAATTGGTTTAAAAGGTCCTTAGATAGTTTTCTTGATTTTTTGAGGGAACCGTATGCATATTTGCATGCTTATTTGGTTTCTTTTAGTTGTGCTCGACAAGTCGTATGTAAGATCAGATTACCACTATGACAATAAGAACTCGTTCTATCACCCATTATTTGATTCAACCCTCTTCGTCGCCTCTCTTTTCTCCGCCAATCCATCACCTTCAAGCTTCCTTACTACCCTTGGATGTCGTTGGCTCGGTTAATACCGTATACTGTATACACAACAACGTCATCCGAACCATCTTTTCAAGCTAAATTCTACTATAGTTGCTTTTCAGATTCTTATTAACCAACAAATCGAGTTTATTCTCATGATGAATTTTATTAAACTAATCGAGTGTGATATCCCCCATTTTTCATATGCAATTTAAAAATTTTCTTTACGCTTTTAAGTATTGAAATACAAAAGTTCCCATCTAGATACATATTTTTGAAATAACAAAAGTTATCTTATTAAAACCTTCGGGATGTCATTCGATTATATTCGAACATACGTTACAGCATAAATAAGAAGGCCCTAAAATAACTAATGCAAGACTATCATTTATTTCACTCAGCATCCTAACTGTGTAATTTCAACTTTGGCTCCATTACCTATGATATAATATAATGAATGGGTCAGGTTTAGGAAACCTGTTGAGATATGTAGGGTTTTCAAACCCATAGCATTTTAATGATAAAATATCATCCATGTAAGACATATATCAGGTGTAAATATATAACATGCCGTAAGACCATCTACCCAATCCCAACCGATCCTCACATATCCTAATTTGACAATCATCTAGAAGAATCACCTTACTGGATAAACTGTCTAAGAAATTGTTTGACTACACCTGCCAGGGGAGTCCTTGGCTAGTGTAAGTCATATAAGGCAACCAATGTTCAGAAATTTTGATGAATATGGCTTTTCATTTCATCTACACCCATGGGTTATAAAGTCATGCTAGCAACGTAATTCACAAGATCGCCTAGAATAGCCAAGTGTTGGTTATTTACTCTGGTCGATGACCCAGGCATACCGTCCGGTTGTCTGATCGGGACCCACCATTTATGGTCATCCCAAGCGTAGATGATTACACTCCGATCTAGTCCCACACTCTAACCTAACTATGAGACCTAATTGATTTTAAGCCCATTCGACACTAAGTAATCCTTTATAAGTCATATTTTTCATTTAAGCAAGACCTATATCTAAAGACAATTGATTTCTACAATAATTCCTAATCCAAATGTTACTATCTTATCCTTACAAATAGCACATAACACAGATAATACAAGCAACATTTATTATATGAATATTTTTAAGTTGATATTATGTTATTGATAACAACTACACACTCACTTGACAAAGTGCCTGGTGATTGGTGAATCGGGCAAAGCTTCTCCTTACACCTTTCTCGAAAGACCTAAATGTACATAACGCTACATCTTAGTCTAGTTTCATACTACGTGGAACTATTGTCTTAAGAGTTTATATTCCTCAACAATTCCAAAGTCTACTTCAAGATCAAACAAGTAAGGATCAATCAGGCAGGACAGTCGAGAGGCGGGATCATTTTGATATATAGTCTTTCTGAAATCCAACAACCAAGTCGAAGTAACCATTCTAGACATCTCTCTCACAGTAAATTAACCAACATAACAACTTGGAATCGTTGATAAATCTTAATTATAAGATCCTAGACGAAGATTATGGCAGCATACTGACTTAGGTCCTTCCTACACATAAGTATAGCTCACTTACAGAGTACAATGGACGAGAATCAGGATCTAAACTGGCAGAATATTGACTTAGGCCCTTCCTACACGAAGATTATGGCAAGTTGAGTACTCGAGGGTGTCGCAGGGCTTCGACACAGGCTAGAATGAAGAAAATAGGGCTAACTATCAAAATTTTCATAGAGATATTGATTGGAGGGTGCAACAGGTGGCACGCCACACATAAGGTTGATGTCGATCCACTGGGTTGCCGACACGTGGCAAGATCTGGGTGGGGCTACATGGTTGATTTCACGCGCAAGCTACGCACGACGTTCGTGTGTGTTTGACGTTTTCCAGATTTTCAAAATTACAAAACTCCTTCATACGAGCTCCGGTTTTTACGTTCTTTATATCCACGGAAAGATCTCAATGAGATCTACAACATTCCTTTAGACTCCGTCAGCTAATTTTGACTTTATTTTATTTACACACTCTTAGCCTATTAAATCTCGTATAAAATGCATAACGCTCACATCCGACGTCCGTTTTCGATGGTTTTTATATCGTTGGAATCCTAACAACGAGATCTCCAACTCTCATTTAGATTGTTTTGGCTAACAATCTATCGATCTAAAATCTGATATCAGTTCGCACACTGTCGCGCTAAATTTTAGAAAAATCATAACTTCCTCTAGTGAAGTAATATTTAGACGATACCTATATGCACGGATTTGCTTTTACGACATCTATGAGTTCTGTTTAGACTTCCTAAGCTAAAAAGCAATATATCCCAAATTCACTTTTTTATGCTATCCGTAACCGTGTTGGTTTTATCGCGAGACTTTGACACTTTTTAACTTCTCCATTCTAAGTCGGATCGAGGCGTTCTGGATATGTACATGATCCTAATTATGAATACTATAACTAGGTTGAGATTATTTTCCCTAATTGATCTTTTATTTTTTATGTGTATTTTATAATCTTATTTATGTTATTATATAATATATCTTAATATCATATAAAACACATAAGCATAAAATATATGAATAATCTTGTCTTATTCATTCACATAATGACTACATGACTTGACCACAAATGTTACATGTTTGATTACTAAGCCTAGATGGAAACGTGGGCGTTACATCGAGCATATGTTTTGTCGGTGGTTGAGTCATCATGGTAGAGAGAAAGAGACAGAGGAATGGGTCTTTTATCAAGCGTAGGTGGCAACCCCCTTGAGAAGCATATGAAAAGGCAAAGGGGTAACCGAGCTACTCCTTCATTTTCTAAAAATGAATATTTAAACCCGAAAAAATCGACATTATGCTCCTAGAAAGTCACAAAGTAACATTAAGGACCTTTTAAACCAATTCAAATAATTTAGCTACCCAATAATGACAATATCCTTGTATATGACACCAAATTTCAAATTGGTTAATATCATTAGATAGTAATCAACCATCATTGGTATATTCACTTAGTCACTGGTCAACTAACCACCTGATAAATTATAACCATGAGATCGAATTACAAATTAAACATTAGCCATCCAAATTAAGTATTTTACAGTTATTTTATAGTAATTGGTCTTATGTTGTGACAACCCGATATTTTGATTCTATGTAATGACTTAAAAAGCCAAGTATTGTAACCACTTTTGAAAATAATGAAATTAACTTTGAAAATAAAATGTATAAAAGTCTGTATTTGGTTACCTACTATGTTAGATATCATTAAACTGTGAGCGTAATAAAAAGAACGTCCAAATCTGACTTCGTATGAGGAAGTTATGATTTTTCCGAGTTCGGTATAAAGATAGATAGCTAAAAACTCGAAACAAAGAGCGAGCGACTTTTGGCCAGAATGACCTAAATGAGAATCGAAGGTCTCAACAATGGTATTTCAACAGTACAAAGTCTGGCAAAAACAGACATCGGATAACGAAGTTATGGATTTCTAACAAACTTTTCCTACCCCGACCTTTTAAAAATAAATAATAAAAATAATTTCAAAATTTGCTGATGGAGTCTAAACGAAAGTTGTAGAGCGTAGTCTCACCTACGCATGGATATAAAGAACGTCGAAAACGGAGTTCGTATGAAGAAGATATGAATTTTTGAAGTTTACTAAATAATTAAAATATAAATGTAAATAAAAATCCGGTATTATCCGAAGTAGGAGTCACCAGGCCAATCCGAGTTACGCCCAATGTACTCGAGGACTAGGCCTCGGAACGTCCACGTCGCCCCTCTACTCCCCTATGTCTTGTCCCGTCCGAAGTTCCAGCAGTCGAGGATGCGGTCACGCATGACACACGGGTACGCCCCGCGTAACCCCATACACCCAGCGTACCGAGGCGGTTCCCAGCTCCTATAAAAGGGATGTGAGGGTTCCCAAGCCCCGAAGGAAGTTTACGTTCCCGAGATTCCCGAGAATCCCGAGAAAATCCGCTTTCTCAAGTCAAAGTTTTGCTCGGTTTTCATCTCACCTTCTTCGATCTATCAGGTGAGTTCATACCCCTATAAACTACGCTTTTAAATGTTTGATAAATGTTTTCTATACACTTTTAAGAAGGGGGGGGGATGCAATTAAACACACGGTTATTATCGTGTGTAACCTAAAGTTTCACTATATAAGCTTTTTATCTAGTAATCATATGTGATTCATAACTACTACATGAGAACTTTCGTATGCAATATATATTCTCGATAACATCTTGTCTTTTGGAAATAAAACATGTTTATATATATATATATATATATATATATATATATATATATATATATATATATATATATATATATAGGGTTAGGTTATATTGTTTCCAGTAACTATTGTGTGCCAGAATGCACAGATCTGGACCATCGGATGAATAGAATCAACAATCATGATCTGAGGGTCTATGATATTACAATAGGGTAGCATGTATCATATAATCACACAATTTTTATCAAAAGGGTATTTTGGACAATTAACTACATTTATAAAAGGAAATTTTCGGATTTTTAGGGATGATTAATTCTCCTAATTTAAAAAAAAATATGAATTTTTTAATTAATTCAATTTCAATTTTTACCGATTTTATTCTATCAGAATATTTTTTGTTAGAATGATACTCTTTCAGAATTGTATTCTAATAGAATATTACTGAAGAAAAACAAAATTCATGAATAAGATGTTCAAATAACAAACATTCTAATATATTCTTATACATCCGAACTTAAATACAAATTCATACATATTCTTACAGACTAAAAGTCCTATACATTTTAATATAGTTATAAAAATTCTAAAAGAATACAAACAAAAATGAATAACATTCTTAAAAAAAATAACAACATTCCGCTAGAATACTATCGTGTGCCATGTTTTCTTCTTGAATTCTTGAATTCTGAAACAATATTGTTGTTTTTGGATGTTGAATCTTGAAATTCTGAAAGAATATTGTTGTTTTTCTTCATTCTTTGAGAATGAAGTATCATATATCTTTTTTTCATAAGTTTCCTCATCATTCCTGCATCATCCTAACAACTACACCTTAAGCATACAAATAATTAATTGCAATTCTTTCAGAATACAACAAAAATATTCTTACAAAATAAACTATTCTTGCAGAATAAAATATAATCATTTTACTTGGAACAAGGGGAAAAAAGTTAATAGAAAACTCAAGTAAGGATTGAAAGAAAAAGAAAAATCAGTGAATAAATCAAATGGAAAATCCATGTGAATAATCGTAAATCATTAGCATTCAGATGAAGAATTGCAAGCAATCAATAAGTAGAAAAATCGAAAATCAAATATTACAGTGAATAATGGAAGAATTGAGTAGCCGCGATGAAGTTTTAACTTATATTCTTATAGAATTTATAACATATTTTTTTTTTCAAAATAAAAACACCTAAATAACGTAACTACACATATTAACGTCAATTCTAAAAGAATATTTCAATTTTGTTTCTTGCTTAAACTTAAATTCCATAAGAATTCTAACATAATTATAATAACTCGTTAATCACAATAATCAACAAATTTTATAAATCACAACGAAGAGTTTTTTAAAACAAAATCAAATGGGATATATTATAAGTTTTAATGAAAATAAAGCCAACCAAAATGCCACTACTTTTACGTATGAACATTGATCATCCATTTATCCGACCAACATAAAATTTCGACTAAAAATACAAAAGTTTTAAATACTTATACAGTAAATAGCAAAACATTACCTAAACCTGCTTTATTAGCTTTAGTATGCCGTAGAAATCAATAAACTACAAAATCATTTACTTCGATTAATGGAAAAGAGAGAATAATAGTGGTGTAATGTCCCACCATGTGAAATCAGAAAAACTAAACCACGTATTGTGATTCTTTATGGTTTATATAAACTTAGGTTTAGAAAATCATTGTGATTAGTCTTGATTCAACAAGATCAATTTTAATTTCATTTTAAGATATCAAGAGTCTTTAAAGCTTACTATGTGCGAAAATTATGGGGATAAAAGTTGAAGAATACAAATTGAAAAGGAGGCGATTACCTGTAGTAATATCTCTTTCGATGTTTCTTTTTCTTTCAATCTGTTGCCTGCAATGGTGGATTCTGGTAGGAAAAAACTTGGTAACATCAACATTCTTAAAAGAATTTTGATTGTAAAATAAGAAATTAGGTTTAAAAATTAGAAATTGAGTTCAAGAACATACCAGGACTAGGATGTTGGTGTACGACGAAAGCTATAAACCTATTTCAACGATGGAATACGAAGCCGACGATGGAGAGGGAGGAAGAAGGTGATGGTCGGCTGGCAGAGGAGCGACAGTGAAGTTGCCTGTTGAGGTGAGGGTACAGATTTTTGAAACCGATCGTTTGAAGATAAAGATGGGAGAAGAATAGGGTTTAGGTGTAACACCGAAAATTTTCAAAACAAAATTTTCAATTTTTATAAAACATAATTCCATTGATATTCATTAAACAACCATTTTAATTATCCAAACAAGACAATACAAAATCCCAAGATCATGATATCAAGCTCCGAATGTGTGTGTGTACGGATCAAGTCGGCGCCTTCCCGCGGTCGTCACTAGTACCTGAAACAATAACATCAACACTGTAAGCACAAGGCTTAGCGAGTTCCCCAAAATACTACATATAACACATATTAGCCACTCGAGGCTATAACTCTGTGGGTCCGTGCACCCAAACTCTGTGAACCCTCAGGTTCTAACTCTGTGAACCTTCCGGTTCTAACTCTGTAAACATGCACAGCATCAAACACATAGAAGTAATGCAGTACAACACATAACATACATAGCATACAAATACTCTATCACATAACTCTGGTTACCTACTCAAGGTAAAGTATAGTGAGAAGACTCACCTCGCGTGTCTTGGTAAATCGTAAACCTGAAATCGCTAATCACTCGACCTGTCGAGCTGTCGTCCCCCTATAGCACAATACACCTCTAATTAACACTTTCCCAACTAGGGTTGACCACACTATAACAAGTCAATCTAGGTCAACGGTCAACGGTCAACTTTGAACGGACTCGGCGAGTACCCAGGCGACTCGGCGAGTCTGGGCGTGTACACCAATTTCCCTGGAATCCTCCCTTGACACGTCGAGCATTCCCTCAACTCGACGAGTTCCACCTGGCACGAGTTGTGGGGCCACCACGACTCAACTCGCCGAGTCTCAAGAACAACTCGGCGAGTCCAGTTAGACTCAGTCCACCTGTCCATTCTGACTCCCCCTTGACTCACTGAGTCCACCTTTCCCAACTCGGCGAGGCCACACACAGTGTGGTCGGGCAACATTCATGCTACTCGCCGAGTCTGTTCTTCGGACTCGGCGAGTCCATGCCATGCACTGACTCAATCTTGCTCTAAAGGTCAGATCCAGTTCATTAATCCATAGATCCAGTCCCTCCAAGCTCATTTAGCACGTAAAGTTAAAATCTTGATGCACATACAACCTCTATATGACCATATATGATGTTTATGACTCAAATACTACAACACAAGGTCAAAGACTCTATTGTCACTCATAAAGCTTGATGAGTGAGGCTCTCTGGACCTCTATGGATCCAGATCCATGGCCTCAACTCAAAGAGGGAACCAACGGGCATCAAATCATCCCATAAATGACCACCACAAGCCCTAAATTGCATCATGCTTCACTAAACAGAAAATGGTCCGAGATAATACCTCTAGAGTGATGATCTAAGCTCCAAATCCACGAAATAGCAACCTCCTTTGCTTCCTCTTGCCTAGGGTCTCCTTCTTCTTGCTAAATAACACACACAAGATCAAGAATGGCTCCTTTCTCTTCACAAATAGCTCAAGAACACAAGGGTCACTCACTGAGGGTTGGGTGAGCACAAATGACGGCCATAAGGCCCTTTAAATAGGCCTCAAACCCGGAGATTTAGGGTTTCATTACATAGCTCAGACTCGCCGAGTCCATATCCTGGACTCGCCGAGTCCAGGCGCGCACCAATGTTCAATTCCGTGTCTCTACTCGGCGAGTCTGAGCTCCAACTCGCCGAGTCCCTCTCACAATATGACAAAATTAGATTTACAAGATACCTGGTAAAATCCGGATGTTACATTAGGAAATTAAAGAATTACCATAATTAAATATGCATAGATTACTATAATACCCTTAAATTATTTATTTAATGATTTATTATTTCCTCAATTCCTATTGGTGCATCCAGTCACACAATAGTTGTCAAAAACATTTGAACCTAACTCTCTCTCTCTCTTTCTCTCTCTCTCTCTCTCTATATATATATATATATACATACATATATATATATATATACATACATATATATATATATATATATACGAATCAAACACTTTATTTATACTTTAAGTATATGTGATCATTTATGTCACTTTAAATGTTATACTTTACATAACAAGTGAGCATTACACTAGGGTTTACTATATGAACGAAACACACACTTTGAAAAACTATAATAGGTATAGTTTATGAGAAACTCATGAACATTTACTTACTAGAAACACTATATCAAAGAGATATTTTCATACACAAAAATAAACGAACATTTTCATACGTAAATTTGTTTTATACTAAGTTTTGTGAGACATTTCACGTACATTCGAATATGCATTTTAAGTCTTGTATTATATACCATAATCCCTTGTAGGGGGGGGGGGGGGCGTGATACTTGTGTATAGATCTATACGGGATTGACAATTCCACACCTAAGCTGTTAGCTACGGTTAGGCCGATAGGCCTGGGGTGACAAACGTCATAACTTTTCAACGCCTGAAGAACGTTATTATAGGCATTCTGGTCAAATAGTATGATTATAAGACTCACATGGAGTATTAAAAACACATTGATTTACGGGGTTTTTCAAATGCCTTAAACAAATTATACATAAACCTACTACTTTAAGCATGAAAAGCACTATTGCAATACGGTTTTGGAACAATCAAACTACCATCTATATAGTAGAAAACATGGGATTTTATAGGAACTTTTAAACATGTACAAACCATTTTCATTCCATTTCATATAAACATTATCACTAAATATTTATGAACTCACCAGCTTAAATGCTGACCTACTCTTTCAAAACCAATTGTATTTCTCAGGGATTCAGTAATACAGGTAAACTACAGCTTTTGAAGAAGGGATGTTGCGACGTTAGTTTAATTTCATTTTGACATCATATTGTAATTTGTTTTTGAAACAAGTACCTTTCAACAATGTAAACTTTTAAATTATATATATATATATATATATATATATATATATATATATATATATATATATATATATATATATATATGGTTGTATTACTTTCTTTACTATGTATTCAATTGTTGCGATACTAGATGAAGTCATCCGCCCTCGAACAATTCCGCCGTTCTGATTTGGGGGTGTGACATATGTACATTAAATCAATGGGATTAGGTTTTGCCTTTTCCATCCCCATGTTTGGTTCCCCTAATTTACTATCATTTATATTGTTCTTTTTATCCATCATCACCTCCCATTTCCCCATCTTTGTTAATCTTTCTCTTTTCCTCTGATCGTTTTTTTGAAAGTGTTGTATCTCTCATTCTCAAATGTGTGTTTTTATTTTTCGGTTGAATATAGATGTAGAAATTTGTCATGAGGCTACACATTATTGGTATTGAAAGACTACTAAAGTTGTGATGATAAGTCAACAATGTTATATTCCAACAACAAAAGTTCTATTAAGTCAAATCCTATTGACATCAAGTTTTCTTCTGTTAACACAATAGTGTAAAATGGAAACATATATAGCACATATAAATAAACTCCATGAAAGCGAATCCGCTCATAAAGTGATTACTTCCCTAGGTCTTTCATGAGCATAATACACACGTTGGTGTGATATTTGGTTTTAGTGGGAGTTTTATGTTACCTTATGTGTTGTTTAAGAACAATTATGTTTTTTCTATATAGAATTAAGAATTTGGTTAGCTCCATTATAAGTTGCATTTATTTGAAGTTTGATCTGACTTCAATCTAAAGAGGAACTTATCGGAAAATCTATTTAGATTTTAAAACCACACATCATGTTTAATCCATGTCGTTAGTTATATATGTATATGTGACCAATGATAGGTTTAATTATGTAAATTGTAACAAATACCGCTTTGATCCTATACTTGCATGATTAGTGGATGAGATTGTTTAAGGGTACCAATACTAGGATAACACTTATTAAAGCGCTTATATAGTTATATATACATTTATACATTCGTGGTCAAGTGGGAAAGTGTTGAATATTTTGGGACCACTAATAAATGTATATAAATAATGTTAGCATTAATTTTATATTAATATGGAAATTATACAAAATTGTTGATGGACCAATTTTATTAATAAATAAATATATACACTTACTATGTTTATCTTATGGGTTGAGTTTCTGATTTGATGCAAGATCACCTAAATCTCTAATATCTCACACATTCGGTTATATCTCCATATATATAAATAGGTGATGAAAAGAAGATTTACAATTTATGAAAATACATACAAAAAATTCGTTTTATGGTTTGTTATAGGATTCAGAGAGAGTTATTGAGATCAACTGGAAAACTAATCCCAGTTTCCAGATCCGAAAATCTCAAGGGAACAAGGTATGTAATCGTTCTTTAATGTTTAAGTTTTCTTTTAATCAGATTCGAAATAAAGATCTAATGTTTATGCTTCCGCGTTTATGTTTTGGTTATCAAAATAAACAATTGAATCCCTTATTAGGTATTAAAATTTTCAAACCAAACTTCTTTTCGATGTCCTTTATTCATTAAATCTTTTTTTGAATCAACATATCCCCAACAATATAACCATTATACTTCAAGGTGAGTAACCTATTTATGGTTGAGCTTTTATCTAAACATATACATATACTATGAAAATAGACAAACTTAATACATCTCATTATTGGTGAAAACTCGTGAATGGTATGGTACTTTTTATATTGACACACTTACTTATAATGGTTAACGATATACACCTTCTAAGGTGATGATGTGAGGTTATTCATTCAATATATAATTATAAAGATTATTATAGATAGAATCTCTTGGATACTTGTGGTGTTGTTTGTAAGAAACTACTAGTGATTAAGAGTAGTGCTTATAAAAGTAATAGTGTAAAGCAGTAATGTAATCTTTACTATATTATTAAGGATATTGCCCATTTATTGAAATTTAAGAGGTACTACACCTACTGCATAATATACAATCAATTTATTCATACCTTTTAATACTCCTATCACATTTCCGTTTTACAAATTAATTGCATTAAATATTCACATTTTCGTTTGACAAATTAATGGCATTAACATTGACGTTTCATAAATTGAATAAAAAAAGTAAACATACTATTTTTCTCCTCTGTCCTCTACACTCGCATTTTCCCTCAAACAAATAGCAAAAACCCTATTTTGAAAAGCCGACATCGCACCTCATCCGCCTAACTCATCATCGTCATCACAATCGGTAGTGAATCACCACCCACTCTCCAACCTCGCACCACTCACTGTATCTGTATCTGATCACCATCGCCGCTACCTACTGTGCTCTCGCAACACTTTTTCGGTGACAAGAAGCCACCACGCTCTCACTTTATCTCCTATGTCCTCTACACTCGCACCACTTGCTTGAGATTACTTAGAGGATTAGTAGCTTTCAGATGAGATCCAAGCACCCTATCAACCTTTAGTTTTTTTTAAATGCAAATTTGAAGTTGAAATTGTCATGTTCAAGAGAAATGAATATGAAAAAAGGGCTCAATGAAGATTGAATTTGATGTCGGGATTAATGTGCAAATATAGATTCTTTGTTCCAGTTTTGATGTCAAACCTAGCTCTTTCAAATTATTACATGTTCCAGTGTCGTTTGTGTGTCTCTAGCCTCAAAACCCACGTTTGTATAAGGTCAAAATGCTTAAGGGTATCGGTAGTCACCCAAGGCAAAGTTCTGTTTTTGAGGTTTCAGCTTTACTGGGATATTGGTTCTCTCACAGTGTTAATTTGGTAATAGTTGTCACACCCCCAAACCAAAACGTCCGGGGGTGGAGGACTTCATGTATAGTATCATAACCACAATTGCAATAGTAATTTAAGCAAACACAACTAACATATATATAATTGAAAGAGTTACATCATTGTATGAGTTACATGTTTCCAAATCAATTACAATATGTTGACAAAACATGAAATGTTGACGCCTTAACGTCCCATCCTCAAAATGCACTTTGATACCTGTTTAGTGATTTCCTGAGAATACAAGTTGTTTGAAAAAGTGTCAACACAAAGGTTGGTGAATTCATAAGCTTTTGTTTTCAAACTTGATAAAAGTCTCTCTCTTGTAAATGTCATGTTTGTTTCAGAAAAGTCTGATATTTTCTTTAAAATGTGTAATGTAGTCTTATATCCAAAAACCAAAATGTATAAGTAACCTCTTTTACTTAGAAAATGATATGTGTTTAAATCGACATAAACGCGTTTGAATTAAATGAAATTCCCGTAAATTCTTATGTTTATTAATACTTTCTGTGAGTTCATTATAACCATGTTATGACCTAGTTGGCCTGAAACGACGTTCTTCAGGCGTCGGAAATGTTTATGATATTTGTCACCCCAGACCTGCCGGTATAACTGTTGCATGCAGTTAAGGTATGGGTTTGTCAAACCCAATATAGATCTATATACAACTATCACACTCTCCCTCCAGGAGACTCTGGTTACAATACAAGACTTAATGGTAAGTGTGAAGCGAATGTCTCACAAAGTCTTTAACAAATTTAAGTGTAATGTAATGAAAATCCCTTATTGTATGAATGTACACTTTTTGTATGAGTGTGTTATGTAATGTATCATAAACCATACCTATTATAGTTTATCAAAACAAGGGTAGTGATGGTAACGTACGTAAACTATATTCAACGTAGTTCATTCAACTGTTTGAGTAAAATGGATGTACTTTGATTATAACAATCGTGTTATCCTTTATATTTCACATATATATATATATATATATATATATATATATATATATATATATATATATATATATATATATATATATCAAAATCCATTTATTAACTGATGCATGTTCATATACCAAGATAAAATATCATTCATTTGTAATAACATACATTCACATAAAGATATACACCTTGCTCAACATGTTATAAGGTGATAATAATATGTTAGCATTTTTCTGTTAGTAACAACTTCGATCACTGTTATTAGAAAATTTATAAAAACTTCATAATAGATCCAAATCAGAATCCGTGAATTCTTGGAGTTTGGTTAATGAGTCTAGTTTTTCATAAATTTTTCCATGATTTTTAGTGACCTCCAACTTAGGTGAAAACGTCCATAAACACAGACTGGTCCGGATTGGTTCTTGAAATGATAGGTAGTTTTGAAAAAATCACTATAAATTGTAGAAAAATCGTATGGAGATGTGCAAGTATCCATTTTAAAGCTAAGAACTTGAACTACTTGCACCTTGTACAGTTTTAAAAACAAAAATGTTTTAGTTGACGAAAACAGTCTGTGAATGGAGTCCAACTTTTCTGATGTAAGCTATTAGAAACATTTAGTTGTGTTCTTGATGATTTAACTTGTATTCTCCCCCTTGAAACATAATAAAATATGAAAATGTAGGGGTATGAACTCACCTTGAATGATTTCAGTAGATGGATGATGGGGAAATGTAGTATTCCACTCAAGAACACTAAGAAGATACCTTGAAGGTTCGAAGATCTAACACTAATGTGATGGAATTTATGTAAGCATCTATGATTTGGAGTAAGAGGAAGTGAAATAATTATGTGGAGGATGAATATACTTACCAAAAGTGGGAGAAAACTTGGAAGTGAATCTCGAATGTTTGGTGAGAGGATTGAGAGAGAAAAGTGTTTAATCTTTGGTGAAATGAAAGCAAATGAGTGAGAATTAGGAGAGAGGATGAATGTCCAACTCTAAAAACGTGGGAATAACTTGTGAGAGAGGTAAAAAGTACAAGGAAGTGACAAGGTATAGTGGGGAGGAGTGTGGGTTAGTCATGGAGTGGGTATGGTGGTTGCTTGTGTCACAATACAATGAAAAGTCAACACTCAACCTTTGTACTTCACCCACTCTTCTTGGATAAGGTTTTATCCCCAAAAAACGTGATTAATCATTAATTAGGGGGCCTTACATGTTAAAATAAAGTTTTGGGTGAAAATCCCGCGTTAACACGATGAAAAACGAAGCTAAAATGAAGTCGTAGTCGAAAACCGGGAAAAACTTAGTTTTCTGCGAGGCCTCTCGGTCCTGGCCGAGGTTCGGTCCTCCTGATGCTAGGTCCGAAAGCGAAATGGACCGAAAGCAGCAAGAAGTGAAACGGAGGTTCGGTCCGAAGGTGTGATGGAGCAAAATGGACCTTCGGGTTCGGTCTCCTGTTTGCGAGGTTCGGTCCCGAGAGGACCTTCGGGTTCGGTCTTGTGCGAGGTTCGGGTCCGAGAGCATCCTTCGGGTTCGGTCCTCTTGGTTTCGGTTCAACAGCTTTGGTGTTCGTTCCTCTTTGTTTCGGTCCCTAAGAGGACTTTCGGCCCTATAAAGGGGGTTTCGGGTCTTTTAGGGTATTTTAGCCGTTCTAACTCCATTTTAAGCTATTTTTGACCCGGTTAATGGTCGGAATGACCCAAATGACTTCAAAAAGTTACGGAAACTATTGAGAGAGATTTGAGAGAGATTTCAAATAGAAAGAGATAGAGTGAAAACGATTGAGAGAGGTTTCGTTTGTGATGTTTTTGAGTGTCAGGCTTCGCAATGCAAGGTCCGTAAACCTCATTAAGCCATGTTTAAGTGTCTTACACATTCCCGATGAGTGTGCATTAGTGTTTTATCGCTTTGGTTCATTGTTTACCGCATTTAAGGCTTAGGAAAAATTTAATCACACGGATTTTCCAAATGATGTTTTCTCATTAAAAATAGAGGGTTGTTTAGTAAATATACAACGTAAACCCTAATACGCAAGGGCTAATTGAGTCGTTCGGTTTGACTTGTTGAATTTGTTTGACTTTGACTTGACCTGAAATTGACTATTGTCACAATAGTAATGCCGAAAACACGTGTTTTATGAATTGCTGATGAAACATGTGACTTTTTGAATTTGTTTGCTTCTTGCTCTTCTTGTTGAACCCTAACTTAAATTTTACAATAAGAAACAACCTTTTTGACATCAGAAGCGAAACTTTCTTTGGCATTCCTAGACCCTGGTATATTCTTTTAAATAACAAGAGTTGATTTTGTTCATGTACATTTCAGTAAACACTTATTTGTACATGTAAAAATGCAAATATATTGAAAGAATGAATCATATGCTGATAAAGTAAAAAGAAATTGGTATTTAAAGCAGCATATTTTCAATTCAAGATGGATAATCAGTACCAGAGAGATGTCATTTGCAACTTTCTTAATTTGACTGTAGAGATGTGGTGCTTAGGATTTGAACATTACTGATTATATTGTTATCTGAAATTCATCTATGATTTATCCAAACAAAAACAGTTTGACTGACTTTATCATATTCCTACAGGTGCTCAAAATGTGAGCTCTGAAAGGCCACTTAGGCAATTCGTTACAGGTAAAGACAAGTCAGCAGGTAGAAATTCAAAGGGCCATATCACAATTTTCCACAGAGGGGGAGGGGCAAAACGATCACAAAGAACAATTGACCTAAAACGCAACACTTCATCACTAGGTGTAGTTGAACGAATCGAATACGACCCAAATCGCACTTCACAGATCGCAATGGTCATATGTGTCGAAGGGGTAGCTGTTGACCGCCCGAAAAAAGTCAACTCCCTCCAAAAAAACTTCACCCCACCCCCTAAGATCCTACCCTCCATCTCCGTCAAAGGTCAGTTTTCATTCTCTTCATTTCCCAGAATGCTAGAAGACAAAAAGGTGGAATCTTTAAGGCCTAAAACAGATCATGTAGCGGTTGGACTTTCAAAAGGTAGTAGGACCTTGAGTAGTCAAAGTCAAAGTCAAACGGGGACCCACATCAGAAATGTTAAGGATGTTTTCTTGTCTGCCTTTTCATCTTCAAATGGGGGAAAAAATACATGATGCTCCTTCTTCGTTTGTGAATGTGTTGGGTGTTCAAAGAATGGCGGTGGCAGGGGCAAAACCGAAATTTTTTGTTCCAAGAATGAAAGATGATGTGAAATAGAATGAAAGTCTGTTGCTTAATGAGGTAAAAAGGTGGGATAAGGATAGTGTTGTGTAGGGGCATAAGATGAAACGAAAAGCAGTTGTTTCTTGGGGGAGTTTGAGACAAAGGGGGATTTTAGGGGTTGTTTATGAGTCAGAATCAAAGTCAAAGGTGAAAGAAAGTGAAACGGTGGAAAAAGATGGGAAATTTGGAGTGGATCGAGCTCCTGTGAGTTATATATTGACTACCTAAGTGTCGATTCATCTGTTACATAAGTGTCGATTTATCTGTTACCTGTCCGTTGTGACAAAAAAACAACATAAATCATAATTATACTGAAAAAACAAATCTTTAATCGGGTTTGTAATCAAGAGTGTATATTTATATATTATTATTTACCATTTGTACAGTTTGACATAATCGAGTTTGTAATCAAGATTGTACATTTATATATTATTATTTTAATTATACTGATAATTGTTTATATGTAGTAAACTATTTGTACAAAATAATTAATCATCTCTACAATTCAATTTTTTAATAAAATATCCGCACCCGACGCGGGTAAACGGCTAGCATGTAAGAAAAGCATGGATGAAATAAAATATTCATATATACGAGTAACCATGCATAATAGCTACTTGTTAGCATGTTATAATCCAATTATTAAATTTATTGTTATTGAAGGTAGCACATATGTTGGGATATGTCCATGAAGGATGAATAAAAGGGAGAGTTACGGAGTTATCCATTAGTTTGGACTTTTGGTATATGTCCATGAAGGATGAATAAAAGGGTTGCTTGTAATATGAAATTTTTTTGTTGTTGACGTTAGCATGTTAGAATATGATTATGATCCAGAATGCAAGTTTATCTTCTTTCTTTCTTTCTTTCTTCTTCTTCTTCCTTTTTTTTTTTTTTTTTTTTTTTTTTTTTTTTTTGTCATATTGAGATGATTACAATTGTTTATTTTATCCCATTTTGGATGGTTGTCTTATTTCCTCCTTGTTTTGGGGTGGTTGTTTAATAGACAAATGGTTTGTCGTTTATAAAGGTTACATGGTTGACATTTTATTATTATCTTTAATCAAATTGTCATTCACCTATTGTAAGAAATTGTGTTAGTTACTCACAAGCTTTACATAGCTTATGTTGTGGTAATCTTCCACTGATGTAGGTGTTAAGTGGTATGGTTAAAGAGTTGTCCTAGTTACAAAACGATTAACAATATCAAGAAGATAGTTCTTTTGTAGCTTATGAATCAACTGTAATGTAGCACCATGTTGAGTTATTACTTTACGTAACTATGGCTCTTATATGCATATATGCTTTGCTACTTCATATGTACACTATATGTTTTATATTAAAATGTTTCAAAACAATGAGCTTTTTGGATGTACCTTTTTATAGTTTTTGGGTATTACAAGGGCCTCAACGTAAACATGACCGACTGTATATGTGGTGTCATTCTTTTGGCTCTCCACTAAGTTGTATTTCTATCTTTTTTGTAAAGGCGCTAATGTGACATGTCTGGTTAGAAAGTTACATAAACAGATTTTACACATTAACAAAATATTATGACCTTTAATGGCAAGAGTAAAAATAAGAAAATACGCAAAGCACATGAAATGGTAAAATTAAAACCATATGAAAAGTTCTTTTAAGATGCAACCAAAAGTCAATGTAAAATTTTATGGCTTCTGTGCAATTAAACCAAGATTGAAGGGACTTTTAAGATATTTTACTTGCATGCAATCAAATCACTTTAATGATGCTTGGTTTAAACGCAATCAAACCAAGATTGTGGTTAGTAACTTAGTATGTTTCCTAATTTTATATTATTAAAAGGAGTTTCAAGGTATTTTATTACTAATCATAGATTTTTATATATTAAGAAATTTGGAGAATTATATGTTAGAATATCTTTTGGATCCTAAATATGACTTATTTTGTCATATTTTAAAGAATATGCCAATTTTTTTTTTTTTTCTTTCAGAAAATACCCCTATTTACTTTCTAAGTCACTCACTCACTCCCTTTGACCCGTTATTCATTGCTTGCATAAATAGTTGTACATCTAAGTACAACCCTTTCTTGTACCCAGTTGTCCAAACAGAAACATACCAAAGGGCATTTATGGCAACTTAGCTCCAAAAAAAATATATCAAATATCTTTTAACACTCTGTAAATCCCGCACCTATACATACAAATTTATGTATACATCTCTCTCTCCACTCTGTCATCTTCTCGTTTTCTCTCTCTCTCTCTCTCTCTCTCTCTCTCTCTCTTCCATTCATCATTTCCTCCTAAAGCTTATCTCTCTGTTCATACATTCACTCATTTCTCGAAGAAATCTGCAACAATCTGAGGAACAGAAGAAACGAATTTAGTAAAGATTTCACCATCTCTTGCAAACTCATACGCTGTTGATTTCAGCTACGGGGTTCGGAGTTTTTGAAGAATTTTGGTAGGGTTTTGGGGGTGCGATTCGATGACATGAGTATAAATACGTGTGCTTGGAAATAAATGTGATGATATGAAGGGGGTTGTAAATTCAAAGAAGCAAAATTTTGGTGCTGGTTAATTGATTGGCTCAACTGTTGCTGAAATTTAGGGTTTTTGGGAGTGTAAATCGGTTGAATCAAACTGGATTTAGCTCAGGGCTCAGGTACTTCGTTTCTCGAATTTCTGATACATTCATCTGGATTGCTTTTCCTTTTCATAAGATTCGTATATAATCCACATTGTTCTGTAAATTAAAGCAACTAATTACAGAAGATTATAACAAGTTTGCGGGATTCAGCACTGGATTACACCTCTGAGAAAGTGTTCTTCTACAAATGCTTTCCTTCCAAAAGTGCTTAAAGCTATCGGTATTTGCTTTTTAGTTTTCCGTTAGTTTACAAAGAGAATCAGATTCTACAAACATCAACGGGTCTTTTGGGTGTTCTAACTAGAAAATCCAGTTCTTCTATTCTGGATCACATCGCCATCCTTCCACCTTCTTCGAGATTCTTCCCAATTCGCGCTGATTTTCAGTAAATTGATGCATCGATGGGGCTTCCATTTCGAAGTCTCACGATGCTTGTTCTACTAATTTGGTTTCTCCGGTGGCCAATAATTGAAGCTCAAACACCTGCAAGATCTCTCGATGCTATCCTCCAGGACTACGCTTATCGTGCATTTGTTCGACCACGAACTGGCATTCCCTACGATGGATTCCCCCCTTCAAATCTCTCCGGCATTCAAATATCAGCAATCAGGCTTCGAAGTGGTAGCTTATACACTAGAGGCGTTAAATCATACAAAGAGTTCACAATCCCAATCGGAGTTATATCACAACCATACGTGGAAAGGTTAGTCTTCGTCTACCAAAACCTCGGAAACTGGTCCACCATATACTACCCTTTACCTGGCTACATCTATCTATCACCTATCTTGGGTCTTCTCGCCTACGACGCCGCAAATTTATCAGCCAAAAACCTACCGGAGTTACCCATTCATGCCTCCGAGGAACCCATTTCAATCAATTTTCCACAACCAAAACCTGTTCCCAATGGTTCAATCGCAGAATGTGTTCACTTCGATCTAAACGGTAATATAAATTTCACAAATTTGATATCAAGAACAATATGTGAGACATTCGAACAAGGGCATTTCTCCATTGTAGTCAAATCCACCATTGCCCCTTCACCAGCACCAGCACCAGCACCACCACCGCCACCACCTCATGGTGGTGGTGGCGGGAACGGGAAAAGGGTCGGGATCATTGTCGGAGCAATCGCGGGTGGGATCGCATTACTCGTGTTGTTGGCATTGCTGATATTGTGGATATGGAGGTTGAATAAAAAGAAGAAAATGAATAAAATGGAAAAGGCTGCGGACTCCGGCGAAGCGTTGCAGATGACGGTGGTCGGAAACACGAAAGCTCCAGCAGCCACCACGACAAGAACACAACCGACCCTGGAAACCGAATATGTCCCGTGAGATTGTGATTCATACTTATGGTGATGGTGGATTGAAATGAGAGAGGTAGTGTTTTGGGATTCATTCTTTGGTGTTAGTGTGTGTGGTTCTTGTGTGAATAATTACGTTTTTTTTATTTCACAAAACCTGTTGATAGTTTGATAATTTGTTGTGTGCATTTTTTAGGTGTTTAGGCAAGAGTGATGATTCTATTCATGGTAAATTTTGTGAACCATTGTTAAAGAAATAATAATTTCTTTTTTCTTTTTTGAATGGAACTTCAAATTTTTTTTTTCTTATTTTAAAAGCACAATGTTATATTTGAAAGAAATGGAAATATGATGCTATAATGAAGTCATAAATAAAAGTATGTTGCTATATTTTATGTAGTTACCATTTAGTTGTGGTTGATGAAGAGGTGTATAGATGTAGTCGGTGTAACACATGGCACATGGGAGGGATTGTTGATTCTTGAAGGCCAAGTTCCAATGATTAAAGGAGTTTAAGACTACTTTATTGAAATTGCTTTTGGTTGGAGCATTTGTCATCAATTATTGCGTTACAACAATAATACGTTGTGCACACAAGTACAAATATATATAGCCATGCCCGGCTATTTCAATCATAATCATCTTGATTTTTTCTTCTTTTTTGTCACGTAAGAATTTCAGTAATTAGGTAAGAATGTATAAACAGTTAACTAACTTATACGTACTATATTGGAGTTTTTGTAGTTTTTATATTGAGTAAAAAACGGTTTTATAAAAATGTATAAGTCATATAATATTTCATCAAATAAGAGTCTAAATTAATTATACTCACATTTCCATAGATGTTAATGCGTTTTGGGGAATTGGTGGATGAAGTATGAATGGGGTTTGAAAGTGCACAAGTCAAAGAAAGCAGCCAACACGTTGAGACTTTTGTTTATTGTTTCATGTTTTATTAATATAAATATTTTATTTTTTGGTAAATGGCAAAAGGAATCGACATCAGTTCCTCCACCTCACCCGCCGGTTGTTTGTTATACGTTGTCATTTAGTAGCTGCATGCACGGTTTGTCATTTAAATTTCATATACATTCTCATTTTTGGGGGTGTTTCTTCCCAATTTTTTTAACAATAAAAGGAAACCTCGAAATGAAATTAAATATGGGCAACTTATTGTTTAGCTAACGGCATAGAATTAAATCGTAATATTTCTTTTATGATTTCATTAAGGTTGTAAACATTTAATGGAGAACAGTTTGATGATATGTTAGTTTATGTTTATTCATTTAATAAACTAACAAATATAAACAATCATTTATGTAAGCAAACAAATACAAAAAATAGTCTTATTTGTGAACATTTGTTTATGTTCTTTCAAATATGAAAAAACTAGGTAAAGTCTTGTTTTATTTTTTAAAGACAAAATTGCAAAAATGGTCCCTGTGGTATGCAAAATTTTGGGGTTTTAGTCCAAACAGTGACTTTTTTGGATTGGTGGTCCTTTTGACCATGTTTGCTTGTGGTTTTGGTCCCTCGGAAAACTGAAAAGACTAAAATGCCCTTTTTGATATATTTTTTGTTTAATTTAAAAGAAAAAGAAAATAAATAACTAATTTGGTCTCTCTCTCTCTCTCTCTCTCACACACACACACACACACATAACACTAAACCCAAATATCCAGCTACTGCTATAGCAAATCTCGATCCCTCCAGTTCGTATCTCACCGGCCGAAGGAAAAGACCGACCAACTTGACACCGACCACCACCTCCCTCCGCCCTCTTCTGTCGAGTCACTCCAACAATCACCGATGCCACTTTTTCCCTCCTTTGTCTTCGCCGGTAGAAGACCAAACAAAAGCATCAGAGGCTACCGGAGCTCCTCCCTCCGCCACCCACTGCCTCTTTCCCATCGACAAACACCACCACCACCAACGATGGTGTTGCTGTTGCTGGGACCACCATGAAACCACCTCCCTCCTTGTTTTTTTCTGTTGATCGGAGCAACCCATTGGTAATCATATTGCTTTTTTGAGAGATGAAGACTGGTAGAGAGACTGGGACAAATCAATTGAAACTTATCCTCCTTCAATCACCCGAACTTGTCGGAAAATAAAATGATTATGGATAATCGATTGAAGCTTCTCTATTATTTCTCAATCATAATCATCAAACCATTTTAACCCACATCTGCAATGTATGTATTTACCCAAAATCAGAATCGTATCTCTATGTCGATCAAACGCCTCAAATCTCTAACATTTTTCTTCAATTTCACTTCGCCGGCGGCCGACCTCCTTCTTCCAACTTAAGCCGCTGCTAATATCTGCTCTCTTGTAATCTATTTTAGATTTTCTGCATTAATCTTTGTGAGCATATGTATGTATGAACTGATTTCATAATCCAAATTATGATTCTGCCAAATTTCTAAACGTGTTTTCGATTTCTGACTTGATTTCCACCGTATCTCTATCTAGTTCGATTTTAGAAAACCTAATTCAACTTAGTTTGACGAGTTTTGGTGTGTGTTCAATCTCGGGTGTAGTAAATCGTGTTTGTTGCTACAATACCTTCGAAAGGGATCGCAAGCAACATCTTCTTTCTTTCTTCTTTTCCTGATTCGTTATGAAGCATGAAGGAGTTGATTTTTCTGGCGGTTCAAGCCTTCAATCGGGGTTGTGGGGGTTGAGAAGGGTAGCAACAGCCGGAGAGGGTGATGGATCATAAGGAAGAGAGAGAGAGAGAGAGAGAGAGAGAGAGAGAGAGAGAAAGAGAGAGAGAGAGAGAGAGGTGGGCCTTTTTTTATTTTTTTAATTGTTAAAATAAATAAATAAATATTAAAATTTAAGAATAATGAAAGAAAAATGAAAAATAAATACCCCAAGGGTATTATAGTCATTTCAGTTTTTGGAGAGACCATTTTCACATACAAACCACTCCAAAAGGACTACGAAACCAAAAAAGTCACTGTTTGGACTAAAACCCCAAAATTTTGCATACCACAGGGACCATTTTTGCAATTTTGTCTTTTTTAAATTGTAATACCCGTTCTTTATAATACTTGGAGTAAATTACTAAAATTGTCCTATAGTTTGGTCAAAATTACACGTTTGGTTTTTAACTTTTTTTTTGTACTCTGATCGTCTATGTGGTTTGATTTTGTTGCGTTTTTTGCCCCTTACATTAATAAAGTTAGGGACCAAATGTGCAATTTTGACAAAACCATAGGGATGAAAAACGCAACAAAATCAAATCATAGGGATGATCCAAATGCAAAAAAAAAGTTAGAGACTAATCCTGTAATTTTAACCAAACCATAAGAACGATTTTTCAATAATTTACTCTAATACTTGTTACTTGTCTCTGTTTGTTATAAGAAAATATGATATTATACTGCTCATCTTTAACGAAGGTTTGATGAATTGTGATATATTAAGCTAGCAAAATGTTAAAAAAAAAAACAATAATTACAAAGGAGAATTAGTTAATTTCAGAGTTTTTTTTAAACAAATAACCCAATTGACTTAGTTTAGAATTTTTACATAACAAACATAAAGATTGTCAAACAATCCTATCAAAAATTGTATCTTTCTTTTGTTTTTAAGTTCCAAACACCAACAAATTTCGATACAATCTCAAGACCTTCATTTAACGGTCAAAAGTTTAAGTATTTGGCTATACTCTATTTTGGTATTTAAATTTTAAAATTAGTTGTTATTCTAAGAATGACAACTTACTGTAAGATTGAATTTAAAAACATAAGGAAGGCGACACGATCGTGCAAGGATGCGGTGCGAATGTTCAAAGGTTAAAGAGTCAATCGGAAAGACAACGTCGCATCACAAGCATAGGTGTATGTCACGACGCAAGTTTGAATTTGATGGACACGTGGCAGAAGGACATGACTCGCAACTTAATTTGTGACATGTGCTGACATGAAGCGAGGCCAAGATCCGACCATGGGCTTTCCGCTATGAAGATTCGACTTTTTAGCTTAGTATATAAAGAGTTGAAGGGTTTCTCCAATGGGTTATTTTTAGGAATTAAAACCATAATTTGTGAGTGATGGGAATGGCTTATAGACATAGATCTTGAGCCCGGTTTAAGAGGGTACGATCGTTGAACGAGATAAGGTATCCTCTTGACTGTAACGTCCGGATCGTTGGTAAACTCCTTTTAAAACTAGATTGTATTTATTTTTGCATAAATGACCATTACGTTGGGAGTAATAAAGGGTACCCGGGGTGTACCTCCTCGATTCGAGAGGATGACGGTGATTATCCCACCATGAAAGAGTAGAACCAGAAGAGTGAGTTCATAGTGGATCAGGTGTCGTCTTTTGATTATGATAGCCAGTGATTATTAACCCTTAATCGAAGAGTTTGGGTTCCATACTTTGGGGGTAAGCTACAAATTTTGGTGGAGGAGGCGCATAAGTCGAGGTTTTCTATTCATCTAGGAGCGACGATGATGTATAGAGACATCCGACTTGATTATTGGTGGCCCTACATGAAGCAGGATGTAGCTTGGTATATGGAGATGTGCTTAACTTATAGGAAAGTCAAGGCCGAACATCAACGACCTCACATCAAAATGGAGCCGTTGGGTGTTCCTGCATGAAAATGATAAGAGATTATGATGGATTTAATCACGAAGCTACCACGGACAACACGTGGGGTATATTCAATTTGGATCATCGTGGATCGATTGACCAAGAGTGTGCATTTCATCCCTATTCAGGAGAGCATTTCCACAGAGAAGTTAGAAAATGTCTATATCCGGGAGGTTGTAGCACATAATGAGGTTCTGGTCTCGGTGGTTTAAGATCAGGAGTTCGATTCACTTTCAGGTTCTAAAAGAGTTTCCATGAGGAGTTCGATACTCGTCTTCACTTCTGCACAACTTTTCATCCACATACTGATGGTCAGAGAAAGCGGACCATTGAGATCTTGGAGGATATGCTACGGGCATGTTTGTTGGAATTTGGTGGTAGTTGGGATACGTATCTACCCTTGGATGAGTTTTCTACCCAAATGGGCATGGTTGCTTATCGTTTGGAGCTACTCAAGGAGCTTAGTCAGATTCACAACACTTTTCACATCTCTAAGGTGCGAAGGTGCTTGGTTGATGATTCCGAAATGGTTCCTTTGGAAGATATCCAGGTGGATGAGCGCCTGGATTAGATAGAGAGACTGATTGCTATCCTAGACAAGAAGACGAAGACTTTGTGAAACAAGGTTATGGGTCTAGTGAAGGTGCAGTGGCAACACCAGAAGGGTTCAGAGTGGACGTGGGAGCTTGAGGAGGAGATGAGGTAGCATTACCTGGAGTTGGTTGCAACGACGGACTTCAACGACAAAGTCTGGTTCAAGTGGGGAAGAATTGTAATGTCCGGATCACAAGTAAACTCCTTTTTAAACTAGATTGTCTTTATTTTCGCATAAATAGCCATTACGCTGGGTGTAATTAAGGGTACGCGGGGCATACCTCATCGATACTTGGACACAACGTTTCTATTTAGTATGATAGGCGTACTCGTGGTAAATGGAAACCCTAAATTTTGGGTTTAGACCCTATATAAACAACTTATGCTCCCTTGTGGCCTCTTCATACTCAGCCTCCTTTCACTCCAAAGCTAATATTTGAAACCCTAGCCCCCATTAGTGAAGTTTGAGACCTTTGAGTATTTTGTGGGTTTTTGGTGCTCTTAGAAGAAGAAGTCCATCATTGAAGCTTGGTAAAGCTCAAGCTCATAGATTCGAGTCATGTTATATTTATGCTTTTGGTCCCATGATTTGGAATTTTGAGTCTTGGGTTGTTCCAAATCATCTTGAGTGTCCTTTCTAATCATTTTGAGCCTATAAAGTCATAAAGATGGGAACTTGGACACCCCCATTCATCCATGCATGAGATTTTGGGCTTTAGAGTATACTTTCGACTTAGGGTTTGGATTTGTGCCTTTTTGAGCCATGTAAAGGCATCAAGTTGTTGAATTTATCATTTAAGACATTCCCAAGAGCAAGGCCTGTGATTTAGACGTTTGGTCTGATGGGTTTTGTATACTACAACATCCTATGGTTCACATACAACCCTAAATACCCTGGATCTATGTTTTCACTAATTATACATGCAAATGGTTTCCAAGGCGTTAAACCTATAACTAGCATGCAATTTGTCATAAACAATACAAGATACTAGTTAGAGTAACATACCTTTGATGTGACTTGAAGTCTTGATGTATTTTGGTGTTACTTGAAAGACTTTGGCCTTTAAGAACTTAGTGCCCCCAGTGTTGCACCTCAAATGGAATCACAACTCACCTAGAACAAAGGTGACTATTGAGAGAGAATTTTATGCACCCAAAAACCTCCATATTTCTCTAAGAAAAAGAGCACTTCATGTAGGCAATTTTAGGTCATGAAGAATGTATTTATATGTTGAATTCCAAGGGTCATGGGTATAACCCAAATCCATATCCATGGGTTTTATGATCCATAGTTCATGTGGCCCAACTCTTTATGTATCCATACATAAACTTGGTCCAACATGGATCATAAGCCCAACATATATAAATATAACTAATTACCATAATTAATCCACATAGATTTAATTAGTCTCTTTTTGATCACTAAATCAATTCTTGATCAATACTACTTAAAATATATGATCTTATATTAATATATTAGAACGTATAATATATTAATAAATCATATATAACCTTCTCTCAAGAGTCCATCCTAACAAATTGGCCTGCTATTATGCAATCCAAATGGACCATGCTACTCTCAGTTCGAGTACATATCAATAATATTTATGGTCTTAGACATCTAATCCAAGAGTCTCTCACTTGGATAAGTCTAAATGTAACGCCCGCAGATCCGGGCTAGTCAATTTAGAGACAATGACCGTCAAAAATGAGTTTTTTATGAAATATTATTTAGAAGGATTAATCTTAACCAAATTTTAGTATATGTTACAAGGGTTCCGTACATATAATGAACGCCAAAATCCGAGTTATAGCGAAGAAGTTATGGCTTGTTGAAGTTTTACGGCAAAACCGACACGGCACCGGGAGACGTAAATAATGAATTTACGATAGATGAATTTTTAGCCTTAATAATGTAAAACAAAGTTGTAGTATACATTAAACCGAGAGCGTCCATAAAAAGAACACCGAAATCTGACTTCGTATGAGGAAGTTATGATTTTTCTAAGATTTGGCATAGCAGTGCAAGGCCCAAAACTCGAATTTTAGTTCGAGCAGTTTTTGGCCTACGCGATCTAAATGAGAGTTGAAGATCTCATTAATAAGAACTCAATGATAAAAAGACAGACGAAAACGAAGTCCGTATGAAGGAGTTACAAATTCTTCACGGTCATTTAATAGTCTAATCTCCTCATACTGTTAAATTTAAGATCGGACGAGAATTAGTCGACGGAGTCTAAATGAAAGTTGTAGATCTTGTTTTTATCTATGCGTGGATAAAAAGAACATCGAAAACAAAGCTCGTATGTGAAAGTTATGAATTTTTGAAAATCAGCTGATTTCCACTCTATGTGCGATGCCACGTGTCAGCACCAGGATATGCCTGGTTGTCTCCAGCTGGATCACGACGTGAGCATCAAGAAACTCACGATGATAGTAACCCTCCAGCCCCTTATAAATAAGAGGTGAATCCCTCTTCATTCCTCACACCTCCCATAACTCCCCCCTTTCTAAAACTTCTCTCTAGCCCCGAAACCCCCTGTAAAGCCTAGGAAAACTCCCTAGCACGAGGCGGAAGCCCCGGAGTGCCCGACGGCTCCGAGAAGAAGAGCCTTTTGGCTCGGGAACACTGCTCCAGCGACACTCAATTTTGAGAAAACCCCGTTGTAAGTGAGCTACGCCTACGCTATTTTTAATATAGTTTTTATTTAATTATAATAAAGTTATTAGGAACTTATAATAAATACTTGAGCTATTATTATGGGTTATATAAGTATTTTTAACGCTTATATAATAGTAATAATAGCTAGACTATTAATTAATCTCGATGAATATTAAACTAAACCGTAGTGGTAATGATACTAGGTTTTGTCGAAGGAAATTGTTTTAAGAGTAACGAAGCGTTGTCTGAATTCAGAAATACCACCTTAACAAGTGAGTGCATGGTCCCTTTCATATTACACATAGATATGAAGTATTTTATGTAAACTACGTGCTATGTGTGCATATTATCTGTATACTTTCTATCTATGTTGGATGAACGATTTTATACAAGTTTTATATGATTTAGAATGTATATGTATTTATATCTACATAATATGTTAGGTAAAATATAGGTAGATGAAATACGAGTTGGATGATGAGTTGAGAGGTGATATAGAACATGAGGTAAGGGTGAGAGGTGGACGATGTGAGAATCCTTGTTTCCAAATGTTGGCCCCATTATCTAGCAGAGTATGGATGACAACCACATACTATTCTAGACAGTCCAGTGGAACACTAGCATGCTCGCAACCTGTAGGTGTTGTGAATGATGTGTTCACCGGTGTACTCTAAAAACCCATTGACATGTATTGCGAGTGGACTCTCGAAAATGATACTGTCAATAAATGAGATAACCCTAGCAGATGTGCTCGAAGGAAAATAGTAGCAGCTGCGATTCATATAGAATGTCACAATTTTGGGAGCTGTGCCTAAGTGATAGAACTAACAGTTGTGCTTGACAACCGTGTCATTGACAACGATGGACTTCGTACCTATTACTTAGGATAATCCTTAGGAATGAATGAATGAGAAATAGCTGATTCTTAGGGTAGATCCTTAAGAGTAAAGAAGATAATGGGGATGGGTGATTGGGTTAACTGTTTGATGATTAAACATAATAATTATATTATTGTGGGTTGAAAACCCTATGTACTCACCGGGTTTTCTAACCTGACCCACTCAGTTTATTTATATCACAGGTGTTGATGTGAAGTCACATTACACTAAGAGATTAAGGAGATATAAATCACTAGTGATAATGAATGTAAGTTCTGTTTATGCTTATGTTTCTGTATTGACAATGACGTCCTAAATGTTTTAAAATGAATAAAAATGCATTTCTTCAGAAATGCTTTGATAACGTATTTATCATGTTTTACTGGGAACAACTTCCACAACACTTTTATTAAAAGAAGTACTCTGATTTTTATAAATCATAAACAAAATCGGTCTTTTCTGGCCGTGAAAATGGGGATGTCACAATTGGTATCAAAGAATTAGTTTAAGAGAACTAGGAATAAGGATTTATTTCTAGACTTAAACTTAGAATGCTAAGCGATGATCATGAGGAGTGTGGCCAATATGTTTAAGGTAGTACACCTGAATAGATTTATGAAAATGCCTAACATGCTTTTATGTGCTAAATGATTTATGATATGCATTATATGATCGGATCTATGGTCTGTTGCCGACCGGATCTGGAAAACTTTATATGTTTAGGTTTCTAAATGTTTAATTATGGTATTAGAACTGACATGTAACTTTTCTGAGCAATAAGGAGGATTCCACATCTAAATCTTCTCTATCTATATTCTCGTCTCGATGCGATGAATGCATGCTTCCGTGAAAATAACGTCATGGTGAAGACTCATATAGAATTAAGTAAATAGAGGAAATGAAATGGCAGTCTCAAATGCCCAAGACCGTCAACAGTAAGCACTATACCATGCTAAAAATGTTGTTGTATAGTCTTATAATATAAATAAAACTATAAGAAGATTGTAGTCATACGTAAAAGTAAAACGAAATATTACTTTTCCCGTAAAAACATAATACCATAATAATTGTATATCCGGTGAGTTCTCATAACCATACTATCATATTTTGCCTGCAACGACGCTCTTCAGACGTCGAAAGGTTATGACACTTGTCACCTTGCGGACTGTACCTAGCAGTCAGGGTGCGGGATCATTAGTCTCGTATAGATCTATACACATTTGCCACGTTCTCCGGACGGGAGATTCTGGTTATAAGATAGGACAAACAGTAGTACCTCGAAAGGTATAGTGAAGATGTTGTCTCACGAATTCTCAATTAAGTTACGTATTACTATGTGTATGTTTGTTTCCGTAAAGTCTATCATTTTTCCATAGTATTGACAAAACCATAGTAGTAATGTGTATATTCCCATGAATATAGAATGTTGTAGTTGAAACGTTTTCTTTTGGGTATGAAATCGTATATGTATTTATAAATAAAACATATTTCTATTTATAAATCATGTTGTATCCCCAAAAGGTAAAGTAGTGTAAGATGTTTACATGTTAACTAATCCATTTGATAGTTATAAAAACATTATGCACTGTACAACAAAAGATCGGTGTTTTCATGCAAGAAAAACTGCGTTTTTACTTGTATTCTCCCCCGTATGGTATTAAAAGCATTTCAAAAGCATTTAAAAGCATAGAAATGGGGGGTATGAACTCACCTAATTAGTTTGAATAGAGTGAGATGAGAATCGAGCAGAACTTCGACTAGGGAAGGCTGATTCTTCGGGTTTCTCGGGAATCTTGGGAGCGTAAGACCTCCGTCTAATCTTGGATATGGAACTGCGGTGTAGGGGTAGTATTGAGAGCTTAAAAGAGTGTAAAAGTGAGAGAGTTTGAGGTTATGTGCCAAAAACCCGGAGCTCATGCACTCTTTATATAGTGCTGGAGAACCCGGTACGTTGGGCGTACTCTAGGGGTATGCGGGGAGTACTCCAGAGTCGTCAGCGCTTATGAATCGGGTCTAGCTGATGGGATGGGGCTCTGCGCCTGAGTACGCTGGGCGTACATCAAGTTACGTTGGGCGTACTTTGATTTTTCAAACTTCTAAATTACGTAACTTTCGCGTACGAGCTCCGATTTTCGCGTTCTTTATATCCACGCGTAGGTGAGAGTGTACTCTACAACTTTCATTTAGAATCCGTTGGCTAGTTTTGACTTTATTTTTAATAGGCTTGGGCTGATAAAGTCCGTTAAAAATCCATAACTCCTCCATCTGATGTCCGTTTTCGTCTGTCTTATTACCGTTGCGATACTCTTGTTGAGATCTTCAACTTTTGTTTAGGTTGCGTCGGCTAAAAATTGTCCAATCTTTATTTCAAGTTTTTAGCTGTCTACTGCTATTCCAAAACTTCGAAAAATCATAACTTCCTCATATGAAGTCAGATTTGGGCGTTCTTTTTATGTATATTTACAGTTTAACGATATCTAAGACTTTTATATAGATACTTAAGGTTGAAAAGTATTTTATCGAAATTTTGCATTTTACGCTTAACAGCGTTTTACCGGTATTGCTACAGATCTTCAAATGGTCATAACTTCTTCATTATAACTCGGATTTTAGTTATCTTTATATTTTTGGAAACCTTGTCACGATATCTACCACTTATTATACTCAAACTGAGCTTTCTGAACACTTCAATTTTGACGCTGTTTTTATTACTTCATAAAAGATTACAAAAAGTTGACTTTTAGTCATTACATTGCTCTGAAATAACGGGTTGTTACATATACTACCGAAAGCACGAGACTCACATTTAGAAAGGATAAATATTATAGTACATGTAATCGATCCTATATCCAAAGCATATGGGACACGATTCATGATGCCTTACATAAAGACATGATCCTAGACCAGTCTTTTGCTACAATATTTTTTATTTGCCATGTTTTCAAAATTTGACTATGAAGAGGGATGTTGTAATCATAATTGAATTTGAGAACGCAATATATATAGAATTTCCTTGTGTTGAACTATTCCAACATATAAATCATATATATATATATATATATATATATATATATATATATATATATATATATATATCATTGACTAAAGATGATTAAAATCCCAATCTAAGCTTTTATAATTGAAATGAAGTATAATTTCATCTCCCTTAATTATTGCAAAACAACTTTTCCCAATTGAAACTTTTGTTTTCTATAATTAACACTTAACATAATAATCATGCTCCCACCAACATGATAATTATTAGTATAACACTTATGCTCCACTAGCTTTGACATATATCCAGAAATCGGTTGGACTTCTAGAAATCAATACTTTGTTGACTTTCTTTCCAAAGTTCATATTTCCGATATGAGATGCTTTGACAAGAATTTATAAAAATCATACATATTTCCTTAGATAGCTCATATGTGTGTCTAAACAATTTTTAGAACTATAAAAATGGATGTCGTAATCATAGTCTCAATTGTTTAGTCCTTTTCCTTTTCTCACAAGTCCATGTTTGTGTACCGATTAACCACACACGCTCCACTAACGACTTTGAGAATGCAAAAATCACAATTGCTATCTACTTAAAATCTATTTAGTGAAAGCGTTTCCTCACCATCATTTTCATGAATATGAGAGAAACCTTATGACACTTAGATTTTATGGTGTATGTGTTCCTATCCATGTGAGTTTTTCATAACCATAATCACAAACAATGTTTTAAAAACAGGTTTTTTAGTTGAACCGGTATGGTGACCGGTTCCCGGTTCATCCGGTTTAATCGGGTTTAACCGTCGGGTGAACCAGTTTCTATACTTTTGATGTTTTTTCTTTTTATTTTCCTACACATACATCCATATGTAAATTATGAATTTGATGTTTACAAGTTCAAACATTAAAAAATACACATAAAAATAAGTTGTAGATGAATCCAAATACATTAAAATACCACATAACCATAAGTTTTAGTGTTTTACATCAATCTATATACGTTAAAATAAAAATAAAGTATAATACCGAAACAAAATATAGTTTTAGATAAATACAAACATATCAAAAAAATTTATAAAATTTATCATATGTTTTTATTTAGAGAAAACTAAATAGATTTGAAAAAAAAATCACCAAAGTTTATTATGTAAATGGTTCTTTTTCATGTGGTTTTATTAGTTTTGACCGGTTCAATCGGTTTATTTTGACTGGTTCAACCGGTTTTTCTAAAAATCGGCCGGTTCAATCCGGTTCAGAAATCAATATAAAACCGGTGATAGTCGAACCGCTCCCTGTCCCGGTTCCCGGTCCAACCGGTTCGACTGGCCGGTTCAAACCGTTTTTTAAAACATTGACCACAAGACAAGGTTAGTGACAAATCAAAGCTCATATGAACTGAACCTGTTCAATCACAATTTCTCGCCACCTGGCAGCACAAGGGCCTACCATTGCTACCAGGTAGTTATGGAAACAACTGAGAACTCATAGAACTCACATGCATAGTCAACTCTAACTGGAATGGGTACAGAAACAAGAATATGTCAACACGATAAGTTACAAACCTCAAGTCGTGTACTAGTGATAAACAATAGGTTTTATTCTTGATTAGTTTCTTGACACTTTTCAAGATCTTTAAGATTCCCACTGACCTCTTGACATATAAGATTCTCTTGTCAAGAACCATTCCTTGACAAAGCAAATATTTTTTGGCCATGACCTTGCCACGTGCAAATTTTTTATTCTTGAGTACTCTTGGAATCCGATGAGATGCGACCACTGCAAATTTTTTGGCCATGACCTTGCCACGTGCCCAATTCACACAACTAGTACTCCAACCCCAAAGCCGACAATGCCCACACTAAAAGAGGTTGATAATGAAGGATTCCAAACGGTCAAGAGGACAACTAGATCAGTTCCAATCCCAAAAAAGAAGATTCCCATTGACAACCGTAAAGGAAAAGGCCCTGCTTTACAGATTTCTCAAGTTTATAAACATGTCAACCGAGCAAAGCCAAAGGAAAAAGTCTCCACTAATATGTTCGATGCTCTATCTCATCAAAGAGTAGTTGATATTGAAGACGATTCGCATGTCCCTCCTGTTATGCAGTCGAAAGAAACCGTCCCAGATTCAGGCACACTTCCGAGCTCTTCTCATGGTGGTCGTATCTCCTCCCTAATTGACCAGGGATGATGATTTTTGTTTTTTTTATCTTGTTAATTAGTCTCTAGTTGCATGTTTGTTTTGCCTTGCTTTGGGGCATGTCCCATAGCTTGGCTTGTCTTTTTTTCTTTTTATTGGGCTATTGCCCTTTCTTTTGTATTTCTTCCTATATTTAATATATTTTGCCAAGGGGATTCCTTTTTTCCAAAAAAAAAAAAAAAAAAAAAAATTCAAGAGTTAGTGCGAATTCTTATCAAGATAAACACTTCAGACAATTGGTCTTAGTTGGTCTTTGTTTTATAAAAAACATCACAACTTATCAATTTCAAATGTACAAGAGTAAGAGAACATTTTACTCTACATTTGATAAGAGTTATAAACCTTCTAAAGATTATGTCACTCAAGTTACAATCTTGGAGCATGACTCTAAGACTTGTTTTTGGAACAAAGTATGATTTCTCTTTTGATTCAACCATTTTAACAATTCACGATTCCTCTTCTTAGTCAAACAAATGCACTAAGATGTCCTTTGAGGATCAATTGTGATGTGGTTTCATAATCATTAAGATAATCATAAAACAAGATACTCAAGTACTCTCCCATCTTTTCAAATTGGAGAAACTTTTATCTTTCTGCCTAATTTGATTCTTCTTATTTGTCCTGCCTTACATTGAAACTTTTCCAATGTTTCATAATTATACTTAAACTTGTAAGTATAATTATATTCACTAACTTTTAGTAAATCATGACGAATAACCTTATCGATCTTTGTGGTGGACCTGACCAGCGCACAACCAAGTGTACCTGATCCCTTTGTCCTTCACTTGACTCACATATACCTGTGAACAACGAATTAGTCTTATTTTCCCAAAGATGAAAATTCTCATTCATCATATAGTACCGGTTGCATGATTCCAAGTTTCTATCCAACTGAAACTTGGGCGACGAGAATCTTTCCTTATTTGACAAATTATGACACTACCACAAACGAAAGAATCAAATTTATTTTCCAATATTGTTGTCAATGGAATCATATAAACAACAATTTTAACAAATGCCATTGTAAGGAACCATAAAATAATGTAAAATCTAAATTTTCCTTTATTTTATAAAACTTTGCGGAAAAACTTTTCCTTACATTACATCTACAAATGAAACTATGTTGTTATCTATTTCTAAGAAATCTATCATAACTCTTAAGATAAGAATCAACTTACTCTTCTTTTAAGCTTCCTCTCTTTTCTTTGATTTTATGAAATATCAAAATGCGACCTACTCACATCATGTATTAAGAATCTCCAAATAGAAACTTAATAGAGTTAGATAGTGGACTTTACCCGAAGTAGAGTCAAACTTTTTGACTTTACCATCCTTATGATATTTTAGGTAAATAGGGCAGCTTCGCAACCAATTCCCCTTCTTTTGGCATATGGACTCTTTGGGAATGGTACACGAGACTATCTTAGACTTAGCCTTTCTCTTTACCATTGGTCAAATGACTTGACCATGGCCGATCCTTTTCCATTGGGAAGTGAAAGCTTTTTTGGACTTCCAATGTTACCATTGTCAATGTCCAAGTATGTTTGGGAAGTTGATCTTCCAATCAAATTTGCTTTACTAGTGCTTCAAATCATTGATGATTTAGCAGCAACAAGCAAATAGGTAAGATCATTAAGGGTCGTGTCATAGTCTATTAGATAATAGTCCTTAAATAACTCACTATGTGACTTAGGAAGCGATTGAAGAACCCAGTCAACAGCCAACTTCCTTGAGACTTTGACACCCAAATCTCCCAGGCTGTCAATATGTGACTTCATCTCCAAGATGTGAGTGTACATAGACTTGCCAATAGGACTTGAGTGACCTTGAACTATTCAAGTCTTTAAACTTGTGGGTTAAGGAGAATTATTGGAGGGGGTGGAGGAGGAGAAGTATGATTTCCATGATCCAATAATGGGACATCATCTTCATTAGGAAAGCTTGTTCCAAGGGATTTGGGAAGATCATAGTTGTCTGAACCAAACATCTACAATGGGAGAAATTCAAGTTAGTTGATTTAAGTCCTTAATATAACACCCAATATGAAATATCAAGGCTAGGACCCAACACAATATTTTATAACTTGGAAGAGGGATGCCATAGTCCAAGCTATAAAATATTTGAAGGTAGGTGAATGACGATTCACCAATTTCCACCATGAAAAACGAAATAGGTATTAGGTTTTAATTGTTTGAAACTCCTAGATCTTTTGAGATTCATTGAAATTTTCAATGGAATGTTTAAATCTCGATTTTACCTTCTCAAGTTTGTGACTGGGATGCCGAGGATCACAAACAAAGTGTGAATAACCATGCAAATTAACTTGGTACCCTTAATATTTATCACCTAATCAATGTGCTGGTTATCCAGACGCGCTCCACCAATCTATGATAAACATTAAGTTACCCTTTGCCACTCTTACTAGTCCATGTTAGTGTGCCAGTTACCCACACACGCTCCACCAACGACTTGGTAAGGTACAAAGTGTAATTTCATGGGTTAGCACCAAATTCACATATTCCTAAGTAACTAAGATTGGGAATTTATAAGTGTTTAGTAACTTAATATTTATCATTATACTTTTAATGAAGGGAGAATTAATGTCCTGTCAAACCCATTCGGCTAACGACCCTCCACCAGTCAAGGAAGCGGTGGGTGAGAGTGGACACCCATTAAACTGCCATTTTATAGGCAGTAGCCTTATACTCCCCTTATAGACCGGCTTCGTGGATGAGGCCTACTAACGGTAAGCCTGACTTTGTTCTTATACATATATATATATATATATATATATATATATATATATATATATATATATATATATATATATATATAATTGTTAACTATTAATATTATAATAGTATAAGGGTTGAATTTTAACCTTTAAAATTCTAAGGATTTAACTTGGAATTAAAGTATTCATGGGGGGGGAACTTTACAAATTCCAAAACTTGAGGGCAAGTTTTGAACAATTCAAAAACTTTTGCTTTCCATAACTTATGAGTTTAAAGTAGTTTTAATGAAAAAACTCTTCAAGTTCCATAACTTGAGGACAAATTATGGAAGACTTTAAAACATTTAAAAATGAGACTCTTCACTTTCATAACTTATGGAAATCTTATGAGTTTAAAAAATCATAAATGTGACTTTTCATATAACTTGAGGACAAGTTACAAAAACACCTTTTATGAACAACTTTTAGATCAATTTGGATCGAAAATAAATTATCACATAATTTTTCTATCAATCTAAACTAACTCATAAGAACAAGATAATTTAAATCATCAATCTTTAAGAAATTAGCATGAACATATAAACTAATACGGATCTTGAAATTATGACAATTATCTTTGAAATTGGATTAGCATGATCATTACCACATCAAAAACACGTTTATAAGTTCAAAAACAGCTTAGGGTAATGATTCTAGTCCAATTCCAGCCAAAAACATCGAAATTATGCTGTCAGGGGCTCCAACTCGCCGAGTGCAAGAAAAAACTCGACAAGTTGGATGAGTTTGTACATGGACTTGTCGAGTCCCTCAATGGACTCTTTGATTCCACTATCCAGATAGCAAAAAACTTCAATTTTCATCCATTTCAGCAAGTATAACTTGAAAACAACCCATGGCTCTGATACTACTGATGGATTTTGTATAATACAACATCCTATGGTGCACATGTGACCCTAAATACCTTGGATCTATGTTTTCACTAATTATACATGCAAATGGTTTCCAAGGCATTAAACCTATAACTGGCTTGCAATTTGTCATAAACAATACAAGATACTAGTTAGAGTAACATACCTTTTATGTGACTTGAAGTCTTGATGTATTTTGGTGTTACTTGAAAGACTTTGGCCTTTAAGAACTTAGTGCCCCAAGTGTTGCACCTCAAATGGAATCAAATCACCTAGAACAAAGGTGACTCTTGAGAGAGAATTCCATGCACCCACAAACCTCCATATTTCTCTAAGAAAAAAAGCACTTCATGTAGGCGTTTTTAGGTCATGAGGAATGTATTTATATGTTGGATGCTAATGGTCATGGGTATAACCCAAATCCATATCCATGGGTTTTATGATCCATGGTTCATGTGGCCCAACTCTTTATGTATCCATACATAAACTTGGTCCAACATGGATCATAAGCCCAACACATATAAATATAACTAATTACCATAATTAGTCCCCATAGATTTAATTAGTCTCTTTTTGATCACTAAATCAATTCCAAATTAATTCTTGATCAATACTAATTAAAACATATGATCTTATATTAATATATTAGAACTATAATATATTAATAAATCATATATAACCTTCTCTTAAGAGTCCATCCTAACAAATTGTCCTGGTCTTATGTAACCCAAATGGATAATGCTACTCTCGGGTCGAGTACATACCAATAATAGTTAGGGGCTTGGACATCTAATCCAATAGTTGGTATTAATACATTAAGTGCTTAAAGTCATGTTTTGGGCATTTGTGGTGTACATCGAGCGTACCTTCTAGGTACGCGGGGCGTGATAGGCTTGGCCTGAATTCCCTCTTGGTCGTAGTCCAGTATGTTGGGCGTAAAGGTAGTATGCATGGCGTACTCACTAGGAGGACTTTTGGGCCATTTTGGGCTTTGGGCCATGGCTTGTTGGGCCTAGAGTAGGAAGGGTAAAAGGGTCTTTTACACTTTTGTAAGAGGGTTTATGATTTGGGATTTTATTGTAGGTTAATATTAGGGTTGGTTTGAATGTGTTTACTGTGAGAAGCCATCGTAGCAGTATTTTGTGTGTGATTGTTTATCATTGGAATGAGATAAGTCTTTTTGTACCATTTGGCGTGTCGAAGTAAGCAATTCCAACCCATTGATTTATGTTTATAGAATGCTAGTTGTCTGTGTGACTCTTTCATGTATTATATGTGTTTGTATGTATACCGGGCAGTGCCTGATGGATGTGTCGGGCTGGTCTCATCGCATGTTACTAATAGATCTGTATCGGGTGAGGCCCCATGTCAGGCGGCGCCTAATGGATGCCGTGTGAGGCCCATTACATGTATGGTATGTGGTATTTTGGAGAAACCCCGTAATATTTGTGCTTATGGTTTAAGTTTATTTTTCAGGTACTTCTGTTCAAAAGGGAAGGGCCCGACCTAATGGCAATGCATCCACCCGTGTTCAATATTTTTATGGTTTTGGGAATTATACTCTGATTTCTATTTTCACATTGACATACTTATGGATGGTTTTGTATGAATACTTGATGGTTTTTGGTTGACCTAAAAGAGAAGTTTTTACTTATGATTTTTGTGATGTTACAAGTGTTAGATTAGGTGTCTAAGCCCATAGCTATTTGGGTATGTACTTGACCCGATTATGAGCATGGTCCTTTTGGGTTGCCTTCACCATAGTAATTGGTAGGATGAATTATGGAGAAAGAGGATTAGTTGTGATTTATTAATATATTGTGTGAATAATATATTAAATGAGAAATCATATTGTTTAATTAATATTGATGAAGAATTAATTTTGTGGTCAAAAGAGATTAATTAAATCAAGGAGACTGATACTGTAATTATAAGATAGTTACAAAGTTGGGCTTAGGATCCATAAGGAAGCAATGTATGAATTCTATATGAGATTCCATATAGAAATCGTCCAAGGGGACTTCTGGAAGGATACTTTGGGCTACTTAAAGAGTAAGCAACTGGATTAGGATTTTGACTGAAACCCTAATTTCTCATCTATATAAGGAACCTTTAGGCATGCTAAAATTAGCCACTAGAAACCCTAGAAGGATTCCATAGCTGATTTCGAGACTCTCCCCCCTTTCTCTCTTGTTTCTTCCTTGTTGCTAGTGGTGTTTGTGACTCCATTAGAGGTGCAACATTTGAGGCACTAAGTTTTCAAAGGTCAAGGAGTTCTTGTTATTACTACATAAAAAATTAAGGTAATAATTAAAACTTGTTTATTATGTCTATCTTAAAATAAGCATGCTAGATTAGGGTTTATTGCTTTGGTATTCAATGTTGTATGTTCAAATTAGAAAAACCTAGTTCAAAGCAATTAGGGTTGCATGTACACCATAGGAATGATGTTATGCTCATAACCCATCAACAAGTTGGTATTAGAGCCTTGGTTTGAGGGATTTAGACACACTCTCGTGTGTTTCTGAACTCAAACTGAGGGTTTGGTAAGTTTTCATAAAAGAAATGATTTTTTTTAAAAAAGATTACTAGTAGAAAGAATGGGTGTGATGCATGCAATAAGACGAGCTCAAGTAAGTCTTCCCAAAGTACCCATACATGATTTTTGATTCAATATGGAAATGTATGAATAAAATGTTAGATTAGGGATAAGGATCTGCTCAGAATTGTGTGATAGGATCATAGGAGAGATGCCTTTGTATGCTTACTGTATGAGCCTCTAGAACTGCATGCTAGTATGGATTACTGATGATATGTTAGGATGGCATGCTAGGCAGTGCTCTGTTTAGAAGTCGATGCTCGAATGCTACCTGCTTTGTGCTTTTAGGAACCACTGCTAGTGCTAGTTAACTATCTAGCGAATATGCTAGGTTACATGTTGCAGAAATTAGATAATTTTAGAAGGTTAGGTTTAACTCTATTACAGAGCTCTTGTTTGAGTCCAACCATTGTAGTGTGAGAAATTAAAGTCAAAAAATTATATAGTGTCTATTGCATGTAATTATATTCGTAAGGTAGTTATCGGGTGTTAGTCGGGGTTTATTCTGCTACTGATGGCAGAGAGTGGTGGGAAGGGAATCTTAGGAGTCATGTTAGCATTAGCAAATGTATGGTTTAGTGGGATTGTGGAATGTTGAAATTTGGGGTGTCACTAAGAGGAATCGGGACGACTCTTAAAGAAAGTACGGATATGTGTGGAAGGTATTATTGGGCTCGTATTACTGGAAGCATAGGATTTGTACTCTATTCAAGGTAATCATGAGGATACTAAGGGATCCATCTATTATGAGATTCTTCGAGTGTTTTCTAATGGTTTGTATGGTTTATTTTCAATATGGTGGTTACTCGAGGTGGTTCAGACCCTAGTGAGGGATCGGGTTCGGGCTCTGGAGTTGGGCCCTTGGATGATTAGATGTGAGGGCTCATTTCATCTAATATTACCCACAACAATTTGGAGCAGATTCCTATGATATTTGGTACGATCAAGGGGGGTATCATGGAGGTTTGGATGAGCGTCTGCGCACATTTCGCACTGAGATGGTAGCTATGGTTGGTGCAAGCTCTCTGACTTTCCAAGAGTTTTGTGCATGTGGGGCTCGTGAGTTCTTTGGAATAAAGGACCCCATTGCTAGCAGATAATGGTTGGCGAACATCGGGAACGCCTTCCAGACTAGCTTCTGCCTCGAGGTGTCGAAGGTCAGATTTGTATCTTGTCTTATGAAAGACAGATCTTGCGATTGGTGGGAGGAGGTGGACTATGATTTGGGAGGTAAGGTAGTTGAGATAATGTCTTGGGATGACTTTGTTATGAGATTCAGGGCTGTGTTTCACCCATGATTGAGGTTTAACAGCTGGCGAGGGAGTTTCAGGACCTTTGCTAGACTACCGAGACTTTGGCGGAGATCACTGCCATGTTCCATGAGAGGGCCTTGTTAGTTTCATAGTATGTGGCAGATGAGGATATGAAAAAGCCTGGTACCATGATATGTTGAAGGATGAGATATGGGAGTTTGTGAGTAAGTATAGCTGCAAAACATTGGATAATATGATAGATCGAGCTTGCGAGTGGGAGATTAATTTAGAGACAATGAGGAAAAGGATGTCGGTTTAGGCATAGGTATCGGGGAAAAAGCCCAAGTTTGTAGATTCAAGATCAAGGGGATAGTAGGGTCGAGGTCGTTGCGGCCATACACACGAGTGAGATTTTAGGGTGGGTGGTTGAAACTTTACTGTTAAAGGAATGCTTTGAGCTCTAAGGGTGGTCCTGGTTGCTTCAAGTGCAGCAAGACTGGTCACTTCAGCAGAGACTGTACTGCTACTACCACCTAGGGATTGGGTATGATTTGCTTTCATTGCAATCAGAGGGGACAAAAGAAGGTTGATTGTCCAATTTTGGTAGTGGGGAGCGGTTGTAGCACCCGCTCCGACGACTTTGATGATCACTGACGGCTGTCAGGGCAAGGCAGATGCGCTAGTTGTGAGGAGTCGAGCTTTCTAGTTATCAACTGGGGAGGATTGGAGGTTGAGGGTGTGCAAACCCTACCCCTCACTTCCCTTAAATAGGGGGATGATCCCCAAAATTAAGGTTTTAGCAGGCAAGGGTTGCCATGTCGTGCCCAACATGTGGTCACGTCGTGATAATTGATGGGATGTGTGTTCTTTCGAGGTTTCGTCATGTCGTGACACACAAGTGCTCACGTCATGACAAAGGTTTTATCCATAAAATCTAATTGATAACTTAGAAATGATACTTACTTGGAACTGGGTGTTACATATTTTTCCTTACCTTTTGCTTTCTCTTTAGATCCAGTTTGTGGTGGTGTTCATGGATGTAATGATGATGAATTTGTGTTGACATCTTCTCGTACCTACTTACATAGTGTTTCAATATGATGTGACATACAATGAATAATATGAGATCATCAATGTCAACTCTAACATCTTTATAGGCTTATTATCCTCATAATATAATGTAAAATAAATTCTTAACAACATATATATAGTATACATAACAATTTTAAATAAATTACCATATCGATCAACATTGAGAACCATTCGCAGTTGATCTTCTATAATCGTTTACGCTTCAACCATGCAATGGACTGAGGGATCACATTTGGTTTTCGGGTACCGCATAAAATGCTAGTTGGAAAAGTTTCCAAAATTAAAATATATCAAATTCACGTATCATGATATTAACAAATAGAAAACATTAAAAGCATAATTTATAAATTATAAATTATTTTTGACCTTGAAAGCGTATAAAAACCAGCTTAAACTTTACGTCAATTTCTGAGGTTTGATTTTCTTTACTTTGTCGGAATGAATAAAGTTATGAAGTTTGGTAAATACCATATTAAGTTGATTGTACAATTATTGCTAAATTATCCTACCCCAATGATATCCGCATAAAAAAACATTAGTCACAATAAAACAATTACAAATGATATTTAAGTTTAACTATAAATTTTAAACGATATGATATATGTTGAAGTCCTTAAATTTGAATATTATGATTAAGAACTCCTCCTTCATGGGATGATGATGCATTCGTCAATTAAACCCCTTATCCAACTCATAGAACAGACAAACCTGGATCGTATCCTTATCTGATATCCCATTAAGAGATTTATCAAATACGATATTTACATGTCCTAACCATACCAGGATACTCTAAATAATCATAGGAAACATATGCAATTGTATAACACCCGCACTCCAGCTAGGCTTAGGTGCTGTTTGATTTTCTGAAGCAAAAATTCATGAAGTCTGCGGACCACCTCTGCAACCCTCTGCAGTAGAAGAGGTGGACCAAACGGCTGCAGACTATAATAAGAAGTGTGTTTTTTTTTTTAACATCTGCATACTGCTGCAGATATTAAAAAATTAAAATAAACTAATTTTATAAACTGAAAATAGCTTTTTAATACGTAAAATTTAATAATGTATAATATTTCGGTAAAAATTAATGATATTTCAGTAAAAAAGAATGATATTTCAACAAAATAATAAAGATATTTTCAGTAAAAAATAATGATATTTCATCAAGAAATTATCATTATTGACTATAAAAAAATGAAAAATAAATTCAATAAGAATAAACGAAAAAAAGGGAAAAAATGTGAAATAAAATTTTAATAACATATAATCAAAATTTTAGTAATAAAAAAAGAAGAAGAGGTTGGAAGAGCCAGTACAAGTGCTGCGCAAACAGAGCACGCGCAGAGGTTTTTGACTCAAAAGACTTCTAAAAAACAAACAGCTGCGAGATGAAAAGTGTTGCGCGTGTGCTGCGCCGCGCAGCAGTAAGAGGTTTGAAGAGGTTTTTTCCAAAAAACAAACAGCACCTTAGTAATCAAACACTAAACCTTTGTGGTCAAGTCATGTGGTAATTTTATGAATGAATAGGATAGGATTATTCATATATTTTGTGCTTACGTGTTTTGTATGATATTAAGACATATTATATAATAAAATAAATAAGTTTTAAAATACACGTAAAAAATAAAAGATCACTTAGGGAAAATAATCTCAACCTGGTTATAGTATTTGTAATTAGAATCCCATACATATCTAGAATGCTTCAATCCGACTTAGAACTAAGAAGTTAGGAAGCGCCAAAGTCTCATGATAAAACCGACACGGCTACGGATAGTGTAAAAAGTGAATGTGGGTTAGATTGCTTTTTTAGCTTAGGAAGTCTAAACGGAATTCATAGATGTCGTAAAAGCGAATTCGTGCGTATAGGTATCGTCTAATCCTGACTTCACTAGAGGAAGTTGTGATTTTTCTAAAATTCGACGTAACAGTGTGCACACCGATATCAAATTTTGGATCAATAGATTGTTAGCCAAAACTGTAACAGCCAAAATTTCCAATAAAAAATTTCATTTTTAAATAACAACATAAAATTCCAATCACATTTGTTTTCAAAATCCATAACATCAAACAATTAATTCATAATATCAAAGTGTCCCCAATAAAACGCCAAAGAGTGCATGTCGCGCCATCACACTAGACTCTTGTCCTTTGATCCCAATGTACCTGAAACAACCAACAAACTGTAAGCTAACACTTAGTGAGTTCGCCATAACATACCCCGAACAAGCCACTTAATCACATAAACCATATCTGTAACATCCATAAAATTCAGACAAATTTAAAACTTTTTAAATCTTTCAAAAACTGATAATTATTACAAACAAGTTTTCAAAATGGTTTAATGTCAGAGTATCCCAGAATCAACTCATAAAAACATAAGCAGGTGCATGATCACGCCTTCGCCTTCCCGCGATGATCAGAAGTACCTGAAACAAAATCAACAACTGTAAGCCCAAAGCTTAGTGACTTTCCCCAAAATACCTACGCCATACAATCATAATCGTATCATATAAACAAACAACATGCGTAATGAGCTATCAGTCTGACTGGACCGCCTCGCAGGCCTTCAGTCTATCTAGACTGCCCTTCGAGCCTTCTGCACATTTGGACCGCCTCTCATGGCCTTCAGCCTATCCGAATCGCTCGTCGGGCCTTTGGCCTGACTGATATGCCCTCCCGGATCTGCAGTCTATCCGGTCCGCCCAAGGTACGTTGGCCTTCAGCACAAAGTAGGACCGCCTCAACCCAACCCCAATCAAACAATCATGTGCACATAAATATCATATTTTAGCATGTATATAACAGTCAAACCGATCTAACAGATCACTATCATAGCAACATCCTATAACCAGGATACCGACCTAATTGGTCACTAACATAACATTACCCTATATACCAAGATACCGGCCTAACTAGGTCACTAAGCATATCACCATCCTAACTACCAGGATGTAAATCAATAAGCATATCATGCAAATAACCCTAATACAAATCCGACAAGGGCCGACATTGGTGCCTTCGACCCTATTAGTATAGTGAGGACAACTCACTTCAAAAGTAGCTCGGAATGATAATGTCAAACACCTCCAAATACAAATTTAAATCCAACACCTACATACACCAATGATCCACTTCCATAAATTTCTAAATTACTAAAATACCCCCAGAAGTCAAACTAGTCAACCCTTGGCAAAATCAAAGTCAACGGTCAAGGTCAATAGTCCATGTTGACCCAACTCGTCGAGTGTAGTTCACTGACTCGTCGAGTCCTTCCAGAACTCGAGAAATCGTGAAAACCCTAGTTGACTTGCTGAGTTTCCAAACAATTTGTCGAGTCCACGTGTGTCAAAATGTCAGGAAAACCCTAACTGACTCATCGACTTGTCTCACTGACTCACCGAGTCAATGCAGAAACCCACAATGCCCAATCTTCATCCGACTCGTTGAGTTGACCATGCAACTCGTCAAGTCCCTTTAGTCCATTTCTCATTCAGATGTTTTAAAACTACTCCAGAGCTCTAAAATGCAGATCTAACCTCCTATGTCATGGTTTCCACGTAAAGTGGCAAACTTTACGTGCATGCATGGTTCTTGATGTCAAAACCAAGTTAACAGAAATATTTAACCCAAAGAGAAGGGCCCAAGTTTGCTAAATCTGATAACATTATGGCTATAGGGACTTAGAGGAGTCCAGATCTAAAGTTGTAACTTTAGATCATGACCAATACCTGAAATGGTTCACATATATGCTAAAAATGCCCCTAAACATATGCATGAAGAGATCTAGATAGAGAGAAATCAAGGTAACGACTTGTTACCTTTAAAATGACGCCAAGATAAAGTAGAGTTAGATCAACAAGCTTCTCTTTGCACCAAGCTCCTTAGACTTCAAGCCTTCTTCACAAAAACCACTTTCCAAGCTTATTTACATACAAAAATGGAGAGTATTCGAGATTAGGGTTTTTTGAGCTCAAGAAGGACGGTAAAGGAGGCTGAGGGAGGTTAATGACCCTTTAAATAGGGTGCAAAACCCTAGAAATTAGGGTTTCATTTTCCAGTCCTACTCGTCGATATGGGGTCCTCCAACTCGTTGAGTAGACCCCTTAAATGCACGTGGTCTAAATCATTTCTACATGACGAGTTGGGGAATCCAACTCGTCGAGTAAGTCTAAGAACATAACTATAAACTTTAAACTTTATACGTGGGAGTCGGGATGTTACAATATCAACCACATAAGCTACATAAGCCATATATATAAACATATAAGGATGCCATGGAAAACCTCCAAGGTCTTACAGTGGGTGCCACTGGAACCCCCACACGGTCTTAACTCACTACCACTGAAACCCCCACTCATTGCACCCCACATGGTCTTAACTACCTGCCATGGAACCCCCACATGGTATTAACTACCTGAGATGGGAACCCCCACATGGTCTTCCCTAACTGCTAAGGGAACCCCCATAACTAACCACATAAATGCCATATAAGCTAAACATGCAAACATACTAAGATTCCATGGAAAGCCTCCAAGGTCTTACACCGAATGCCATGGGAACCCCCGCATCGTCGTAGTTTACTGCACGGGAACCCCCTAGAGTCTTCCATGTGAATATCACAAGGACAACTAGCAGAACACATATCACGAAATCAACTAGCATTCCACATAACACATAATGGCCCGGATTTGGTGCCTTCGACCCGTTGGTTTGGTGTGGAGACTCACCTCAAATGTGTACTGTAGCTGAGTAGGTCCAAACTGCGAGTATCAACCCTTCCACCTCCTTAATCATAAACAATTCCTTAGCTACAACTTAACCGTTCAAACCCCTTAAAAGTCAACCTTGGTCAAAGTCAAAGTCAACGCTCCGAGTTGACCTGACTCGTCGAGTTATCACTGTAACTCGTCGAGTCCATCCCAAAGCAAGAATTGCGATGTTGCAATCCAAATCATTGAATTTATCTGTTTTCCACATAATCATGGTAACTCCAACCCAACTCGTTGAGTTCCCTTGTGAACCCGTCGAGTTCTTTAGTTCGTCAACTCACTTAATGCATTAAGCCATTTTTCTCGAATCTAAAGGTTCCAAACTTCAGATCCCTATCCATAAAGACGTCTAAAAGGGTAAAGTTTCCAACTTTACCCCCACAGGTCATCTAATAAGCTCTAAACCCAAACCATAGTTCCTTTAAGGAAGGTCTTGACTCATTAAGCTCTTAAACTCTCATCTTATCATCCCAAAACACAAATCTGATGTCCAAAGGTGGAAAAATCACGTAAAGTTTCTAACTTTATGTCCATGCATGCTTGAAACACTCTTCAAGGTCTATTTAGGCTTCATAGTGGACATATTGCATGAATGGGACATGGAGGCTATTAAAGTTTGCAACTTTAATCCTATAGATCTGGAAACCTCTTTTCTTTGGACATCCAAGCCAAAGTCCCAAAACCAATCCCTAAACTCGAAAAGATGAGATCTATTAAGCTACATGTCAAGGTTATGACTTTATACCTCCAAGATGTAGCCTTTGATGTAGAGTTTCTGGATCCAAGATCTCTCTTCCAAGCTTGATACTTCTCTCTTCAAAACCTCCTTCAAAGATTTCAAATGATCACTCAAACACTTACAAAACTCAATGAACAAGAGGGGGGGGGGGGGGGAATTCTAGGGTTTTCTCTGGGCAAGAAGGCTGGTAAGGAGGCCAGCCTTAGAGGTTAAGTTCTTTAAATAGGGTACAATGCTCGAAAACTAGGGTTTTCATCCCCAATGTCAACTCGTCGAGTTGAGGCTCCCCAACTCGTCAAGTTGGGTGCTTAGTATGCATGTCCAAATAGATTCCTACACGACGAGTTAGGGCTCCTCAACTCGTCGAGTTCCAATCCAAACCCTAAAATGCTGAAAATTGAATAATACCTGAACCAAGTGTTACAAAAACAATCTAAATGAGAGTTGAAGATCTCGTTGTTAGGATTCCAACGATATCAAAACCATTGAGAATGGACAACGGATGTAAGAGTTATACATTTTATATGGGCTTTAATAGGCTAAGCCTGTGCAAATAAAATAAATTCAAATTTAGCCCACAGAGTCTAAAGGAAAGTTGTAGATCTCATCGAGAGCTTTCGGTGGAAGATGTTGGATAAGGCATGTATATCCAAGATAACCCTAATCCCTTAACTTCTTCTTAAAGGAATCCAAGACACCCTTAGATCCCATGGAAACCCTAGGAGCACTCTAGATTTTGTTGCCCCCTCTTTAGGGAGGTTCTATAATTGCCCAATGCTCAACTATAAACATTATCACTTTTAATCCTTGCACTTTTAATTAATTCCTTTAACCCCAAAATTAATTCCAAATTAATTTCCGAGTAAATATTAATTAAACAATATGATTTCTAATTAATATATTATTTTCATAATACATTAATAAATCATTTATTTTAATTTCTAATTAATTTATTAACCAAGTAATAAATTAATAAATCATTCTTCTCTATCTAAAGGTCATCATATTCAATTACCAGGTTTGAAGGCAACCCCAAAGGACTCTGCTACGATCAATTCAAGTTTATACCAATTATAGTTATTGGCTTAGATACATAATCCAATAGTCTCCCACTTGGATAAGTCTAATAACTATAATTTCCAGTATAACTACCAAAATGACTAGCAAATTATAGCTACCAAAAGCCGTTGTCGAACTCTAACCCAGTCAGTGATGTGTCCTTAGATAAGTGATAAAATATTCCTCCATTCTACCAGATATCATATGGACATGAGACATGGATTATAATCATTCTCTCTGTCTAAGATTTGTTTCCCGATTTTTGATTTATGACGACTGAAATCAGACTACTAATTGAACACATCAATTCAGTCCAGGCTTGGCCAAGCTCTTTAGATGTTATCATCAAATCATCGAGGGGCCACAATTATTGCTTTTCCTGTTAGGGAAAAAGAAACAAATAAACTTCGACTTATATGCTTGCATTATTTACTCATCAAATCACGCACAACAATACGTTTTATAACATCAACTTACGAATGCATTTACGTACTATCAATGCATAACCAACTTGTAAACAACAACTCATATATCTTCGTTTCAATAATATAAGATATTATCGTCTCAAAATTACTCGTGATAAAATCCATGAAGTAATTCTCTGAGCGTGAGTTAATCCAATACTTAAATCCTAATTTCAAACGTACTCATGAATATTACAGAAAAACTATTGCTATGTCTAAGCCCTTAGACAATCTACAATCCAATTCATGACAGTCTTAATTTTCTACTTCCAAAAGTACTATCGACTGTGGATGTTTGAATAAATCAATTATTCTGGAAGTAAAACATGCAAAGTGAAACACAATAATAACCTAATTAACTACGCTCTCAAAACTATTGAATATAAATAAAACTCTTATTATTTAATCACCATATTAATTAAAGTTTATTCATTGTATAATGTTTTGATTAATCAACTAAATAATTGAATTAAACATCAGCCATGCCATGTTCTAAACATGCGTATTATGTTCTCTAAGGTCCTTCTTTTGTGAGCAGATCGATTGGACATTATTCCAATGATGCTCATTTCACAACTCTAATTTTTTATCACTTCTAAATGTGTTAGAACTTCAACTTTACATGCAATATCCTTTTGTGATAATGTGGCCTAAAAGTCACAATGATTTGTCAATGATATTACAAAAATTTCCATTGAAACTTTGTTACTTAAAACAATTTCATGGTTACAAAGTCTCAAATTCAAGATACAATTCTTGAACACATTCCTTGCATTAAAGTTCCTAGCTTACATGTAGATTTAAATCGTCAACTCCCATTATGGAAACATTTCCATATTCCCATATGACTATCAATTCCGAATAAGAATCACCTTAATCCAAAACATGTCAATATGGTCCGTCCAAATACTACTATACTTCCAACTGTCCACAAACAACCAATCTCTTGGTAAATCTCAGATTGTTCCTGACAGTTGTTTAACAACTTTAGTCAAATCATGTTCTGATCTTTTTCCCTCTCAATGCCCTAGGCATTTGGAAAGTGAATATTATAACATATGTAATCGATCCTTTATCCGAAGCATATAGGATTCGATCCATTATGTCTTATGAAAAGACCTGATATCTACTCAGTCTCTTACTATACTATTTCCATATATTGAATTTCCCATGTTGAATCATTTCAACACGATATTCATATATGTCCAAGACTATGTTCCATTAAATCTAGACTTTTAAATTTGAAATGAGGTATTAGTGTCCTCTCCCCTAAATCTTTCTATAGTGAAACAATTCCTAAACTTTGTAACCTACAAACTTGTAAACTTTGTTTACTACAAATAGTATTGCCAACTTGCAACACTTAGCATAACAACTATGCTCTCACTAGCATAACAATTATGACCTTACTAGCATAACAATTATGCTCTAACTAGCACAAAAAGTATGCCCCCACTAGCTTTGACATGTATCCAGAAATCAACTGGACTTCTAGAAATCAATACTTTTTGACTTTCTTACTAAAGTGCAGATTTCTAATATGTGATGCTTTTATAAGTCTTCATCTAAACTTCTCAAGCTCATACACCTTCATTAGATGGAATATTTGTTTGTTTAAACCCTTTCAGAACTTATAGCCATATGTCCTGAAAGCTCAAACAATTCTTTGCCATTTCTCACAATTCGAACTATGAAAAGGGATATCATAATCATATGCGAATTTGAGAACACAATTATCACAACTGCTAACCATAATGATATTAATCAGATTTAAAATCTACTAGCGAAAGGTGTTCCCTCATAATCATTTTCATGAATTAGAGCGAAACCTTTTGTCATCTATATTTTATGGTGTATGTGTTCCCATCCATGTGAATCTATCATGGATTGGACTCTGCTTATTCTTAATTTCTTGCCATCTAGCAGCACAAGGGCCTACCAGTGCTTCCAAGTCATTTAATCAGCTCACTTCCATTGACCAATGTAGCATTACTAACCAATGTGCTCTGCCTTTTGCAATCAAATGAGAACAATAGAACTCATAAGCTTTTGCAAATTACCTGGAAGATGCACAGAAACAAGAATGCGCCTACTTAACATGATAGGTCACGAACCTCATGTCGTGTGCTAGTGATAACTAAAAGGTTTGTTCTTGATTGAATTTTGAAACTTTTCCAAGATCAATAAGACTTCTACTGACTTCTTGACATATAATTTTATTTCTTCAAAGAACATTCCTTGAAAAACAAAAAACAAGTATTCAAAAGTTAGTGTGGATTCTTATCAAGAAAACACTTCATTGAATTGGTCTTAGTTCATATTTTGTTTTAACCAAAAACATCATAACTATAAATTCCAAATGTGTCAGAGTAAGAAAACATCATTATTACTCCACATTTCATGAGGTATTATAAACCTACTTAGTTTAGAATAAGTTTCAAGATACGATTTGAAGTAACTAGATTATGACTCTAAAACTTGATTGGAAACGAAGTATGACTCATCTCTCGATTAAATTTTTTTAGCAATATTTGATTCCTCTTCTTAGTCAAAAAATTGCACTAAGATGTTCTTTGAGGATCAATTATGATATAGTTCCATAATCGTTAAGACGAGCACAAAACACGATACTAAAGTAATCTCCTCTCCTTTCAGATTGGAGAAACTTTTATATTTCCGCCTAACAGATTCTTCATATTCATTCGATTACTCTTTGAAAACCTTTCAAAGTGTTAGAATTAGGCTTAATCTTATAAACACAACCATATTTACTGAACCATCAGTAAACCATGATGAATAGATTTATCGTCCTTTGTGGTAGATCTAAATAGTCCACATCAATGTGTACTAGATCCTTGAGTCCTTTACTTGACTCACATAAACATGTGATCAACGAATTAGTCATAATCTTCCAACGATCAAGATTCTCATACATCACACAATTCAAATTGTATGACTCAAAGTTTCTGTCCGATTGAACCTTTGGTGATGAGAATGCCTTTTCACTTTGTCAATTATGACATTACCACAAATGATATAATTAAGAATCAAATCCACATTTAACATTGCTAGAATAGATATGTAACCACCAATTTTCATAAATTCCATTGCAAGGAAATATAACCAACTATATGATCACCAAACCATGCGACAAAAATCCATCTCTCACGATTAGATTCAGCTTACACTTCTTAAGCTTCCTCCTTTCTCTTAGATCCTGCAAAACATCAAAATGTGATTATCACATCATGTATTAAGAATCTATGAATATGAACTTAATAAAATAATGAAGTTAAATAGTTGATGTACCTGAAGTGGAGTCATACAACTTGACTTTACCATCTTTGAGATCTTTCAGGTAGTCAAGGAAGCTTCGCATCCAATGTCCCTTCAATTTGCAATAGAAACATATGGACTCTTTGGGATCAACACATGGAAGTATCTTAGAATTAGGCTTTCTCTTTACCATATGTTCAAACGGTTTGATCTTGGTCAATCCCTTTCCATTGGGAAGATAAGTCTTTCGTGGACTACCATTGTTGCTATTATCAATGTCCATGGAAATTTAGGAGACAGATCCTTCAAACATATTTACTTCACTTGTACTCTTAAGCATTTCTACTTCAGCAACAATCAACATATATGTTAGATCAATTAGGGTCACGTCAATGCCACCTTCTGTCTCAGCATGCAACACTTCTATTACTTCACGTACACCAGAAAACTTGTCTTCGGGGGTGTATACTTCAGCTTGCTCATCAAGAATCCATTGATGGACAGTGACACCAACATGATCCATATACACAGAAATTACACAACCATAATTGTACCCTACTTCGATTAACTCCTGATAGTCTTTTTCAGTTGTTATTATCCTCAATACATTAGGGGACTCAATATCGGGCATGCAAAAGTACACATTAACGCATGTCTCATTTGAGAATCTTTGAATGAACAACACACATTCGTTTTTGTCCATTCCAGCAAAATCGACATCCTCAAACCTCTGCTTCGCTCCATCTGAGTAACTAATCATTGGGTATCTCGTTTACATACCAACAAAATGAAGATCGATCTTCATGTAGACAACCATAGCAAGAATCCAATGGAGATATTTTTGAGAGGAACGTTAGAAGAAAATAGAAGAAAGCGACTACACAAGAATGTAGTTTCTAGAGGAAGAGTTACATATCTCATTTAACGATACATTAGGTAGTATCTGATTTGACGTATGAGTTGGCATCTGATTGGGAAGGAGGTCACCGGGTGACCTCTTCACTTTCTAGAAAATGATCTTAAAAGTCGGTGAAATGTGAATTCATACCCTTATAAAACCAAAAAATAACAATAGACATTTTAAACGAAAATGTGTAAGTTTGTAGAGGATTATAGTGACATTTCCCCCTTTTTTTAATAATATTTTCGGAGAAAAGTTCTTATTATAATCATTATATTTTCAAATTTTAATATATTTTGTTTTCAAAAAAATCGTTGAAATATTGTTTTGTTTTTATAAAAATCATTGAAAAGCCAGTTTTTTCCTAGCTAAAATCTCAAATATATAAACATTACCTTTTTCTGACTTTTTCGTTAGAAAAATAGAATCATAGCTTTTTCAAAAATAAGACCAAAATCTAAATAATAATAAACAGTAAAATAAAAATATATGAATAAAATACATATATTAAAAAGTGCCGACAGAAAAAATATAATAGAATTAAAATAATAGCAATTGCAATGACAATTTGTTTATCATATAGCGAAATTCAAATGGCATTTTGAAAGAATCGGACATTGCATCAGCAATATCATATAATATTAAATTATTTTGTTGAATATAATTCATTGGAATCTTTTGGAATTCAAATCCAGAAGAATTGAACATGAGATATAATCTTATCAAATAAAATTTGCAATAGCATTTCAGTACATAACTACTAACTAGAAGGATGAGTTTCTTTTAAAAAGTTTTTTATTTTATTTTATATTATTATATTTTATTATATTATTAAAACTACTAGGTTAATGCATCTATAACATGATAGTAACGTATGTTAAATACTAAAATTACTTTCTTTAATTGCTTCATTATTGTTTTTGAAATCATGATGTATGTTTCAGCAACTACCCCATCAAATTATTTTGTTATACTCCTTACTTGTTCACATATGTTTTCCAGGCGATTATATTAATCCTTCACTAACCCCACATGATTATGACGTCTGACCTTTAATCAACATGTACACCACTTCATATAGGATACTAAGAAGGGTATAATGGTGTGTGTATTTTTATAGTTTAGTTATCCTTTTATCATGCTATATCAAATAAATAACAATTCTAAAGAATAGGTCTTTACATACCTTGTGCTTAGAAGTTAGAAAAACAATATTAAAACGATGGAAAAGTTTGGAAAAAGGACCGTTTAACCGATATCTAATGTCAGTTAATAAACTTACTGGATATTAAAAATATTACAATCATGTCCCTCAAAGCTCGTCCGGTTATACATGTTATCCTCTTTTGAAGACACTTGATTAATGAGGCCGTTAATCGAAACTGTTAAAAGAAAATCAGTTAAAGGCGTGGTTGAAAAGGCCAAGTTTGCTAGCATTTGTCTTTTAAGACGCCTTTTAATTAAAAAGTATTTAAAAATAAATAAAAGAGATTGAGTAAAACTAACCAAACAAGATCTTCCAAAGAAAATAATTATATTTTTTCGGTTTTTGAAAAATAATCATTTTTTCCGGAATATCCAATTCAAAAGTACCACTTTTTCCGGAGGATTGTTCATCTTTTTTCAGTTTTTTTAATTTTAAAAAAAATTGTTTTTTTTTTTTGAATGCAACATTTCGTAATGTTTAGTGTCACACTTTTTCAATAAAACATCTAAATTTATGCACTCATAGTATATATATATAGTTCATATTACTATGTTTGGTTAATTTTTTTGTTAAATTAAGAAAAAAAAAAGATTTTTTTTCTTGAAATTTCAGCCCTAAATATTTTGTCCGGAATCGGGAATGTCATTTTAGAATTTAAAACCGGTGACATTAAACATTACAAAATGTAGCATTCGTAATTCCAAAAAAAACAATATAATTTCTTCGAAAAAAAATTGAAAAAAGATGAACAGTACTCCGAAATTAGGCATTCCGGAGAAAGTGGTTATTATTTCAAAAACCGAAAAAATATGGTTATTTTCTTTGAAAATCTTGTTTATAATTGTTAGTTTACTCAAAGTTTGCTAGCATTTTTGTCTTTTAGGACGGCCTTTTAATTAAAAAGTATAAAAATAGATAAAAATTCAATCAAAAAGGATCGGACCTATATCATGTTGTTAAGGCTCGCTTAAATCGATTATAGGCATTGTTGTACTAAATATGAATTTTCGGGATTACGCATGGTTAAGACCCAAAACCAATTTAAAAAAAAAGGATTTAGTTAACGATTTATTGAATAGATATGATACTAGTTATAACCGGTTAAGACTTCTAAATAAAATTTGTTTAGCCAAACATATAGTAGATATCTCTAAATGAAGGGTTATTGTCATATGTTAACCCAATTTCATCGGTCACATCCTATGTGGCTATTGACTTCAAGAAAGTCAACACATTACTGTCCATGTGTGTAAATCCACATTGGAAAACATTGAAACCTCGATTTCTTTCGTATAAAAGTTAGTTCTCATTCACGTTTAAGAAGATTGGAAGACGAAGAGCGCATCGATCTAGAATTTTTTTCACCATCGTAGCCACCGGTGAGTGTACATCCTTCATCACAAGGTCTTCTTACGTTTGGTTTTTGTAGCTATTGAATGTCCAATAAAGATCATGAATATGTTTATCTGAAAGTTCATCTTCACTTTAATGTTGTTTTTGTGAGACATCCTTTCTTATATGTTGGTGGGAATCATTATTAATTTGTGTTTACTAATATTGATTTTGCGAGTATTATATGTTTACTAATATTGATTTTGCAACTATGGGTGTTTGTGAATGTGTCACATTCATAGAGCTTTTATAGCACCTCGTTCTTGGTACTTATTCTTTTATTATTAATTCCTTATATATTTTGCATTTTGGCCTTGGACTTGGCGAGTTGAAGGGCCAACTCGCCGAGTAGAAGCAGGATGAGATACGGGGTTTAAGCTGTGGACTCGGTGAGTCGGGTCCCGGACTCAGCGAGTAGGCCCTGTCTGGACAAAAACCCTAACCCGAGGGTTTTCACCCTATTTAAACACCTTAACTCGGCCTCCTTCGTCCCATTTGCTCAGAGAAGACCCCCATAGTAAACCCTAGCCGTTATTGAAGCAATCTAAGGCATTTGGTGTGATTTTGGTGTTTTTGTGTCCCAAGGAAGGAAGGAAAGCTTGAAGGATCAAGAGGAGGCTAGAAGGATCCGATTTTGAGCATCATTAGCAGTCTTTAGAAGGTATAAAGTCTATACCTTTTTTGTTCTTTTGATAGATCCCATTTTGTGGAGTTTTAGGGCTTTTCTAAGCCATTTTGGTCACCAGCCATGATTGCAAGCATGGTTTGGGGTTGATGTTTCGGATCTAGGTCCTTAGAGGGGTTACAAGGCAGAAAGGAGCGACTTTTGCACTCAAAGAAGGCCCCATGCATTGTAAGAGATTGTTTTAGGACCTTTTGAGCTCAAAGTCCCATGCATGCACGTAAAGTTTGTAACTTTACGTGCTAGATCGATTGTAGAAGCATAGATCTACCTTTTGATTAAGGGTTGTACGTCAGAAATCAAAGATTTAATGAGTGGATGTGACCAACTCGACGAGTCCATTCTTGGACTCGGCGAGTCCAAGGTCTTTGTCCCATATTAGTTGAGGGTCGAAAGGACCGAGTTGAGTGTGGAAAGGTTCTAAGGAGTCCTGGGGAGTGACCCAACGTTCTGGACTAAGCCATTGTTCTGAAAGTTCATAGGACTTGGTGAGTGCATGAGCAGACTCGGCGAGTCCAAGGTAATCTTCTTAAGGATGAAGATGAACTCGACGAGTTGTTCATACAACTCGGCGAGTCAAGGGCAAGACCTGTGTATCAGTTGAAGATGATCTCGACGAGTTGTTCATACAACTCGGCGAGTCGGATGTGGATTCAGTCGATGTCATTTAGAAGGAAAACTCGTCGAGTCATCGTATAACTCGACGAGTAGAGACGAGTATAAGGACTAATGGAAGGAAAGGGACTCGGCGAGTTGGCGAGCCAAATCGGTGAGTCAGGCCAACTAGAAGTTGACTTTGACTTTGACTTTGACTTGGTCAGGGGTAAAATGATCATTTTACCCTAAGATCAGTTAGTTGTGTTTGACTAAGTGTTTTGTGGGGATTATAGCCGGAGGATTTCCGGAGCAGCAGCGACAGCAGTCAGAGGATTCCCGCACAGATCAACAGCTACTCCGAGGTGAGTTACCTTCCAGTAGTGGTGGGTCTACGTCCACAATGTCGGCCCACCGGTAGGAGTTGTATGATTAGATGATTGTCTTTGTGATATCATCTAGGTTTGCTACTACCTGATATGTTATGTGCTAGCATGATGTGTTATATAGAGTTCGGTTGTTAGGACCGACAGGTAGGTCAGACACCCCAGATATGTCTGATAATATGTGCTGATATGTTTATATGCTGGCATGATATGTTATATGTGATAGTGGTAGTAGGAGGGGAATAGTCCCCAAGTTCGGTTGTTAGGACTGACGGGTAGGTCAGCACCCCAGAATGGCTTGACATGGGTAGGAAAACTGTTGGGTTTTGAGCAATCTAACACTTCCTAAGTGTGCATGCAACCCTAATAAACCTTGGATCTATGTTTGTCTAAATACATGCAAAATAATAATTTTTCCAAGGTTCATAACCTATCTAACATGGCATGGGGTACTTTTAAACATAAAAGAATTAGATGAGATTACATACCTTTTGATGATGAGCTTAATTCCTAAGGAGTTTGAGGGCCAAGCACCAATAGTGTGAATGCCTCAAATGGAATCACAAATCACCACAAACTCTTGGAAAACTTTGAGAGAGTGTACACACACTTGTAAAATCGGTCACACACAAACACATATACTCTAGTTACACTAGTTTCACTAGTGGCTATTTCATGCAACATAAGCATGCTTATATAATGTATATGATTAGGGTGAAACCCTAATAACCCATGAATTTTCCTTTCCCAAGGATCCATGGGTTAAAAGCTCCATGGATCATCCATGGACTTCCATACAAGCCTAGCCCATTAACAAATGAGTGTTAGCCCACACCACATAAAACCAATAGCCCACAATCTAATTAGTCTTCCTTTTAATCTCTAAATTAATTCATAATTAATTTAAGACTAAGACTAATTAAATAACATGACTTCATATTAATATATTATAACTTATAATATATTAATAATCATATGTGTATAACTCTCATAAAATTATCCATAAATAGTTTGGATGAAATGCAACCCAAATGGACCATGCCGGGTCGGGTCAAGTATATACCAAATAAGTTATGGACTTAGACACCTTATCCAACAAAAACACCCCAGAATGGCCGCATGGTAGGACGGCACCCCAGAATGGCAGCATGGGTAGGTCGGCACCCCAGATTGGTCGTATCGGGTAGGTCGGGCACCCCAGAATTGCCCGGTAGTATGTATGCTATGTGATTGCATGATATGTAGTACGATGGGGGAACTCACTAAGCTTCGTGCTTACAGTTTACATTTTTGGTTTCAGGTACCTCTTCAGCGAAGGGGAAGGAGCTGGCGTGGTAGCAGCACATCATACACACACTCTTTGTTTTCCGCACTACGATTTATTCTGGAATTTGTACTCTGACCTTAATATGTTTTTACGATTCGGTTTTCGGATACGAGACATGTTTTATTAAATGATATGATCGGATGATATTTTGTTAACAAATGTTTTGTAAATCACTTAATCAAAAAAAGAAACTTTTGGACGTGAAAATTGGATCATTACAAGTTGGTATCAGAGCCCAGGTTTGAGGGATTCAGACATACCTTCGGGGGTGTTTGGACTCAAACCAAGGGATTTAAAAGATTTTTACAAGGAAAATGACTTTCTAAAAGCTAAGATAAAAGAGTTTTGAGAAGGAACATGTGTGTGATGTGCACAACCGGCCGAGCTCAAGTAAGTTTTCCCTATAGTACCCATACCAGTTATATTATGTTTATCAGTTTCAGTAGAACAACATGCTAGAATAGGAATAAGGATCTAGGAATGATGCCTTATGTGCCTGCTTTATGTGTTTCAGCTTATGAGAATTGCATGCTAGAATTGAGTAAACAGTAGTAGGATAGCCTGTTTAGGTTATGCCTGGTGTATGAGCTCAACATTATATGCTAGTTCAGTTTCTCATTATAAGGACATATATGCTTGAGTATTTTTCTTGCGTCCGAATGTCGCTTGCTTTGTGCTTTGTGGGACTCTGAGTTATGGGAGTTAGCCATTAGGTGAATACATCACGTCACATGTGATCAAGGTTGAATAATCTCAAAGTACTGGACTTGGCCCTATTGCGGAGTCCATTGGAGGGATGGGTCTATTACTCGAAGGATTATCTGAGCCTCATCACATGTGATGGTATTCAGGTAATGGCTAGTTGGCATTACAAGGAGGCCTTCAGCAGCTGAGGACCAATTTGGGTGGAGTTAGAGATTTTCCCTAGGGTAAGCCTAGAATGTGAATGGCAGAGAATCAGCAGTGATGAAAGGGACTTGGTGGAGTCAAGGCAGTCCTTGAGGAAGGTACGGATAGATGTGGAAGGTAGTATGGGCCCGTACTATTGAAAGTAGAGGATCCGTACCTAAATTGAGGAAGGTTGAGGCGAGACCAGTGAACTTTTAGTGGGTGTGATCCCTCTAAATGTATCAGTATCACTAACGGTTAGTATTATGTTTTGCAGAATGGTGGTACTACAACGGAGGCCGGTAGTTGGTAGTTCAGGAGAGGGATCGGGTTCGGGTTCAGGCTCCGAACCAGTGGATGAGAGGCTACGCGAGTTCATCGCATCTGAGATCATCATAGGCATCCTTGAGTCGACCCCCATCATCTTCGGGGCGATCGAGGAAGGGATAGTCGAGCTGATGGAGGATCGCCTTAGGGCGTTCAGGAGTGATATGGCGTCGGGTCAGTCAGGATCCCACACACTGTCCTTTAAGGACTTCAGGGGCAGTGGTGCACCAGATTTCCACAGGGAAAAGGACCCCATTGATGCCAGATGATGGATTGCGGACATTGAGTTCGCACAACTGACCAACTTCTGCCCCGAGGGGTCAAAGGTACGATTTTCAGCAGAATGTTTGAGGGACCGAGCTAGGGATTGGTGGGAGTCGGTTGGTGACTCTCTGGGAGCCTCGGCTATTGAGGCTATGACATGGTCAGATTTTGTGACCCGGTTCCGAGCAGAGTTCGCGCCAGCTGTAGAGCTTCAGCAGTTGGCCAAAGAGTTTTTGGACATAAGGCAGACTATAGAGATTGTGGCGGAGATCACAGCCGAGTTCCGGGAGAGGGCATTGCTGGTGCACCAGTATGCGGGGGATGAGGATATGAGGAGGACCCGCTATCATGACATATTGCGAGTCGACATTTAGGAGCATGTTAGTTTTTCAGCTTGCCCTACCCTGGACTCCATGATTGCCAGGGCATGGGAGAGGGAGATCGATCTGGAGCATGTCCGGAAGAGGAAGATTGAGGAGGGTTAGACGACTAGGGCTTCGGGGAAGAAGCCCAAAGGATCAGATGGTAGGCCGAAAGGCCAGTCAGGATCGGGCTGCTGCAGGAAATGCGGCAGGCCACATGAGGGGGCATGTAGGTTGGGATCATCGGGCTGCTACAAGTTTGGCAAGACGGTGCACTTCAACAGGGATTGTACTACCCCTGCACCGGTTGTTCAGACGTATGAGTTATTATGTTTCCACTGCAACCAGAGGGGCCACAAAAAGGCCAATTACCCCCAGTTGACAGCAGTATCAACGCCAGTGAAGGCGCCAGCTCCAACGACCTTACAGATCATTGATGGCCGGCAGGGCAAGGCAGAGGCTCCATTGGTAAGGAGTAGGGCATTCTAGTTCACTGCCGAGGAGGCACGTGTTGCACCCGATGTGGTGATAGGGATGAATTCTTATCATTATGCTTTTATGATACGCTGTTGTGGTTTTGATATGTTATGTATGTGCTCTGTTTAGGATCGTTCCATGTGAACGATATCCCAGTTCAGGTATTATTTGATTCGTGGCTACCCGATCATTTGTCTCTCTTGCGCTTAGCAAGAAGTTTCCTGAGTCTTCAGGCAGGTTGGATTGCCCTTTAGAGGTAGAGATTGCAGATGACTGATCGGTGCGAGCATCAGGTGTATTCCGAGGCTGCGTGTTGAGATTATTTGAGGAGCGTTATCTGGTAGACCTGGTTCCTATTCCATTGAGAGGAAACAAGGTGATTATAGGCATGGATTGGTTGAGCCCCAATGGGGCAGTGATAGATTGCGCACAACAGCTGGTTCGGATCAAAACCCTAAGTGGGGGAAAGTTGGTAGTTCAGGGCGAGAGGCCACAGCAAGGACCAACGGTATGTTCAGCGGAGAGAGCTAGCTGTTACTTTCAGCAGGGTTGCGTAGGATATGTCGCTTATGTTATGGACACCCGGGAGGCGGGTAAGGCGACAATGGAAGATGTGCTCGTGGTACGAGAGTTTGCAAATGTATTTCCTGAGGAGTTCCCTGGAGTACCACCAGAGAGGTAGGTGGAGTTCAAGATCGACCTATTCCCTGGTGCGGCTCCGATAGCCAAGGCACCATATCGGTTGGCTCCTCCTGAGATGCAGGAGTTGTCTACACAGCTACAGGAGCTGTTAGACAAGGGATTCATTAGACCGAGTAGTTCTCCCTGGGGAGCCCCGATTCTATTTGTGAGGAAGAAGGACGGGTCACATCGGATGTGTATAGATTATCGGGAGCTGAACAAGGTAACGGTGAAGAATCGTTACCCACTTCCGAGGATTGATGATCTCTTTGACCAGCTTCAGGGAACATCTTGGTTCTCCAAGATTGATTTGCGTTCAGGATGTTATCAGATGAGGGTCAAAGAGGAGGATGTACAGAAGACTGTGTTTCGGATGCGCTATGGCCACTACGAGTTTGTGGTGATGCCCTTCGAGCTCACCAATGCTCCTGCTGCATTCATGGACTTCATGAACCGCGTGTGTAGACTGATGTTAGACCGGTCTGTGATAGTGTTTATTGATGATATTTTGGTTTACTCCAAGATGCACGAGGAGCACAAGGAGCATCTACGAGAGGTTCTAGAGACTTTGAGGGGGGAGAACTTGTATGCTAAGTTCTCCAAGTGTGAGTTCTGGTTGCGCGAGGTGCAGTTCCTTGGGCATCTCGTCAACCAGAACGGGATCTCAGTGGACCCAGCCACAGTGGAGGCCGTAATGAGATGGGAGGTTCCAAAGTCTCCATCCGAGATCCAGAGTTTCCTAGGATTAGCTGGTTACTATCGGAGATTCATCCAGGATTTCTCCAAGATAGTTGTACCGCTGACCAGGCTAACAAGGAAGGTCGTGGTCTTTCGTTGGGGGCCTGAGCAGCAGGCTGCGTTCGAGACACTGAGACCTAGATTGTGTGAGGCGCCAATCTTAGCCCTGCCATAGGGCATGGAGAATTTTGTTGTGTACTACGATGCGTCCATCTCAGGTTTGGGCGCAGTATTGATGCAGAGAGGAGATGTCATCATCTACACGTCGAGGCAGCTGAATCCTCACGAGGCGAACTACGCGGCGCGTGATTTAGAGTTGGGGGCAGTTGTATTCGCCCTCAAGATTTAGCGTCATTACCTCTACAGGGTTCGTTGTACTATCTACATGGACCATAAGAGTTTGAGGTACCTCATGGATCAGCCGAATCTAAACATGAGGCAGCGTCGGTGGATGGACGTGATAAAGGATTACGATTGCGAGATCCTTTATTACCCGGGTAAGGCCAATGTGGTGGCCGACGCGCTTAGCCGCAAGGCAGCACCGATCAGGGATATCTGCCTGAGGATGACGGTGGTGACTCCATTGATGGAGCGGATTCGGCAGGCCCAGCAGGAGGCCATGAAGGAGGAACATCGGAAGAGCGAGCGGATCGTGGGGCAGATTTCCTCCTTCGACTATGACAGCTGAGGATTACTTACACTACACAGTAGGGTGTGGGTGCCATACCACGGGGGTGTGCATCAGGTTTTGATGGAGGAGGCGTACAAATCTCGGTTCTCCATTCATCTCAGGGCGACGAAGATGTATAGGGATCTTCGTATGGACTATTGGTGGCCCTGCATGAAGCGGGATGTAGCATGGTTTGTGGAGCGGTACTTGACCTGCAGGAAGGTCAAGGCTGAGTATCAGAGACCTCACGACAGGATGCATCCGTTGGATATTCCGCTGTGGAAATGGGAAGACATCACGATGGATTTTATCACCAAGCTTCCCAGGACCGCGCGGGGACTAGATTCGATCTAGTTCATCGTCGATCGACTGAACCAGAGCGCCCATTTTATCCCGATTCAGGAGAGCATCTCGGCCGAGAACTTGGCCGACATCTATATCCGGGAGGTGGTGGGGTGGCACGGTGTTCCAGTTTCTGTGATTTCAGACAGGGATGTGCGGTTTACTTCCAGGTTTTGGAGGAAGTTTCATGACAAGTTGGGTACTCGTCTGCATTTTAGCACCGCCTTTCACCCGCAGACGAATGGTCAGAGCGAGCGGACCATCCAGACCCTAGAGGATATGTTGTGAGCATGTGTATTAGATTTCGGAGGTGGTTGGGATACCTACGTTCCATTAACAGAGTTCTCTGATAAAAATAGTTATCGTGCGAGCATTGATCGTCCTCCCTTCGAGATGCTATATGGGAGGAAGTGCAGGACCCCGATATGTTGGGGCGAGGTTGGCCAGAGGGTAATAGGAAGCACTGAGGTAGTGCTCAAGACGACAGAGAAGATTTAGCAGGTCCAGAGCAGGCCTCAGACTGCTCAGAGTCGGCAGAAAAGCTATGCCGATAAGTGCCGATCAGATCTGGAGTTCCAGGTCGGGGATATGGTTCTCCTGAAGGTGTCGCCATGGAAAGGCGTTATCCGATTTAGGAAGTGGGGCAAGTTGGGCCCCAGGTACATTGGACCGTTCAGGGTTATAGCCCGGGTTGGCAAGGTGGCATATAGGTTGGATTTGCCAGCCGAACTGAGTCAGATACACAATACTTTCCATGTTTCTCAGCTGCGAAAGTGCCTGTTGGACGCCTCAGCAGTGGTACCCTTGGAGGACATTCATGTTGATGACAACTTGAACTACATTTAGCGACTGGGTCCCGGACTCGGCGAGTAGGCCCTTTATGGACAAAAACCCTAACCCGAGGGTTTGCACCCTATTTAAACACATTAACTCGACCTTCTTCGTCCCATTTGCTCCCAGAAGACCCTCATAGCAAACCCTAGTCGTTATTGAAGCAGTCTAAGGCATTTGGTGTGATTTTGGTGTTGTTGTGTCCCAAGGAAGGAAGGAAAGGCTTGAAGGATCAAGAGGAGGCTAGAAGGATCCGATTTTGAGCATCATTTTCAGTCTTGAGAAGGTATAAAGTCTATACCTTGTTTGTTCTTTTTGATAGATCCCATTTTGTGGAGTTTTAGGGCTTTTCTAAGCCATTTTGGTCACCAACCATGATTGCAAGCATGGTTTGGGGTTGATGTTTTGGATCTAGGTCCTTAGAGGGGTTACAAGGCAAAAAGGAGTGGCTTTTGCACTCAAAGAAGGCCCCATGCATTGTAAGAGATTGTTTTAGGACCTTTTGAGCTCAAAGTCCCATGCATGAACGTAAAGTTTGTAACTTTACGTGCTAGATCGATTGTAGAAGCATAGATCTACCTATTGATTTAGGGTTGTATGTCAGAAATCAAAGATTTAATGAGTGGATGTGACCAACTCGACGAGTCCATTCTTGAGCTCAAAGTCCCATGCATGCACGTAAAGTTTGTAACTTTACGTGCTAGATCGATTGTAGAAGCATAGATCTACCTTTTGATTTAGGGTTGTATGTCAGAAATCAAAGATTTAATGAGTGGATGTGACCAACTCGATGAGTCCAAGGTCTTTGTCCCTTATTAGTTGAGGGTCGAAAGGACCTAGTTGAGTGTGGAAAGGTTCTAGGGAGTCCCGGGGAGTGACCCAATGTTTTGGACTAAGCCATTGTTCTGAAAGTTTATAGGACTCGGTGAGTGCATGAGATAACTCGGCGAGTCCAAGGCAATCTTCTTAAGGGTGAAGATGAACTCGACGAGTTGTTCATACAACTCGGCGAGTCAAGGGAAGGACCTGTGTATCAGTTGAAGATTAACTCGACGAGTTGTTCATACAAGTCGGCGAGTCGGATGTGGATTTAGTCGATGTCATTTAGAAGGAAAACTTTTCGAGTCATCGCATAACTCGACGAGTAGAGACGAGTATAAGGACAAATGGAAGGAAAGGGACTCGGCGAGTTGGCGAGCGAACTCGGCGAGTCAGGTCAACTAGAAGTTGACTTTGACAATAACTTTGACTTGGTTAGTGGTAAAATGGTCATTTTACCCTAAGATCAGTTAGCTATGTTTGACTAAGTGTTTTGTGGGGATTATAGCCGGAGGATTTCCGGAGCAGCAGCGACAGCAGTCAGAGGATTCCCGCTGGTGCGGTAGCTTCGTGCTTACAGTTTACAGTTTTGGTTTCAGGTACCTCTTTAGCGAAGGGGAAGGAGCTGGTGCGGTAGCGGCACATCATACACACACTCTTTGTTTTTTGCACTACGAGTTATTCTGGGATTTGTACTCTGACATTATTATATTTTTACGATTCAGTTTTCGGATATGAGACATGTTTTATTAAATGATATGATCGGATGATATTTTGTTAACAAATGTTTTGTAAATCACTTAATCAAAAAATGAAATTTTTGGACATGAAAATTGGGTCGTTACAGCTTTTCACTGGAGAAGTAGTTGAGAAACATTTCTACTGCATCCTTATTCTACCTTTACCAATAGGTATTCATTTCATAGAAACTGATCTTGACTATGTAAAGTTTATAGATACTGGTTACGAATACATAAAAATTTTAATCTATGTTGACCATATTGGTATTTAATTAGAGGGTGAAGAAATGGAAACTTCTAAAGGAGCCTATTTTTTTTTAAGGAGGACCTGCTCTTGAAGACCATGACTAGAAAATGAAAGATTTGCAAATGAAAAATCCTTAATGAAGAAGACTAGTGATGGTGAGTTCCTTAGTAAACGTTGTCTTCCTAATAGGGATGATGATGTAGAGATAAGTGAAAGTGAGGAAGGTAGGGAAATCCATTCCATTTTCAACGAAGAGATACATTGAAAGAGGCAAGTACATGTTCTTGTTCTTGGGATGCGATTGGAAATTCCAAAGAAGCTTAAAAGAATGTTATGTAATTATGTTATGGAAAATGGGTACCAACAATTTTTCAAGAAAAATGACAATAAAGGGCTTTTTGTGATGTGTTGCAAAGGGGAATGCACATTCATATTATGTGGTTGATGGATAAGTAAGGAACACTCATTTCAAATTAAGTCATTCAAGAGTGATCATTGGTCAGGAATTATAAGGTAGGTTCAGTTGGCATATATGCATGGATAGAAGAACATTGCACTAAGGAAATTTTGCATAGAAAAGAGCTTACAATCAAACAACTAAGATTGGAGGTGATTAAGAAGTTCGAAATAGACATATGTTTAAGTCCGTATAGAAGGGTACTCTTACTATACATTATGAAAAAACTATGGTCTTACAGGGAGGAAATAAGAAGATAAAATCCAAGTTTAACAGTTAAAATGGATGTACTAACCTTGCCAAATGGGAAGAATTATTTTAGCAAATACAATGTCTGCTTTACTAGTTTCAGAAAAGGTTTGTTGGAATGGTGTAAAAGGGTGTCAGGGACACACACACACACACACACACACACACATATATATATATATATATATATATATATATATATATATATATATATATATCTGTGTGTGTGTGTGTGTTTTGTAACGTCCCAAAAAACCATGGTGGAATTTTCAAATTTAAGAAGGAATTAAAAACGATTTTCATAAAAGTCAAACATCATCGAAATAACTGTTTAACAATATGGAATCAAAATTATAGTATCATAACATAATATCTCTCAAAGTTTGAAGACTATTGGATAATGTGTACAATCAAACTTTTACTTTGCCTCGATCCTCAAAAGTACCTGAAACATTTAAATCCACAACTGTAAGCCAAAGTTTAGTGATTTCCTCAAAATACCCCATAAAACAATATACATACAATACATGCACACCATGGCCTTCAACATAGGGTTGTACCACCTCCCGAGCCTTCAACAAGAAGCTGGACCGCTCACATTGGGCCTACTGTATTAACTGGATCGCCCGAGTATCTTAGCATTCAACACAAAACTGGACCGCCCTCAACCCACCCACAATATGTCAACATATACAAATAAAAATACAATTACCAAACAAACAGTCACACGTAGTTATTAGAAAATCTACATGTCTAATAGATCACTACAACATACCAACATCCTAACATATAGAGGATCCATAATGTAGTACAAAGTATAGTGAGAAAACTCACCTCACAATCGAAACAAAAATCCCTATAGCTCGTCACACGCAAAAACAGATACAACACCCACCTAGACATTTATACGGGTCAAACCTCAATCTATAACCTAAATCCTACAATTTAACCTTAAGTCAAATTTATCAAAAGTCGACGGTAAATGGACAAAGTCAACAATTGAGTCACCACGTTGTGTCCAACACCATGGTCGATCCGTGATGTCTAAAAGATAAAATAATGGTGAATCCCTTCGTTGTCATGTTGTGGCATGACCATCAGTGCGTCGTGGCCAGAGCCCAAAACAACTTAATGGGTTAAGCACTTAAACCTTAATCTCCAAAGCTCCAAAGCTCATATATGGTCCTTCTAAAGGTCTAAATGAATAAACTTTATAACTTTATCCATTAAGACAATTCAATAAGCCAAGATCTAGAAACCTAAGTCCTTAATGGATACCCAAAGTGCATGAACACAAAGCTAGGTTATGGAAGCATCATTTTTAACCACTGCAATGGTCCAGAAGTCATAGAATGCACCAAGAGGTTCTGGACTTCACTTAAAATCCAAGAACATGAAGATTTGGACCAAAAGATTATAAAAGTGAGATAAAATAGATCTATTGAAGTAATGGACAAGGTAGAAGCTTTATACCTCAAAATGGTCAAAATTGAGGTGAAGATGGCGGATCTACATTGCAACTAAGCACTTAAGCAACAAGAGGGACTCCTTTTGCCGTCAACCTTCATGAAATGAAGCTCAAACACTCATTAAACACATATGGATGCTAGGATTAAGGAATGAGAGTTTCTCTAGAAATGGGACTACCAAATGAGGCAACCCTAGGAGTTAGATCCTTTAAATAGGAACAAAATACCAGGGTTTAGGGTTTTGAACCCCAGCCATCACCGCATTGTGGCCAATACTTTGGAACGCCACGATCACTTAGATGCGACCCTTGAGTGATGTGGCCATGCCATGGTGGCCTCCACCACCACACCGTGGTTAGCCAAATTCCCAAAATTCATAAGATTCAAAATACTTAACCCAATAGTATAATACCTAGAAAATAGATGTTACAATTCTCCCTCAATTTAATCAGATTTCATCCTCAACTTTGAACAAATCTGGATTGTGCATGTGCATCTCCTCTTTGGGTTCCTAAGTCAACTCAGAACCCTTGCGGCGACATCAATGCACCTTTAGTTGGGCCACCTCCTTGTTGCGAAAGACCTTAGCCCTCCTTTCCAATATGTTTATTGCTCATTCTACATAGTTCATGCACTCATCAAACTGCATTTCGTCTAAATGCACCACCACTAAACCGTCCACTAAAACTTTTGAAGCTGAGAGATGTGGAAAGTTATAAATCAGATTGAGCTCTTTTGGTAAATCCAACCGGTATGACACCTTGCCCTATCATGGCAATCACTCATAATCGTATGATCAGATTGAGCTCCTTTGGTGTGACAACCGGCAATCTTCAGGTCAAGTCAAAGTCAAGTCAAGGTCAACATATCAATCTGGTTACTCAACTAGTGTTTATATGTTTGGGATTTCTTTATGTTTACTAATGTATAACTATAAATCCTAATGCAAAGTAACACTTGAAAGTTTCAAATGTTCAAATTTTAAAACCCTAATCTGATTTAAGGAAGTAACCACTCTATAAAGTACTATTAAGCTCCCTTCGAGGGTGTATAGCATTCAAAATGGTATGTAACTAAGTCTACGGTCTTTAAACTACGAAGAAAAACATTAATAAAGGCTCCTAATAAAGTCTCTCTCAATATCTCCCAATCTCTCTCTCTGTCCCAGATCTCTCCAAGAATGTGAAATCTCTCCTAAATCTCTACAAGAATGTGAAATCTCCCCCAAATCTCTCCAAGAATGTGAAATCTCTCCCAAATCTCTCTATGTACCTTCCTCAGTCGAAAACAACCTAAAAACCGAGGAGAAAACCCAAAAGGACCCTCTTGGCCGGAACCCTCTTAGTCCGGAATATCTTCTAAGGAAACCAAAAGGAATCGCATCTCGAAAGCCTCTCATGCGGACCACTCATTTCGGAGCCTCCAGTTGCTTCGGAACTCCTCTTTGAATGATCTCAAAGCCCAAGAAGTTTCGCGCCTCGCCTCGCCTCGTTTCGGAAATCCCCGGTCGGACCGGACCACTGATTCGCTTCTTGACTCCGGATCTGAGAAGAGCACTCTAGAAATCGGATCCTGACTTCGGAATTTATCATCTGACTCCAGAAATTAGAATGGGACTCCGGAACTCGCTTCTTGACTCCAGATTTTTGTCATTTTCGGACTTTTCCATCATTTTAAGGCATTTTAACGTCGGAAATCACACAAAACTCATATTTTTCATATAGTAGACCCCCTTAAACCCCTATTTTATGCCAAAATAAATTATTTTAAACATAGTTATATAAAATAATACGTAATATTTTTAAAGAGATTTTAAGAAGATAAAGGGGTTCGATTTTATGATGTGATGTAAATCCCTCTTTTCCCATGCAAATCTCAGAAAAACATGTATTATCCAAAGAGAACTAAGCCTTGTACACCAGTTCTCCAAGCAAATTTCAAGTCACCCCTTATCCTTCCCATTTAGATACGTAAGTTACTCTCCCATTTCCCCACTTCTTACATTCACATTCAGAAGACTCCTAATAATACTCTCAACTCCTTCAAGCTCCAAGTTTCATCCCTTCAAAGAAAATTTTCCAGAATTCTTTTTGTAAGTATTTTATCCTCTTTGAATAATAATTCTCCACATTATTCCTATGATTTCATTATATTTACACATAAATATTTTCCTAGAATATTCTAAAGTTCAAAGGATCTTCCAAGTTTTGGAGCTTGAAAACTCCTTCACATCTCTTCAAAATCACCCAGCAAGCTAACCAATGTGAGCTTCATACCCCACCTTTTTTCTAAGTTTTTATTGTTTTGGGGGGGAGAGTACAAGTTATCTCTTGTTCTAAATTTCTTGAATAATTGCATGTGAACGTATGTTTGGTATGTGTGTTGAAATATTATTATTTTATTATAACTTCCATGAACGTGAAATTTCAAATCTCAGGAAGTATAAAATAATATTTTAATCACCTCATAAAAGAAGACTGGTTTACAAAAGAGTCTCCCAAGTTTTTGGGTGTGTCCAGCTTGCTCCCTTTATCCACGTCTTTATATCTAGAAATAAATAGTTTTTGAAATACACCTTGAAATGTTAAAATTATTCTAGAACTTTCGAAAATTGGAGCTTTGTGTCCTATTAAGGACTATTTGCAAACTATTATGGATTATTTAAAATATTTGATATAAATAATTTCACCAAGAAATATATAAATAAGCATTTATGACAGAAAAATTTGCATGTCATAAAGCTGTTGTTATAAACTCACACAAGTCAAAGTTGTATGCAAATCATAACTGGGCATTTTCCGAAAAATTAAGTCGCACTTAGTACTTTATAAAGGAAAAGGGTTGTTTGCTGGCCTTGATAATATTTGGTCATTTTGATAAATATTCAAAGTGGATTGATTCCAACAAGCGAAACGAACGAAACGAAATATCTAGTTATGACTACAACTATTATTATTTATTTGGTAAATAATGGTTTTCACGATTTGCTCAAAGATCGGTTAGTATTCTAGTCAGACAAATCTTCACAGTACATATATTAATACAATATTGTACGCTTTAAGTCCTGTAAGAGTTATAACTAGAGTCTCCTGGAGGGAGAGCGACAATTTGTGTATAGATCTATACATGGTTGACACCCCACACCTTCGTTGTTCGCTACAGCTATTCGGCTAGTCTAGGGTAACAAATGTCTTAAACAAAACCGATGCCGGAAAAACGTCATAACAGGCACTCCGTCACATTAGTATGGTTATAACGACTCGATAGAATATATCAGAAACGTATTTACACAGATTTCACCCTCGGTTTACAATCAACATTGTTTTGATTACCCTAAGGAGACCTTTCCACAAAAGTGTTATGCTTTTGTTAAAACTACTATATTTATATATACATCAGAAAATATAGGATTTTCTGGAGGAAAACGATTTTATATGATTTCAAAACGATGAACTAAGGGACACATGCAACTATACACGATTTGAAACAAAAATTACAACAATTTTGATAAGAAAATTTTGGATTTTATGGAATTCTAAACTATCATCGAAGTTTTATACGAAAATGCTTATGAACTCACTAATATATTTTAAGTTGACGTTTTTCAAACGACTTGTATTCTCAGGAAATCAATAAGCGGGTTATGGATCGCGGACTCAGGAATATTTTGCCGTATTTTGGAATTTGCTTAGTAATGTCTCTTTTGTATAAATTTGAGAACATAAACATGATGTAAAACAATTTAAGCTTGTTATATTGATGTATGATGTTTGGGTTGCTATGTTTTGTTTATATACAATTGTTATGATACTATACAATGACATCACCCGCCTCCGGACGTTTTCGCTGTTTTGGTCCGGGATTGTGATAGAATGAGCTCTGTCGTCTTGAGCACCATTTCAGTGCTCTTCATAACTCTTTGTCCAACCTCTCCCCAACAAATCGGGGTCTAACTCTTCCTCTTATAAAGAAGATCGTAGGGAGGTACACCAATGTTGAATGATAGTTGTTATATGAAAACTCCGCCAAGGAAAGATAGGAATCCCAACTCCCACCAAAATCAATGATACAAGACCCCAACATATTCTCGAGAATCTGAATAGTATGCTTGCTCTGGCCATCTGTTTACGGGTGATATGTCATGCTGAAACGCAGTTGAATATTCAACTCCTCATGGAACCTCTTCCAAAACCTAGAAGTAAATCGAACGCCTCGATCTGAAACTATTGAAATACGTACACCGTAACGATATATCACCTCTCGAACGCAGATGTCGGCCAATTTCTTAGTCGATAAACACTCTTGGATAGCAAAGATGTACGCACTCTTGATCAGCGGGTCAATGATCACCCACATAGAATCAAACCCCCAAGTCGTCTTTGGTAACTTCATGATGAAATCCATGGTGATTTGCCCCTATTTCCATACGGGAATCTCTAAAGGATGCAACTTTTCGTGAGGCCTCTAATGTTCGGCCTTGACTTTACGACAAGTCAAACATCTCTCAACATACCAAACTATCTCCCTCTTCACGGAGGACCACCAATAACAAAGTCTTAAGTCTTGATAAAAAATTTCCGCGCCAGGATGAACCGAGAACCTAGACTTGTGTGCTTCCTCTAGCAACGCATTTCGAACCCCCATCGAAAGCTAGAACCCAAACCCTACCACACTAAGTCAGCAACCCACGCCTATTAGTGACAAAAGTAGCAATCTGACCTCTGATCTTCTCCTTCTCTCGATTCTCTTCCTTTGTCCCCTCGATCTGAGCCTCTTTGATCAAATACAATAATGATGAAGTGATCCTCAAACATAGGTTTTGATAGGAGTGTTATTCGCCTTGTGACTCAAGGCATCGGTCACATAACATATGTAAGATACATCGAGTCAGGTGTTCACCAGAGTCCAATCACATAAAAGGATAACATTAAATGCATAGAGGAAATGAGAAACCTCCACCTCCTTATCCCCCCTTTAACCCTAGATAAAGCTTTAATAGCTTTGGCCTCATATAAAGCAACATGAAACCCCTTTATAACAATAATAAAGAGAAATAGGATAAATGGTCATCCTGCCTTAGACCTCGTTCAATAAGGAACTCATATGTGAGAGCACCAGTAACTATACTAGGAGCCCTGGATGACATAAGAGCCACTTCTATCCGGACACACCCTAATGTGCCAAACCCCATTATTCTATTACTTCAATAAAGAAATCCCAAGATAAAAAATCATAGATTTTTTCGAAATCAACATTGAACTCCATCATATGTTTTTTTTTCTTTGATCCATCCAGCAATTTCATGCAACATTAAAGGATCGTCAAGAATTTAATGACCTTTAATGAAAAGTGATTGTTCCTTACTTATGAATAACATATAACAACCAACAATCTATTGGCCAAGAGTTCGCCAATAATCTTATACTTACACCCGATCTAGTTGATAGGCCAGTAACCTTAATGAACTTCGGATCCTCAGATTTCAGGATTTAAGAAATGAACGAAAAAATAAAACCATTGGAGATGAAACTAGACCTTTGGAATCATATATGGACTTTTTAGTTTACATACCATGTGTTATCGACCCTTACTCTTAAATCCTTCCGGTGGGGTCATGAACACATCTTCATGTAAATCACCATTAAAGAAAGTTGTTTTAGTGCCCATTTGATATTGCTCTTAATCAGAATGAGATATCATAACGATCCTTCGGGAATCATTACATGAAAATATGAGAGAAAGTCCCACTTGAACCCTATGAGATTTACCCGCTTAGTAACATATTGATGCCATGGTTTTAGGGCTTTTCAACCACAGTGGTTTCTTTAGGGTGCATCGATAGATACTAAACAATTTTTCCTTCAGTGACATAAAGAAATAGTGATTCCTAGTATTTTTTTATGTCGATGTAGAGGTGGATGGTAAAGCTAAGAGAACAAAGACGCCATCTTCTTCAAAATTGAAATTAAATTTAAAATTAAATGTTTAACCAAACTTGTATGCTATGTTAATATTTTTGTACAACTTGGATGTGAAGTTGACAAATACAACTTTTACATAATTGGAGCACATGAACTAAAGTAATGGAATTTATGTATACCCAGAAAGTTAGATATATTAAAATATATTTATAGGATAGTAAGTTGTTATAATATAGTACTTCTATTAAACATATGACTAAAAAGTTCACCTGAATAATATTTATATATCTAAAATACTTTAAATACGACAAAATCTACAATAAATAAATAAATAAATAGAAAAATTTGACCAATCACAATTTGTCTTTGCTAGCATATTATAATGATTAACAACCACTATTGATATTTAGACATTGGTGCTTGCCATATTGTTTGATTCCGACGTATAAAATTCATAAATAATTTCTTTCATGAATCATGACTCAAGATTCTCAATTCACCTACCATCAATCATCCAACTAAATTAAAATCGACTCATCCATATTCCATACAACCTAATTTCAACACTCTTATTTATGTTAGATATAAATTTCTAGATTATACTTTGTTACAAAATGAGATGAATATTAACATTTCTATGCTTTCATGTGTTTTAATTTCAACAACTCCATATATTATATTTATTTATTTTATATTTTTATCTATAGAATAGCACCTCCAAATTTAGATAGTACAGTACAAGCACGTAATGCATCACGCATTTTGAAAAGAAAAAAAATAAGTGACATAGTGATAGTGTTAGTGGGTAAGTGCTATCCATGATGTAGCAACCAAATAAAAAGAGTTGAAATTGAATTTATTTGGGTTTAAATCCAGCTATTTCCCAATCCCCTTTAAACTTCCACAAACTTATTATCACAAAATAAAAATTCCAAACAAATCTTCAAGCTTTCCCACTTTATCTCATTTTTTGCCAAAGCTTTCCTGTAAACCATTACACCAGCCACGTCAGCAATCCAATTGGAAAAAAACGATAAACTGTTAAAAACACTAGAAATAAATTATACATTTATACTCCTGAAAACTCCATTCAAACAAATTATATTCTTATACTATCTTCATATCTTCTCTTACAATAAAATCTTCTCCTATCATGTGATTTAAGATAGATAAAATACTCCATTGGCAACAGAGAATATCGATAATGATGAAAGAAAGATGAAACATTTAAGAGAAATGAGCAATAGTTTTGTGAGTGGACTTTAATATGGTGAAATGTAAATGTGTAAAAGTTGGTGTATGAAACAATAAAGAATCGAATATGAATATTCATTTTCACATTAAGTCATTCTTTATGTATTAAGTCAAAATGAAACAATAGATTAACCTTAGAATACCAGAATCAAAATAATATTTTAAACATGATTTGTTCTTCTTGATTAAGTTCTGACCAGATTAAGCCCATTAAGTCAAAAACAGCTACTTAACCCCACTGACATCACTTTATCTTATAAAGCATTTAATGAGGGGAAAATGAGTATTAAAATCTAATCATTTACAAAAACTTTCTATGTTTTAATGACTAATGAGATAAGCCAAACTCCTAATCTTTTACTGAAACTAACAAAACTAACTATTTTCAATTGTGTTGAAAGTGAGACATACACATCATTGTCACCCAAAGACCAAAGGATTAATGGCAATGGTACATTGACAGTTAAAGTCAAAAAAGACCTTGCTACACATCAAATTGCACATTTTTTCTTTTGCAGAGAATCAAACAAGACCAAAAATTAGTTGTAGGTGATAGCTGTTAGTATAGTTTATCAGGAATTATGAGGGCGTTTGGTTTGCAGAAAGTGGAAGGAATTAAAATCAGTTAAAGGAATTGGCATTTGAAAGATTTGGAATTGGATTTCTCCAGGAAACGAAATGGGGTTAAATTAGGTTAAAATAAGTTATTTGAGCACAACATCAAACTAAACCCTAAATTTTGAGCTTCTAAATCGGGTTACAATGGGTTATTTGAACACAACATCAAACTAAACCCTAAATTTTGTACTTCGCCGAATTGTATCGTATAGTTCGAGTAAATCGAGTTACAATAAGTTATTTGAGAAAAAAGGGAGCTAAAAATCAAACCTGAAGAAGGAGAAACCCTTGTTTAATTGCTAGCAGGAGAAAGTTTTTCGTCGACAATCTTCTTGTCCCGTCTTTCCATGGCCACATCCCACAAATCATTACCGATGTGCTTCGGCTGTCATACAGATCGAAAAAATAATAAAAGTATGAATTTTGTATAGCCAGAGAATCGATGAAGGGATCTGAAAAAAGAAGCTTACACGGCCATGAGCGGCTTTGTGGATGGTATACTGAACATTTCCGGCGATACAAAGCATACCGGCGATGATCCCTAATGGCAGCAACGCTTCCATCCATTGAAATCTACCCATCGCCTTCTCTCTTCTCTTTCTCTCAGACTACAGATTTGATCTTCCTGAACTACTTGTAATCTTGGCCCTATGCAAGTTTCCTTTTTCCCGTTCTATTAACACAAAAGGAAAACGGTGTTAAAAAAAAAGCCTAATCGGGTATGCAATTAAGATCCAATGTAATTCGAAATTCGGATCCGGTTAAAGTTGGATTTCGAGTAATGATAAGAGCCCAATAAAAATATTATATCTATTAGAAGCCCATCAATATCTTCTATTTTAGGGAGATACCCTTCCTAAACATCAAAATATCATATTTATCCAACTTAATTTCTAAATATCATATTTACCCTTTATAAAATTTCTAGATATCATATTTACCCTTCATAAAATTTCAAAATATCATATATATATCCTTTTTAAACATCAAAATATCATATATACCCTTCTTAAATATCAAAATATCGTATATGTACATTTTAAACATCAAAATATTAATGATAATATCTAAAATAACCTCTATCTACAACATGATAATAATCAATAACAATAAAAACTAGACAATCAAAATATATATTCTATATAGAGGGTTGAAGATGAATTTTTTTTTGTGTCAAGAGGGCGACATTCCAACAATTTAGAAGTTCACAATCCATTATCATAGACGTAAGGATCATATGGTTAATATTTTTAATTATTATAATAATTCTAAGGTATAAAGAGTAATTATAAAATATTAAAAACATTATAAAAAGGATTTGGGCAAATATGATATTTTGAAGGTTTATGAAGGGTAAATATGATATTGAGAAATTAAGCTGGACAAATATGATATTTTGAAGTTTAAGAGGGGCATATATGAAATTCTCCCTTTATTTTAACTTTAGGAGTTTCACTTAACAAATTAATTCATTCACATAAAATATACCTTTTATTGATTTGTATATAACTGTAAATATTATATTGTATTGTATGTGGATGGATTATTTTTATTGATTTGTATATAGCTGTAAATTTTATATTGTATTGTATGTGGATGGATATTTTCATTTATTTTAGGTTGTCATAGGATCAAAATGGTTGTATCGAGAAAAAAATATCGCCGATATGGAGGGAGAAATATCGAGGGAATAAAACAATGATGAGATCTAGGGCGTCACAATGAACTAGTGAGGGTAGAGGAGTGTAGATTGTTTTCTTTAACAAGTTATTGTCGTAAAAAAACCTTATATATTGTATTAGGTTATAACCCTGAGAAATCATAGTTGGTATGTTAATTATTATATAGATAAAAAAAATTAGTGTAAAAAAATAGTGTATTATTGATTTTAAGTAGTCATGAATTAATTTATTTAATAAAATAAACGTAATTATTTAACATAGATTTTGAAATACTTCTTTATACATAATATTTAAAGTTATTGGTAAAATAAAGAATCAATTAAAGAAGGCAATTAGGATCATGTATCATTAATTTGTTTGGATACATTAAAATTTGAGAAATTTAATATGATTTTGAAATGATAGATACCATATATTTCAAAATTGTTATTAGTATAGGATTTTTATTTTCAAATTTTGAATTAAAAATAATTTTTTACAAAAAATGGTAAATATCATAGAAAAATATCACATGTCAAATTGTCATATGATAGAAAATGAATATATGATATTTTTAGATTTACTTTATTAGGATACGAACATATTTTTAGATTAAATATAAACAAAGTAAACGTCATTTTTCATAAAAGATATGCAATTTAGCCTAACGTCGAAGTCGGCATATTGAACATTAGTGGAGGAATGAAGTCCTTGGAATATAGATTGGTTAGAGTTTTATTTTCAATAAGTAATAAATGATTATTTCAATTTCTTAGTAATGATTCACAGAAAGTATTCTTTGTCAATTTGAATTTCAATGTCAATGAACGGTCAAACGGTTATAAATGGTAAATATGTAAAAAAAAAAATATCATTTCCATGTTTCAAATGTTTAAGGACTAAATGTATAATTTTAATCAAACAATAAGGATTATTTTTGTAATTTAAATAAATTGTAGATTATATTAGTATGCATAAAGAATTATTTGAGATGTGTCAATTTGTTATTGGTTCTTAACTTAATACTTGTAATTATTTTTTCCATAGAACCTATATGTATGTGTGTTAAAAAACTAAAATAAAATTGAGATGTAATTCGCAATATATATAAGATTATTAACCTTTTCTTACTTTATAATAAAATTATAATGAATAGATAAATATGTTTTAAAGTACCATTAATTCGTAAAAAAAAAAAAAAAATTCCAACCGCAAGGTTTACTGTATAAAACTCGATAATTCAATATCAAATAATCACGTTTAATAGATCCTCTAAACCGATTATACAATATGCATACAAACTAACAGATAAATTGTTTTTGAAATTTGTACCTTTAAAATCTCTAAAATCTAAAGGGTTGTTTGGAAGATCTTTAAAAGATATAAATTATAAGGATGTTTGAATTTTTAAGAGTGTTTGAATTTTTAACATGTTGTTTGATTAGAACCTCTGAATTTTTGCGTTAAATTATAAAAATGATCATTTTACCCCTTTGTCTTAATTTTTTCTGAATAATTACGAAAACCATACAAAATCCAAATTAACATAAATCAAAATTTATCTTCAACAATTTATAATGATTTTTTGACATATATTTACAAAAATAACGTCAGTTTTTATATCCCGGAGATTTCAAAGTTCAACAACATATTTGACATTGAATGTGGAGACATAAATGACAACGAACTTGCAACTGAACTTGTAGCACCTGGTTCCTGGTATGTAAATCTTATTTGAGTATTTTCCATTTTTTTAGCCTTAGACTCGGCGAGTCATAGGTCCGACTCGCCGAGTAGAGCCGGGACCCGGGATACGTTTTAAGTTGGCGACTCGGCGAGTCCGTATCCTGGACTCGGCGAGTCATTGCTGTTGGATGAAACCCTAAGTTTCAGGGGTTTGCACCCTATTTAAACTCTCATTCCGCCCCAATCTTGCCCCCATTCACCCTCATAGCTCTATACCTTGTTCAAGAGTTGTTTCTTTGTGAGTTTGAAGCATTTGGTGTGCTATCTTGAAGTTTTGGAGTGGGAAAAAGAGTAGATCAAGAAGAAGAAGAAGAAGAAGAGGTCAAGCATCTTTGAGTTATCTCAGTGTGTTCCCTAAGGTATGACTCGATTTTCCCCTTGTTTTCATGCTTATAGTCCCTTATAGCTTCATTGAAGTCTTTCTTGAACCATTTCCAAGCTTGTGTATGATTGGGGGTTCGTAATAAGCTGAGTAACCTCTAGATCTAGGCATGGTTAAGCTCCTGGAGCTCAGATCTACTGCCTTTATGGACCCATGTTGCATGAAGACCTTAGATCTACTCTTTTGGTGCATTTTGAACCCCAAAAACCCTCATGGATGGATATTTACACGTAAAGTTGGAAACTTTACGTGTTATTCATGCTCTAGGAACCCAGATCTATGAGTGGCATGGACTGGATTCGAGCAAAATCGCGTTTATGGCTCTTACATGAAGCAGACTCGGCGAGTCGCTCATCTGACTCGGCGAGTCTAGTCGCGAGTCTCCGAGTTGTCCCCTTTTTCGTTGTGCCGAGTTGTATAATGAGTCCAGGGTGGACTTGGTGAGTTGGAAGCCAAAACTCACCCATAAGGGAACTCGGCGAGTCGATGCCCAGACTCGGCGAGTTCAAGGCAATCTTTTTAGAATCAAGAACAGACTCGACGAGTTATTCATACAACTCGGCGAGTCACAGTATAAATTGTTCATCGGATGAAGATGAACTCGACGAGTTGTTCGTACAACTCGGCAAGTAGGATGAAGGACTTGAACATCAGTTTGGAAGGAGAACTCGTCGAGTCAACGCCTAACTCGACGAGTAGAAACAGAATCCAGGTCAGTCGATTGGACAGGGACTCAGCGAGTTGGCGAGCCACTCGGCGAGTCGGGTCAACTGAAAGTTGACTCTGACTTTGACTTAGGGCATGATCAGGGGTAAAATGGTCGTTTTACCCAAAGGACAGTTAGCAGTATTTGACTAAGTGTTTGGTGGGAATTACAGCCGGAGGATTTCCGGAGCAGCAGCAGCAGCAGACAGACTATTCCCACACAGATCAACAGCTACTACGAGGTGAGTTACCTTCCAGTAGCGGTGGGTCTAAGGCCACAATGCCGGCCCACCGGTAGGAGATGTGTGATTAGATGATTGTCTTTGTGATATTCATCTAGGGTTGCTACTATATTATGTTTATGTGTTAGTGACAGTAGGGGGAGATAGTCCACCAGAACACCGATCGATAGGGTCGAAGGGGCGATCATGCCCAGCCATGCTAGATAGACTATGTGATATATGTGTTATGTGGTAGTAGTATGGGGTGAAATAGTCCCCAGTATCCGGTCGAGAGGACCGAAGGGGAGCCAGCACCCAGATATGCTAGGCAGTATCCGGTCGAGAGGACCGAAGGGGAGGCCAGCACCTAGATATGCTAGGCAGTATCCGGTCGAGAGGACCGAAGGGGTAGGTCGGGCACCCAGATATGCCTGACAATTTATGTATGTTATGTGATTATATGGTATGTGGTACAATGTGGGAACCCACTAAGCTTTGTGCTTACAGTTTACAATTTTGGTTTCAGGTACCTCTTCATCGAAGGGGAAGGAGCTGGTGCGGTAGCGACACATCATGCACACACACTGGTTTCCGCATCTATTAGATTTCTCTAGGATTATTACTCTGATATTTTTATTGGTTGTATGATTTGGCTTTTAGACATGGTTTACGTTGTGATGTGGGTTGATCAAACAATGTTTTTAATTAATAACGTTTTCTAAAGTAATGTTTTAAAAACAAAAATTTTGGATGTGAAAATTGGGTCGTTACAAGTTGGTATCAGAGCCCTGATTTGAGGGATTTGGACACACCTTCGGGGGTGTTTGAACTCAAATCGAGGGATTAAAAGATTTTTGGAAAGAGAAAATGTTTTCTAAAAGGTTAAGTAAAGGGTTTTAAGAAAGAACAATGTGTGTGATGTGTGCGACCGGCCGAGCTCAAGTAAGTATTCCCCAATGTACCCATACAAGTTTATTTATGTTTATCAGTTTTCGTAGAATAGCATACTAGAATAGGACTAAGGATCTAGGAGTGATGCCTTATGTGTCTGCTTTATGTGCTTCAGTATATGAAAGAGTTGCATGCTAGAGTTGAGTAGACAGTAGTAGGGTAGCCTGTTTAGGTTATTCCTGATAGTACGAGTTTAGCATTGCATGCTAGTTCAGTTCTCTCTACGAGGATAGAGTTGCTTTGAGATTGTTTTTCTTACGTCCAAATGTTGTTTGCTTTGTGCTATGTGGGCTTTGAAGTGATGGGAATTAACTGTTATGTGAATACGTTAAAGTCACAAGTGATCAGGGTTGAATAATCTCAGAGTGTTGGATTTGACTCTATTGCGTAGCTCTTGTTTGAGTCCTAACCGTTGTAGAGTTGAGTCCCTTACTCGAAGGATTATCCGAGCCTCATCACATGTGATTGTATTCAGGTAATAGTTAATTGGCATCACCAAGAGGCCTTCAGCAGCTGAGGACTGGGTTGGGTGGAGTCAGAGGTTTCCTAGGGTAAGCCTAGGATAAAGAGTAGCAGTGATCAGCGGTAGGGGAAGGGACCTGGTTGAGTCGAGGTGGTCCTTGGGGAAGGTACGGATAGATGTGGAAGGTAGTATGGGCCCGTACTACTGAAAGAAGAGGATCCGTATCCGAACCGAGGAAGGCTAAGATAAGACCAGGGAACTTGTAGTGGGTGGGATCCCTCCAGGGGTATCAGTATCGCTAACAGTTGTTATTTCTTTGTATTTCAAAATGGTGGTACTACGCCCGAGGCCAGCAGTTGGCAGTTCAGGAGAGGGATCGGGTTCGGGATCAGGTTCCAAGCCAGTAGATGAGAGGCTGCGCGAGTTCATCGCGTCGAAGATCACCGGAGGTATCCTTGAGTCGACCCCCATTATATTCGGGTCGATCAAGGAGGGGATATTGGAGATGATGGAGGATCGCCTCCAGGCATTCAGGAGTGACATGGCATCTGGCCAATCGGGATCTCGCACACTGTCCTTCAAGGACTTTCGGGGCAGTGGTGCACCGGACTTTCATGGGGCGAAGGACCCCATAGCTGCCAAACGATGGATTGCAGACATTGAGTCTGCACAGTTGACTAGTTTCTGCCCCGAGGGGTCGAAGGCGAGGTATGCAACAGGGTGTTTACGAGACCGAGCTCGAGATTGGTAGGAGTCAGTGGGTGACTCTTTGGGAGCCTCAACTATCGAGGCTATGACCTGGTCGGACTTTGTGACCAGGTTCAGGGTAGAGTTTGCGCTGGCTGTCGAGCTTCAGCAGCTGGCCAGGGAGTTTTTGGACATGAGACAGACGACGGAGACCGTGGTGGAGATCACTGCCAAGTTCTGGGAGAGGGAGATAGATTTGGAGCACATCCGGAAACGGAAGGCGGAAGAGGGACAACCAGGAGGGGCTTCGAGGAAGAAGCCCGAGGGATCAGATATGGGGCCGAAAGGCCAACAGGGACGGGGTTGCTGCAGGAAATGCGGCAAGACGCACAAGGGGGCGTGCAGGTTGGGATCATCAGGCTGCTACAAGTGTGGTAAGTCTGGGCACTTTAGCAGGGATTGCACTGCTCCGGCAGCAGTTATTCAGACGTCTAAGTTGCTGTGTTTCCACTGCAACCAGAGGGGCCACAAGAAGGCCAATTGCCCCTAGTTGACAGTTTCAGCGCTAGTAAAAGCGCCAGCTCCAGCGACCCTGCGGATCACAGATGGCCGGCAGGGCAAGGCAGAGGCTCCCGTGGTGAGGAGCCGGGCATTTCAACTGACCGCCGAGGAGGCACGTGCTGCACCCGATATGGTGACGGGTATGATTCTTTCCTTCTCATTTATTTATATGATGTTATGATATTGATATGTGCTCGGTTTATATATATATGTATGTATTAGGATCGTTCCATGTGAACGATATCCCAGTCCAGGTGTTGTTCGACTCGGGTGCTACCCGATCGTTTGTTTCCCTTGCGCTTAGCAAGAAGTTCATGGAGTCTTCGGGCATGTTGGATTGCCCTTTAAAGGTAGAGATTGCCGATGATCGATCGGTGCGAGCATCAGCAGTGTTCAGGGATTGTGTTTTGAGGAGCATTATCTGGTGGACTTGGTTCCCATTCCGTTGCGTGGGAACAAGGTGATTATAGGCATGGATTGGTTGAGCCCCAATGAGGCGGTGATAGATTGCGCGCAGTAGCTAGTGCGAGTCAGGACCCCAGGTAGGGGAGAGTTAGTGATTCATGGAGAGAGGCCACAGTGTGGACCCGCAGTATGTTCAGCAGTGAGGGCTAGACGCTACCTTCAGCAGGGATGCGCAGGATATGTCGCGTACGTGATGGATACCCGGGAGGTGGGTAAGGCGACAGTGAGCGAGGTTCTGGTGGTGCGGGATTTCGCAGATGTTTTCCCAGAGGAGCTTCCTAGGATACCTCCGGAGTGACAGGTGGAGTTTAGGATTGACCTCGTTCCTGGTGCGGCTCTGATAGCCAAGGCACCGTATCGGTTGGCTCCTCCCGAGATGCAGGAGTTGTCTGCGCAGCTGCAGGAGCTGCTAGACAAGGGATTTATTCGTCCGAGTAGTTTACCCTAGGGAGCCCCGATTCTGTTCGTGAAAAAGAAGGACGGGTCACATCGGATGTGTTTAGATTACTGGGAGTTGAACAAGGTAACGGTGAAGAACCGATACCCACTCCCCAGGATTGATGATCTCTTTGACCAGCTTCAGGGAGCATCTTGGTTTTCCAAGATCGATTTGTGTTCGGGTTATCATCAGATGAGGGTCAGAGAGGAGGATGCGCAGAAGACCGCGTTTCGGACGCGCTATGGTCATTATGAGTTCGTGGTGATGCCGTTTGGGCTCACCAATGCTCATGTCGCGTTCATGGACCTCATGAACCGCGTATGCAGACCGATGCTGGATCGGTCTATGATAGTCTTTATTAATGACATCTTGGTTTATTCCATGACGCAGGAAGAGCATGAGGAGCATCTGAGAGAGGTATTGGAGACCCTAAGGAGGGAGAGCTTGTATGCCAAGTTCTCCAAGTGTGAGTTTTGGTTGCGCGAGGTGCAATTTCTCGGACACCTTGTCAACCAGAACGGGATTCTGGTCGATCCGACCAAGGTCGAGGCCGTGATGAGATGGGAGGTTCCGAAGTCTCCATCTGAGATTCAGAGTTTCCTAGGATTGGAAGGCTATTATCGGAGGTTCATTCAGGATTTCTCTAAGATAGCCATACCCCTGACACGGTTGACGAAGAAAGTCGTGGTCTTTCGGTGGGGACCCGAGCAGCAGGCTGCGTTTGAGACACTGAGACAGAGATTGTGCGAGGCGCCGATCTTAGCCCTGCCAGAGGGCGTAGAGGATTTTGTAGTTTATTATGACGCGTCCATTTCAGGGTTGGGCGCGGTACTGATGCAAAGGGGGCATGTCATTGCCTATACTTCGAGGCAGCTCAAGCCTCACGAGGCGAACTACCCGACGCATGATCTGAAATTGGGGGCGGTGGTTTTTGCCCTCAAGATTTGGCGGCATTACCTCTACGGGGTTCGATGTACCATCTACACGGACCACAAGAGTTTGAGGTACCTCATGGATCAGCCGAATCTGAACATGAGGCAGCGTCGGTGGTTGGACGTGGTGAAGGATTATGATTGTGAGATCCTTTACCACCCGGGAAAGGCCAACGTGGTGGCCGATGCGCTTAGCCGCAAAGCGGCGCCGATCAGGGATATTTGCATGAGGATGACCGTAGTGACTCCCCTTGTTGGAGCAGATTCGGGAGGCTCAACAGGAGGCTATCAAGGAGGAACATCGGAAGAGCGAGCGTGTGGTGGGTCAGGTTTCCTCTTTCGATTATGATGGCCGAGGACTATTGACACTACACCGTAGAGTGTGGGTGTCGTATCACGGAGGTGTGCGCCATATTTTGATGGAGGAGGCGCACAAGTCCCGATTCTCTATTCATCCCGGGGCGACGAAGATGTATAGGGATCTTTGTCCAGATTATTGGTGGCCTTGCATGAAGCGGGATGTGGCATGATACGTCAAGCGGTGCTTGACCTGCAGGAAGGTCAAGGCCGAACATCAGAGACCGCATGGGAAGATGCAGCCGTTGGACATCCCGTTGTGGAAATGGGAAGATATCACGATGGATTTTATCACGAAGCTTCCCAGGACCGCGCGTGGAGTAGATTCGATTTGGGTCATCGTGGATCGATTGACCAAGAGTGCTTACTTTATTCCAATTCAGGAGAGTATATCGGCCGAGAAATTGGCCGACATCTATATCAGGGAGATCGTGGCGCGGCACGGGGTGCCAGTATCGGTTATCTCAGACAGGGATGTGCGTTTTACTTCCAGGTTTTGGAAGAGATTTCATGATGAGTTGGGCACTCGTTTGCATTTTAGCACCGCCTTCCACCCGCAGACGGATGGTCAGAGCGAGCGGACCATCCAGACTCTGGGGGATATGTTGCGGGCATGTGTGTTAGATTTCGGTGGTAGCTGAGATACCTATCTTCCCTTGGCCGAGTTCTCATACAATAACAGCTACCACGCGAGTATTGACCGACCCCCATTCGAGATGTTATACGAACGGAGGTGTAGGACCCCGATATGCTGGGGTGAAGTTGGCCAGAGGGTCATGGGGAGCACCAAGGTGGTGCTCAAGATGACAGAGAGGATCCAGCAGGTTCGGAGCAGGCTTCAGACTGCTCAGAGTCGGTAGAAAAGTTACGTCGACAAGCATCGATCCGACTTGGAGTTCCAAGTCGGGGATATGGTTCTCCTGAAGGTGTCGCCTTGGAAAGACGTCATTCGATTCAGGAAGCGGGGCAAGTTGGGCCTGAGATTTATCGGACCGTTCAGGGTTGTAGCCCGGGTGGGCAAGGTAGCATATAGGCTGGATCTGCCAGTCGAGCTCAGCCAGATCCACAACACTTTCCATGTTTCTCAGTTGCGTAAGTGCTTAGTGGATGATTCAACAGTAGTGTCGTTAGAGGATATACAGGTTGGTGACAGCCTGAATTACATTGAGCGCCCAGTCGCAATCCTCGACCGGAAGTCGAAGGATTTGAGGAACAAGAGGGTGGAGCTAGTGAAGGAGCAATAATAGCACCGCAAGGGCTCGGAATGGACTTGGGAGCCGGGTGGAAGAGATAATGGAGCATTACCCCGAGTTGTTTCAGGATCGAGCAACAGACTGCGAGGACGAAATCTAAAATAAGTGGGGGAGATTTGTAGTACCTGGTTCCTGGTATGTAAATCTTATTTGAATATTTTCCATTTTTTTAGCCTTGGACTCGGCGAGTCATAGGTCCGACTCGCCGAGTAGAGCCGGGACCCGGGACACGTTTTAAGTTGGCGACTCGGTGAGTCTGTATCCTGGACTCGGCGAGTCACCGTTGTTGGATGAAACCCTAAGTTTTAGGGGTTTGCACCCTATTTAAACTCTCATTCCGCCCTAATCTCGTCCCCATTCACCCTCAGAGCTCTATACCTTGTTCAATAGTTGTTTCTTTGTGAGTTTCAAGCATTTGGTGTGCTCTCTTGAAGTTTTGGAGTGGGAAAAAGAGTAGATCAAGAAGAAGAAGAGGAGGTCAAGCATCTTTGAGCTATCTCAGTGTGTTCCCTAAGGTATGACTCGATTTTCCCCTTGTTTTCATGCTTATAGTCCCTTATAGCTTCATTAAAGTCTTTCTTGAACCATTTCCAAGCTTGTGTATGATTGGGGGTTCGTAATAAGCTGAGTAACCTCTAGATCTAGGCATGGTTGAGCTCCAGGAGCTCAGATCTACTGCCTTTATGGACCCATGTTGCATGAAGACCTTAGATCTACTCTTTTGGTGCATTTTGAACCCCAAAAACCCTTATGGATGGATATTTACACGTAAAGTTGGAAACTTTACGTGTTATTCATGCTCTAGGAACCCAAATCTATGAATGGCATGGACTGGATTCGAGCAAATCGCGTTTATGGCTTTTACATGAAGCAAACTCGGCGAGTCGCTCATCTGACTCGGCGAGTCTAGTCGTGAGTCTCCGAGTTGTCCCCTTTTTTGTTGTGTCGAGTTGTGTAGTGAGTCCAGGGTGGACTCGGTGAGTTGGAAGCCAAAACTCACCCATAAGGGAACTCAGCGAGTTCAAGGCAATCTTCTTAGAATCAAAGAACAGACTCGGTGAGTTGTTCATACAACTCAGCGAGTCACAGTATAAATTGTTCATCGGATGAAGATGAACTCGGCGAGTAGGATGAAGGACTTGAACATCAGTTTGGAAGGAGAACTCGTCGAGTCAACACCTAACTCGACGAGTAGAAACAGAATCCAGGTCAGTCGATTGGACAGGGACTCGGCGAGTTGGCGACCCAACTTGGCGAGTCGGGTCAACTGAAAGTTGACTCTGACTTTGACTTAGGGCATGATCAAGGGTAAAATGGTCGTTTTACCCAAAGGACAGTTAGCAGTATTTGACTAAGTGTTTGGTGGGAATTACAGCCAGAGGATTTCCGGAGCAGCAGCAGACAGACTATTCCCACACAGATCAGCAGCTACTACGAGGTGAGTTACCTTCCAGTAGCGGTGGGTCTAAGGCCACAATGTCGGCCCACCGGTAGGAGATGTGTGATTAGATGATTGTCTTTGTGATACTCATCTAGGGTTGCTACTACCTGTGTTATGTTTATGTGTTAGTGACTTTAGGGGGAGATAGTCCCCCAGAACACCGGTCGATAGGGACGAAGGGGCGGTCATGCCCAATAATGCTAATTAGACTATGTGATATATGTGCTATGTGGTAGTAGTAGGGGTGAAATAGTCCGCAGTATCCGGTCGAGAGGACCGAAGGGGTAGGTCGGGCACCCAGATATGCCTGACAAATTATGTATGTTATGTGATTATATGGTATGTGGTACAATGAGGGAACTCACTAAGCTTTGTGCTTACAGTTTACAGTTTTGGTTTCAAGTACCTCTTCATCGAAGGGGAAGAAGCTGGTGCGGTAGCGGCACATCATGCATATTAGATTTCTCTAGGATTATTACTCTGATATTTTGATTGGTTGTATGATTTGACTTTTAGACATGGTTTACGTTGTGATGTGGGTTGATCAAACAATGTTTTTAATTATTAACATTTTCTAAAGTAATGTTTTAAAAATGAAATTTTTGGACGTGAAAATTGGGTCGTTACAGAACTATTGATGATCTATTTGTTCTCTTTTCCTTCTCCATCATTACATCAAACATGATAGCCGTCAAAATTTTCTTTCAAACATTTCAAAATGTAAATCCAAATTCAACAAGGAAACAAATAAGTTCAATGGAAAGTTATATAATCACTAACGTAAAGTTGAATGACTAGTCTTTACATTAAGAGGCCTGAGTGAAATAAGTTTTTCCAAAAGTCACTTTAAACATATATATAGAAATTTCATACCAAATCCATCATAACTTTTCAAAGTATGTTGCTATAATCAATAAATTTTCAAAAACTACAATTGTTATAACTTGTATAATCTACTTTCAGTTCCCACACAGTTCATGCATAATTGCTAGATAATGATGCACCATCACTTATGTATCAAACTCCATATGATATGAATAATTATCTCTAACTTATAGTTTACAACAATCCTTTAAATAGCAACATATTTTTCAAAGTCGGTTTTTTAAAGTTCATAGTTCATATATATAGTTTCATTCAACAAACATTTGTGCATCTGTGATCTATTTCAAATTCACCAAACAATTGGTTGTTCTATCATCTTCTATATTAAGATTTCAATCAATATTCACATTTTGTAGAACCTTGATACTATTGATTACAGGTTCTATCAAAATTTATCATCTTCTATCTCAGTATAAACAATTTGAGACACAAATCTTGAAGCAAATACATGTATCATATGACGATTCAGTACAAGATCAGGCATTAAATACAAAGAAATTCAAAATCAAGGACTGGTAATCGGGTTCTAGGGAAAAAAAGAAGAAAAAATCAATGTATTACTAAGAATCGGTTTCAGGGGAAAAAAGAAGAATAAGCGATCTATATACAGAGAATCTATTTTCAAGAAAAAAAACTTACCTGGTCGTTGTTGTGTGACAACCCGATATTTTCCAAGTCACTAAAAGTCTGTCTTCTTAAATAAAATTTCGAATTTTATTTACGCCGTTAAGTTCGTGAGGATTAGTAAATAATATAAATTATATAAATAAAGTTTATATAAGTTTTCGGAACCAAAAGCACTCGAAAAACCTAAATTTTCCCCTCGATTCAACGAAAACTCGTTTAAGCCAATTGTTTTCGGCCGAAAACCTTCGGACTGAGAACATATTTCGGCCAAGAACTCCTTTCCGGCCGAAAACCCAACCGATATTAAGGTTTTTCCTCGAAAACTTGATCATTTCTCACTCATTTTACCCAAAACACTCTCATTTTGCTCCCAATGATCATCCAAGAACATTCATATCTTCAAGTGGAAACCTTTGAATATTCACATTTTCACCAAGAACACCAAGAACGTCCTTCAAATCTTCAAGTGACCGAAAACAGCATCAGAACCGAGAACCAGTGTTCGGTCAACAACCTGTGTTCGTCCGAAACCTGTTCCGACTGAAAACACATCAGAACCGATAACCTGATTCTCGATTGAGCTTTGACCGAAAATCCTCCCATTCCCTTCAAACATTTTTCGGTAATCACTGTCAACACAAAAATAAGTGTTTTCAAAAACTTTAATTACTTGTTTCGCTAATTCAAATACAATTATATGTTTAACTATTATTAGGATACCGTTAATTCCGTGTACGTCAACTCGAGGGTCATCATTCCAGTCTCACTGTCCATCACATACACATAAACAATTGTAAGTTCATACACCTACATTTTCACTGTTTTTAATGTTTTCAGGAGGGATACAAGCAAAACACAAGGACTTTTACGTTTTCATACAAACGAATTTCAAACAGATTAAAATTTTTTGCAATTGATACAAACAGGGTAATCACTACATTTTATAAAAATACTTAGATATTTTTAACGCTTTTGTATTATGTCGAGCATAAGGGTAGTTTTCATCATACAACCAAATTTGCAAAGTTTTCAGTAAAGTACATAACCTACATTTAAACTATAGTTGACATAGTTTGGGTACATTACGTTACTTATACAAAATTCAATACACGAAACAATAACATACATACAAACTATAATAGGTATAATTTGGGATACATTACACTGTTTCACCATTTCAAAAACATTATATAGAAACGAACGTATAAACGATGGTAAATATAGTTTATGGTATGCAATACTATTTCCGAATACAAGAATACAATACTAAATAATTATTCAAGTATAATTATTTTACTCTACAAGTATATACACACAGTTTCAAGTACAAGAGAACACTACAACACTACACGTAAATTAGTTAATACAAGGTTGCGAGGCACAACTTCAATTGTATCCACCAGGGTACGGAACTAAATGTTGGTGATTTTAGTGTCACCATGTCATTTTAAGTAACTGGAGCTAACATGTGAGCTAAGGGGCTTCATGATTTGTACTCTAAACATGTACGGGGTTGTGCGGAGTGCATGCATGTATAAGATCGAGTCAGAAGCCAGTTCGTCGACTAGTCAGGGGTCCGGGGTTTCTAAAGGGGTAGTGCCCCTTTGGCGGGGTCTAGGGGCAGCGCCCCTAGCAGGGGTCCAAGGGGCAGAGCCCCTGGCTGGGGTCCCGTGGGGTTTGGGGCAGCGCCCCAAAACCTCACCGAATTTTGCATGTGGGAACTTAATGGAAAACTCAATTTCTTGAGGGTGATTATGGTAAAACTAACAAAACTCGTTAGTTTTGGTAACCCTAATCCGGATTAATATTACTGGCTTCCAATGCAACTAATGACGGCCCAACCCTAATGAAACCCTAATCGTGTCAAGTATATAAACAACTATTCTTTTCAGAAGGGGGTTACGTTCTTTAGCTCTCGTTTTTCATCACACATTCATAGAACCCTTTAGCATAATAACTTACGTTTTCTGTGCCTAGAAACGTAAGTGTCCGCTTGTATCAGTTCGGAAAGTGATATCACGATCCAAGCTGGTATCTAGATCTTCACCGCAAACCCTAATATTCCCAAACACTAAATCCTATACAGTATAACTAGAGTCTTCTGGAGGGAGAGTGTGAGATTTGTGTATAGATCTATACTAGATTGACAATCCCACACCTGAATTGTTAGCTACAGTTAGGCCGGCAGGCCTGGGGTGACAAATGTCATACCATTCTGACGCATGAAGAACGTCGTAGAGGTCACAAGGTCACATTAGGCATGGTTATATCAAACTCACAACAGTATAAACTAACCATTTGTTTACGGGATTTTAATTCTTCGAATAGTTTATTTTAATTAATAGAACTACGATACAATACAAGTGGAGGATTCCAGGGAATACAAACACTTGGTTTTATTTTAAATAATAAAACTACTAAACATTACTGGTGGTATCCAGGGATTTCATACAAAGGTTTTCACATAGAACAATACTACACTTTATTGGTGGTATCCATGGATTTCATTCAAAGGTTTTCAAACAAAGCAATACTATACTTTACTAGTGGTATCCAGGGATTTCATACAAAGGTTTTCAGACATAACAATATTATACATTACTGGTGGTATCCATGGATTTTATACAAAGGTTTTCATACAGAACAATACTATACACTACAACTGGTGATATCCAGGCACACATACAAAGATATTCAAACAAAGTTCTTATCAAACACTACTACGATATACAAATACAGAATACAGTAACTAACGTACATTTTGGACTTAAGGTCTAAGACTACTTTTCACTACTAAAGAAAATATTGGATTTTCTTAAGAAACATACAAACATTTTCAAAGATTCAAAGACAATATTTCATTACAAAAACATTCTTATGAACTCACCAACTTAAATGTTGACACACTTTCAAAACCACTTGTATTCTCAGAGAACTAGTAGACATGTACACCCACAGGTTTTGAGAAGACGAAGCTTTTAGAGTCGCGTCTTTTATACTTTTGTTATACATTTTGATGTCATACAAACTATGTATCGAACAGATGTAAATACCTTATTTATTCAATATAATGGTTGTGTTTACTTTGATTACTATGATGCAATTGTTGTGATACTGTACATGACATCCTCCACCCCCGAACGTTTCCGTCGTTCCGGTTTGTGGGTTTGACATGTTGTTGCGGTGCCAGCGGAGGCGATGAAGCTTCTGGTGGCGAAGTCAATTTCGGTGTAGATCGAAGAGGTAGGAGAATGGGTGGGATGGAGGAGAAGGGGCAATGTTGTCGGAGCCTAGCGATGGAAGTCGTGGTGGGAGTCGATTTCAGGGAGGTCGGTGACGGGAGGAGGTGATTGGCACTCGACATGGTCGGAGGTTGGAGGAGACGGAAGAGATGATCTGAAGGTAGGTGTGTTGTTTTGGAGGTGAGCTATCAGCAATACATGAGGGTAAAAGAGGGAAGGACACGTGATTTTTATTTTTCAAATATAAGTCCAAGTCTGAAACTTTAAGAGGCTCTTACAAAATTAAAAGGTTTTTATTAATATGCTACCAAACACTCTTAATCTGAAAAATTAAGAGTTCGCCTTTTAATTTGTCAATTAAGAAACTACCAAACAACCCTTAAGGGGTGTTTTTCGGAGTGTTTTTTGAATTCTAAAAGTTGTTTTAGACAAAAATTATTATTGACTTATAATGGTGGTAAAAAGGGTTTTTAAAAAAGTGTTTGGATTGATTTTTATGATGAAAAAAATCAATAAGTTAAAAAGTGTTTGATTTAAAATCTTATTTCTGAAGTTATTTTGGATAAAAAACCAAAAACAGTTTTAAAAAATCAAGTTTTACATCCTTTTAAAATCAAGTTTTTTAAGCTAATAGAATAACTATTCTGAAAAATACTTTCGAATTTGCATAATATTTTTTTTAACTTATTAATTATACAAAAAAAAATCAGTGAATCAATAAGCTATTTAGAAAATCAATCCCAAATACCCCTCGTTATGAACTCTAATTCTCTAACGAGGGAAAACCTTACGGGGCATTTTTTTTTTTTGGTAAATGCATAATGTCAAGTGGGCTCTACTCTCTAAAGCATTATTTTGGGCTTAGTGGACCCATTCTGTCATCTCTAAAAGCGTATTTATAAGAGTTCAAGTATTAAAAGTTTTAAAACCAACCATATTTTAAAATTACTGAAAATGATACATAATCCAAGCCATATTCTAACAATTTTTATGTTGGAAAATACTAAAAACTTTCATAAAAAGTAGTAGATGTGTTTATGAGTTCGTTTTTGGTAGGTTCCATGGTTTGAGAAGGATTTCGTATCCATATTCTATTTTATTGCTTTTTTTTTTTTTAGATTTGATTATAGAATAGAAAATAATATACAATATTAAAATACTAATAAAATCAAACAAACGAAAGAGCAAATAATTTTTATAAAAGGCAAGAGAGAGAAAAAAAAGCATCAACAGATGTGTTATTTTTGGAAAACAGGAATAGTAGTAAAAAGGTAAACATATAATAATATTTAAAAAATATGAAGGCAAAACAACAAAAAGACAAAAGAGGACATACCGATAGCAAATGACATAAACGGCAGCGTTTAGTGGAAGGTGTCGGCCACCCTGTCAGTCCAGCTAAGACGACATCAATTACCATATTGGTCGCATGCTGGCTGTGGGCCTCTTTATTCTTGTTCAATTCAACCCTGCATGTGTAACACGTGTCACATTTTACTAAACATTTAATGTTTTAACATATTTTGTTTTCGCTATTCATCTTATTCATATTTAGTTATTTACATTGGGCCATTGGATATGTTAATATGTATGACACTTTAATCGATCGGCTTAATGAGGTTTCCTTTACACAATTTTGTATATACAACTTCTTAATCTATAAGCTATTTTACAAATCATTAATAACTATTATTTAATAATTCCACAGCCGTTTTTAACAATTGTCAAAATACCACCTACTTTATAACTTGGTTATTTCAAGCTATGGACTTAATTATTTGTGGTCCTCATGTTTAAAATGTGTCTTTGACTTTTATTTGTAAGAATTTTGGAACTTGTATATCAAATGACCCTCTTATATATGTTATTGTTAAACAAAAACCAAATTATATACGATTGCCCAAATTACTTGATATATCTAAAACCACGAAACCAACAATTGTAAACCAAAACATAGTGATTACCCCCCCCCCCCCCCCTCCCCCCCAAAAAAAAAAAAAATAAAATAAAATACCCCATACAACATGTATATAATGCATGCACAAAGGACTACGAGGTTGGTCCACCACCTTATCCTACATCAATAAGTTGGAGCGCTCCCGAGCCTACAACATAAGTTGGACCACTCTCTTGGGCCTACAGTATCAACTGGAATGCTCGGGTATCTTGGCCTTCAACACAAAGCAAAACTGCCTCAAGCAAACCACAATATGCTGACATATGTAACCAATAATCAATAACCAGCAAGTAGAGGTAATTATACAAATCTACCATTCTAACAAATCACTACCGCATAACACATCCTATAAACAAGGATACATAACACAACCTAGTGGATCGGTATTGGTGCCTTCAATCCACGAATAAAGTAAGGAAAACTCACCTCAAAGTTTAAAAGATACATAGACTGATCACTGCTCCAAATACCGGCTCTACATGTCACCTATACAACAAACAAGGACCAAGCCTCAATCTATTATGCAAATTACTCCATTTGACCTAAATTCAAGCTTGGTTGACGGTCAAAGTCAACGGTCGAAGTTAATGGTCAAAGTCAATACTCCAAGGTCACTCAGTCAGTCGCCACGTCGTAACCATCTATTGGTCACATCGTGACTATCTGTTGGTCACGTCGTGACCTAATAAAAACATAACAACCGAGTTTTTTCTGTGTCACATCATGACACCCGAGTTGTCATTGATGGGTATTATGCAAAACATATAATCTTATGTGTGCATTCAACCCTAAATAATGTTGATCTGCGTTTTCTCTAATTGAACATACAATATGAACGACAATGTAGAAACCCTAAAACACTAGTATATAATCAAAATACATAATTAGGGTTATAAAAACATACATTTGATTGTTATATAGCCACAATAATGCGAATCCTTAGTATTTTTCAAACTTTGAGAGCATGCGTCACAATTGTCATGCCTCTAATGGCTCACACCCAATACTAGCAATGAAAGATGATTGATAAAGAGGAGGAAGGCTTCAAAATTTCGGCTAGATCTCTTGTAAACAAGTGGCTAAAAATTGTAGGGTTATGACCATATTTATGGTGCAGATAGGAAACCCTAGATAAGCCTAAGTCCAAGATTATTTTAAACCGGATAATTATCTACTTTCCAGATTATCCATTAAAGACCATTCTAGAAACCCTAAGGCACAAGAAAAACCGTCCATAGCCTGTGGAGGGTTTCAGATTGCCTCTTGCTCAACTGTTGAACAATTACAATTCAGTCCCTATACTTTTAATTAATTCTTTTAATCTGGTGACTCTGGGCTGTCAGTAACCTCTGTCCGACCTGCTAAATCTGATCAGCCGTCTTGAGCACTTTCCCAGTGCCACCCATCACTCTCTGCCCTACCTCTCCCCAACAGATGGGAGTCCAACACCTTCTCCCATATAAGAGATCAAATGGAGGCATACGAATACTGAAATGGTGGCTGTTGTTGTACAAAAACTCATCCAAGGGCAAATAAGTGTCCCAACTTCCACCGAAGTCCATAACACATGCACGTAGCATGTCCTTGAGCATCTGAATCGTCCGCTCACTCTACCCGTCTGTCTGTGGGTGGTATGTGGTACTGAAGTGAAACTAGGTACCCAACTCCTCATGAAAATTCTTCTAGAACTTGGAAGTAAAGCGCACATCTCGATCTGACACTATCGATGTCGATACTCCATGCTGTTCTACCACCTCTCTTATATAAATATCGGTCGATTTCTCTGCAGAAGAGTTCTCATTGATAGCCAAAAAGCAAGCACTCTTCATCAACCGGTTCACAATCACCCATATTACGACGACACCTCGCACGGTTCTCGGTAATTTGGTGATAAAATCCATGGAAATCTGTTCCCGCTTCCACTGGGGAATCTCTAGAGGCTGTAAAGGGCCATGTGGATGCTGGTGCTCCGCCTTAACATGGCGACAGGTCAAGTACCTCTCAACTACCCACACCACATCCCTCTTCATACAGGGTCTCCCGTAATCTCTCTCCAGATCCAAATACATCTTAGTGGCCACTGGGTGGATCGAGAATCTCGATCTATGTGCCTCCTCCATCAGTATGCGCCGAGCTCCACCCGTATATGGTACCCATATTCGCCTATGGAAAGTTATAAGTCCACGACTATCCGTCTCAAACTCAGAAACCGGTCCGATCACTCGCTCCATCTTGCAGTTCTCCGGTCTCATGGCCTCCACCTAGGCCTCTCGGATGTATCTAAGACTAGAGTCATCACCTTCATCCTCATACACACATCTCGGATCGGAGCACTCGCTGCTCTACGGCTCAAGGCATCAGCTACCACATTAGCCTTTCCAGATGAAACAATATCTCGCAATCATAGTCCTTCACCACATCCAACCACCTCCTATGTCTCATCTTCAGGTTGGGATGATCCATGAGGTACTTCAGGCTCTTATTGTCCATGTATATGGTACACCAGACTCCATACAGATAGTGGTGCCAGATCTTGAGGGCGAACACCACCGCCCCCAGCTCCAAATCATGGGTGGGATGCCTCGTCTCATAATGCTTCAACTGCCTCGATACATATGATATCACTTTCCCATTCTGCATCTACACCGCACCCATCCCTGATATAGATGCATCACAGTAAACTACAAAGTCCTCCACTCCCTCGGAGAGGGCTAACACTGGAGCTTCGCATAATCTCTAGCGAAGAGTCTCGAATGAGGCCCGCTAGTTGGGGCCCCAGGCAAAAGTAACACCCTTCCGGGTCAATCTGGTGAGAGGAACATCAATCTTGGAGAAATCATTCATAAATCTCCGATAGTAGCCGACCAAACCCAAAAAAATCCTGATCTCAGAACCTCCCATCTCATAACTGCCTCAGTCTTGGCCGGGCCGACCAATATCCCCTTCTGATAAACAAGGTGCCCATGAACTGGACCTCTCGTAACCAGAAGTTACACTTGGAGAATTTGGCATAAAGCCTCTCCGCCCTCAATATGTAACATCCAGAGTTTCGGGTATGATTTAATTTATTCAAGAAAAAAGAGAGACTCGAAGAGTTAGTGCCACGACTCATCGAGTAGGTGAGGAAGTTTCCGTGAATCTTCGCGACCAGACTCAACGAGTAGGGCATATGACTCGTCGAGTCTGCGCTGGCAATTGAAACCCTAAATCCTAGGTTTTGGAGCCTATTTAAGGGCACTCATAGCCTCCCATTGTGGCTACCAGTCCCTTGAGAGAAACCCTAAGTGAGCTAAATCGTTTGTGAGGAAGGAGAGGTCATATTTGATCTTTCTATAAGTGGTTTAGCAAGAAGAAGGTGATCAAGATCAAGAGGAGGCTGAAGGAGGTGCTATTTGGAGGAATTCTAAGCTCAGGAGTGCTTATTTGAGGTATAATCTCGATCCATCTTCTATTTTGGTGATTGTTTATAGAGTTAGAGTTTTCTAGACCCTTTGGTAGATGGTTTTGTTGAGTATATGGTTCCTTTTCGTATTATGGTCTTGGATCTGGATCCATAGAGGTCCAGAGACCTTACTCCTTTGAGCTTTATGAGGATTGTTGGTGAATATGAACTTAGGATGCCATATTAGAGGTCATTTCTTCAAAAAGAACCTTGGAGCCTTTGCATGGGCATCAAGCTTTGAACTTTACGTGATTATTGGGACTAGAAAGGATAGATCTATTGAGTAGAGCATCAGATTTGACCTCAGGAAGCCATTTAAAGTGAGCATGGATTGGACTCGCCGAGTCCATGAACAGACTCGACGAGTCGAGTCGAGTTGTCCCGAGACTGTGAGTCTAGAGAGTGACCCGCCGAGTTAAGTGAGTGACTCAGTGAGTCAAAAGAGAATAAGAGGAGTAGAGTTCACGATTGGACTCACCGAGTTGTTGAGACAACTCGACGAGTCTGGTCAAGGTTGACCGTTGACTTCGTTGACTTTTAGGGTTTTGGTCAGCAATTGTACTTTTGGATCAGGAAGGGGTAAAATGGTCTTTTACCCTTCTGTAGGATTGTAGAAAGGGGTGTAGTCTAGCCTTGAGAGCTGTTAATGATTGAAATAATTACTTTATGTGATTAAGCAGGGTTAGGTCGTTGTTTCGAGGTTCATAGATACCGATTTGTGATTTTCTAAGACATTCCCGAGTTTAGTCTTCTCACTATACATTACCTAGTGTGGTAACCATGAGCAGACCGGAGGGTCTTATATGTTATGTGCTATTTGTGTATATGTGTTTGTGATATATGTATGCTATGTGATATAGACCGGACTAGAGGGTCCAATGATATAGTTCAGGCCGGAGGGTCCAACGAGACAGACCGGGTCGGAGGGCCCAACGATACGGAACTGGAGGGTTCTGTTGAGACACATCGACCGAAGGGTCATATTGTAGCCTTGAGTGGCGTTTGCGCTGTATGTGGTATTTTGGGGACTCACTAAGCATTTATGCTTACCGTGTTGTGTGAAATGTGTTTCAGGTACCAGCGAGGATCGCGGGAAGGCGCCAGCTTGATTGTACACATTATTGGAGTATTTTGATGAGATTATGGGGAGATGTTTTTGGATACTTATATTTTGAGATGGATGTCTATGATTTGAGATACATTTTGATTTTTATTATGAATTACAAAATTTGAAAAAAAATTGTTTTGAAAAAAATCGGTGTTACAAGTTGGTATCAGAGCCTTGGTTTGAGGGATTCGGATTCACCTTCGGGTGTATTTGAACTCAAACTGAGGATTTGAGAAAAAATTTATTAAACAAACAATTTTTCTAAAAGTAAAGGAATATGAAAGAGATGGAAAGAAGCAGTGTGTACAATCAACAAGCGCCCGAACCTTGATTTCCCAAAATACCCTTACATTTTATATTATGAGATATTATGTGATAAGTTATACATGCTTGAGTAGGCTAGGTAATCATGATAGGACTAGAGTGGCCTGATTTGTGATGCCTTAGCCTAGGAGATTTATGCTACTAAGAGAGTACTTGTGAGTGAGAAGGTAGCAGTGAGGAGCTTATGAGAGGCTGATTAGGGTATAGCCTTTATGTGGTATGCTTGTTATTTGGAATTATGGGAAAAAGACTGGGAGTGAGTACTGATACGATGTGGAAGGTAGTATAGGGCCCGTACTACTGGAAACATTGGATTGGTAATCAGTCCGAGTAAGATTCCTTAGGAAACCAAAGAATCAAGTAGGGTGAGTGATCGAGTGTGAGTGATCTCGATTGAGTCTCTGATTGTTTTGTGATTTTATTTTAGAGACAACATGGTGGTTACAAGACGTCATGATGGGGGCAGCGGTACCAGTGATGAGGAGATTCGGAGGATCATTCAGGAGGAGGTAGTTGCGGCTATTCGGGCGGAGATTCCCGAGATGTTTGGGTCTATTAAGACCACATTGATTGAGACGTTTGACGAGCGTTATGCTGCTTTGACTGATGCTGCTGTTGTCACAGCCACTGTAGCTGTTGCTGCTGTGAGACCCTAGGGTGGTGATTCGTTGCTGTATCGAGAGTTCAGCAACACGAAACCACCAGAGTTCGATGGTACGTAGGATCCGATCTCTGCGATCAGGTAGATTTCAGACATCGAGGGATGGTTCTATACGTGTTCGTGTCTGGAGAACTTGAGGGTTCGATTCGCGCTGAACCAGCTTCGCTTAGGGGCGAAGGACTGATGGAATTTTGTGACGATAGACTTTTCGATGGCAGAGCTGACTACAGTGACCTGGGAGAGGTTTACTGCGATGTTCCGTGATGAGTATGTTCCCCTGGTTGAGAGGGAACGTCTAGCCCAGGAGTTTCTGATCCTCAAGCAGGGGACTGAGTCGGTGATAGTGATTACGGGGATGTTCCATGAGAAGGCGTCTACCACGCAGGCTCGTATGAGCCGTTATCTAATCATATTGAGTAGGGATATCCGTGAGTTCATGGCGAAATCGACTTACCAGACATTTGCTGAGCTCCAAGCAAATGCTCGGAAGAGGGAGATCGAGCTAGAGACTCAAGAGAGGGAGGGGACTGAGTCTCAGAGGGGTGATTGGCGACCGGCGCAGTGGCAACCGGCCGCTAAGCGGGTGAAGCCCGCTGATTCGAGGTCTGGTGCACTTGTGGGAAGTGCGGCAAGAGCCATAATGGGGTGTGCAGGACGGGGGTGTGTTACAAGTATCGGAAGGAAGGTCATTATGCGATGGATTGCCCTAAGGGGTTCTCGGTTTGCCTTCATTGCAACAAGATCGGCCACCAGAAGGCCGAGTGCCCCCAGCTTCAGAGATCAGCGCAGGGATCCGCACCTCCTGCTAGAGTTATTGAGACCCGGCCAACGAAGGCCGAAGCACCGAAGGCTAGGGGGAGAGCCTTCCAGTTGACTGCGGAGGAGGTCCGAGCAGCGCCTGCCGTTGTGACTGGTATGTATTCTTTCATTTATTTATAATGAGATTATGTTATTGTGCTTACTTTATGATATGCGTAGGTACTTTTATAGTGAGTTTTGTACCTGCCTTGGTATTGTTTGACTCGGGTGCGAGTCGGTCTTTTGTATCTTTGGCTTTTAGTCAGCACATCAGTATTAGTTGAGAGGTGTTGAGTCGGCCCCTGAGAGTTTCCATAATTGACGAGAGAGCGGTGTATGCCACCGAGGTGATCCGAGGGTGTGTGCTCGAGATTTTTGGCGTTGAGTGTAACATACACGTTTTGAAATCATGTTTCGTAATAAATAAAATTGTGAAATACTATGTGAAATTGAGTTTTGAGTTCTAACAGATGGTTTTTACTAGAAATGAAGTAAAACTATGTTTAAAATCACTCAGAAAATATTGGAAGTCTTATGAGATTCCAATTAAAAGCCAAATAGTGAAATTTAGCGAAAATATAAAATTTTAAATAAGTAAAATTTTATTATTTGATGTTGTAGAAAATCTCGTTAGAAACTTTTAGGCGAAAACCTCGTCGAAATCCGAGTTATAACGAAGAAGTTATGACCAACCGAAGATCCGCGACAAAACCAACACGATGCCGAATGACGTAAAAAGTGAGTTTTTGATAAACTACTTTTTAGCCTTATAAATCTAAATGAAAGTCGTAGTATTCATTAAACTGATAAATTCGATAAAAAGAACCCCAAAATCTGACTTCGTATGAGGAAGTTATGATTTTTCGAAGTTTCAACTTAGCAGTAGACAGCTAAAAACTCGCATTTTAGATCGAGCGATATTTGACCGATACATCCAAAACGATAATTGAAGGTCTCGTCATTTGTAGTACAACGGTAAAAAGTCTGACGAAAATGGATGTCAGATGAAGAAGTTATGAATTTTTAACGGATTTTCCTGTTCCAGTCTGTTAAAAATAATAATATTAAAAATAAATTCAAAATTAGCCGACGAAGTCAAAACAAAAGTTGTAGAGCGTAATTTTAGCTATGCGTGCATATAAAGAACGTAAAAAACGGAGCTCGTATGCAAAAGTTATGGATTTTAGAAGTTTGGGGCCCGAAAACTGAGAATTCTCGCATGAACAGTGTCAACCACGTCACCTCGCACGAAGCAGCAGCGTCACCGGAGACGTGGCCAAATCCGAAGCAGGCGTGTGTCGCAAGTTAATTTGCTGAGGCCGAGGTCCAGCAGGAACAAGACACGTCTCGCATCGGTGGCCAGTCCGACGTGAGACACGTCTCGCCTACCAGCCTCGCATCTGTAACAGGCCGAAATTTCCAGGTATTTATTTTGGCTTATTTTGGGAATTGTGAGTGGACACGGCGAGTTGGAGCTCAAACTCGCCGAGTAGGATCGCGGTATTGGGCACGGGTTCGCGTCCGGACTCGGCGAGTCCACGCTGTGTGGTGAAACCCTAATTTCCGGGGTTTGAGACCTATTTAAAGGGTCTTATGGCCGTCATTTGTGCTCACCCAACCCTTAGAGAGAAACCCTTGAGTGCTTGAACGTTTTGAGAGAGAAAGGAAGCATTTCTTGACCTTGTGTGTGTTATTTAGCAAAGAAGGAGGAGGTTCTAGACAAGAGGAAGCAAAGGAGGTACTATACTGTGGATTTGAAGCTTAGATCATCGATCTAGAGGTATGATTTCGGCTCATCTTCTGTTTTGTGAAGTATAATGGGATTTAGGGTTTCTTATGGACATTATTGGGTTGATTTGATGCCAAATAGTTCCCTTCTTGTGTTGAGGCTCTGGATCTGGATCCATAGAGGTCCAGAGAGCCTCACTCATCAAGCTTTATGTATAGCAATGGAGTTTATGACTTTGAGTTGTAGTATTTGAGACAAAAGCATCATATAAGGTCATATAGATATTGTATGTGCATTAAGATAGTGACTTTACGTGCTAAATAAGCTTGGAAGGATTGGATCTATGGGTTAATGGGTTGGATCTAACCTTATGAGCAAGTTTGAGTCGTTGCATGGCACGGACTCGCCGAGTCCGAAGAACAGACTCGGTGAGTAGTATGAATATTGCCCCGATCACACAGCGAGTGGTCTTGCCGAGTTGGGGAGGGTTGACTCAGTGAGTTAGGGGGAGTCAGAGTGGACAGGTGGACTGAATCAAGCTAGACTCGCCGAGTTGTTCTTGAGACTCAGCGAGTTAAGTCGTGGTGGCCCCACAACTCATGCCAGGTGGAACTTGTCGAGTTAGGAGAATACTCGACGTGTCAAGGGAGGATTCCAGCGAAATCAGTGTATACTCTCAAACTCACCGAGTCGCTATAGTGCACTCGCCGAGTCCGGTCAAAGTTGACCGTTGACCAGTGTTGACCTAAGTTGACTTGTTAAAGAGTAGTCAACCTTAGTTGGGAAAGTGTTAATTAGAGATTTATTGTGCTATAGGAGGACTGTAGCTCGGGAGATCGAGCACTAGTGATTTCAGGATTTACGACTTACCAAGACACGCGAGGTGAGTCTTCTCACTATACTTTACCTTGAGTAGGTAACCCGAGTTTTGTGATAGAGTATTTGTATACTATGTATGTTATGTGTTGCACTGCATTATTTCTATGTGATTTATGTTGTGCATGTTTACAGAGTTAGAACCTGAGGGTTCACAGAGTTTGGGTGCACGGACCCACAGAGTTATAGCCTCGAGTGGCTAGTATGTGTTATATGTGGTATTTTGGGGAAATCACTAAGCTTTGTGCTTACAGTGTTTGATGTTATTTGTTTCAGGTACTAGTGACGATCGCGGGAAGGCGCCAGCTTGATCAGTACACACGCATGGGAGTCATGATTTTAAGATCTTGGGATTTTGTATTTATTTGAATTGGATAATTAAATAGGGTTGTTTTCTGAATATTAAATGAATTATGTTTTATAAAAATTTGAAAAAATTTGTTTTGAAATTTACGGTGTTACAATTTGGTATCTTGGTTAGAGGGATTCGGGTAGACCTTCGGGAGTATTTGAACTCAAACTGAGGATTTGGAAAATATTTTCAAAAGAGAACTAAACTTTTCTAAGAGTAAAAGATTTTTAGAGAAATTCAAAGAAGAAACGTGTGTACGATCAGTCAGCGCCCGAACGGTGATTTCCCAAAATACCCTTATATTATATGTTTATGGAAATTGATATGATGTATTCTCTTGCTAGAGTAGGCTAGGTATTCTTATTAGGACTAGAGTGCCCTGATTTGTGATGCCTTAGCCTAGGGAGATGTGAGCTGCTATGAGATGCTTGAGAGCGAATAGGGAGATGCGAGAAGCTTATGAGAGATCTGTTAGAGAGTGATAGAGTACTTGGAATTTGGGATTCGATGAGGAGGATTTGGGGTGTGTACTGAGACGGTGTGGATAGTGGTATTGGGCCCGTACTACTGAAAGCACCGGGGCAGTGCACGGTCCAAGTAAGAATCTTCGGTATACCAAGGATCAAGGAGGGATGATTTGTCGAGTGTGAGTATGCTCGAGCGGATTCTAATTTATTGTATGTTGTATTTCAGAGGTTGATCATGGTGAGGACACGTCATATGCTGGAGGGTGTCAGGGCTAGTGATGAGGAGATCCGACAGATCATTCATGAGGAGGTGGCTGCGGTCATCAGGGCAGAGATACCAGATATGTTCGGGTCTATTAAGATCGCGCTGATTGAGACTTTTGACGAGCGTTATGCTGCTCTTTCTGAGGCTGCTGTTGCGGCAGCCACCACAACTGTTGCTGCTGCTAGGCCGTAGGGTGGTGACGCGTTGCTATTCCGGGAGTTCAGCAACACGAAACCACCGGAGTTTGATGGGACCCAGGACCCGGTGGCGGCTATGAGATGGATTTCTGACATACAAGGGTGATTCTTCACTTGCTCATCTCCTGAGAATTTGAGAGTACGGTTCGCGCTGAACCAACTTCGTTTAGGAGCGAAGGACTGGTGGAAGTTTGTCACAACACACTTTTCGCCTGCTGAGCTTGCGGCAGTGACCTGGGAGAGGTTCACTGCCATGTTCCGAGATGAGTACGTTCCCCAGGTGGAGAGGGAGCGGTTGGCCCAGGAGTTTCTGACCCTCAAGCAGGGCATTGAGTCTGTTATGGTGATTACCAGGATGTTTCACGAGAGGGCGATGTTCTGCCCTGAGCACGTGTCCACTGAGCAGGCACGTATGAGTCGGTATTTGAGTATCTTTAGACGAGACATTCGGGAGTTCGTGGCGAACTCCTCATACCGGACATTTGCAGAGCTTCAGGCAAATGCCCGGAAGAGGGATATCGAGCTGGAGACTCAGGCTAGGGAGGAGGCTGAGTCTCATGGGAGGGATCGGCGACCGGCACAATTCCAGCCGGCAGCCAAGCGGGCCAAGCCCGCTGATCCCAAATCAGGGAGCCAGAAGGGGCGCACTTATGGAAAGTGCGGCAAGGGTCATGATGGAGTGTGTAGAGCGGGATCTTGCTAAAAATGTGGCAAGGAGGGGCATATGGCCAAGGACTGACCCAAGGGGTTTGCAGTATGTTTTCACTACAACCAAACCGGACACCAGAAGGCGGAGTGTCCGCAGTTGTGGGGATCAGCTCAGAGAGCACCTCAGGGATCTGCCCCTGCCGCCATCAGAGCTACCGGGAGTGGGCCAGTGAAGGCCGAGGCGCCGAGGGCACGTGGGATAGCGTTTCAGTTGACCGCGGAGGAGGTCTGCGCAGTGCTCGATGTCGTGGCTGGTATGTATTCTTTCTTGTATTTATTATAATGTTGAAATATTATGCTCATATTACGTTATGCGTAGGTACTTTTCATGTGAATTCTGTACATGCCTTGGTATTATTTGACTCGGGTGCGAGTTGGTCCTTTGTGTCTTTGGATTTTAGTCAGCACATCAGTGTTAGTCACGAGGCGCTGAGTCGGCCTCTAAGAGTTTCCATACTTGACGAGAAGGCGATATATGCCACGGAGGTGATCCGTGGGTGCGTACTCGAGATTTTCGGTGTTGAGTTCCTGATTGATTTGGTTCCTATTTCCATGGGGGATGTTTGCATCATCGTGGGCATGGACTGGTTGAGCAAGTTCGGTGCGGTTATCGACTGCGAGCGACAGCTAGTGACCATACGAGACCTTAGTGGGGGAGTTCTTACAGTGTACGGCGAGGTTACCTGTTCTGGATCAGCATTTTGTTCGCCCGCTAGGGTGAGGCGGTGTCTACAGCAGGGCTGTAAGGGTTTTGTGGCGTACGTGTCAGATACGTGGGTTGATTCCAGGAGGCTGAGGTCGGTGGAGGAGGTTCCTATAGTGTGTGAGTTCCCGGATGTCTTTCCAGAGGATTTGCCGGGGGTGCCTCTCGTGAGGCATGTAGAGTTCGGTATTGATTTGGTCCCGGGGGCCGCGCCTATTACTAAGGTGCCTTATCGTCTTGCACCTCCAGCGATGCAAGAGTTATCCTCGCAGCTTCAGGAGCTGCTGGGGAAAGGGTTTATTCGGTCGAGTAACTCGTCGTGGGGAGCGCCCATTCTGTTTGTAAAGAAAAAGGATGGTTCACATCGGATGTGCATTGATTACCGGGAGTTGAACAAGCTGACGGTCAAGAACCGTTACCCGTTGCCGAGGATCGACGATTTGTTCGACCAATTTCAGGGAGCATCTTGGTTTTCCAAGATCGATTTGAGGTCTGGATACCATCAGGTGAGGGTGCGAGATGAGGACGTCCAGAAGACAGCGTTTAGGACGCGCTATGGGCATTATGAGTTTGTGGTGATGCCTTTCGGGATCACTAATGCTCCGGCGGTGTTCATGGATCTCATGAACCGGGTATGCAGGCTGATATTGGATCGGTCGGTGATCGTATTTATTGATGACATTTTGGTATATTCGAGATCTAGGGAGCAGCATGAGGAGCATTTGAGGGAGATCCTCGGAGTTCTGAGACCGGAGAGGCTTTATGCCAAATTCTCCAAGTGTGATTTTTGGTTGCGAGAGGTCCAGTTCCTAGGACATCTTGTTAACCAGGATGGGATATTGGTCGATCCGGCCAAAGTGGAGGCAGTGATGTGTTGGGAGGTGCCGAGGTCACCCTCCGAGATCAGGAGTTTTCTAGGGTTGGCCGGTTATTATCGGAGATTTATCAGGGATTTCTCTAAGATCACAGTGCCACTCACTAGGTTGACCCGGAAGGGTGTTGTTTTTTCATGGGGCCCCGTGCAGCAGGCCTCCTTTGAGACGCTTCGCCAAAGGTTATGCGAGGCCCCGGTGTTAGCCCTCTCGGAGGGAATGGAGGACTATGTTGTTTACTGTGATGCATCGATTTTGGGGTTGGGAGCGGTGCTGATGCAGAGAGGGCATGTGATAGCATATGCATCGAGGCACTTGAAGCCTCATGAGACGAGGTATCCCACCCATGACCTAGAGTTGGGGGCAGTGGTGTTCGCCCTCATGATTTGGCGCCATTATTTGTATGGGGTTCGGTGTACGATATACACGGACCATAAGAGTCTGAAGTATTTGATGGATCAGCCCAACCTAAATATGCGACAGAGGAGGTGGTTGGATGTGGTTAAGGATTATGATTGTGAGATCCTGTACCATCCGGACAAGGCTAATGTGGTAGCCTACGCCCTGAGTCATTGGGCGGAGAGTACCCCGTTGCGAGGTGTATGTTTGCGTTTGACTGTGATGACTCCGGTGTTGGACACCATTCGAGAAGCACAGGTTGAGGCAGTGAGGTTGGAAAACCAAAAAAGAGAGCGATTTTTTGGATTGGTATCGGAGTTCGTTACCGATGGTCGGGGGCTTATGACTTTTCAGGGGCGTATTTGGGTACCGTTCGTGGGAGGTGCGCGTGCCATTTTGATGGAAGAGGCTCATCGGTCGAAATTCTCGATCCATCCTGGGGCCACTAAGATGTATTTGGATTTGAGGAGGGAGTATTGGTGGCCCTATATGAAGAGAGATGTTGCGTGGTTCGTTGAGAGGTGCTTAACTTGCCGCAAGGTTAAGGCCGAACATCAGAGACCGCATGGTAAGTTGCAGCCATTGGAGGTTCCCGAATGGAAGTGGGAACAGATCACCTTAGATTTCATCACCAAATTGCCAAGGACTGCTCGGGGAGTTGATGCAATTAGGGTGATTGTGGACAGGTTGACGAAGAGCGCTCACTTCCTTGCCATCAGTGAGAGTTCTTCCGTAGAGAAGTTAGCAGAGATATATGTGAGGGAAGTGGTATCTCGGCATGGGGTGCCAATCTCGATTGTCTCCGACCGGGATGTGCGTTTCACTTCCAGGTTCTGGAAGAAGTTCCATGAGGAGTTGGGTACTAGGCTGCATTTTAGTATCACATATCACCCCCAGACAGACGGACAGAGTGAGCGGACGATCCAGACCCTCAAGGACATGCTCCGAGCATGTGTATTGGATTTCGGGGGAAGTTGGGATATGTATTTTCCATTGGTCGAGTTTTCTTACAACAACAACCATCATTCTAGCATCGGTATGCCACCCTTTGAGCTGTTGTACGGGAGGAAGTGTCGGACCCCCATTTGCTGGGGAGAAGTCGGGCAGCGCGTTATGGGAAACACTGAGATAGTGCTTCAGACGACAGAGCACATCCAGCAGGTCAGACAAAGGTTACTGACTGCTCAGAGTCGACAGAAGAGTTATGCAGACAGACGTCGGTCCGAACTTGAGTTCCAGGTCGGTGATTTTGTGCTCCTGAAGGTCTCTCTTTGGAAGGGAGTGATCCGATTCGGGAAGAGGGGCAAGTTGGGGTCCCGATATATCGGACCATTTTGGGTAGTCGCGAGGGTAGGCAGGGTAGCCTATCGCTTGGATTTGCCAGCAGAGTTGGGGCAGATTCACGACACTTTCCATGTGTCGCAATTGCGGAAGTGTATAGCCGATGAGTCGGCAGTGGTTCCATTAGATGATATTCAGGTGGATGCGAGCCTGAATTATGCTGAGAGACCAGTGGCCATCAGAGATCGAAAAATAAAAGTTCTGAGGAACAAGGAGGTACCTTTGGTCTTGGTTTAGTGGCAGCATCGGAAGGGGTCCGAGATGACGTAGGAACCGGAGCGTGAGATGCGAGAGCAACATCCGGGGCCTTATGGCCGTCATTTGTGCTCACCCAACCCTTAGAGAGAAACCCTTGAGTGCTTGAACGTTTTGAGAGAGAAATGAAGCATTTCTTGACCTTGTGTGTGTTATTTAGCAAAGAAGGAGGAGGTTCTAGACAAGAGGAAGCAAAGGAGGTTACTATACTATGGATTTGAAGCTTAGATCATCGATCTAGAGGTATGATTTCGGCTCATCTTCTGCTTTGTGAAGTATAATGGGATTTAGGGTTTCTTATGGACATTATTAGGTTGATTTGATGCCAAATAGTTCCCTTCTTGTGTTGAGGCTCTGGATCTGGATCCATAGAGGTCCAGAGAGCCTCACTCATCAAGCTTTATGTATAGCAATGGAGTTTATGACTTTGAGTTGTAGTATTTGAGACAAAAGCATCATATAAGGTCATATAGATATTGTATGTGCATCAAGATAGTGACTTTACGTGCTAAATAAGCTTGGAAGGATTGGATCTATGGGTTAATGGGTTGGATCTGACCTTATGAGCAAGTTTGAGTCGTTGCATGGCACGGACTCGCCGAGTCCGAAGAACAGACTCGGCGAGTAGTATGAATATTTCCCCCATCACACAGCGAGTGGTCTTGCCGAGTTGGGGAGGGTTGACTCAGTGAGTCAGGGGGAGTCAGAGTGGACAGGTGGACTGAATCAAGCTGGACTCGCCGAGTTGTTCTTGAGACTCAGCGAGTTGAGTCGTGGTGGCCCCACAACTCATGCCAGGTGGAACTCGTTGAGTTAGGAGAATACCCGACGTGTCAAGGGAGGATTCCAGGGAAATCTGTGTATACGCTCAGACTCGCTGAGTCTGTAACATCCTGAAATATCAAGAGTAGAGTTGAAGGGCTAAAAGAGTAAATTGGGAAAGAGTGACTCGGCGAGTAGAGTCGCGACTTGGTCGCGTGTTAAGTGGCCGACTCGGCGAGTCAGTGTAATGGACTCGGTGAGTAGGCGCTGAATGGAGAAAACCCTAATTCTCGGGGTTGAGCCTTATATAAAGATCATTATGTTTTCCTCCCAGCCTCTTTATCACCCCTTGAGCCCCAGAAAACCCTAAATCAGGGAGAAGCACCATTGTTGAGTGGATTGGAGCTTGGAGAAGTAATTGTTGAAGGAATTTTGGGAGATTAAAGGCTTGGAGCAAGGGGCTTTTCTTGGATTCGAATTACATTGCAGTTGGGGCATCACTTAGAGGTAATATCTCGTTATTGAGCTGTTGTTATGTTGTTTCTTCATTTTGGGGTTTGTGAGAATTTGTCTATGGATGGAATGGGAAGTCTAGAGGTTAGATCTGAGGTTGCTACCTCAGATCTGGAAGGGAGAAGAATCAGAGAGCATGAAAGTCCCTGTGTTGGAGTGTTTAGTGAAGCTTACATGTCCCAAACCCTAGCCCAATTTGCAAACGGCTTAGATCTCTTTGGATTCACGTAAAGTTTACCACTTTACGTGATGGATGAGTGGTAGGAGACTAGATCTATGTTTTGGAGCAGTTGCATGGCCTGGAATGCTTTTGAATGGATTCAGACCGGTGGTACTCGGCGAGTCACATGGGTGTACTCGACGAGTTGCTTGAAGATGAGCTGGGACTCGGTGAGTTGGAAGAACAACTCGGCGAGTAGGTTGATGATAGCCTTAGACTCGGCGAGTCTTGTCAAAGGGTCCCGATATTCTATGGTTGAGTCGAGAATCGGTGAGTCGAGGGATGACTCGGTGAGTTGTGTGCGAGTGGACTCAGAGTTGTTGGACTCGGCGAGTCTCAAGGTGACTCGGCGAGTTAGGTCGCGGATTGAGTGAAGTTCAGATTATGGGAACTCGACGAGTCACAGGGTTTACTCGGCGAGTAGGGTCAGTCAGGGGTTGACTTAGACTGAGGACTTTGATTTTGACCAAGGGTTGGCCGTTGACTTTTAGGGTTTGGTCAGCGATGTGGCCTTTGGGCCAAGAGAGGGGTAAAATAGTCTTTTACCCTTAAGAGGGTGTCATGAGAGGATTGATTCTAGTCTCGAGAGTTATATTCATGAGAGTATTTGCCTTACGTGTTAGGCGGTGGCGAGTTCGAGATTTAAGTGTGGGGATATCTGCTTTCTGCTTGCCAGGTGAGTCTTCTCACTATACTTTACCTTGAGTATGTAACCAGAGTTATGTGATCAGAGTATTTGTATGCTATATGTACGTGATGTGTTGTACTGCATTACTTCTATGTGATTTATGCTATGCATATTTATAGAGTTGGAACCGGAAGGTTCCCAGAGTTAGAACCTGAGGGTTCACAGAGTTTGGGTACACGGACCCATAGAGTTATAGTCTTGAGTGGCTAATATGTGTTATGTGTGGTATTTTGGGGAACTCACTAAGCTTCGTGCTTACAGTGTTTTGTGTGATGTTTTCAGGTTTCTTTCAGTATCACGAGACGGCACTAGCTTGATTGTACACACCAGAGAAAGAGTCATTTTTTGGAGGATCCTGGTTTTCTATGCAAGTGAAAATGGAGTTATGTTTTGTAATTCGACTATGAATGAGATTTTAAACAAGCGTTTCTAAGAATAAAATGATTATTTTAAATGAAAAATTTGTCCTGAAATTTACGGTGTTACAGAGTCGCTATAGTGCACTCGCCGAGTCCGGTCAAAGTTGACCGTTGACCGTTGACCAGTGTTGACCTAAGTTGACTTGTTAAAGAGTAGTCAACCTTAGTTGGGAAAGTGTTAATTAGAGATGTATTGTGCTATAGGAGGACTGTAGCTCGGGAGATCGAGCACTAGTGATTTCAGGATTTACGACTTACCAAGACACGCGAGGTGAGTCTTCTCACTATACTTTACCTTGAGTAGGTAACCAGAGTTATGTGATAGAGTATTTGTATACTATGTATGTTATGTGTTGCACTACATTATTTCTATGTGATTTATGTTGTGCATGTTTACAGAGTTAGAACTTGAGGGTTCACAGAGTTTGGGTGCACGGACCCACAGAGTTATAGCCTCGGGTGGCTCATATGTGTTATATGTGGTATTTTGGGGAATTCACTAAGCTTTATGCTTACAGTGTTTGATGTTATTTGTTTCAGGTACTAGTGACGATCGCGGGAAGGCGCCGGCTTGATCATTATGCACGCATGGGAGTCATGATTTTGAGATCTTGGGATTTTGTATTTATTTGAATTGGATAATTAAATATGGTTGTTTTCTGAATATTAAATGAATTATGTTTTATAAAAATTTGAAAAAATTTGTTTTGAAATTTACGGTGTTACAGCATCCGAGCCACACTGTCCGAGCCTCGCATGTGCACCAGCTCCCCTCCTCTCGCTTCGTGGCCTTCGCTTCTCTTGTCGCATGCCCCTCGCTGCTGATGCCACCGAGTTGCTTCGCTGCTTGGTTCCTTCCCAGCCGACTTTGGCCTCGCGCCCTATATAAAGGGAGGCTGCGAGACTTGCCAACTAATTTTGGAAAATTGCCATTTTTGGCCCCCTTTCCCATATTTTCTTCATTTTGACTTTCCCCGAAGCCCCGGTTTCATTTTTAAAGCCTGGAACACGTCCCGAAGCTCCCGAGAAGCCCGAAAATTTTATCTTTTCGGTTTTGAAGCCCTACCTTCGCAGAGCCCGGTTTTCAATTAAGCTCCCGATTTTCAACATAGAAAGTCATATTTAAAGCCGAAGTGCTGTCCAAATTACTATTTTAACCCCCGGTTAACTTAAGGTGAGTTAAATATATTGGAACAATTGTATGTTATGTGTTATATGTGGTATGTGCTTTTAAGTGTTATTATTCTGAGTTATTTTCCCGTGTTATTCGCTATGTTTATAGCAATTGTAATACCTTTGACCATGTGATCAGTGAAAGGACTTAGATTCACATTGGTACTGGTACATAGCCTCTGGCCATGTAGAGCATGGCTCCGTAAGAGAATGACTTCTATTGTAACACCGTAAATTTTCGAAACAATTTTTCATTTAAATATAATGGTTAATTCTAAAAAAACACTTTTCTTAAAATCTAATTCATTATCAAATTACAAAACATAACTCCATTTTCACTTGCATAATAAACCAGGATCCTCAAAACATGACTCTTTAACTGGTGTGTACAATCAAGCCGGTGTCGTCTCGTGATCCTGGGAGAAACCTGAAACACATAACACAACACACTGTAAGCACGAAGCTTAGTTAGTTCCCCAAAATACCAGATATAACACATATTAGCCACTCGAGGCTATAATTCTGTCGGTCCGTGCACCCAAACTCTGTGAACCCTCAGGTTCTAACTCTGCAAGCATGCACAACATAAATCACATAGAAGAATGTAGTATAACAAACAATATATAAAGCACTATATCACATAACTCTATTTACCTACTCAAGGTAAAGTATGGTGAGAAGACTCACCTCGCGTATCTCAGTAACTCGTAAATCCCTGAAATCACTAGTGCTCGATCTCCCGAGCTATAGTCCTCCTATAACACAATACATCTCTAATTAACACTTTCCAACTAAGGTTGACTAACCCTATCAAGTCAACACCGGTCAACTCTGGTCAATGGTCAACGGTCAACCCTAACTCGCCGAGTCTGGCGTGGACTTGCCGAGTCACTATGGGGACCCGATTCCCCTGAGTCCCTTCCGACTCATCGAGTCACTCACCCAACTCGGTTACTCAACCCCTGGTTTGAAATCCATGAACAACCCGCACCAACTCGTCGAGTCTGCCAATGGACTCGACGAGTGCATTCCATGCACAACCCCAAACGACCTTCTAAGGTCAGATCTGTTCCACTAACTCAGAGATCCAGTCCTTCCAAGCGTATTTATCACGTAAAGTTCATGTCTTAGCTCTCATATCACACCTAATGACTCATAAATGGTGTTTTGACCTCAAACACAAAGATCCCAACCCAAAACCTCCATGGATTCATAAAAAGCTTGGACAAGGGGACACTCTGGACCTCCAAGGGTCTAGATCCAGAACCTAACTCGCTTATGGGACCAAATGGGCACTAGATCTAGCCACAAAAGGGCTCAAAAAACCCTAAATCAACGTGAACATCACCTTAACAGAAAAGGGGTAGAAAATGGTACCTCAAATGTGATGTTCTAGACCTCAAATCTTCAGGAAGTTGTTCCTCTTGCTTCCTCTTGGCTAAAACTTCCTTTCCCTTGCTAAACAACACCTCCAATGGTTGATAATGGCTCCTTCTCTCACTCCAAACGCTCAAATGCACTAGGGTTTCGCTCTGGGGGCTGGTGAGCACAAATAACGGCCATAAGGCCCTTTAAATAGGCCCCAAACCAGAGAAATTAGGGTTTCATTAAACAGCGCTGACTTGCCGAGTCCACCATTGCGACTCATCGAGTCCGGTCATTAATACAGATGAGAAATCGCGTCTCTACTCGGCGAGTCTACGCACCAACTTGTCGAGTTCTTCCTCAAAACTCAAAATAAAAACAATAAATATAATACCTGAAATTTCCGGATGTTACATCTATTCTATGGCATTGGCAAATGGTTAGACAGGACTATAAGCCTGAAATCTAACAAGATGTTAATCAGAAATTACATGTCTTGTATGCCATTTGGGCTAAAGCTTTATTGATGTATATCAAGAATTGAAAAGTATATCTTTGAATAAAGTCTTTGATTGATATGAACGCTTGTCTCATGATCTCACATATGTCTTGTTACTCTTCTTTGCTTTTGCCACATTGAAGTATATATATGGCATAACGTTATATCGTATCTATTATTGAACTCACTAAGCGTCACTGCTTACCCTATCAATGTTTAACAATTGCAGGTGATAAAGAACTAGTATGTTCATATACTGTTGAAAGATTTAGAATAGTTTGTAATAGTACTTTTGTACTTCATTTTATGTTTTTATAAATTACAATATCCTGGGTATTTATGTAATATATATAACACTTTGTGATAGAGGGTTTGTATCCAATAGTTTGTAATCCCTTTATCAATGTAAAATATTGCTTTTATGAATATGCAAGTATCATGTTTTGGAGTAATGATATTGTAAAGTATGAAAGTTTGGGTCTTTCAAATATACGAAAGTTGGGGTCTTTCAACCATGGTATCAGAGCAGTAGTTTAAGCGAACTAAATTCCACGGATTGGTATTTAGACTTAAACTATAGGAAGTTCAATATATGAACTTAATCATTGTAAGTATAGGGATACAAACCATAGGAAATATACAAGTAAAAGTATTAGGTAATAGTAAACCCTAATATTCTAAAATACTATCTTACTCCATATTTCATATCGATGGCTGAACAAGTAAGTAGCCATACCCCTGAGGTTAGTGGAGATCCTCAACATGAGGAAGTGAATACTCCAGTATCTCCTCGTGAGGAGCGACTCTTAGGTAAAATTACCGGTGTTATTCGACAGACTCTCGAAGAACACAAAGAGAATGATGATAAAGGAAAAGAGAAAATCACTGGAGAATCTTCAAGCGGAAAGGTGAAGCGTCCCTCGTTCAAAGATTTCAAGAGTAGTGGTGCTACAGAGTTTTTTGGTGTCCTTAGTCCTATAATTGTTCTAACTTGGATTCAGAACACCGAGAAAGTATTTCATGTTTCTAATGGAGAAATATGCACAAGTATACTTGGATGAAATTGTTGCAAGACATGGTGTGCCACTAAATATCATTTCCGATCGCGATACTCGCTTCACTTCTCACTTTTGGGTGAGTATGCAATGCGAATTGGGATCTCGAGTTGCTCTCAGCATCGCTTATCATCTGCAGACAGATGGTCAGACGGAAAGAACAATCCAAACAGTAGAAGATATGCTTCGTGCATGTGTCTTGGAGTTCGGTGGTAACTGGGATAAATACTTACCGGTTGTCGAATCTTCGTATAATAACAGTTACCACACTTCAATCAAATGTCACCATATGAAGCATTGTATGGTCGCAAATGCTGTACACTGTTATGTTGGTGTGATGTAGGACAAAAGATCCTTGAAGGCCCTGAAATGATTCAAGACACCACCGACAAGATTTAAATCGTACGAGAAAGAATGAAAGCGGCCCAGGATCGACAAAAGTCCTATACAGAAAAGAGAAGATGACCTATTGAATTCCAAGTGGGTGATTTTGTGATGCTGAAGGTATCCCCATGGAAAGGCCTTATGCAATTTGGGAAGAAAGGAAAGTTGAGTCCTAGATTTGTTGGTCCTTTCAAAATCATCCAGAGAAATGGAAAGCAAGCATACCGCTTAGAATTGCTTGAAGATTTGGCAGGTATTCATGATGTGTTTCATGTAAGTTATCTACGCAAATGCTTGAGCATCTACAATGAGACAGTTCCATTATCTGAAGTGAAATTGGATAATAAGTTAAGATATGTTGAAGAGCCTGAAGAAATCATGAATGAAAGAGCAACTAAGCTACGCAATAAAGAAGTAGAATTGGTGCTTGTCAAGTGGAAACACCATCGAGGCCCAAACTATACTTGGGAGAATAAGAATGAGATAAAAGCAAAGTATCCCCATTTATTTTAATCGATGTAATTTCGGGGACGAAATCCTCAAAAGGAGGAGGTATTTGTAACATACACGTTTTGAAAGCGTGTTTCGTAATAAATAAAATTGTGAAATACTATGTGAAATTGAGTGTTGAGTTCTAACAGATGGTTTTTACTAGAAATGAAGTAAAACTATGTTTAGAATCACTCAGAAAATATTGGAAGTCTTATGAGATTCCAATTAAAAGCAAAATAGTGAAATTTAGCGAAAATATAAAATTTTAAATAAGTAAAATTTTATTATTTGATGTTGTAGAAAATCTCGTTAGAAACTTTTAGGCGAAAACCTCGTCAAAATCCGAGTTATAACGAAGAACTTATGACCAACCGAAGATCCGCGACAAAACCGGCACGGTGCCGAATGACGTAAAAAGTGAGTTTTTGATAAACTACTTTTTAACCTTATAAATCTAAATGAAAGTCGTATTATTCATTAAACCGATAAATTCGATAAAAAGAACGCCAAAATCTGACTTCGTATGAGGAAGTTATGATTTTTCGAAGTTTCAACTTAGTAGTAAACAGCTAAAAACTTGCATTTTAGATCGAGTGATATTTGACCGATACATCCTAAACGATAATTGAAGGTCTCGTCATTTGTAGTACAACGGTAAAAAGTCTGACGAAAATGGATGTCGGATGAAGAAGTTATGAATTTTTAACGGATTTTCCTGTCCCGGTCTGTTAAAAATAATAATATTAAAAATAAATTAAAAATTAGCCGACGAAGTCTAAACTAAAGTTGTAGAGCGTAGTTTTAGCTACGCGTGCATATAAAGAACGTAAAAAACGGAGCTCGTATGCAAAATTTATGGATTTTAGAAGTTCGGGGCCCGAAAACCGAGAATTTTCGCATGAACAGTGTTAGCCACGTCACCTCGCACGAACAACAGCGTCACCGGAGACGTAGCCAAATCCGAAGCAGGCGCGTGTTGCAAGTTAATTCACCGAGGCCAAGGTCCAGCAGGAACGAGACACGTCTTGCATCGGTGGCCAGTCCGACGCGAGACACGTCTCGCCTACCAGCCTCGCATCTGAGCCTCGTATGTGCGCCAGCTCCCCTCCTCTCGCTTCGTGGCCTTCGCTTCTCTTGTCGCATGCCCCTCTCTGCTGATGCCACCGAGCTGCTTCGCTGCTTGGTTCCTTCCCCGCCGACTTCGGCCTCGCGCCCTATATAAAGGGAGGCTGCGAGACTTGCCAACTAATTTTGGAAAATTGCCATTTTTGGCCCCTTTTCCCATATTTTCTTCATTTTGACTTTCCCCGAAGCCCCAGTTTCATTTTTAAAGCCTGGAACACGTCCCGAAGCTCCCGAGAAGTTCAAAAATTTTATGTTTTTGGTTTTGAAGCCCTACCTTCGCAAAGCCCGGTTTTCAATTAAGCTCCCGATTTTCAACATAGAAAGTCATATTTAAAGCCGAAGTGCTGTCCAAATTACTATTTTAACCCCCGGTTAACTTAAGGTGAGTTCAATATATAAGAACAATTGTATGTTATGTGTTACATTTGCTATGTGCTTTTCAGTGTTATTATTCTGAGTTATTTTCCCGTGTTATTCGCTATGTTTATAGCAATTGTAATACCTTTGACCATGTGATTAGTGAAATGACTTAGATTCACATTGGTACCGGTACGTAGCCTCTGGTCATGTAGAGCATGTCTCGGTAAGAGAATGACTTCTATTCTATGGCATTGACAAATGGTTAGACAGGACTATAAGCCTGAAATATAACAAGATGTTAATTAGAAATTGCATGTCTTCTATGCCATTTGGGCTAAAGCTTTATTGATGTATATCAAGAATTGAAAAGTATATCTTTGAATAAAGTCTTTGATTGATATGAATGCTTGTCACATGATCTCACATATGTCTTGTTAATCTTCTTTGCTTTTGCCACATTGAAGTATATATATGGCATAACGTTATATTGTATCTATTATTGAACTCACTAAGCATCACCACTTACCCTATCAATGTTTAACAATTGCAGGTGATAAAGAACTAGTATGTTCATATACTGTTGAAAGATTTAGAATAGTTTGTAATAGTACTTTTGTACTTCATTTTATGTTTGTATAAATTACAATATCCTGGGTAGTTATGTAATATATATAACACTTTGTAATAGACGGTTTGTATCCAATAGTTTGTAACCCTTTATCAATGTAAAATATTGCTTTTATGAATATGCAAGTAGCATGTTTTGGAGTAATGATATTGTGAAGTATGAAAGTTTGGGTCTTTCAAATATACAAAAGTTGGGGTCTTTCATTGAGTTTTCGATTGATTTAGTTCCTATTGCGATGGGAGATGTCTGTGTCATCGTGGGTATGGACTGGTTGAGAAAATTTGGAGCGGTTATCGACTACGAGAGACAGCTGGTGACCATACGAGACCCTAGCGGGGGAGTTCTTACGGTGTACGACTAGGGTACACATTCTGGGTTTACATTTTGTTCAGTCGCCAGAGCAAGACAGAGTCTACAGCAGGGCTGTAAGGGATTTGTAGTGTATGTGATGGATACAAGGGTTGATTCAGAGAGACCAGGGTCAGTTGATGAGGTTCCGATAGTGCGTGAGTTCCCAGATGTATTTTCGGAGGAGTTATCGGGTGTGCCTCCCAAGAGGCAGGTTGAGTTCAGTATTGATTTCGTTCTGGGGGCAACAGCTATCGCCAAGGCGCCCTATCGCCTTGCGCCTCCAGAGATGCAGGAGTTATCCTCACAGCTTCAGGAGCTGATGGGGAAGGGGTTTATTTGGCCGAGCAGTTTACCGTGGGGAGCACCTATCCTTTTTGTTAAGAAAAAGGATGGCTCGCACCAGATGTTCATTGATTACAGGGAATTGAACAAACTGATGGTCAAGAACCGTTACCCATTGCCAAGGATCGATGATTTGTTCGATCAGTTACAGGGAGCATCTTGCTTCTCCAAGATCGATTTGAGGTTTGGATATCATCAGGTGAGGGTGCAAGATGAGGACATCCAAAAGACAGCGTTCAGGACTCGTTACGGGCATTACGAGTTCGTGGTGATGCCTTTCGGGCTCACCAATGCACCGGTGGTGTTCATGGACCTCATGAACAGAGTGTGCAGGCCGATGTTGGATCGCTTGGTGATCGTTTTCATTGACGACATTTTGGTGTATTCGAGATCCAGAGAGCAGCATGAGGAACATTTGAGAGAGATCCTTGGAGTTTTGAGATTGGAGAGGCTTTATGCCAAATTCTCCAAGTGTGATTTCTGGTTACGAGAGGTCTAGTTCCTAGGGTACCTCGTTAACCAGAAAGGGATATTGGTCATTCCGGCCAAGATTGAGGCAGTGATGAGTTGGGAGGTGCCGAGATCACCTACCGAGATCAGGAGTTTCCTAGGGTTGGCTGGTTATTATCAGAGATTTATCAGGGATATCTCCAAGATCGTCGTACCACTCACCAAGTTGACCCGGAAGGGTGTTGCTTTTTCATGGGGCCCAGAGCAGTAGGCCTCCTTCGAGACACTTTGATAGAGACTATCCGAAGCCCCGATGTTATCCCTTCCGGAGGGGATGGAGGACTTCGTGGTGTATTGTGACGCGTCAATAGCAGGGTTAGGAGCGGTGCTTATGCAGAGGGGGCTTGTGATAGCATACGCATCAAGGCAGCTGAAGCCTCATGAGATGAGGTATCCTACCCACGATCTGGAATTAGGGGGAGTGGTGTTCGCCCTCAAGATCTGGTGTCACTATCTATATGGGGTTCGGTGTACCATATACACGGACCACAAAATCCTGAAGTATTTAATGGATCAGCCCAATCTGAACATGCGACAAAGGAGATGGTTGGATGTGGTAAAGGATTACGATTGTGAGATCCTTTACCACCCGGGCAAGGCTAACGTTGTAGCCGATGCCCTAGGTCGTAGGGCGGAGGGCGCCCCGATACATGATGTTTGTATGAGGCTAACAGTGATGACCCCAGTATTTGATGCCATTCAGGGGGGCCCAGGCTGAGGCCGTGAGACCAGAGAACTGTAAGAGGGAACAAATTATCGGGCAGGTATCGGAGTTCGTCACCGATAGCCGAGGACTTATGATCTTCCAAGGACGGATTTGGGTGCCGTTTGTGAGTGGAACGCGCACCATCTTGATGGAGGAGGCCCATAGATCGAATTTTTCAATCCATCCCGGGGCCACTAAGATGTATTTGGACATGAAGAAAGAGTATTGGTGACCCTGTATGAAGAGGGATGTTACATGGTTCGTTGAGAGGTGCTTGACCTATCGCAGGGTTAAGGCCGAGCACCAACGTCCACATGGTAAGCTGCAACCGTTAGAGATTCCCGAGTGGAAATGGGAACAAATTACCATGGATTTCATCATCAAATTGCCGAGGACTGCGAGGGATGTCGATGCAATTTGGGTGATTGTGGATAGGTTGACGAAGAGCGCTCACTTCCTTGCGATTAGCGAGAGCTCTTCTGCGGAGAGGCTGACAGAGTTGTATGTGAGAGAGGTGGTATCGCATACCACCCACAGATCAAGAGCTCTCGCAAACGATTTGATCTTTCTATCATTGGTTTAGCAAGAAGAAGGTGATCAAGATCAAGAGGAGGCTGAAGGAGGTGCTATTTGGAGGAATTCTAAGCTCAGGAGTGCTTATTTGAGGTATAATCTCGATCCATCTTCTATTTTGGTGATTATCTATAGAGTTAGGGTTTTCTAGACCCTTTGGTAGATGGTTTTGTTGAGTATATGGTTCCTTTTCGTATTATGGTCTTGGATCTGGATCCATAGAGGTCCAGAGACCTTACTCCTTTGAGCTTTATGAGGATTGTTGGTGAATATGAACTTAGGATGCCATATTAGAGGTCATTTCTTCAAAAAGAACCTTGGAGCCTTTGCATGGGCATCAAGCTTCGAACTTTACGTGATTATTGGGACTAGAAAGGATAGATCTATTGAGTAGAGCATCAGATCTGACCTCAGGAAGCCATTTGAAGTGAGCATGGATTGGACTCGCCGAGTCCATGAACAGACTCGACGAGTCGAGTCGAGTTGTCCCGAGACTGTGAGTCTAGAGAGTGACCCACCGAGTTAAGTGAGTGACTTGATGAGTCAAAAGAAAATTAGAGGAGTAGAGTTCACGACTGGACTCGCCGAGTCGTTGAGACAAATCGACGAGTCTGGTCAAGGTTGACCGTTGGCTTTTACGGTTTTGGTCAGCAATTATACTTTTGGATCAGGAAGGGGTAAAATGGTTTTTTACCCTTCTGTGGGATTGTAGAAAGGGGTGTAGTGTAGCCTTGAGAGTCGTTAATGATTGAAATAATTACTTTATGTGATTAGGCGGGGTTAGGTTGTTGTTTCGAGGTTCAGAGATACCGAGTTGTATTTTTTGAGACATTCCCGGGGTGAGTCTTCTCACTATACATTACCTAGTGTGGTAACCATCAGTAGACCGGAGGGTCTTATATGTTATATGCTATTTGTGTATATGTGTTTGTGATATATGTATGCTATGTGATATAGACTGGACCGGAGGGTCCAATGATATAGACCGGGCCAGAGGGTCCAACGAGACAGACCGGGTCGGAGGGCCCAACGATACGGAACTGGAGGGTTCTGCTGAGACACATCGACCAGAGGGTCATATTGTAGCCTTGAGTGGCGTATATGCTGTATGTGGTATTTTGGGGAACTCACTAAGCATTTATGCTTACCGTGTTGTGTGAAATGTGTTTCAGGTACCAGCGAGGATCGCGGGAAGGCGCCAGCTTGATTATACACATTGTTGGAGTATTTTGATGAGATTATGGGGAGATGTTTTTGGATACTTATATTTTGAGATGGATTTCTATGATCTGAGATACAGTTTGATTTTTATTATGAATTACAAAATTTGAAAAAAATTTGTTTTGAAAAAAATCGGTGTAACACAACACTCCAAGAATCTACCGAAGATGCTCCTGTTGCTGCTCTCTAGACCTCCGGTACACCCGAATATCATCGATGAACACGATCACCGATCGATCCAACATGGGCCTGCACACCCGATTCATGAGATCCATGAATGTTGTCGGTGCATTGGTGAGTCCGAAAGGCATCACCACAAACTTGTAATGTCGATAACGAGTTCTGAAGGTCATCTTCTAGATATCCTCCTTGAAAACTCTCATATGATGATATCCAAATCTCAAATCAATCTTAGAAAACCAAGATCCCCCTGCAACTGATCGAATACATCGTCGATCCTCGGTAGCAGATAACGGTTCTTGACCATCAGCTTGTTTAAATCCTGGTAATCGATACACATCCGGTGTCAACCATCCTTTTTCTTGAAAAAATGGATCGGTGCTCCCCATTGTGAGCTACTCGGTCTGATAAAACCCTTCCCCAACAGCTCCTGGAGTTGTGAGGATAACTCTAGCATCTTTGGCGGTGCAAGGCGATAAGGTGCCTTGGCAATAGGCACCGCACCTAGGACCAAATCAATCCATAACTCCACCTGCCTCTCGGAATGCACACCTGACAACTCCTTAGGGAAAACTTCCAGAAACTCGCACACTATTGGGACCTCGGAGATAGGACTCGACCTCCATGTAGTAACCCAAGTATGCATCACGTACGCCAAGAATTCCATACAACCCTACTGTAGACTCTGTCTCGTCCTAGCAGCAAAGCAGAAATCTCCAAATATGGTATTCTCGCCATACACCGTAAGCACTCACCTACTAGGGTCTCTCATATGGTCACCATATGACGCTCATAGTCGATCACAGCTTCAAACCGACTCAACCAATCCATGCCCACTATGACACATACATCACCCATCACGATCGGTACCAGGTATATCGGGAACTCAACACCAAAAATATCTTGAACACATCCCCAGAATACATTAGTAGCAAAAACCGCATGCTCGTTGGCTATAGAAACCCTCAGAGGTCAACTCAATGCCTCACGTTGGATACTGATGTGACGACTAAAAGCTAAAGACATGAAGGATCGAATTGCACTCGAGTCAAATAACACCAAAGTTGGTACAAAACTCTCAAGAATAGTACCAATATAAAGCACAATATAAGCACAACAAATATCAAAATAATATAAATAAGGTGGGAGATCTTTTGCTTCTAAAGGTATCACCTTGGAAAGGTGTCATCTGGTTTCGGAAGCAGGGCAAGTTAGGCCCCAGATTCATTGGACCTTTCAGGATTGTCACCCCGTGTGGGCAGGGTTGCATGAACTTATCCAAATTCATGATACATTTCATGTCTCTCAGCTGTGGAAGTGTGTGGCTGATGATTTTTTAGTAGTATCCTTGGATGACATTCAGGCTGATGAACACCTGAACTATGTGGAGAGACCGATTGTGACTTTAGACATGAAGATGAAGTCCTTGTGCAATAAGGTGATTGGTTTGGTGAAGGTATAATGGCAACACTGGAAGGGTTTAGAGTGGACTTTGGAACCCAAAGACGAGATGACGGAGCACTATCTAGAGTTATTTTCATCAACATATTCGAGAATTAAACCTAATTCAAGCGGAGGAGAGCTATAACATCCATTTCTAGGTAATGTTTTTCCCAAGTTAATTATTTAATTATTATTTGTGAAGGTTTTGGGTGGGCCATGACATGGTGGCTAAGGCCCCATGGCGTATCAATTGTACGATTAAAAATGCAGAGTTGCGTAGTACAATGACGTGCCGACCTATTTGCCACGACATGGCAACCATTTTGGTGCAAACCCTAGATCTCCGGGTTTGTACCCTATTCAAGGGCACTAACTCCTAAGACTGCCTCATTTGGCAACGTCCATAATTTGAAATCAATCCCCACCCTAAACCCTAACTTATTTATGTGTATTTTGAGTGTGTGAAGCTATCTTTGTGAAGTTTGAAGAAAGAAGAAGCTCATCTTGTGGTTTGTTAGCTTGGTTCCAGACTAGATCCAATATCTTCATCACATTTCACACCTTGTGGAGGTATAAAGTCTCAACCTTGCTCCTTGTTTCTCTAGATCTTGTTATAGGTATTTTTTAAGTTTTTTAGTCCCAATATTATTGTCCTTGGACTTTAAGTATAATTCAGATCCCTTGGGTGCATATTTTGGCTTCTAGACCATGGTTTTGGTTGAAAATTGGCCTTGCATGAATCATTTTGGTGTTTATGCCTTTGGTGTAGTCATAAAGAACTTTGGATTAGAGATATTGACTTATTGGGTGTCTTAATGGATAAAGTTGGAAACTATATCCATCAAGACCTTGTAGAGATTCAGATATGAGCTTAAGAGCTCTTGGGATTAGAAGTTACGAGCTTAATCCATTAAGTTGTTCTTGTACAGTTTCCACGATGTGGCGACTTGCTTGCCATGACATGTAGACTGATCTAGCTGCAACTATGTTGTCTGGATTCTGCCACAGTGTTGTAACATGTCTTCGACGACGTGGTAAGCGATTTTTATTGGGATTAAGTTAAATGATAATGACATGGCCATTGGTTGGCCACTTGGCCATGACGTGGAAGACAACTAGAGTTGACTTTGACCTTGTTTGATTTTTAGTCAAATGAGTAGTTTTAGTAGGTAGACTAAGGGTTTAACTTGTATGTTTCCATAAGAGGTGTGTAACATCCACTTTTTAGTCGTGCAAGCTTGTTAGCTGTTGACTGCGTTTTTTAGGCGAGTCTTATCACTACACTATGTAGGATGCTAGTTGTCTTTATTACTCTTGCATGGAAAACCAGGATTTGGCCCTTGACATTTGCATGGAAGACCAGGGTTTTCCCCTTGTCAATTTTATGGAAGACCAAGATCTAGCCCATGTCACTTGTAAAAGTCAAGACCATGATTTGACCCATAGCAGGAAGTATGACTATGATTTGGCCTATAAAAATCATCCGGGGGTTAAAATAGACCTGTTATGTTATGTATGGTATGTTGTATTTTTAAGGAACTCATTAAGTTTTGTGCTTATGATTTTATGGTTTAAATGTTTCAGGTACTTCTGGTTCCAAAGGGAAGGGACCGACATAATCTTACAATATCTCATAAAGTTCATTCCACACTACTTATTTGATTAACTCTGATGTTTGAAACTACTTTATACATTGATTAATTTTGGAAACAAAAGGTTGTATTGTTTTTGGTATTTTGAAAATGAAAAATTTTTACTTCGTTTTTTTGGGATGTTACTAGAAAATATGAAAAAAATAAAGTGACGTGAAAATGCTATATTATATTGATTCATGGTGTAAATTAAGGAGTTATAATATAATGTAACATAGCTAAAATCAAAACCGATCACACACACATCGGTTCCCGTTTTAAGTTTCGGTATGGTTTCGATTTCAAGGACATCACTTTGTCAAAAAATATTCACCATCAAATAGAGTTTTACTTCATATAAAAAAATATTCTTTAAAAAATTGTCATACACATGTAATCTATTTCACTAATTCTTCATTATTATTTTGTAAGCAATTAAGATTTAAGTGTACTTGTTTCTTTCTTGTGCTTTTATGTACAAAATTTTCATATTTTTAATAAAAACATTATCAACATTATTTTTGGTAAACACATTGCTTGATTATCTTATTATAGTAAATAATGTTAGCGTTTGTGTGGTTCCTATATTATGGTTCCAATAATATTGTCTAATTATAACATGTTACAAATCGAAAGAATAATGGAAATGAGTTTAAGTGGGAATGTATATAACAACTTATATGAGAAAAAAAATGATATGGTCATATTGTAAGTATTATGTTGTAAAAAGAGTAATGGAAATGAGTTTAAATGGGAATATGTATAACAACTTATATGATATATATATATATATATATATATATATATATATATATATATATATATATATATATATATATATATATATATATATATATATATATATATATATGGTATGGTCATATTGTAAGTATTATGTTGTGGAAAGAATAATGGGAATGAGTGTAAATGGGAATCTGTATAACAACTTATATGAGATAAAAAAAAAAAAAAAAAAAAAAAAAAAAAAAAACATGGTATCATCATGTTATAGGCTACTAATAACTTAGATCAACAGTTTGAACAGATTAAGTTATGACGCTAGTTTACACCTTTGAGTTTGAGACACTACACCAATTGAGTATAAATAGTATTGATTTTCACCATTTTAAGAATTATTTTGACTTAAAGCAATATCTAATTCCATTCAATTACGTAATTATCAATGATGAACAACTTAAAAGATGGTCAGTTGATTCGACGATGTGTTTGGATAGAAACAAGATTATAAGGTTCTAATTAGTAATTATGAAATTCAAATAAGGAGGTGTGAGTTATAATGAGGAAGTTATGGCCGTCGAAGTTTTTCGGCAAAATCGGCACGCCACCGGGAGACGTAAATAGTGAATTTAAGATAAAGGACTTTTTAGCCTTAAGGATCTAAATGAAAGTTGTAGAATACGTCTCCACCACCGCGTGGATATAAAGAACGTCAAAAATGGAGTTCGTATGCAAAAGTTATGGCATTCCAAAGATTTAGCTTTTAAAAACCCTAAACTAGCTAATTCACGACATCGTAGTTATGACACTCACTACATTCCGTCATAATTCGGAATCCAGAAGCTGCGAGAAGATCCAATTCACCACGTGAAATTATGACGCTCACGAAATTATGTCATAATTCGGAATCTAGAAGCTGCGTGAGGATAAGATCCAATTCACGACGTGAGCTTTATGACACTCACGACGTGAGGTGCCATGGCCACCATCCGAAGCTAGGGACGCAAATGGCAAGTCTACGGAGTGAATCATGAGATTCACGACGTGAGTCTTATGACACTCACGACGTGAGTGTCATAAAAACTTACTATAAATAGCAAGATCGACCCATTCACTTCCTTACAACATTTCTCACTTCTCTCTCTAACTTCTTTCTCTCTCTAGCTCTCCTAAACCCGCCTAAACCCTAAGTAAACCCCCTACCTCCCGAAGGAAGCCCCGAGGCTCCCGGAGTCCCGAAAAAAAAGGGTCTTTCGGTTTCGAAACGCTACTCCGAGCGAAGCCCGATTTTCGTTAAAATCCGTTGTTTTGTCGAGGAAAATTGTTTTAAGAGTAAAGAAGTGTTGTCCGAGTGCCGACTCACCACCTTACCAGGTAAGTGTATAGTCACTTTCACCTTACACATATATATGAAGTATTTTCTTTTAAATACGTGCTATGTGTAATTATATTAATTGTTTAATTAAGGTGCTTGTTGAATAGATGTTTTATACAAGTTTTAAATTGTATATGTATTTTTATCTACAAATATGTTGGGTAAAACATGGGTAGATGAATTAGATGATGTGTGATGAAATAAAAGGTGATGAGAGATATCGATGTTTAAGATGATCTAGTCATCTAGCAGAGTATAGACAACGGCGACAGACTATTTTAGATAGTCCAGTGGAATGTTAGCAGACTTGTAATCGGTAGGTATGTTTGAACTAAATGTTCATAAGGTTTTCTTGAACTATATGTTCATTAGGTGTTTTTGAACTATGTGTTCATCTGTTAGTTCTTCTTTTTGACACTATTACGTGTCGGGGTACGGGAGCGTACGGGAGTACTTTATTAATATTTTGCCTATACCTTTATTTTGAAGAGATTTGAAATCTTTGTTTCTTTTATGAAGTGATCGGACGATCTTCATTAGTCAGTGTTTCCATTCTCGATGTCGGATAGGAGTGAGTCTGGGGGTTATATACCTCACGATATTCAGACCACAATGTAGGCATTAGTCAGCATTTCTATTGTTGGATAGGGTGCGTCTGGGGGTTATATACCTCATGATATTCAGACCACAACCTAAGCATTAATAATTACCCCTGACTTAATTATCTGGTGGTTCTTTCTTTTATGAACAAAGGTTCGTGGTTAAACTTATTCCATTCATTTGATGTCTTCTTCGATCCTCGTTTGCTGCTAGGGAATTTCCAAAGCAGTTTCGTTAGTTGGTTGTTCATATCGATCCTTTAGGCTAGATCTAGTAAGATCACTGTATAGGATCAGTATGTGGGTGTAACGACCGAAAAATACAACCAATTTAAATTTTTCAAAAACAACCTTATTTCATTAAATTGTTCACAAAAAGGTTTTCAATACGAATCATTTAGAGTATCCCCAAAATCATATTGCTACAAATCATGAGGAGCGGTACGATCACGCCTTCCCCTTGCCACGGTCTCCTGAAGAACCTGAAAAACATTAAACCACAACTGTAAGCCCGAAAGCTTAGTGAGATACCCCCAAAATACCAACCACGTATACGCCTTTCCAGGCTGCAACCTACCGGTCCAAAACATATAAAACGTACATAACATAACAGAACATGGAACAGCCATACATATCGGGTCTACTGTGTGACTGGTCCGCCGGATCGGGCCTTCAGTCCACCGGATCCATCCTCCAGGTCTAGTCATGTCCTTTGAGTCTACAATGGGGTTGGTCCGCCCGTATCGGGCCTTTAACCCACCTGGTCCACTCTTTGAGTCTGCAGTGTGACTGGTCCGCCCGCATCAGGCCTTCAGTCGGACTGGTCCACTCTCCGAGCCTCGGCACGTCTGGTCTGCCCTCGTGGGGCCTACAGCCTATCCGGACCGCTTGCTGGGCCTTCGGAATAACCGGTCCGCCCTAGGTATCTTGGCTTACAGCACAAAGTAGGACCCGCCTCAACCCATCTCTAGTCCAAACAACCATGGGCACAAAACATACAATCATATAACAGTCATAGCCAACAAACCGAACAAACAGATCACATAGCATATCATTACCCTACCCAGGTTACCGACCTAACCGGTCACTATCATAGCATCACTTTATATATATCGGGGAACTGACCTTAACAAGGTCTCCTACCATGTACCATCCTAGCTACCAGGATGCAGACACATCAAACAATAACATAATAACCATATCCGAATCTCAATCCAATAAAGGGCCGATGTAACAGCCAGATTTTTTCAGGTATCTTATATATTGTGTTTTTGGTGATTTGAGAGGGGACTTGGCGAGTTGGAGCTCAGACTCGCCGAGTAGGGACGCGGATCTGGATGCGGGATCGCGCCTGGACTCGGCGAGTCCAGGATATGGACTCGGCGAGTCAGCGATGTGTAATGAAACCCTAATTTCTCGGGTTTGAGACCTATTTAAAGGGCCTAATGGCCGTCATTTGTGCTCACCAGTCCCTTGAGTGAAACCCTAATCGAGTGTGAGCATTTGGAGCTAAGTAGGAGGCCATTATTGATCTTGGAGGTGTCATTGTTGCAAGGAAGGAGAAGAACTAGCCAAGGGAAAGCAAGTGGAGCCACTTCTGAGGGTTTGGAGTCCAGAGCATCACTATTGTGGTAATAATTTCGAATTATCTTCTTCCTTGATGTTGTTTATCTAGATTTAGGGTTTGTTGAACCCTTTTGTGGCAAGATCTAGTGTCCTCTTGGTCCCTTATGAGGTTTGAATCATAGATCTGGACCCTTAGAGGTCCAGAGTGTCCCTTTACCCAAGCTTTTTGGGAATCAATGGAGGCTTTGGATTGGAATCCTCATGCCTTAGGTCAAAACTCCATTTATGAGCCATGGGGTGTGTTATGGGCACCAAGATAGAAGCTTTACGTGATGAATCAGTCTCGGGAGGCCAGATCTATAGATTGTGGAAGCAGATCTGACCTTAGAAGCAAGTTGGAGTGGTTGCATGGCATGGACTCGACGAGTCTATTCATCAGACTCGGTGAGTAGTTTGAAGATTGCCTTGGGATTGCTCAGTGAGTGGTCCAATCGAGTCATGGGTAGACTCAGTGAGTCAGGGTGAGTTGGAGAGGGGTGACGAGTGGACTGAGTCAAACTGGGACTCGCCGAGTTGTTCTTGAGACTCGGTGAGTTGAGTCGGGGTGGCCCCGCGATTCTTCCAGGTGAAACTCGTCGAGTAAGGGGGGGAATACTCGACGTGTAAGAAGGGAATTTCAGAGGGTTGGTGAAAACGTCTAGACTCGTTGAGTCTCCGTAGCACTCGCCGAGTCCGATCAAAGTTGACCGTTGACCGTTGACCAGAGTTGACCTGTGTTGACTTCTTAGGGATAGTCAACCTTAGAGATATAAAGTGTTAATTAGAGACATATAATGTTATAGGAGGATTAGAGCTCGGAGGATCGAGCACGAGGTATTTCCAGGATTCGTGAGATACCGAGATACGCGAGGTGAGTCTTCTCACTATACTTTACCTTGAGTAGGTAACCAGAGTTATGTGATAGAGTATTTGTATGCTATGTATGTTATGTGTTGTACAACATTATTTCTATGTGATTTATGTTGTGCATGTTTACAGAGTTAGAACCTGAGGGTTCAGAGAGTTTGGGTGCACGGACCCACAGAGTTATAGCCTCGAGTGGCTAATATGTGTTATATATGGTATTTTGGGGAACTCACTAAGCTTTGTGCTTACAGTGTTTGATGTTATTATTTCAGGTACTAGTGAAGACCGCGGGAAGGCGTCGGCTTGATCCGTACACACACTCGGAGTTTTTATATTGTGATCTTGGGATTTTGTATTAACCTATATTGGATAATTAATATGGTTGTTTGATGAATATTAATCGAATTATGTTTTATAAGAAAATTGAAAATTTTGTTTTGAAATTTACGGTGTTACAATTTGGTATCAGAGCCTTGGTTTGAGGGATTTGGGTACACCTTCGGGAGTATTTGAACTCAAACTGAGGAATTGGAAAGATATTTTCAAAAGAAAACCTAACTTTTCTAAGAGTAAAAGATTTTCTTGAAAAAGAAACAAATTCCAGGAAGAAACGTGTGTACGATCAGTTAGCGCCCGAATGGTGAATTCCCAAAATACCTTTATATTATGTAATATTGATATTTGATATGATGTATCTGCATGCTAGAGTAGGCTAGGTATTGCTAATAGGACTAGAGTGGCCTGATTTGTGATGCCTTAGCCTAGGGAGGGGTGAGCTGCTATGAGATGCTGAGAGTGAGTAGGTAGCAGCGAGGGGCTTATGAGAGATCTATTAGAGAGTGGTCTACGCATGATAGAGTACTTGGGGATTGGGATCCGAAGAGGAAGATTTGGGGTGTGTACTGAGACGGTGTGGACAGTAGTATTGGGCCCGTACTACTGAAAGCACCGGGGCAGTGCACAGTCCAAATAAGAATCTTTGGGATACCAAGAATCAAGGAGGGGTGGATTGTCGAGTGTGAGAATGCTCGAGTGAATTCTAATTTATCGCATGTTGTATTTCAGAGGTTGATCATGGTGAGGACACGTCATATGCCGGAGGGTGCCGGAGCTAGTGATGAGGAGATTCGACAGATCATTCATGAGGAGGTGGCTGCGGTCATCAGGGCTGAGATACCAGAGATGTTCGAGTCTATTAAGACCGCGCTGATTGAGACATTTGACGAGCGTTACGCCGCTCTTTCTGAGGCTGCTGTTGCAGCGGCTACCGCAGCGATCGCTGCGGCAAGACCCCAGGGAGGTGATGCGTCACTGTTTGGGGAGTTCAGCAACACCAAACCACCAGAGTTTGATGGTACACAGGATCCGGTGGCAGCTATGAGGTGGATATCTGATATGGAGGGGTGCTTCTTCACTTGCTCATCTCCTGAGCATCTGAAGGTTCGGTTTGCGCTGAACCAGCTTCGCTTGGGAGCGAAGGACTGGTGGAAGTTTGTGACGGTGCATTTTACGCCTGCTGAGCTTTCGGCAGTGACCTGGGAGAGGTTCACTACCATGTTCCGGGATGAGTACGTTCCCCAGGTGGAGAGGGAGCGTTTGGCACAGGAGTTTCTGACCCTCAAGCAGGGTACTGAGTCAGTTACAGCGATCACAAGGATGTTCCATGAGAGGGCGATGTTCTGCCCTGAGCACGTGTCCTCTGAGCAGGCACGTATGAGCCGCTACCTGAGCATTTTGAGACGGGATATTCGGGAGTTCGCCGCGAACTCCTCGTATCGGACATTTGCTGAGCTTCAGGCAAATGCCCAGAAGAGGGAGATTGAGCTTGAGACATAGGCCAGGGAGGAGGCGGAGTCTCTGGGGAGGGATCGGCGGCCGGCACAATCCCAGCTGGCAGCCAAGCGGGCCAAGCCCGCTGATCCCAAACCCGGGAGCCAGAAGGGCCACACTTGCGGGAAGTGCGGCAAGGGTCATGATGGAGTCTGTCGAGCAGGATCTTGCTACAAATGTGGCAAGGAGGGGCATATGGCCAAGAACTGCCCTAAGGGGTTTGCAGTGTGTTTTCACTGCAACCAGACCGGACACCGGAAGGCGGAGTGTCCGCTGCTGCGCGGAGCATCTCAGGGATCTGCCCCTGCCGCCATCAGAGCTACAGAGAGTCGGCCCGTGAAGGCCGAGGCACCGAGAGCTCGAGGGAGAGCCTTTCAGCTGACTGCGGAAGAGGTCTGCGCTGCACCCGACGTTGTGGCTGGTACGTTTCCTTCTATATATTTATTTTAGTGTTGAGATGTTATGCTTATATTATGTTATGCATAGGTACCTTCCTTGTGAACTCTGTGCCTGCTTTAGTGTTATTTGACTCGGGTGCGAGTCGGTCTTTTGTATCTTTGGCCTTTAGTCAGCATATCAGTGTTAGTCGTGAGGCATTGAGTCGGCCTCTGCGGGTTTCCATAGCTGCCGACAGAGTGATTTGTGCCACGGAGGTCCTCCGGGGATGTGTGTTAGAGATTTTTGGGGTTGAGTTTCCGATTGATCTGGTTCCTATTACGATGGGTGATGTCTGTGTCATAGTGGGCATGGACTGGTTGAGCCAATTCGGCGCGGTTATCGACTGCGAGCGTCAGCTGGTGACCATACGAGATCCTAGTGGGGGAGTTCTTTCGGTATACGGCGAGGGTACACATTCTGGATCAGCCTTTTGTTCGGCCGCTAGGGCGAGGCAGTGTTTACAGCAGGGCTGTAAGGGCTTTGTGGCGTATGTGATGGATACGCGAGTGATCTCCGAGAGACCGAGTTCAGTGGATGAAGTTTCGGTGGTGCGTGAGTTTCCAGATGTTTTTCTCGAAGAGTTACCGGGTGTGCCTCCCGTGAGGCAAGTGGAGTTCAGTATTGATTTGGTTCCGGGATCCGCGCCTATCGTTAAGGTGCCTTATCGTCTTGCACCTCCAAAGATGCAAGAGTTATCCTCGCAGCTTCAGGAGCTGCTGGGGAAGGGGTTTATTCAGCCGAGTAGCTCGTCGTGGGGAGCACCCATTCTGTTTGTGAAGAAGAAGGACGGCTCGCATCGAATGTGTATTGATTACCGAGAATTGAATAAGCTGACGATCAAGAACCGTTACCCGTTGCCGAGGATCGACGATTTATTCGATCAGTTACAGGGAGCATCTTGGTTCTCCAAGATCGATTTGAGGTTGGGCTATCATCAGGTGAGAGTACGGGACGAGGACGTCCATAAGACAGCATTCAGGACGCGTTATGGGCATTATGAGTTTGTGGTGATGCCTTTTGGGCTCACCAATGCCCCGGTTGTGTTCATGGAACTCTTGAACAGGGTATGCAGGCCGATGTTGGATCGGTCGGTGATTGTATTCATCGATGATATTCTGGTATATTCGAGATCTAGAGAGCAGCATGAGGAGCATTTGAGGGAAGTTCTTGGGGTTTTGAGATCGGAGAAACTTTATGCAAAGTTTTCCAAGTGCGATTTCTGGTTGCGGGAGGTCCAGTTTCTGGGGCACCTCGTTAATCAGAAATGGATATTGGTCGATCCGGCCAAGGTTGATGCAGTGATGAGTTGGGAGGTGCCAAAGTCACCCTCTGAGATCAGGAGCTTCCTTGGGTTGGCAGGGTACTATCAGAGGTTTATCAAGGATTTCTCCAAGATAGCAGTGCCACTCACCAGATTGACCTGGAAGGGTGTTACATTTTTATGGGGTCCCGAGCAGCAGACCTCCTTTGAGACGCATCGCCAAAGGTTGTGCGAAGCTCCGCTATTAGCTCTTCCGGAAGGGATGGAAGATTTTGTGGTATTTTGTGATGCATCGATTTTAGGGCTGGGAGCGGTGCTGATGCAGAAGGGACATGTGATAGCATATGCATCGAGGCAGTTGAAGCCTCATGAGACGAGATATCCCACACATGATCTAGAGTTGGGGGCAGTGGTGTTCGCCCTCAATATTTGGCGTCACTACTTGTATGGGGTTCGTTGTACGATATATACGGACCATAAGAGCTTGAAGTACTTAATGGATCAGCCTAACCTAAATATGCGGCAGAGGTGGTGGTTAGATGTGGTCAAGGATTATGATTGTGAGATCCTGTACCACCCGGGCAAGGCTAATGTGGTAGCTGACGCGTTGAGCCGCAGGGCGAAGAGTACTCCACTGCGAAATGTATGTTTGAGATTGACCGTCATAGCTCCAGTTCTGGATGCCATTCGTGGGGCACAGGCCAAGGCTGTGCATCCGGAGATGCAGAAGAGAGAACGGGTCGTTGGTTTGGTTTCAGAGTTCATTTTGGATAGTCGAGGGCTTATGACTTTTCAGGGCCGGATTTGGGTACCGTTTGTGGGCGGTACACGTACTACATTGATGGAGGAAGCTCATAGATCGAAATTTTCGATCCATCCCGGGGCTACGAAAATGTATTTGGATTTGAGGAAAGAGTATTGGTGGCCTTGTATGAAGAGGGACGTCGCATGGTTTGTCGAGAGGTGTTTGACTTGTCGAAGGGTTAAGGCCGAGCACCAGAGACCGCATGGCAAGTTACAGCCATTGGAGGTTCCCGAGTGGAAGTGGGAACAGATCACTATGGATTTCATCACCAAATTGCCGAGGACTGCCAGAGGAGTTGATGCAATTTGGGTGATTGTGGATAGGTTGACGAAGAGCGCTCACTTTCTTGCCATCAGTGAGAGTTCTTCGGCGGAGAAGTTGGCGGAGGCTTATGTGAGAGAAGTGGTATCTCGGCATGGGGTTCCGATCTCGATTGTTTCGGACCGTGATGTGCGTTTCACTTCCCGATTCTGGAAGAAATTTCTTGAGGAGTTGGGTACTAAACTGCATTTTAGTACCGCATATCATCCCCAGACAGACGGCCAGAGTGAGCGGACGATTCAGACGCTTGAGGACATGCTTCGAGCATGTGTATTGGATTTTAGGGGGTAGCTGGGATACGTATTTACCCTTGGCGGAGTTTTCCTACAATAACAGCCATCATTCGAGCATCGGTATACCGCCCTTTGAGCTGTTGTATGGTAGGAGGTGTCGGGCTTCCATTTGTTGGGGTGAGGTTGGGCAGAGAGTGATGGGCAGTACAGAGATCGTGATTCAGACGACAGAGCAGATACAGTGGGTCAGACAGAGGTTATTGACCGCCTAGAGCCGACAAAAGAGTTATGCCGATAGGTGCCGATCCGAGCTTGAATTTCAGGTCAGCGACTTCCTTCTCCTGAAGGTTTCTCCTTGGAAAGGAGTGATTCGGTTCAGGAAGAGGGGCAAGTTGGGGCCCCGGTTTATAGGTCTATTTCGTGTGATTGCGAGGGTAGGCCGGGTAGCCTATCGGTTGGAGTTGCCAGCAGAGTTGGGACAGATTCACGACACTTTTCATGTGTCGTAGTTGAGGAAGTGTATAGCCGATGAATCGGCAGTGGTTCCGTTAGAGGATATTCAGGTGGATGTAAGCCTGAATTATGCCGAGAGACCAGTGGCCATCAGGGATCGGAAGATCAAGGTTCTGAGAAATAAGGAGGTACATCTGGTGTTGGTTCAGTGGCAACACCGAAGGGGATCAGAGATGACCTGGGAGTCGGAGCGTATGATGCAGGAGCAGCATCCGGAGCTGTTTTTAGAGCGAGACTTCGAGGGTGAAGTCTAGTCCTAGTGGGGGAGAGTTGTAACAGCCGGATTTTTTCAGGTATCTTATATATTGTGTTTTTGGTGATTTGAGAGGGGACTCAGCGAGTTGGAGCTCAGACTCGCTGAGTAGGGACGCGGATCTGGACGCGGGATCGCGCCTGGACTCGGCGAGTCAGCGCTGTGTAATGAAACCCTAATTTCTCGGGTTTGAGACCTATTTAAAGGGCCTAATGGCCGTCATTTGTGCTCACCAGTCCCTTGAGTGAAACCCTAATCGAGTGTGAGCATTTGGAGCTAAGTAGGAGGCCATTATTGATCTTGGAGGTGTCATTGTTGCAAGGATGTAACATCCGAAAAATACACCCAATTTAAAATTTTCAAAACAACCTGATTTTCATTGAAATGTTTACAAAAAGGTTTTCAATACAAGTCATTAGAGTATTCCCAGAATCATATTGCTACAAAATCATGAGGAGCGGTACGATCGCGCCTTCGCCTTGCCACAATCTCCTGAAGAACCTGAAAAACATTAAACCACAACTGTAAGCCCGAAAGCTTAGTGAGATACCCCCAAAATACCAACTACGTATACGCCCTTCCAGGCTACGACCTTCCGGTCCAAAACATATAAAACATACATAACATAACAGAACATAGAACAGCCATGCATATCGGGTCTACCGTGTGACTGGTCCGCCGTATCGGGCCTTCAGTCCAACGGATCCATCCTCCGGGTCTAGTCATGTCCTTTGAGTCTACAGTGGGGTTGGTCCGCCCGAATCGGGCCTTCAACCCACCTGGTCCACTCTCTGAGTCTACAGTGTGACTGGTCCGCCCGCATCGGGCCTTCAGTCGGCCTGGTACACTCTCCGAGCCTCGGCACGTCTAGTCCGCCCTCATGGGGCCTACAGCCTATCCAGACCGCTCGCTGGGCCTTCGGAACAACCGGTCCGCCCTGAGTATCTTGGCCTACAACACAAAGTAGAACCCGCCTCAACCCATCTCCAGTCCAAACAACCTTGTGCACAAAACATACATTCATATAACAGTCATAGTCAACAAACCGAACAAGCAGATCACATAGCATATCATTACCCTAACCGGATTACCGACCTAACCGGTCACTAGCATAGCATCACTCTGTATATCGGGAAAACTAACCTTAACAAGGCCTCCTAGCATGAACCATCCTAGCTACCAGGATGCAGACACATCAAACAATAACATAATAACCATAACCGAATCTCAATACAATAAAGGGTCGGCCTTTGTGCCTTAGACCCTGTTGATATAGTGAGGATAACTCACCTCGAAACTGCCGGCTGAAAAGATAAGATCCCGCTGCTCCGAACTCTGGCACGAACTCCTCCACTAAACATCAAAACATACAACTCAATAAATACCCTTAATTACCAAAATACCCCTGGAAGACAACTGGTCAACCTTGGACGAGTCAAAGTCAACCCCTGACTGACCCTACTCGCCGAGTCATCCCGATGACTCGCCGAGTCCTTATGCTCAGAACTTCCCTCAATTAGCGACCCAACTCGCCGAGTCACCCCAAGACTCGCCGAGTCCAACAACTCTGAGTCCACTCGCACCCAACTCACCGAGTCATCCCTTGACTCACTGATTCATCGACTCAACCAGAAATATTGGGACTCCCTCGACAAGACTCGCCGAGTCCAAATGGACTCGTCGAGTCCAAGGCCATCTTCAACCTACTCGCCGAGTTGTTCTTCCAACTCGTTGAGTCCCAGGCCATCTTCAAGCAACTCGTCGAGTCCACCCATGTGACTCGTCGAGTACCACCGTTCTGAATCCATACAGAAGCATCTCAGGCCATGCAATTGATCCAAAACATAGATCCAACCTCCTACAATCCATCCATCACGTAAAGTGGCAAACTTTACGTGAATCTAACGAGATTTAAGCCATATTCACCTTAAAACCAAGGTTTGGGACATGGTGGCTCCACTAAGCACTCAAACACAGGAACTTTAATGCACTCTAGGCCTTCAATATTCCAGATCTGAGGTAGCAACCTCAGATCTATCCTCCAAACTCCAAAACATTCCAAGACATACTCCCCACAAACCCCAAAATGATGAAACTAGGAATGCACAGCCTAAGGACGAAGATATTACCTCCAAAAGATGCCTCAATAGCAGCCAAACTCGAATCCAAGCAAAGCCCTTTGATCCAAGCCACTTCTCCTTCAAGATCTCTTCAAACAACACCTCTCCAAGCTCTAATTTGCTCCACAATTGATCTCTCCACATATTTAGGGTTTCTGGAACTCAAGGGGGGAATAAGGGAGGCTGTGGAGGAGTATAATGCTCTTTATATAGGGCTCAACCCCGAAAATTAGGGTTTTCTTCATACAGCACCTACTCGCCGAGTCCATCTAGGGACTCGCCGAGTAGGCCACTTGACACGCGACCATGACCGCGACCTGACTCGCCGAGTCATCCATGGACTCGCCGAGTCATCCTCTAAAACTTACACTTTCAGCCCCTCAACTCTACTCTTGCGATTCCGGGACGTTACAATTCTCCCCCACTTAAATTAGGCTTCGTCCTCGAAGCCTTCGGCATCTCATCTTCAAATTACTTCCCACGACGCACCACTTGACCTTGACCGAACCAAGTCCCTCAAGGTACAACCATAGAACTAGAAGCTCACTTTCTCCTTCCATACGGTGTCCCCACCACCTACTCAAACCGGGCACCAACTGTACCCTCCGATAACCACACTCAACAACCGAGAATTACCCATGATGCCTTACTGCTCCAATTCTCATCCTTCACTTGACTCGTATGGCTATAATGCCTCGAACCATCGGATCCCCGATCCGAATTCCACTCTATCCATCCCATGACGACCGAAAGACCCATTCTTCCATTTCGGAGCAACTCCCCCAAGTTCTCCTCTCGCAATCACACACACATGCTGATCTAGCTCTAGCACCCTCAGGTTTGGAAAAACTGATACACTGATGATATCCTCAAACATCCTTCCAGGATGAACCGCTAAAACGTAGCCAAAACCCTGATTAGAATCACACTGAGAGTCCAAGACTCTTTCTCTGTATCCCTTCCGAATCCCTCTCCCTGGCTCTACATCGCGGTATTCCCTCCGCGCCCAAAGCAACACATCAAGTCGAATGAGCTTTTATTCCACCGCCGCAACACACTACTCAAGGACCATCGACGGACCACTTCAATCATAACTCTACACTGCCGCTTTCACTTCAGTGAATTCGCACTCCCTTTTGGGATTTCATTCCTCCCTCTTTCCTTACCAAGGAACCGCTTGTCCGCCCAGTCACCATGGCAGGCACTATGGTGCTCATCCCACGCTACACTACCTCTTAAAGCGTACTCAACATCCATGCATCACCACTACTCTGACTCTCATCACAGGGACTCTCAAGCCCATGCACTACCTTCACTGCTCAAGATCGCTACCCGGGGCCAGACCTCCCAATGTAATCCCACTTTCACATACGCGACCGATAACCTCGAACCGATCCACAATACTCGCAGAGTCTTTAGCATGACTGGACCGCCTCCCCAGGCCTTCAGCCAATCTGGACCACTCTCAGAACCTTCAGCCAATCTGACCGGACCGTCCTCCGAGCCTTCGGTCTGACTGGTACGCCTACCGACCTTCAGTCTATCCGGACCGCTCAACTAGCATTCATCACTCTGAACCATCTCTTCGGGAAATCCTCCCGTGCATACTGTTCTAGCCCTCTAGGGGTTCCGAACTCCATCTCCATCATACATACTCGATCCCGGCCTGCTCCCATGCCTTCCTCAATCAACTGCTCTAGGTCTGTATTCCGCCCCGCACGCCTGTTACTCACTCATACGAGCCTGCTCTCGACTAATAGAAATACCGCTGAATTTCCCAAGCAGCTAAACAACCTCTCAGGCCCAACGATCATCCGGAGAATTTCCAATTCTCCCCCAGTTAAGACACTGACAGTTAGTCACCGGTCGCCGTCACCGATCTCCCCAAGCAACCTTGCAGGAATCGACACATGCACTCAAAAATGTTTTTCACCAGCACCAACAACTTTCATACAATCATGTTCCCATGCTGCACAACCTGCTCGAAAAGAACCCAATCTTCAACTATCCATTCCTCAGACTGCAGAATCTAACTGGCCTTCAAACCAACGCCGCATCCGCCACCAATCCTCACAAAGATAATCAACGATAGCTCGACGTACTAATCCATAACCATAACGATCCTTCAGGGAATACAAGATACTAAAACGAAATCTCGATCACAACTCGCCAAACCCTCATGGAACAACAGATACCACACGAAAACCCGAAACGCAATTCAACGAAACCAACAGATAACAATACTCCACAACAATCATAAATAATCAAACATCAGAAAGAAACATACCCGCAGCAGCATGCTGAAAAACACGACCCTAAGCCCTTGGGGGCTCAGCTCCACCCTGATCTCCACCTGTGATCCTCAATGTAGCCGGTGCTGGAGCCCGCACCGGTCCTGCAGCAAGCCGTGGACAGTTGACCTTCAAATGTCCAACCTGATGACAATGATAGCATATCCTCAAATCCCGAACCGGCACTGACTGCCGACAATCCCTCGCATAGTGTCCCTCCTTTCCGCACTTGCGGCATGCTCCGCCGGACTGACAAACCCCGGCATGACCCCTTCCACACTTTCCACAGATGTGGCCACCCTGATCTCCCATCCTAGAATCAACGGTCTTAGACCGTTTCGTCGCCGGCTGCGACTGAACCGGAGCTTGCCTCAGCTCACGCATCTGCAACTTAATCTCTAACTCACGCCGCCTAGCGGCCTCCTGCAACTCCAGCAAAGTCTCGCACCTCTGCGCAGACACAAACTGTCTGATTTCTCTCTTTAGCATACTCAGATATCGGGACATCTGAGCCTGCTCCGAAGCGAACTCAGGGCAAAACATCGCCCACTCAGTAAACATTCTGGTGATTTCCGTCACCGACTCTGAATCCTGCTTGAGCTCCAAGAACTCCTGAGCCAACCTCTCCCTCTCGACCTGCGGAACATAACGAGTGCTGAACATCTCTCTGAACTGATCCCATGAAATCGCAGCCCTCTGCGCATCCGAGTACGACCCCATGGTCAATCTCCACCAATCCTTTGCCCCGAGCCTCAACAGGTTCAAAGCACACCTCACCCTCTGATCAGCAGGGAATGAACACGTGAAGAAACATCCCTCCACATCTGATAACCATCTCATAGCAACGATCGGATCCTGAACTCCATCAAAAGTGGGAGGCTTCGTATTATCAAAGTCCCGATACTGAAAACCTCTACTAGCTCCTCCCCCTGCCGCTGCTACAGCTGTTGTAGCTGCCGCGGCAGCCGTCTCCGTGAGAGCCGCATAGCGCTCATCAAAATACCCCACCATGGCGGTCTTGATCGACCCAAAAAACTCTGGCAGCTCAGCCCGAAACAATGCAGCAACCTCATCATGCAGGACCTCACGAATCCTCGCATCCAACTCGTGCGTACTCATCTGACTGACAACCTCTGGCTGTACAGACCCACCCGGAACTCCCTCTCCTGCTCCTGATCCAGACCCGGATCCACTCCCAGCGTGCCCTGAAATCTCCATTCTGAAAATAAAACACCAAATCTCAAACACATTCCACTAATCCGGGAACCAGCTCTCATCCCGACCCTAGAGGTCATGGTTTCCCTGATACGCGTATGAGTCCGTGCTTTCAGTAGTACGGGCCCATACTACCTTCCACACCAACCCATATTTGTATGAAGTACTCCCACAACACCCTAGCAACACACATAACAACGCTCTATCCTCACAACTAGAGGAACACTAGAAACCTCTCACAAGGAACCCTAGGCTAGCAGGCATCATAAATCAGGAAACTTATCAATAAATTCTGAAGATCCCTAGCCTAACTCTAGCATGCTGTTCTATCAAAGCCCAATAAAACAATTGTCATGTATGGTATTTTGGGGTTACTTACTGGCTCCGGCTGATCGTACCTTCGCGTCCTCCTTTACTTATTTTGAAAACCATTTTAAATTCTCTTTTTGAAAGCTCTCCTCGATTTGAGACTGGAGTCACACAAATGTTCCGCCAATTCACTCAAACCAAGGCTCTGATACCAACTTGTAACATCCGAAAAATACACCCAATTTAAAATTTTCAAAACAACCTGATTTTCATTAAAATGTTTACAAAAAGGTTTTCAATACAAGTCATTAGAGTATTCCCAGAATCATATGGCTACAAAATCATGAGGAGCGGTACGATCGCGCCTTCGCCTTGCCACAGTCTCCTGAAGAACCTGAAAAACATTAAACCACAACTGTAAGCCCGAAAGCTTAGTGAGATACCCCCAAAATACCAACCACGTATACACCCTTCCAGGCTACGACCTTCCGGTCCAAAACATATAAAACATACATAACATAACAGAACATAGAACAGCCATGCATATCGGGTCTACCGTGTGACTGGTCCGCCGTATCTGGCCTTCAGTCCAACGGATCCATCCTCCGGGTCTAGTCATGTCCTTTGAGTCTACAGTGGGGTTGGTCCGCCCGCATCGGGCCTTCAACCCACCTGGTCCACTCTCTGAGTCTACAGTGTGACTGGTCCGCCCGCATCGGGCCTTCAGTCGGCCTGGTCCACTCTCCGAGCCTCGGCACGTCTGGTCCGCCCTCATGGGGCCTACAGCCTATCCGGACCGCTCGCTGGGCCTTCGGAACAACCGGTCCGCCCTGGGTATCTTGGCCTACAGCACAAAGTAGGACCCGCCTCAACCCATCTCCAGTCCAAACAACCTTGTGCACAAAACATACATTCATATAACAGTCATAGTCAACAAACCGAACAAGCACATTACATAGCATATCATTACCCTAACCGGATTACCGACCTAACCGGTCACTAGCATAGCATCACTCTGTATATTGGGAAAACTGACCTTAACAAGGCCTCCTAGCATGAACCATCCTAGCTACCAGGATGCAGACACATCAAACAATAACATAATAACCATAACCGAATCTCAATACAATAAAGGGTCGGCCTTTGTGCCTTAGACCCTGTTGATATAGTGAGGATAACTCACCTCGAAACTGCCGGCTGAAAAGATAAGATCCCGCTGCTCCGAACTCTGGCACGAACTCCTCCACTAAACATCAAAACATACAACTCAATAAATACCCTTAATTACCAAAATACCCCTGGAAGACAACTGGTCAACCTTGGACGAGTTAAAGTCAACCCCTGACTGACCCTACTCGCCGAGTCATCCCGATGACTCGCCGAGTCCTTATGCTAAGAACTTCCCTCAATTAGCGACCCAACTCGCCGAGTCACCCCAAGACTCGCCGAGTCCAACAACTCTGAGTCCACTCGCACCCAACTCACCGAGTCATCCCTTGACTCACCGATTCATCGACTCAACCAGAAATATTGGGACTCCCTCGACAAGACTCGCCGAGTCCAAATGGACTCGTCGAGTCCAAGGCCATCTTCAACCTACTCGCCGAGTTGTTCTTCCAACTCGTCGAGTCCCAGGCCATCTTCAAGCAACTCGTCGAGTCCACCCATGTGACTCGTCGAGTACCACCGTTCTGAATCCATACAGAAGCATCTCAGGCCATGCAATTGATCCAAAACATAGATCCAACCTCCTACAATCCATCCATCACGTAAAGTGGCAAACTTTACGTGAATCTAACGAGATTTAAGCCATATTCACCTTAAAACCAAGGTTTGGGACATGGTGGCTCCACTAAGCACTCAAACACAGGAACTTTAATGCACTCTAGGCCTTCAATATTCCAGATCTGAGGTAGCAACCTCAGATCTATCCTCCAAACTCCAAAACATTCCAAGACATACTCCCCACAAACCCCAAAATGATGAAACTAGGAATGCACAGCCTAAGGACGAAGATATTACCTCCAAAAGATGCCTCAATAGCAGCCAAACTCGAATCCAAGCAAAGCCCTTTGATCCAAGCCACTTCTCCTTCAAGATCTCTTCAAACAACACCTCTCCAAGCTCTAATTTGCTCCACAATTGATCTCTCCACGTATTTAGGGTTTCTGGAACTCAAGGGGGGGGGGGGGAATAAGGGAGGCTGTGGAGGAGTATAATGCTCTTTATATAGGGCTCAACCCCGAAAATTAGGGTTTTCTTCATACAGCACCTACTCGCCGAGTCCATCTAGGGACTCGCCGAGTAGGCCACTTGACATGCGACCATGACCGCGACCTGACTCGCCGAGTCATCCTCTAAAACTTACACTTTCAGCCCCTCAACTCTACTCGTGCGATTCCGGGACGTTACAAAGGAAGGAGAAGAACTAGCCAAGGGAAAGCAAGTGGAGCCACTTCCGAGGGTTTGGAGTCCAGAGGATCACTGTTGTGGTAATAATTTCGAGTTATCTTCTTCCTTGATGTTGTTTATATAGATTTGGGGTTTGTTGAACCCTTTTGTGGCAAGATCTAGTGTCCTCTTGGTCCCTTATGAGGTTTGAATCATAGATCTGGACCCTTAGAGGTCCAGAGTGTCCCTTTACCCAAGCTTTTTGGGAATCAATGGAGGCTTTGGATTGGAATCCTCATGCCTTAGGTCAAAACTCCATTTATGAGCCATGGGGTGTGTTATGGGCACCAAGATAGAAGCTTTACATGATGAATCAATCTAGGGAGGCCAGATCTATAGATTGTGGAAGCAGATCTGACCTTAGAAGCAAGTTGGAGTGGTTGCAGGGCATGGACTCGCCGAGTCTGTTCATCAGACTCGGCGAGTAGTTTGAAGATTGCCTTGGGATTGCTCATTGAGTGGTCCAATCGAGTCATGGGTAGACTCAGTGAGTCAGGGTGAGTTGGAGAGGGGTGACGAGTGGACTGAGCCAAACTAGGACTCGCCGAGTTGTTCTTGAACTCGGCGAGTTGAGTCGGGGTGGCCCCGCGATTCTTCCAGCTGAAACTCGTTGAGTAAGGGGGGAATACTCGACGTGTAGGAAGGGAATTTTAGAGGATTGGTGAAAACGTCTAGACTCGCCGAGTCTCCGTAACACTCGTCGAGTCCGGTCAAAGTTGACCGTTGACCGTTGACCAGAGTTGACCTGTGTTGACTTCTTAGGGATATTCAACCTTAGAGATATAAAGTGTTAATTAGAGACATATAATGTTATAGGAGGATTAGAGCTCAAAGGATCGAGCATGTGGGATTTCCAGGATTCGTGAGATACCGAGATACGCGAGGTGAGTCTTCTCACTATACTTTACCTTGAGTAGGTAACCAGAGTTATGTGATAGGGTATTTGTATGTTATGTATGTTATGTGTTGTACAACATTATTTTTATGTGATTTATGCTGTGCATGTTTACAGAGTTAGAACCTGAGGGTTCACAGAGTTTGGGTGCACGGACCCACAGAGTTATAGCCTCGAGTGGCTAATATGTGTTATATATGGTATTTTGGGGAACTCACTAAGCTTTGTGCTTACAGTGTTTGATGTTATTGTTTCAGGTACAAGTGACGACCGCGGGAAGGCGCCGACTTGATCCGTACACACACTCGGAGTTTTTATATTGTGATCTTGGGATTTTGTATTAACCTATATTAGATAATTAATATGGTTGTTTGATGAATATTAATCAAATTATGTTTTATAAGAAAATTGAAAAATTTTGTTTTGAAATTTACGGTGTTACAGTCGGCCTTGGTGCCTTAGACCCTGTTGATATAGTGAAGATAACTCACCTCGAAACTGCCGGCTGAAAGGATAAGATCCCGCTGCTCTGAACTCTGACACGAACTCCTCCACTGAACATCAAAACATATAACTCAATAAATACCCTTAATTACCAAAATACCTCTGGAAGACAACTGGTCAACCTTGGACAAGTCAAAGTCAACCCCTGACTGACCCTACTCGCCGAGTCAACCCGATGACTCGCCGAGTCCATATGCTCAGAACTTCCTTCAATCAGCGACCCAACTCGTCGAGTCGCCCCAAGACTCGTCGAGTCCAACAACTCTGAGTCCACTCGCACCCAACTCACCGAGTCATCCCTTGACTCACCGATTCCTCGACTCAACCAGAAATATTGGGACTCCTCAACAAGACTCGCCGAGTCCAAGAACATACTCGCCGAGTCCAAGGCTATCTTCAACCTACTAGCCGAGTTGTTCTTCCAACTCGTCGAGTTCCAGGCCATCTTCAAGCAACTCGTCGAGTCCACCCATGTGACTCGTCGAGTACCACCGGTCTGAATCCATACAGAAGCATCTCAGGCCATGCAATTGATCCAAGACATAGATCCAACCTCCTACAATCCATCCATCACGTAAAGTGGCAAACTTTACGTGAATCTAAAGAGAACTAGGCCTTATTCACCTTAGAACCAAGGTTTGGGACATGGTAGCTCCATTAACAACACAAGAACAGGGGCTTTAATGCTCTTAAGATCTTCTCCACTCCAGATCTGAGGTAGCAACCTCAGATCCATCCTCCAAACATCAAGATGCCACACAACCAAGCTCCCCCACACAACCCCAAAATGAGAAAGTAGGAGAACACAGCCCAAGAACGAAAGTATTACCTCCAAAGGATGCCTCAACAGCAATGAAACTCAAATCCAAGCAAAGGCCTTTGATCCAAGCCACTTCTCCTTCAAGATTCCTTCAACCAACACCTCTCCAAGCTCTAATTTGCTCAACAATGGGACTCTCCACGAATTTAGGGTTTCTGGGACTCAAGGGGGAAGTAAGGGAGGATGTGGAGGGGCATAATGCTCTTTATATAGGGCTCAACCCCGAAAATTAGGGTTTTCTCCACACAGCACCTACTCGCCGAGTCCATCTTTGGACTCGCCGAGTAGGCCACTTGATACGCGACCATAGTCGCGACCTGACTCGCCGAGTCTATCCATGGACTCGCCGAGTCACCCTCTAAAACTTACACTTTTAGCCCTTCAACTCTACTCTTGCGATTCCGTGATGTTACAATTCTCCCCCACTTAAATTTGGCTTCGTCCTCGAAGCCTACGGCATCTCAACTTAAAAATACTTCCCACGATGCACCGCCTGACCTTGACCGGACCAAGTCCCCCAAGGCACAACCATAGAAACCAGAAGCATGCTTTCTCCTTTCATACGGTGTCCCAACCACCGACTCAACCCGGGCACCAGCTGTACCCTCCGATAGCCGCACTCAACAACCGAGAATTACCCATGATGCCTTACTGCTCCAACTCTCATCTTTCACTTGACTCGTATGGCTAGAAAACCATGAACCATCGGATCCCCGATCCGAATCCCCACTCTATCCATTCCATGACGACAGAAAGACCCATTCTTCAATTCCGGAGCAACTCCCCCCGAGTTCTCCGCTCGAAATCACACACACATGCTGATCTAGCTCTAGCACCCTCAGGTTTGGAAACCTGATACACTGATGATATCCTCAAACATCCTTCCAGGATGAACCGCTAATACATACCTAAAACCCTGACCAGAATCTCACTGAGAGTCCAAGACTCTCTCTCTGCATCCCTTCCGAACCCATCTCCCTGGCTCTACGCCTGCGGTATTCCCTCCGCGCCCTAAGCAACATATCAAGTCGAATGAGCTCTTATTCTACCGCCACAACACTGTACTCAAAGACCATCGACGGACCACTCCAATCATAACACTACACTGCCGCTTTCACTTCCGTGAATTCGCACTCCCTTTCGGAATTTCATTCCTCCCTCTTTCCTTACCAAGGAAACCACTCATCCGCCCTGTCACCATGACAGGCACTATGGTGCTCATCCCACGCTACATTACCTCTTAAAGCGCACCCGACATCCATACATCACCACTATTCTGACTCTCATCGCAGGGACTCTCAAGCCCATGTACTACCTTCACCGCTCAAGATCGCTAACCGGGGCAACCCATAACCTCGAACCGATCCAACAGTACTCGCAGAGTCTTCAGCATGACTGGACCGCCTCCCCAGGCCTTCAGCCAAACTGGACCACTCTCAGAACCTTCAGCCAATCTAAGTGGACCATCCTCCGAGCCTTCGGCCTGACTGGTATGCCTACCGGCCTTCAGTCTATCCGAACCGCTCAACAATCATTCATCATTCCGAGCTATCTCTTAGGGAAATCCTCCCATGCACATCGTTCTAGCCCTCTAGGGGTTCCGAACTCTACCTCCATCATACATACTCGATCCCAGCCTGCTCCCAAGCCTTCCACAATTAAATGCCCAAGGTCTGTATTCCGCCCCGCATCCTGTTACTCACTCATACGAGCCTGCTCTAGCTAATAGAAATATCGTTGAATTCCCCAAGCAGCTAAGCAACCTCTTAGGCCTAACGACCATCTGGAGAATTTCCAATTCTCCCCCACTTAAGACGCTGACAAATAAATCACCAATCGCCATCACCGATCTCTCTAAGCAACCTTGCAGAAAACCAATACTTACACGCAAAATGTTTCCACACTGAACAACCCGCTCGAGAGGAACCCAATCTTCAAATATCCATCCCTCAGACTGCAGAGGCTACCTGACATTCAAACCAACGCCGCGTCCGCCACCAATCCTCACAAAGATAATCAACGATAGCTCGAAGCACTAATCCATAACCATATCGATCCTTCAGGGAACAAAGGATACCAAAACGAAATCTCGATCACAACTCGCCAAACCCTCAAGGAACAACGGATACCACACGAAAACCCGGAACGCAATTCCATAACCAACCAACGAAACTAGCAGATAACAATACTCCATAATAATCATAAATGATTAGAAACAATAGAAAGAAACATACCCGCAACAGCAAGCTGAAAAGCACGACCCTAAGCCCTTGGGGGCTCCGCTCCACCCTGACCTCCACCTGTGATCCTTAACGTAGCCGGTGCTGGAGCCTGCACCGGTCTTGCAGCAAGCCGTGGACAGTTGGCCTTCAAATGTCCAACCTGATGACAATGATAGCATATCCTCAAATCCCGAACCGGCACTGACTGCCGACAATCCCTCGCATAGTGTCCCTCCTTTCCGCACTTGCGGCATGTTCCACCGGACCGACAAACCCCGACTTGACCCCTTCCACACTTTCCACAGACGTGGCTACCCTGATCTCCCATCCTGGAATCAACGGTCTTAGACCGTTTCGTCGCCGGCTGCGACTGAACCGGAGCTTGCCTCAGCTCACGCATCTGCAACTCAATCTCTAACTCACGCCACCTAGCGGCCTCCTGCAACTCCAGCAAAGTCTCGCACCTCTGCGCAGACACAAACTGTCTGATGTCTCTCTTTAGCATACTCAGATATCGGGACATCTGAGCCTGCTCCGAAGCGAACTCAGGGCAAAACATCGCCCGCTCAGTAAACATTCTGGTGATTTCCGTCACCGACTCTGAATCCTGCTTGAGCTCCAAGAACTCCTGAGCCAACCTCTCCCTCTCGACCTACGGAACATAACGAGTGCTGAACATCTCTCTGAACTGATCCCATGAAATCGCAGCCCTCTGCGCATCCGAGTACGACCCCATGGTCAATCTCCACCAATCCTTTGCCCCGAGCCTCAACAGGTTCAAAGCACACCTCACCCTCTGATCAGCAGGGCATGAACACGTGAAGAAACATCCCTCCACATCTGATAACCATCTCATAGCAACGATCGGATCCTGAACTCCATCAAAAGTGGGAGGCTTCGTATTATCGAAGTCCCGATACTGAAAACCTCTACTAGCTCCTCCCCCTGCCGCTGCTACAGCTACTGTAGCTGCCGCGACAGCCGTCTCCGCGAGAGCCGCATAGCGCTCATCAAAATACTCCACCATGGCGGTCTTGATCGACCCAAACAACTCTGGCAGCTCAGCCCGAAACAATGCAGCAACCTCATCATGCAGGACCTCACGAATCCTCGCATCCAACTCGTGCGTACTCATCTGACTGACAACCTCTGGCTGTACAGACCCACCCGAAACTCCCTCTCCTGCTCTTGATCCAGACCCGGATCCACTCCCAGCGTACCCTTAAATCTCCATTCTGAAAATAAAACACCAAATCTCAAACACATTCGACTAATCCGGGAACCAGCTCTCATCCCGACCCTAGAGGTCATGGTTTCCCTGATATGCGTATGAGTCCGTGCTTTCAGTAGTACGGGCCCATACTACCTTCCACACCAACCCATATTTGTATGAAGTACTCCCACAACACCCTAGCAACACACATAACAACGCTCTATCCTCACAACTAGAGGAACACTAGAAATCTCTCACAAGGAACCCTAGGCTACCAGGAATCATAAATCAGGCAACTCATCAAGAAATCCTGAAGATCCCTAGCCTAACTCTAGCATGTTGTTCTATCAAAGCTCCATAAAACAATTGTCATGTATGGTATTTTGGGGTTACTTACTGGCTCCGGCTGATCGTATCTCCGCGTCCTCCTTTACTTATTTTGAAAACCATTTTAAATTCTCTTTTTGAAAACCCTCCTCGATTTGAGAATGGAGTCACACAAGTGTTCCTCCAAATCACTCAAACCAAGGCTCTGATACCAACTAGTAACGACCGAAAAATACAACCAATTTAAATTTTTCAAAAACAACCTTATTTCATTAAATTGTTCACAAAAAGGTTTTCAATACGAATCATTTAGAGTATCCCCAAAATCATATTGCTACAAATCATGAGGAGCGGTACGATCACGCCTTCCCCTTGCCACGGTCTCCTGAAGAACCTGAAAAACATTAAACCACAACTGTAAGCCCGAAAGCTTAGTGAGATACCCCCAAAATACCAACCACGTATACGCCTTTCCAGGCTGCAACCTACCGGTCCAAAACATATAAAACGTACATAACATAACAGAACATGGAACAGCCATACATATCGGGTCTACTGTGTGACTGGTCCGCCGGATCGGGCCTTCAGTCCACCGGATCCATCCTCCAGGTCTAGTCATGTCCTTTGAGTCTACAGTGGGGTTGGTCCGCCCGTATCGGGCCTTCAACCCACCTGGTCCACTCTTTGAGTCTGCAGTGTGACTGGTCCGCCCGCATCAGGCCTTCAGTCGGACTGGTCCACTCTCCGAGCCTCGGCACGTCTGGTCCGCCCTCGTGGGGCCTACAGCCTATCCGGACCGCTCGCTGGGCCTTCGGAACAACCGGTCCGCCCTGGGTATCTTGGCCTACAGCACAAAGCAGGACCCGCCTCAACCCATCTCTGGTCCAAACAACCATGTGGACAAAACATACAATCATATAACAGTCATAGCCAACAAACCGAACAAACAGATCACATAGCATATCATTACCCTACCCAGGTTACCGACCTAACCGGTCACTATCATAGCATCACTTTATATATATCGGGGAACTGACCTTAACAAGGTCTCCTAGCATGTACCATCCTAGCTAGCAGGATGCAGACACATCAAACAATAACATAATAACCATATCCGAATCTCAATCCAATAAAGGGCCGGCCTTGGTGCCTTATACCCTGTTGATATAGTGAGGATAACTCACCTCGAAACTGCCAGCTGAAAGGATAAGATCTCGCTGCTCCGAACTCTGACACGAACTCCTCCACTGAACATCAAAACATACAACTCAATAAATACCCTTAATTACCAAAATACCCCTGGAAGACAACTGGTCAACCTTGGACAAGTCAAAGTCAACCCCTGACTGACCCTACTCGCCGAGTCAACCCGATGACTCGCCGAGTCCATATGCTCAGAACTTCTTTCAATCAGCGACTCAACTCGCCGAGTCGCCCCAAGACTCGTCGAGTCCAACAACTCTGAGTCCACTTGCACCCAACTCACCGATTCCTCAACTCAACCAGAAATATTGGGACTCCTCGACAAGACTCACCGACTCCAAGAACAGACTCGCCGAGTCCAAGGCTATCTTCAACCTACTCGCCGAGTTGTTCTTCCAACTCGTCGAGTTCCAGGCCATCTTCAAACAACTCGTCGAATCCACCCATGTGACTCGTCGAGTACCACCGGTTTGAATCCATACAGAAGCATCTCAGGCCATGCAATTGATCCAAAACATAGATCCAACCTCCTACAATCCATCCATCACGTAAAGTGGCAAACTTTACGTGAATCTAAAGAGATCTAGGCCTTATTCACCTTAGAACCAAGGTTTGGGACATGGTAGCTCCATTAACAACATAAGAACAGGGGCTTTAATGCTCTTAAGATCTTCTCCACTCCAGATCTGAGGTAGCAACCTCAGATCCATCCTCCAAACATCAAGATGCCACACAACCAAGCTCCCCCACACAACCCCAAAATGAGAAACTAGGAGAACACAACCCAAGAACGAAAGTATTACCTCCAAAGGATTCCTCAATAGCAATGAAACTCGAATCCAAGCAAAGCCCTTTGATCCAAGCCACTTCTCCTTCAAGATTCCTTCAACCAACACCTCTCCAAGCTCTAATTTGCTCAACAATGGGACTCTCCATGAATTTAGGGTTTTTGGGACTCAAGGGGGAAGTAAGGGAGGTTGTGGAGGGGCATAATGCTCTTTATATAGGGCTCAACCCCGAAAATTAGGGTTTTCTCCACACAACACCTACTCACCGAGTAGGCCACTTGATACGCGACCATAGTCGCGACCTGACTCGCCGAGTCTATCCATGGACTCGCCGAGTCACCCTCTGAAACTTACACTTTTAGCCCTTCAACTTTACTCTTGCAATTCCGGGATGTTACAGTGGGGATCGACGTTGTTAGTGCTTGTAATATAAACCTTGAGCAGCAATGGACTTGGTGCCTATTCCTTAGGATGAATCTTTAGTAATGAGTGATAGTTGATTTTTAGGGTAAATCCTTAAGAAATGAATAAGATAATGGCGATTGGGTAATTGGGTTGATTGTTTGATGTTTAAGCATAATAAATTTATTTATTGTTGGGTAAAAACCCTATATGCTCACCAGGCTCCCAAGCCTAACCCACTCAGTTTAATTGTATCACAGGTATCGATACGAAGTTGCTTTACACTGAGATTAAGGAGATATAGATCACTAGTGAACTGAATGTAAGTTTTGTTTATGCTTATGTTTCTTTATTGACGACGACATCCCAAATGTTTTAAAATAAATAAAATACTTTTCTTCGGATATGCTTTGATAACGTATTTATTGTGTTTTTCAGGAATAAATTCCGCAACATTTTTTTTATTAAAAGAGGTACTTTGATTTTCATAAAGCATAAACAAAATCGGTCTTTTCTGGCCGTGAAATTGGGGATGTTACATTAATCCATTAAGTTGTTCTTTTACAGTTTCCACGACGTGGCGACTTACTTGTCACGACGTGTAGACTGATCTAGCTGCGACTATGTTGTCTGGATTCTACCACAGTGTGGTAACATGTCTTCGACGACGTGGTACACGATTTTTATTGGGATTAAGTTAAATGATAATGACATGGCTATTGGTTGGCCACTTGGCCATGACGTAGAAGACAACTAGAGTTGACTTTGACCTAGTTTGATTTTTAGCCAAATGGGTAGTTTTAGTAGGTAGGTTTACCTTGTATGTTTCTGTAAGAGGTGTGTAACATTCACTTTTTAGTCGTGCAAGCTTGCTAGCTGTTGACTGCGTTTTTGGGGCAAGTCTTATCACTATACTATGTAAGATGCTAGTTATCTTTGTTACTCTTGCATGGAAGACCAGGATTTGGCCCTTGACATTTGCATGGAAGACCAGGGTTTGGTCCTTGTCAATTTTATGGAAGACCAGGATCTAGCTCCTATCACTTGTACAAGTCAAGACCATGATTTGACACATAGCAGGAAGTGGGACTATGATTTGGCCTATAAAAATCATCTAGGGGTTAAAATAGACCCGTTATGTTATGTATGGTATGTTGTATTTTTGAGGAACTCACTAAGTTTTGTGCTTATGATTTTATGGTTTAAATGTTTCAGGTACTTCTAGTTCCAAAGGGAAGGGCCCGACATAATCTTACAATATCTCATAAAGTTCATTCCACACTACTTATTTGATTAACTCTGATGTTTGAAACTACTTTTTACATTGATTAATTTTGGAAACAAATGGTTGTAGTGTTTTTGGTATTTTGAAAATGAAAATTTTTTACTTCGTATTTTTAGGATGTTACTATAAAATATGAAAAAAATAAAGTGACATGAAAATGCTATATTATATTGATTCATGGTGTAAATTAAGGAGTTACCTATGATAATATAATGTAATATAGCTAAAATCAAAACCGATCACACACACATCGGTTCCCATTTTAAGTTTCGGTATGGTTTCGATTTCAAGGACAATCACTTTGTCAAAAAATTCACCATCAAATAGAGTTTTACTTCATATAAAAAAATATTCTTTAAAAATTTGTCATACACATGCAATCTATTTCACTAATTCTTCATTATTATTTTGTAAGCAATTAAGATTTAAGTGTACTTATTCTTTCTTGTGCTTTTATGTACAAAATTTTCATATTTTTAATAAAAACATTATAAACATTATTTTTGGTAAACACATTGCTTAATTATCTTATTATAGTAAATAATGTTAGCGTTTGTGTGGTTCCTATATTATGGTTCCAATAATATTGTCTAATTATAGCATGTTACAAATCGAAAGAATAATGGAAATGAGTTTAAGTGGGAATTTATATAACAACTTATATGAGAAAAAAAAATGGCATGGTCATATTGTAAGTATTATGTTGTGAAAAGAGTAATGGAAATGAGTTTAAATGGGAATATGTATAACTTATATGTGATAAAAAATGGGAATGTATATAACAACTTATACGAGATAAAAAAATATATATGGTATGGTCATATTGTAAGTATTATGTTGTGGAAAGAATAATGGAAATGAGTTTAAATGGGAATTTGTATAACAACTTATATGAGATAAAAAAAAAACATGGTATCATCATGTTATAGGCTACCAATAAATCAACATTTTGATGAGATTAAGAAGTTATTATGTTAGTTTACATCTTATATGGGACAAAAAAAAACATAATATGATCATGTTATAGGCTACTAATAACTTAGATCAACATTTTGAATAAATTAAATTATGACGCTAGTTTACACCTTTGAGTTTGAGACATTACACCAATCGAGTATAAATAGTACTGATTTTCACCGTTTTAACAATTATTTTGACTTAAAGCAAAACCTAAATTATTTAATTCCATTTAATTCCATAATTATGAATGATGAACGACTTAAAAGTCTGTAACACCGTAAATTTCAAAACAAAATTTTCAAATTTTCGTAAAACATAATTCATTAAATATTCATAAAACAACCATATTAATTATCCAATACAAAATCCCAAGATCACAAATGTATAAACTCCGTGTGTGTGTGTACGGATCAAACCGACGCCTTCCTGCGGTGGTCACTAGTACCTGAAACAATAACATCAAACACTGTAAGCACAAAGCTTAGGCCCCGTTTGATAGTTTCTGAATGAGAAAGTGCTGACTGAGAAATGTCTGTCTGAGTAAGAAATTCTGACTGAGTAAGAAATCATGTTGTTTGATTGAAAATCTGACTGAATATGCTGACTGGTGCAAAATGACCATTTGACCCCAATGCTCTACGCATTTCTATGCAATATGATGATAATAGTAATAACAACAACAACAACAACAACAACAACAACAACAACAACAACAATAATAATAATAATAATAATAATAATAATAATAAAGTATACAAAAGCTTCTAGCATAATAAACATAAAATATATTATTTTAGAGATAAAACACAAACAACCCTTTAGTTTGTTGGTAAACACCATTGTTTCTACAAAGGAGACCCAAGCTCTATTCTTGTAACCTTCATTAACTGCTATTTTTTTTTATCAAAGCTAAGGGTAGCATTGGAAAGCCTTGCTTTCTTTCTGAGTCAGCCGTCTCCCAACTTCTTTCTCGGTCAGACCTTGCTTTCCGAGTCAGATGTCGATATTTTGTCTATCAAACACCTTTCGTCTGACCGAGTCAGCCAAAAATGTTTGGCCTGACTCGGTCATATGCAAATCAAACAGGGCCTTTGTGAGTTCCCCAAAATACCATATATAAGACATATTAGCCACTCGAGGCTATAACTCTGTGGGTCCGTGCACCCAAACTCTGTGAACCCTCAGGTTCTAACTCTGTAAACATGCACAACATAAATCACATAGAAATAATGCAGTACAACACATAACATACATAGCATACAAACACTCTATCACATAACTCTAGTTACCTACTCAAGGTAAAGTATAGTGAGAAGACTCACATCGCGTCTCGGTAAGTCGTGAATCCTGAAATCACTAGTGCTCGATCCCTTGAGCTAAAGTCCTCCTATATCACAATACGTCTCTAATTAACACTTTCCCAACTAAGGATGACTACTCTTTAACAAGTCAACTTAGGTCAACGGTCAACGGTCAACTTTGACCGGACTCGGCGAGTGCACAATAGCGACTCGGCGAGTCTGAGCGTATACACTGATTTCCCTGAAATCCTCCCTTGACACGTCGAGTATCCTCCTAACTCGACGAGTTCCACCTGGCATGAGTTGTGGGGCCACCACGACTCAACTCGCCGAGTCTCAAGAACAACTCGGTGAGTCCAGCTTGACTCAGTCCACTTGTCCACTCAAACTTCCCCCTGACTCACTGAGTCAACCCTCCCCAACTCGGCAAGACCACTCGCTGTGTGGTCGGGCAACATTCATACTACTCGCCGAGTTTGTTCTTCGGACTCGGCAAGTCCGTGCCATGCAATGACTCAAACTTGCTCATAAGGTCAGATCCAGTCCATTAACCCATAGATCCAGTCCTTCCAAGCATATTTAGCACGTAAAGTCACTATCTTGATGCACATACAATCTCTACATGATCATAAATGATGTTTTTGTCTCAAATACTACAACCCAAGGTCATAAACTCCATTGCTATACATAAAGCTTGAAGAATGAGGCTCTCTGGACCTCTATGGATCCAGATCCAGAGCCTTAACACAAGCAGGGAACTATTTGGCATCAAATCACCCCATAAATGTCCATAAGAAACCCTAGATCCCATTATTCATCACAAAACAAAAAGTAATCCGAAATCATACCTCTAGATTGATGATCTAAGCTTTAAATCCACAGAATAGCAACCTCCTTTGCTTCCTCTTGCTTAGAATCTTCTCCTTCTTTGCTAAATGACACACACAAGGGTCAATAATGCTTCCTTTCTCTCTCAAAACGTTCAAGCACACAAGGGTTTCTCTCTAAGGGTTGGGTGAGCACAAATGACGGCCATAAGTCCCTTTAAATAGGTCGCAAACCCCGGAAATTAGGGTTTCACCACACAGCGTGGACTCGTCGAGTCCACTCTTGGACTCGTCGAGTCCGGACGCGAACCCATGCCCAAATCCGCGATCCTACTCGGCGAGTCTGGGCTCCAACTCGCCGAGTCCACTCACAATTTCCATAAATAAATCCAAAATAAATACCTGAAAATTCCGGCCTGTTACAATTCTCCCCCACTAGAACTAGACTTCGCCCTCGAAGTCTCACTCTGCAAATAACTCTGGATGCTGCTCTCGCATCTCACACTCCAGTTCCCATGTCATCTCGGACCCCTTCTGATGCTGCCACTGAACCAAGACCAAAGGTACCTCCTTGTTCCTCAGAACCTTGATTTTCCGATCTCTGATGGCCACTGGTCTCTCAGCATAATTCAGGCTCGCATCCACCTGAATATCGTCTAATGGAACCACTGCCGACTCATCGCTATACACTTCCGCAATTGTGACACATGGAAAGTGTTCGTGAATCTGCCCCAATTCTGCCGTCAAATCCAAGCGATAGGCTACCCTGCCTAGCCTCACGATTACCCGAAATGGTCCGATATATCGGGGCCCCAACTTGCCCCTCTTCCTGAATCGGATCACTCCCTTCCAAGGAGAGACCCTTCAGGAGCACAAAATCACCGACCTGGAACTCAAGTTCGGACCGGCGTCTGTCCGCATAACTCTTCTGTCGAATCTGAGCAGTCAGTAACCTCTGTCTGACCTGCTGGATTTGCTCTATCGTCTGAAGCACTATCTCCGTATTACCCATAACACGCTGCCCGACTTCTCCCCAACAAATGGGAGTTCGACACTTCCTCCCGTACAACAGCTCAAAGGGTGGCATACCGATACTCGAATGATGGCTGTTGTTGTAAGAAAACTCGGCCAACGGCAAATACGTATCCCAACTTCCCCCAAAATCCAATACACATGCTCGAAGCATGTCCTCGAGGGTCTGAATCGTCCGCTCACTCTGTCCGTCTGTCTGGGGGTGATATGCGGTACTAAAATGCAGCTTAGTACCCAACTCCTCGTGGAACTTCTTCCAGAACCTGGAAGTGAAACGCACATCCCGGTCGGAGACAATCGAGATCGGCACCCCATGCCGAGATACCACTTCCCTCACATATATCTCTGCTAACTTCTCTGCGGAAGAACTCTCACTGATGGCAAGGAAGTGAGCACTCTTCGTCAACCTATCCACAATCACCCAAATTGCATCAACCCCCCGAGCAGTCCTTGGGAGTTTAGTGATAAATTCCATGGTGATCTGTTCCCACTTCCATTTGGGAACCTCCAATGGCTACAACTTACCATGCGGCCTCTGATGCTCGGCCTTAACCTTACGGCAGGTTTAACACCTCTCGACGAACCACGCAACGTCTCTCTTCATACAGGGCCACCAATACTCCTTCCTCAAATCCAAATACATCTTAGTGGCCCCGAGATGGATTGAGAATTTCGACTGATGAGCCTCTTCCATCAAAATGGTATGCGTACCTCCCACGAACGGTACCCAAATACGCCCCTGAAAAGTCATAAGCCCCCGACCATCAGTAACGAACTCCGATACCAATCCAACAACTCGCTCTCTCTTCTAGTTTTCCGACCTCACTGCCTCAGCCCGTGCTCCTCGAATGGTGTCCAACATCGGAGTCATCACGATCAAATGCAAACACACACCTCGCAACGGGGCACTCTCCGCCCGACGACTCAGGGCGTCGGCTACCACATTAGCCTTGCCCGGATGGTACAGGATCTCACAATCATAATCCTTAACCACATCCAACCACCTCCTCTGCCGCATATTTAGGTTGGGCTGATCCATCAAATACTTTAGACTCTTATGGTCCGTGTATATCGTACACCGAACCCCATACAAATAATGGCGCCATATCTTGAGGGCGAACACCACTGCCCCCAACTCTAGGTCATGGGTGGGATACCTCGACTCGTGAGGCTTCAACTGCCTCGATGCATACGCTATCACATGTCCTCTCTGCATCAGTACCACTCCCAATCCCAAAATCGATGCATCGTAGTATACAACAAAATCCTCCTTTCCCTCCGGGAGGGCTAACACCGGGGCCTTGCATAACCTTTAGCGAAGCGTCTCAAAGGAAGCCTGCTGCTCGGGACCCCATGAAAAAGCAACACCCTTCCGGGTCAACTTAGTGAGTGGTACTGCGATCTTGGAGAAATCCCTGATAAACCTCCGATAATAACCGGCCAACCCTAGAAAACTTCTGATCTCGGAGGGTGACCTTGGCACTTCCCAACTCATAACTGCCTCCACTTTGGCCGGATCGACCAATATCCCATCCTGGTTAACAAGATGTCCAAGGAACCAGACCTCTCGCAACCAGAAATCACACTTGGAGAATTTGGCATAAAGCCTCTCCGATCTCAGAACTCCAAGGATCTCCCTCAAATGTTCCTCATGCTGCTCCCTAGATCTCGAATACACCAAAATGTCATCAATAAATACGATCATCGACCGATACAACATCGGCCTGCATACCCGGTTCATCAGATCCATAAACACTGCCGGAGCATTGGTGAGCCCAAAAGGCATCACCACAAACTTATAATGCCCATAACACGTCCTAAACGCTGTCTTCTGGACGTCCTCATCTCGTACCCTCACCTGATGGTATCCAGACCTCAAATCGATCTTGGAGAACCAAGATGCTCCCTGCAGCTGGTCGAACAAATCGTCGATCCTCGGCAACAGGTAACGGTTCTTGACCGTCAGCTTGTTCAACTCTCGGTAATCAATACACATCCGATGTGAACCATCCTTCTTCTTTACAAACAGAATGGGCGCTCCCCACGGCGAGCTACTCGGCCGAATAAACCCTTTCCGCAGCAGCTCCTGAAGCTGCGAGGATAGCTCTTGCATTTCTGGAGGTGCAAGACGATAAGGCACCTTAGCAATAGGTGCGGCCCCCGAGACCAAATCAATACCAAACTCTACTTGTCTCACGGGAGGCACCCCCGGCAACTCCTCCGGAAAAACATCTGGAAACTCACGCACTATAGGATCCTCCTCCACCGACCTCGGCCTCCCGGTATTAACCCGCATATCTGACACGTACGCCACAAAACCCTTACAACCCTGCTGTAAACGCTGTCTCACCCTAGCGGCCGAACAAAATGCTGATCCAGAACAGGTACCCTCGCCGTACACTGTAAGAACTCCCCCACTAGGGTCTCGTATGGTCACTAGCTGTCGCTCGCAGTCGATAACCGCACCGAACTTGCTCAACCAGTCCATGCCCACAATGACACAAACATCCCCCATGGAAATAGGAACCAAATCAATCGGGAACTCAACACCGAAAATCTCGAGTACGCACCCATGGATCACCTCCGTGGCATATATCGCCTTCTCGTCAGCTATGGAAACTCTTAGAGGCCGACTTAGTGCCTCGCGACTAATACTGATGTGCTGACTAAAAGCCAACGATATAAGGGACCGACTCGCACCCGAGTCAAATAATACCAAGGCAGGTACAGAATTCACAAGAAAATTACCTATGCATAACATAATATAAGTATAATATTTCAACATTATAATAAATACACGAAAGAATACATACCAGCCACGACATCGGGCGTTGCGCGGACCTCCTCAACGGTCAACTGAAATGCTCTCCCACGTGCCCTCGGCGTCTCGGCCTTCACTGGCCCACTCCCGGTAGCTCTAAGGCGGCAGGGGCAGATCCCTGAGGTGCTCCCTGAGCTGATCCCCGCAACTGCGGACACTCCGCCTTTCGGTGTCCGGTCTGGTTGCAGTGAAAACATACTGCAAACCCCTTGGGGCAGTCCTTGGCCATATGACCCTCCTTGCCACATTTGTAGCAAGATCCCACTCTACACACTCCATCATGACCCTTGCCGCACTTTCCATAAGTGCGGCCCTTCTGGCTCCCTGATTTGGGATCAGCGGGCTTGGCCCGCTTGGCTACCGGCTGGAATTGTACCGGTCGCTGATCCCTCCCCTGAGACTCAGCCTCCTCCCTAGCCTGGGTCTCCAGCTCAATCTCCCTCTTCCGGGCATTTGCCTGAAGCTCGGCAAATGTCCGGTATGAGGAGTTCGCCATGAACTCCCGAATCCATCTCAAAATACTCAAATATCGACTCATACGTGCCTGCTCAGTGGACACGTGCTCAGGGCAGAACATCGCCCTTTCGTGAAACATCTTGGTGATCACTGTAACAGACTCAGGTCCCGTTTGATAGTTGCTGATTGAGAAAGTGCTGACTGAGAAAGGTCTGACTGGGTAATAAATTCTGGCTGGGTAAGAAATTATGTCGTTTGATTGTACATCTGACTAAATGTGCTGACTGATGCAAAATGATCATTTTACCCTGATGATCTATACAATGATATATGAAGTTGTTTAATAATTATAAAAAAAATATTATTTTCATATTGGTATTTGTTATAAAAATATTACATCACAATCGTTCCAAACCAACATCCTAAAACATAAATATTCAACTAATTTAAATCAAAGTTATAAAGTTTTTTTAAAAGAGAAAAAAACTTGTTTGAAGAACTCCCCCTCCATATCATAAAGATCTTTAAATAATTCATTAAGAACATTTGCCAATGACATAATCACCAATTTTTACATAATCAGATCCTATGCATTAATAACCAAATTTTGACATTTCAATTCTATTTTAACTTGACAATTCATTGAATCCATAAATCACAACAACCATTTTGGAATCCATATGTCGTCTTTACTGTTCATATTTTGGTTTTGTTGGCTAAAGTTCCTTCACTTTCAGTTCCTATGCATCAAGAACCAAATTTTGACTGAATCCATAAATCATAACAACCCTTTTGGAATCCATATGTCTTTGTTGCTAACTAAACATATGAACGACATCATCTCCTTTAATAAACATCCAAAATCAATCTTCCAATAAAGTTTCAGATCAAACACAACACAATTAAATCCCCATGAACATCGATTGTTTTTTTAGTAAAAATCGTCAAAATTATCATTGATTTCATATAATCATTTTTCTTCAAATCGAGTTCCAGATCAAAACAGTTCCTCGATCATTAATAAGTGATTCTAATCACAATTGATACAAAATAATCAATTTCAGAATATAAATTGATATCAATACCAAATTGAGATTTATATTTTTAAGGGATTAAAGTAGGATTAAGATGTAAGGGCTCGAACGAACAGGAAGCAAGAATGAATCCTTATCAGACGAAGGGCTTTACCTGGATATGAATTGATAATATGATTTCATAATCAATTTCATAACTAATTTTAATTTCATAATCAATTTCATAGTAGAAGAAGGGCTTTACCTGGAGATTTTATGTCCGATCGACTGGAGAGATGAGGTGAGGCGAGAAGGTGGCGACCAGCGATGAGGCACTATCCGGCGAGATGGCGGCGACCGGCAATGAGGCGATCCCGACTGTAGATGAGACAATGTGCGGCTGCGTTTTTTTGGGTATGCTCTCTCTTTGTTTCTAGGGGCACGATGGAACAAGAGGAAAGAAGAATAAAGAGGGAGGGGTAGAACTGTCTTATTTTCCAGTCAGCCATGTGTATTATGCTGACCCGGTAAGCAATTTGAGATAGCTATCTTCCTGAGAAAGCCACAAATCAAACAATGAATGTCTGACCGAGTCAGCCTAATTTGCTGACTCGACCCAATCAGACGGGTTTCAAACACACCCTCAGTACCCTGCTTGAGGGTCAGAAACTCCTGGGCCAACCGCTCCCGCTCCACCTGGGGAACATACTCGTCTCGGAACATGGCAGTGAACCTCTCCCAGGTCACTGCCGCAAGCTCAGCAGGCGAAAAATGTGCTGTGACAAACTTCCACCAGTCCTTCGCTCCCAAGCGAAGCTGGTTCAGCGCGAACCGTACTCTCAGATGCTCAGGAGATGAGCAAGTGAAGAAACACCCCTCTATGTCAGAAATCCATCTCATAGCCGCCACCGGGTCCTGGGTCCCATCAAACTCCGGTGGTTTCGTGTTGCTGAACTCCCGGAACAGCAACGCGTCACAACCCTGCGGCCTAGCAGCAACAACAGCTGCAGTGGCCGCCGCAACCGCAGCCTCAGAAAGAGCGGCATAACGCTCGTCGAAAGTCTCGATCAGCGCGGTCTTAATAGACCCGAACATCTTTGGTATCTCTGCTCTAATGACCGCAGCCACCGCCTCATGAATGATCCGCCGGATCTCCTCATCACTAGCCCCGACACCCTCTGGCATATGACGTGTCCTTACCATGATCAACCTCTGAAATACAACATACGATAAATTAGAATCCGCTCGAGCATACTCACACTCGACAACCCATCCCTCCTTGATTCTTGGTATTCCAAAGATTCTCATTTGGACCGTGCACCGCCCCAGTGCTTTCAGTAGTACGGGCCCAATACTACTGTCCACACCGTCTCAGTACACACCCCAAATCCTCCTCTTCGGATCCTAAATTCCAAGTACTCTATCACTCTCTAACAAATCTCTCATAAGCTCCTCGCTGCTACCTATTCGCTCTCAAGCATCTCATAGCAGCTCATATCTCCCTAGGCTAAGGCATCACAAATCAGGGCACTCTAGTCCTAATAAGAATACCTAGCCTATTCTAACAAGAGAATACACCATAAACATATAATATAAGGGTATTTTGGGAAATCACCGTTCGGGCGCTGACTGATCGTACATACGTTTCTTCCTTGAATTTCTCTAAAAATATTTTACTCTTAGAAAAGTTAAATTTTCTTTTGAAAATATTTTTCCAAATCCTCAGTTTGAGTTCAAATACTCTCGAAGGTGTACCCGAATCCCTCAAACCAAGGCTCTGATACCAAATTGTAACACCGTAAATTTCAAAACAAAATTTTTAAATTTTCATAAAACATAATTCATTAAATATTCATAAAACAACCATATTAATTATCCAATACAAAATCCCAAGATCACAAATGTATAAACTCCGTGTGTGTGTATGGATCAAGTCGGCGCCTTCCCGCGGTGGTCACTAGTATCTGAAACAATAACATCAAACACTGTAAGCACAAAGCTTAGTGAGTTCCCCAAAATACCATATATAACACATATTAGCCACTCGAGGCTATAACTCTGTGGGTCCGTGCACCCAAACTCTATGAACCCTCAGGTTCTAACTCTGTAAACATGCACAACATAAATCACATAGAAATAAGGCAGTACAACACATAACATACATAGCATACAAACACTCTATCACATAACTCTAGTTACCTACTCAAGGTAAAGTATAGTGAGAAGACTCACCTCGTGTCTCGGTAAGTCGTGAATCCTGAAATCACTAGTGCTCGATCCCCCCGAGCTAAAGTCCTCCTATATCACAATACATCTCTAATTAACACTTTCCCAACTAAGGTTGACTACTCTTTAACAAGTCAACTTAGGTCAACGGTCAACGGTCAACTTTGACCGGACTCGGCGAGTGCACAATAGCGACTCGGCGAGTCTGAGCGTATACACTGATTTCCCTGAAATCCTCCCTTGACACGTCGAGTATCCTCTTAACTCGACGAGTTCCACCTGGCATGAGTTGTGGGGCCACCACGACTCAACTCGCCGAGTCTCAAGAACAACTCGGCGAGTCCAGCTTGACTCAGTCCACCTGTCCACTCAAACTTCCCCCTGACTCACTGAGTCAACCCTCCCCAACTCGGCAAGGCCACTCGCTATGTGGTCGGGCAACATTCATACTACTCGCCGAGTCTGTTCTTCGGACTCGGCAAGTCCGTGCCATGCAATGACTCAAACTTGCTCATAAGGTCAGATCCAGTCCATTAACCCATAGATCCAGTCCTTCCAAGCATATTTAGCATGTAAAGTCACTATCTTGATGCACATATAATCTCTACATGATCATAAATGATGTTTTTGTCTCAAATACTACAACCCAAGGTCATAAACTCCATTGCTATACATAAAGCTTGAAGAATGAGGCTCTCTGGACCTCTATGGATCCAGATCCAAAGCCTCAACACAAGAAGGGAACTATTTGGCATCAAATCATCCCATAAATGTCCATAAGAAACCCTAGATCCCATTATTCATCACAAAACAGAAAGTAATCCGAAATCATACCTCCAGATTGATGATCTAAGCTTCAAATCCACAGAATAGCAACCTCCTTTGCTTCCTCTTGCTTAGAATCTTCTCCTTCTTTGCTAAATGACACACACAAGGGTCAATAATGCTTCCTTTCTCTCTCAAAATGTTCAAGCACACAAGGGTTTCTCTCTAAGGGTTGGGTGAGCACAAATGACGTCCATAAGGCCCTTTAAATAGGCCGCAAACCCCGGAAATTAGGGTTTCACCATACAGCGTGGACTCGCCGAGTCCACTCTTGGACTCGTCGAGTCCGGACGCGAACCCATGCCCAAATCCGCGATCCTACTCGGCGAGTCTGGGCTCCAACTCGCCGAGTCCACTCACAATTTCCATAAATAAATCCAAAATAAATACCTGAAAATTCCGGCCCGTTACAAGTGTCGAGGATGTGTTCAGATAGAAACAAGAATACAAGGTTCTAATTAGTAATTATGAAATTCAAACAAGGAGGTGAGAGTTTGATTAGATAACCTTTCATTTTTATATTCTAATCACTACATTATAAACTTTATATAAATTCACCATACTTATATGCAATGTTTTACCTATATAGCACACCTAACATGTTAATACCGTGCCAAACTTTAATGAACTTTAACATTAATTTTTCACTGTAAATACATTGTAATAACAATAACAATAACAATCAAATACTCTTTTCTTATACCGTAAAAAGAATGTAAATCGAATGCAATCTTGCCTCACCCAAAAGTGTAGGGTTAGGGAGATACAATCACATACTATAGATAATCACATACAATGAAGTTGAATGACACTCAACACTCAAGAGTAAGAACATGAACATTAAACATGTTCAAACCACCATAAATTTTCTTGACTTAAGTTTATGGTAAAAATTCATTGTAATTGTATACAGATAATACTTTATATGTAAAAATCCAGGATGAATTTTGTAAAATATTATATTAAGAATATTATTTTTATTATTATATAGGATAAAGAGTGGAAATGAAGATTGTAAGGTTAATAATGATGAAAAGGAGTCGGATAAACAGAGTCGAGTCATATCCAGTAAAGTAACCAACAGTAAAGAAAGATTTGCCCCAATTTCTTGCTGAATTTGACCGACCTTTTTGTACTCTGCCTGCCTCCTTATTATTGGCACCAACACAAACCCTTTCCTTTCCTTTCTTTTTATATTGTTTCCTCTTCCCCTCCCCTCTTCCTCTTCCCCCGCCTCCCCCTTTTTCTACTCATTTTCCACCCTTTCTTTCGTTGGATTCTTGTTTATCCCATGTCGGGTTTGTATAATCCCAACTTCTCTCCAGCAAGAGCTGTCTCTCCACTGATTAGAAGTAACGCAGATGTCGACAGGTTCGTCAATTTTGATGTTCTTCTCGTTTTCATGATTCTCAACTTCATCTTCTTTTTAGGGTTCTTCATGGTTGTTTGTTTTTGATCTATCCAACGCTGTCTTCTGATTGGTTTTTTGTTTTTCTTGTTATTTTTTGCTATTGTCGCAGTCAATACTTGACTGAATTATTGGAGGAGCATCAGAAGCTCCAGCCTTTTATGCAAGTTCTTCCCATATGCAGCAGGCTCTTAAATCAAGGTTCAATTTCCTAGATCTTAATTCCTGGATTTTGTAGTTCTTGAGTTCATACTTTGTGCAAAGAGAATTGTCCGATTGTGTGATGTAGATCCCTCCTTGTATCCTTTCGGACCAATAATGGAGGTTTTCCCTTCATTGAGTACTTCGGAAACTTTACTCATCTACTCAATTTATAAACTATTCTTAATCTTATTACATCTTTACCATTGTAAGTTGTCCAATTTTTATACTTTCTTCATAGACGGAGGAGACATATTAATGACTTATGGCATGAATTCTCTTTATCAACTGAAATCTGTGTTTCCTCATGGTGTTAGATTTAGTGTTGGTGATGCCATTACAATCTACACCTGGTGCTTATCAATTCCCATTTTACAGTTGACACCCATACTTTACTCAATAATCTTGTTAGATGAGCACACTATAAAAGCTTACACCCTTGTCCCACATTTAGGCTGCGTTTGTTAAAAGGGACAAGACTGGACTTGACAAAACTAGACAAACTTTTTACAACTATTTTTTGATGGTGAACGAGGGCAATCATGTCTTTTGCACGAGATACGAAACAAGTCATTGTCTCACCTTTTTGGGTTGAACACAAAATTGCAACTTTTGTCCAATTGACTTCAGTTTCAGTCCAGTAACAAAAAGTTTTAGGTTGTACTTGACTACATGTATCTGACTATGATTGAGACTGATGTCAATGAGATGTGTAAAAGATGTGAATGCCCTCTTCATCTTCATCATTGAAGTTCATGTATGAATTAGATGAAACTTAAATCATTTCATCCTTCCACATTTTGACTAATTGCTTCAAATCCAATTATTTTTTTTCAGAGATTGTAAGGGTTTCAAGTATGCTACCAAATCAAGGGTTTAATGAGCTTGATAGACTCCGCCATAGAAGTCCAAGTCCCATGGCATCTTCAAATCTTATGTCAAATGTTCCTGGGAGTAGGATTAGTGGCTGGAATGGTCTTCCACCAGAGGTACTTGTGTATTTCAATTTACTATTTTTTTTTATATGATGTTATATTAATCGATAATACTTTGTTTTAAGAGATAAATACAATGTGTATGATCATATAAGCCTTAAAAAACACTATCTTCTGTTTCTTTATTTCTCGCATGTTCTAACATTGATTTTTTATGGACCTGATTATTCATTATGTTCCAAAAAGCTTTCACTCCATACTTTTTTTCTAAACATAATTGTAACACTTTTCTTTTTCGGCTTGTCCTAATTTGTTTGCAACCTTTTTTTTTCTCTTTAAGAAAGTATTAGGACAAGTATGTAGAATAAGAAGATACTTTTGTTTTATTTTTTTTCAAGCAACCTACTTTTTTTGTTACAAAAGATAGTAATCTACTTTCCAAAATTGTTCATTCCAGAGCAATATTTTACCCAAGACTCAAGACTTAACTTTCTTTTTCTCGATTTTAGGGTTTGATTAGGAATCATATTTCGTTTTCATTTGTATAAAATTAGGGTTTCATTTGATTTGTGGTTTATAGTTTTAGATTTTGGTAGTGGTGGTGATAAGTCATGTAGAAGCAGAAATAAAAAAATGGGTTCAAGAAACATATAAAAGTTAATTAAGAATTCATACATAATTTGTATTTAAGTTTACTTTAATGAATCAATTTGGAAATAATATGAAATGTCGTTGCATAAATAAGCATTTATTATAAAGGAAAGTAGATTGTTATTTTTTCATAAAGGAAAGTAGGTTGCTATTTTTGGATCATGAATTGACCAATAGTTGACTGATGACAGAGGTTAAGTGGGCCACCTGGAACAACAATGGACTGGCAAGGAGCTCCAGCAAGTCCAAGTGCATACACTGTCAAGAGAATTTTGCGGTTAGAGATACCAGTTGATACCTATCCAAATGTATACTTTTTTTTTATTATAATGGAAATTTTATATTTATAAATTATAATAATTTAATTTAATCTTGAAACATATATATATTTTTGGACTCTAGTTTAACTTTGTTGGAAGGCTTCTCGGACCCAGAGGCAATTCGCTAAAACGGGTAGAAGGTACAACGGGTTGTCGCGTTTATATAAGAGGAAAAGGTTCAATCAAGGACCCCGAACAGGTATTTTAATTTTTAATTACTTTTAATTTTTTTTTTTTTTTTTTGGATCATCATTTTTTATTATTATTATTATTATTATTATAGGAAGAGAAACTAAGAGGAAGACCAGGGTATGAACATCTAAACGAGCCACTCCACATTTTGATTGAAGCTGATTTACCAGCAAGTGTTGTTGATATCCGGCTCAGACAAGCTCAAGAAATAATCGAAGAATTACTCAAACCTGTGGTATCTTATCTTATCTTCTCTTAGTCTTTCTTATTCTTATTCGCGTCAAAATACTACTTTAAGGGTCTCCACTGAATATCTGATAATAAATATACAGGATGAATCCCAAGATTATATAAAAAGACAACAATTACGGGAGCTAGCAATGCTCAACTCCAATTTCCGAGAAGATAGTCCGGGACCCAGTGGGAGCGTGTCCCCCTTCAACACCAGCAGTGGCATGAAACGTGCAAAAACCGGTCGCTAAAACACATGACTTTAATGAAACGGTGCAAAAACAGTTGAAATTGAAGCAGATGAAACCCGTGAGGCGGTTGGTTTTTTTGGAATCATCATCATCATCATCATCATATATAATTTGTACACACACACACTACTTGGCCTCCAAGAGTCATGTTTGCTATGCTATGCATCTTCCTATATGTTTCATGGCTTTTGGAAACACAAATCCAAAGTATAGGCTGTCGGGCGATTTTTTTTTTTTTTTTTTGAAAACTTTTTTTTTTTTTTTAATTTTTTAAAATTGAATGATGGATATAGCGACGAAGTACAAAGTGGAAAAGGTTAAAAAGTTGGGTTTTTTTTTTATTTTATTTTTATTTTTGTTTTTAATTTCTTGGTTCTTAAGTTTATAATTATTCTTGTTTTGGTGATTATAAGGTGATGCGTGTTGTAAACTTTGATTCATTTGATTTATTCTTGTGTTGGTAAAACCTCGACATTATGCGATAATGTTATCGTATATATATATTATTATTATTCATATAAATAGATTGGTGGACGCCAATGTTGTTATTATTATTAATATTATTATATTCTAATTACTTTATTGAACTCAACCTGTGGATGAATGGATACCGGTGTCATCTGTTATGACAACATAACATGCTTTGATGTGTACCAGGTGTTAAATATGTTCTTTCCAATGTGATGTTTTCCTAAATTCATTATTTTTGTAGGGCATAAATTTTTTAAATTTTATAGGGGAAGTGCCTTCATACGACAAGACCAAAGGTACAATGTGATATATTATTATGATGTGTTGTTCCAAATACGTGATTTATAATGGAATTTGGGTTCATAAGAATATCACCCGAAGTAAAAGGGTCTAAGGGAAATTTGGGGAAGTTATTCCTTAATATTAAGTAGTCATAAATCTACATATTTATCGACCATGAGAAGATGAAAACCATTCACAAGAGAATGATGGCAGGCTGCCATCCCAAAATTGCCAAAAGAGTTGTGTGAACTTGTAGAATAGACAAGAGGAACTTGATGTTGGTGAACAATTGTTACTTAAATTTTCTACATGACATGGGCTTTAATCGTTCAGAAAATAAGGTAAACTAAACCATGTTATGTGAAACCCTTCATTATTTTAAGAAGGATATTAAAAAAGCATAGACTTGATCTTACTCCTAAGCTTGAAGGTATCTACAAGACCTTTAATGTTGTTTACGTGACAAAATAAGTGGCTTATTGAACAAGTTGATATAGGGCCACTCAAGGAAATGTGTGGACAAGAAGAACAAGATTGATTGAGGATCTTGAAGAAATCATTAAAGGAAAAAAAAACACTTAAGTTTACATCAAAATTTTAATTTAACATTTTTTTTTTGTTAGTTTGATTATATATTTTCTAATTTGTTATAATTTTGACTACTTGACTGATCAAACAGATTACTTACTGATGTGACATGATGATGTTGCATACTTACATGATATACTAACATGTCTAAATTAAGTTTTTTTCTTCACAAATAACTTTACTTTACCTTTTTTTTATTTTTTTTTGACATTCAATTTTTTTGTTCCAAATCGAATATTATTTTTTTTCAATTTTGTTTAATTTAGCTGTTTTCCATTTGAAACCCTGTGTGTGTGTGTGTGTATATATATATATATATATATATATATATATATATATATATATATATATGCCTTAGGTTATTGTTTAACTAATTATTGTATGGATGTACTAATGATTGTGAACCAATCATTTTTGTTATATTAAGAGAATGATTAATATGTATTATTGAATTAAAAGTAATTGAAAAATATCATCTAATTTCATTACAAATGTATTTTAGTCAATTAATATAAATTTAAAAAAGAAAAATTTCGGATTTTAGGAAAGAATCAATTCTCTTAACTTTAAAAATATGATTTTTTTTTTCTAAATTAATTTAATTTCAAAATTTTAAGCATAATCGATTTTATTATGACATAATGTTATTTTGTTATAAAGATATTTTATGAAAATGTTCTGTTACAATGTTATTGAAGAATAACAAAATCTTCAACCACCAGTTGAATAATAACAACATTCTTATATATTTATAGACATCCGAACTTAAATACAAATTCATACATATTTTTACAGAATATTCTAACATAATGTCATAAAAAATGAATAAAATTCTTAAAATAACATTCTTAAATATACAATACTTGAACAAATACACTTGATCTCTTTGAATGGTCAAAATACTCGACTTGATTCAAACTATTTGTAACATCTTAAAATTCAAGACAAAAAATTTCATTTTTGATTAAGTTATTATAAAACCAACAATATAAGAAAACATCCATAATAACATCCCATGTCAAAACCCAAAGTGTCAATAATCAAAACATGTTATCATAATACAATATTTGAGTGTAATCCCAAAGATCTCATGTGCAGAAAACATAGTGTGATGCCATGCGATCGCCAACTCCTTTCCTTTGAAAACGAAGTACCTGAAACCAAAACTGGAAACCATAAGCATGAAGATTAGCGAGTTCCCCAAATACCGCATACCATAAATATCAACATACTGCATAACATATATGGGTGCTAGCCTACCCCTTCGGTCTCTTTCAATCGGATACTGTCTAGCATATAAGCACATAAATCACATACTGTCATACATAACCATGAGCCATACATATATCATAATCAATAAAGATGCTATGTGCCAAACATAGTCTTTCCATTATGCCACAGGCCGCCATGTGGTCTTTCTTGCTAAACTTGAGGCCACCCCCTCGGTCTTATAGACAAGTGCTAAGGGACACCTCATGGTCTTCCATGCAAGCATCACAAAGACAACTAGCATACATATTACTCTACTTAGCCAATTAGAATATAGTATCCCAGGAGCTACCTCCTGGTTTTTCATACATAATGCCTAGGGCTAACCCCCGGGTCTTCCTACAATACATAATAGAATACAGTGTGCCAGGAGCCACCTCCTGGTCTTTCATACATATTGCCTAGGGCTAACCCCCGGGTCTTCCTACCATATATAAACCAAATGGGCCGGCATTGGTGCCATCGACCCATACAAACAGTGAGGAGACTTACCTCGCACTGCTGAAGTCCCACAGACAAAACTCTAGTTGCTGGATGATAGATTCTCGAATTGTCAACATCAGAATAACACTTAATTAATAATTAGGTTCCAACACGTAACCATAAGTCCATGCATGGGGTAAAATAATACTTTACCCCTAATTTAGCTTTATTCAAGCCTAAGGCCCAATCCAAAGGCCCAAAAGTCAAATGCCCAACATATGGCCCAATTTTCCAAATTGGGCCCAAACCCTTACATGGTCTTACCCTAAGGCCCAACTATTTATTCTAGCCTAAACATTTGGTATCCCAATGGTCTAACATTTCATAATCATCAAAGCCCACTTATGGCCTAATTTTCCAAATTAGGCCCAAACCCCTCACGTAGGCCTTACCCTAAAGCCCATTCAAATATCCTAGTCCATATGATTGTTCTTGGATGACCCATTGATAGCCTAATCACCAAAGCCCAATAGTGTTAAACCCCCAAACCGGAACAGCTGAAAGGTTCGAGGGCGGAGGACGTCATGCATAATATCACAACAATTTGTTGGAATAGTGTCTAAGGTTGCAACTATATTAGGTAAGTATTTGACCCGGTTGTGCATGGTCCTTTTGGGTTGCCTTCACCATAGTAACTTGATAGGATGATTTATAATGAGAGAAGAAATATTATTAATATATTATGAGAATAATATAAGGAATAATAATATTGTTAATATAAGTCATAAATTAATTAGGAATTAATTTGGTGACTTAAAGAGATTAATTGAATAAAGGGGTATAAACTATCAATTGTATGATAGTTGTACTTTGGGCTATTATCCCTTATGGATAAGGGGTGGATGGTTTTGGGACTTAGGATAGGCCTAGAATTCGTCCAAGGCTTATCATTAGGGTATTGGATAGCTTAGGGCCTAAGTTATCAAATTAGGGTTTAAGGGTGAAACCCTAGGAGCCTCATTAGTATAAATAGACCCTAGGGGTCATGGAAAATTGGCACCCCTGTCTCTAAAGAAACCCTGGCCAATTTCTTCCTCCTCTCTCCTCTCTCTATAATCATCCTCTTGCTAGTTGGTGTTTGTAAGCCATTAGAGGAGTGACACTTGTGACTCTAAAGCTCCAAGGACAAGAAGATTCAAGCAAATGACTCAAGGTAATCTTCTAAATCTGATTTCTTATTGTTATTATGCTAGAATTACCATTAGAAGTCTTGGATACAATATATGTTCAATTAGAGAAACCTAGATCCAAGCATTAGGGTTTGCATTTGCACATAGGAATGTTCTTATGGGTCAAACCCATTAGTGGTATCAGAGCCTTGATTGGTTTCTATTGAATTGATGCATTGGTTGCTTGTTTGTTAATTGCTAAATTCGATTTTTGTCCATCTGCTTGATGAACTCGGCGAGTTCCATAGTGGACTCGGCAAGTAGGCCTCAACTCGGCGAGTCCATTGTGGTACTCGGCGAGTTCGAGCGTCAGGAAGAGCTAATTTCGGGATTTATTGTTGTTTATCTTATGGAAACTTGCCTTTATCTTAATGGGTCAATATATATATATATATATATATATATATATATATATATATATATATATATATATATATATATATGAGTATATCCTTGACCTAATTAAAGATAATTACCAATTAAAAGAATAATAATTTCCTTATATGATAATTGATTAATTATTTTAATTAAATTGGTAAATTGTTTTGCAAGAAACATCAAATATGGATAATTATGAAATTAGATGGTCAATTTAAATTATTTGTTATTTGATCCCTTGTGTTTTAGAAAGTTTAAAAACTAATCCTCGAGTTTTGAAATTTAGTTTTGTGATTAAAAGTTTAATTTGGACAATTTAAATTTCAAACCCTAGAATTTTACAAGTTTAAAATTCAACCCTATACTTTATATGATTACAAGCTTAATATATATATATATATATATATATATATATATATATATATATATATATATGTATGTATGTATGTATAATTAAAATGCTAGTCTTACCGTTAGTAGGCCTCATTCACGAAGCCGGTCTATAAGGTGGGTATAAGGTTGCTGCCTATAAAATGACGCTTAATGGGTGTACACTCACACCCACCGCTTGCTTGATCGGTGGAGGGTCGTTAGCTGAACGGGTAGGATAGGGCAACTCTCTTTCCTCGTTAAAAGTATAATATTAAATACAAAGTAACTACATGTTTTTCACAATTCCCAATCCTAGTTACTTTAGGAAAAGTGAATTGATGCAATCACATGAAATTACATTTTGCACCCTTGCTAAGAAGTTAGTGGAGTGTGTGTGGTTTACCCGCACACTAATTGGTTCTAAGCATAGGTGGCAAAGGGTGATTCATTGTTTATCATAGTTCGATGGAACGTGTGTGGTTTACCGGGACATCGAATAGCCGAATAGGTGATCGTTACAATGAAGGCACCGTGTAAATTTTCATGGTTATTCACACCCACTTTATGATCCTCGGCATCCCAGTCAAAAACGAGAGGGGCATATCGAGATTTAAACATGCCATTGAAAAGTTCAATGAATCTCATCGAAACCTAGGAATTCTCAATGTGTTTAAAACTTAAAGGTAATTTTTTCATGGTGGAAAATTAGTGAATCGTCATTCACTTACCTTCAAATTGTTTTCATGTTGGATTACGGCATCCCTTTTCTAATATGTAAATAGTGTTGTTGGATCCTAACCCTAATTTCTTTTATTGGGTGATAATTAGGGATTCAAATTCTAGTCAATCTTTGTCCTTTCTAATTGTAGATGTCGAACGCGAAAAACGCTGCTGCTAGCTCGTTCACATTGACGAGCCTTTGCTAAAAGGTGACTTTCGATGGAACGAACTTTAGCGAATGGATAAGATACATTCGCACGATTGCTCACTACGAGGACAAGGAGTATTTCCTCGACGAAAAGCTCGAGAAGATCAATCCAGAAATCGCTACTCCGGATGAAATCACTGCTTTTGAAACTCCTGAGAGTGATGCAACGAAGGTTCATTGCATCATGATAGCCACTATGAACTCCGAATTCTAAAAGTCCTACGAGGACATGTATCCGTATGAAATGCACCAAGACTTATTGGAGAGATATCATCAAAACGCGAGGCAGGAGCGTTACAAGATTTCACTAACATGATCTCCGCTAAAATGGGACATGGAGAATCTCTAACCATACACTTGCAAAAGATGCAAAGGTATGTCAATCGTCTTCACAAGTTGAATGTCGAATTTGGGGAAGATTTAGCCATCGACATGGTACTTCATTGTTTGCCTCCGTGTTACAACCAATTTAGGATGACCTACCACATGAATAAGGAAGAGGTCACCCTAAGTAAGCTCCAAGGTCTCCTTAGGGTTGCTGAGAGCAACCTCAAGGACAAGTCTGTTGCACCAACTCCCAATCTATCCTCTGCTCCTGTTTTGGCTATTGGGCAGGGAAGGGGCAAGAAGAGGAAGACTCCGTCTAAGAGCCACCACAAAGGAAAGTCCCGAGATGGTTCCTCTTCTAGTGGGACCAAAGTTGATCCTGCTAAGCCCAATCCAACCCCAAAGGAGGCAGAGTGCCACCATTGCCACAAAATAGGGCATTAGAAGAGAAGCTGCCCAGAATACATGAAAGCCATCAAGGAAGGAAAGATCAAGTCGTCTTTCGCAGGTATTTATCAATTAAATCTAATGATTCATCTCATGCTATTTCTTGGGTCCTCGATACCGGTTGTGGTTACCAAATTTGTTCTGAATTGCAGGGACTAAGAAGAAATAGGAATGTGGAGCGTGGAAGAATAAATCTAATCATGGGGAACAGAAGATCGTCGCATGTGACCAAGATTGGAGTGTATTCTCTAGTGCTTAGGAATGGTTTATGTTTAGATTTGAACAATTGTTGCTATTCACCAGAAATGGCAAGGAACATCATTTCATTTCATGTTTTTTTTAGACAAGGATTTATATTTTCTTTTAATAATGAGAAGGGTTCTATTTTTGCATATCTAAATGGTGTCTTATATTTTGAAGCAATAACATGTAATGGAATTTATGAAACTGTTATGATTGTAGATAACCTAGGAAATGATGTTTTATGCATGGATTCTTCCAATAGTATGGATAGAGCATCCTTCTGGCATTGTCGTCTTGGACATGTCAACAAGAAGTGCATAGCCCAACTCCAAAAGGATGGAGTTTTGGAGTCATTCGAACTTAGGGAAGATGACACATGCGAATCTTGTTTACTTGGACAAATGACCAAGTCACCCTTCACTAGCAAATGTGAAAGGGGTGAGGGTTTATTGGACCTAATACATACCGATGTATGTGGACCCTTTAGATCCACCACAAAGGATGGGAACCGCTTCTATGTGACTTTTACCGATGACTATAGTAGATATGGGTATATCTACTTAATCAAGCAAAAGTCAGAAACGTTTGAAAAGTTCAAAGAGTTCAAGAATGAACTGGAGAATAAATTGGGCAGGAAAATCAAGATGCTTCGATCCGATCGAGGAAGAGAGTACCTAAGTCTTGAATTCCACGACTATCTAAAAGAGTGTGGAATAGTTTCACAATTGATGCCACCTAGGACACCGCATTTGAATGGTGTGGCAGAAAGGCATAATTGAACCTTGTTAGACATGGTCCGCTCTATGATGAGTCGTGCTTCACTATCTATCTCATTCTGGGGGTATGCTTTAGAGACTGCCGCCCATATCCTTAACCGAGTCCCTAGTAAGAAGGTTTCCAAAACACCTCACGAGATGTGGACAGGGAAAGCTCCCTCGTTAGCACATATCAAGGTTTGGGGTTGCGAGGCTTTTGTAAGACGAGATACTCACGACAAGCTCGAACCTCGTAGTGAGCGATGTATTTTCATCGGCTACCCACAAAAATCCTTTGGATATCTCTTCTATAGACCGAAGGAAAATGTAGTCTTCATTGCGAGGAGAGGAGTTTTCCGAGAGCGAGAACTCATAAGCCAAGGAGACAGTGGGAGGCAAATCGAACTTGAAGAGATTCAAGAATCGATAGATGAAGGAACCTCTACCACTAGCACTCAACCCGAGGAGGAAACTCTGATTGAACCGATTGACCTATCCTTACTCCGAAAGAGTTAGAGTTCAACCCCAGTTTTATGGTTTTCATATTACTACCGAACGGGACATGTATATTAGTGATGGTACGCTAATAAATCTAGATGAACCTAATAGTTTCAAGGAAGCCATGGCAGGCCCGGAGTCTGCAAAATGGAAAGAGGCAATGGGCAGCGAGATCCAGTCCATGTATGACAACCAAGTTTGGAATTTGGTTGATAATGTGCCCGGACGTAAGAGCGTTGGGTGCAAATGGATCTTCAAGAAGAAGACCGATGTGGATGGAAATGTACACACATATAAGGCGCGATTGGTTGCGAAGGGCTTTACTCAAACTCCCAGAGTTGACTATGATGAGACCTTCTCACTAGTTGCGAAGATAAAATCTATTAGATTGATGCTAGCTATTGCCGCATTTCATGATTATGAAATTTGGCAAATGGATGTCAAGACCGCTTTCCTTAACGAGAAATTGGCTGAGGATGTTTACATGGCTCAGCTAGATGGCTTTGTTGATCCGAAGCATCCAAATAGAGTGTGTAAGCTTGAGAAGTCCATTTATGGACTTAAACAAGCATCTCGCAGATGGAATCTTTGCTTCGATGAGAAAGTCAAAGAGTTTGGATTTATACGAAGCGAAGATGAATCATGTGTATATGTCAAAGCCAGTGGGAGTATAGTTAGCTTTCTTGTTTTGTATGCCGATGACATACTACTCATAGGAAACGACATCCCGACTCTGCAGGAGGTTAAGTCCTGGCTCGGGAAGTGCTTCGCTACGAAGGATCTCAGAGAGGCTTCCTATATTTTAGGAATAAGGATAGTGAGAGAAAGAAGTAAGAGACTAATAGGACTTAGTCAGAACACTTACTTGGATAAAGTACTAAAACATTTTAGTATGGAAAATTCAAAGAAGGGAGAATTACTGATACAAAGTAATGCTAAGTTGAGTAGGACTCAAAGTCCGAGTACCGAAGCTGAGATAGAATGTAACATCCCGAAATATCAAGAGTAGAGTTGAAGGGCTAAAAGAGTAAATTGGGAAAGAGTGACTCGGCGAGTCCATGTGCGGACTCGGCGAGTAGAGTCGCGACCTGGTCGCGTGTTAAGTGGCCGACTCGGCGAGTCAGTGTAATGGACTCGGCGAGTAGGCGCTGAGTGGAGAAAACCCTAATTCTCGGGGTTGAGCCTTATATAAAGATCACTATGTTTTCCTCCCAGCCTCTTTATCACCCCTTGAGCCCCAGAAAACCCTAAATCACGGAGAAGCACCATTGTTGAGTGGATTGGAGCTTGGAGAAGTAATGGTTGAAGGAATTTTGGGAAGATTGAAGGCTTGGAGCAAGGGGATTTGCTTGGATTCGAATTTCATTGCAGTTGGGGCATCACTTAGAGGTAATATCTCGTTATTGACCTGTTGTTATGTTGTTTCTTCATTTTGGGGTTTGTGAGAAATTGTCTATGGATGAAATGGGAAGTCTAGAGGTTAGATCTGAGGTTGCTACCTCAGATCTGGAAGGGAGAAGAATCAGAGAGCATGAAAGTCCCTGTGTTGGAGTGTTTAGTGAAGCTTACATGTCCCAAACCCTAGCCCCAATGTGCAAACGGCTTAGATCTCTTTGGATTCACGTAAAGTTTGTCACTTTACGTGATGGATGGGTTGTAGGAGGCTAGATCTATGTTTTGGATCAATTGCATGGCCTGGAACTCGACGAGTTGGAAGAACAACTCGGCGAGTAGGTTGAAGATAGCCTTGGACTCGACGAGTCTTTTCGAAGAGTCCCAAATATTCTCTGGTTGAGCCGAGAATCGGTGAGTCGAGGGATGACTCGGTGAGTCGAGTGCGAGTGGACTCAGAGTTGTTGGACTCGGTGAGTCTCGGGGTGACTCGGCGAGTTAGGTCGCAGATTGAATAAAGTTCTGATTATGGGAACTCGACGAGTCACAGGGTTGACTCGGCGAGTAGGGTCAGTCAGGGGTTGACTTAGACTGAGGACTTTGATTTCGACCAAGGGTTGGCCGTTGACTTTTAGGGTTTGGTCAGCGATGTGGCCTTTAGGCCAAGAGAGAGGTAAAATAGTCTTTTAACCATAAGAGGGTGTTATGAGAGGATTTATTCTAGTCTCGAGAGTTATATTCATGAGAGTATTTGCCTTACGTGTTAGGCGGTGGCGAGTTCGAGATTCAAGTGTGGGGATATCTGCTTCCTGCTTGCCAGGTGAGTCTTCTCACTATACTTTACCTTGAGTAGGTAACCAGAGTTATGTGATTAGAGTATTTGTATGCTATATGTACGTGATGTGTTGTACTGCATTATTTCTATGTGATTTATGCTGTGCATGTTTATAGAGTTGGAACCGGAAGGTTCCCAGAGTTAGAACTTGAGGGTTCACAGAGTTTGGGTGCACGGACCCACAGAGTTATAGCCTCGAGTGGCTAATATGTGTTATGTGTGGTATTTTGGGGAACTCACTAAGCTTCGTGCTTACAGTGTTTTGTTTGATGTTTTTCAGGTTTCTTTCAGTATCACGAGACGACACCGGCTTGATTGTACACACCAGAGAAAGAGTCATATTTTGGAGGATCCTGGTTTTCTATGCAAGTGAAAATGGAGTTATGTTTTGTAAATCGACTATGAATAAGATTTTAAACAAGTGTTTCTAAGAGTAAAATGATTATTTTAAATGAAAAATTTGTCTTGAAATTTACGGTGTTACAAGTTGGTATCAGAGCCTTGGTTTGAGGGATTCGGATGCGCCTTCGGGTAAATCTGGACTCAAACTGAGGAAGTAAGAAAAGTTTTAAGGAAATAATTTTCTAAAAACGAATAAGGGTTCAAAGAGGAAGCAAGAAAGAGCAGTGTGTACAATCAGCCAGAGCCCGAACGGTGATTTCCCAAGATACCCTTATTTTGTGTTATGAGATATTTATGATGCACTTTATGAGATATTATTGCATGCTAGAGACAGGCTAGGTATTTCATATGTTAGGACTAGAGTGGCCTGATTTGTGATGCCTTAGCCTAGGACTCGTTGTTATATGTGTTATGCTTTTGAGTATGTGATGAGTGAGAGTATCCAGTTAGAACCCATGAGGGGTAGAGTTACAGAGTTTGGTGGTACTTTCGAGGATGAGCCGAGAAGGTGGAGTTATCACAGAGAGGGAGTCCTATGTATTCTTCGATGCTCGAATGCTGCTTGCTTTGTGCTGTGAAACTCTCGATGATGGGAGTCAGCTACCAAGTGAATATGACGATATTCAGGAGGTAGATGGCTGGCATCATTAGGAGCTCTTCAGCAGCTGATAGCAAAGAAGGGGAGGACAATGGAAGAGCCTAGGGAGTAACCCTAGCCAGATGAGTGCGCTTGCAGAGTAGAGAATTTCGCTGGGGAGAGAGCACGCGCGATGGGATTAGTGAAAGGGCAGGTCGAGCAGCTACTTAGAAGCTCTGGGATGGTCCGTGTGGAAAGTATGGGTAGATGTGGCAGGTAGTATGGGCCCGTACTACTGAAAGCAGAGGACCCATACTTGATACAGGGAGTATTCTGAAGGTTCTAAGGAGCGGATTGAGGAGTGATGTTATGGTTCGGGTACCATACATCAGAGCATATTGAGGAAGTGATGTTATGGTTCGAGTACCATACATCAGAGCAGATTGAGGAGTGATGTTATGGTTCGGGTACCATACATCAGAGCAGATTGAGGAAGTGATGTTATGGTTCGAGTACCATACATCAGAGTAGATTGAGGAGTGATGTTATGGTTCGGGTACCATACATCAGAGCAGATTGAGGAGTGATGTTATGGTTCGAGTACCATACATCGGAGTGGATTGAGGAGTGATGTTATGGTTCGGGTACCATACATCGGAGCGGATTGGGGAGTGATGTTATGGTTAGGGTACCATACACCGGGGCATATTGAGAAGAGATGTCATGGAATGAGTACCATGGGTCGTAGTGAAGGATGTTTGTGGTTCTCTGGTTATTCGGTTATGAGTAAGTTCGATGAGGCGTCCCTTGAGAGGGAGATTGAGAGCCCCTCAGAGTATTTTAGTAAGGAGTCAGTGAGAAGGGAGAATTTCGATCTGATTTGGGCAATCAGTCGATAAAGGAGATGTCACCTCCTATGATCGGGGAGGTACTGATTATGTACGTGTGAAAAAAAATGAGGAGCATGATGTTTTAGTTTTGGGTTTAGGGGTAAACCCTACAGGTCGTCATTGACGATGATTTCCCACCAGAGTATCAGGTAGCATGTATGCCGCGAGGCAGCGATCTATCATGAGCAGATAGTCAGTTGGGACTAAGATAGTCGAGGGCCACGCTATACCTAATTGAGTTTAGTCGAGTGTACGGTAGTGGTATCAGCGGGGAGTTCAGTCGAGTTCAGCGGTGCCGAGAGTTTTCTATCCATGGGGTGTTGAATTTGGGAGTGGGTTCCTGTTCTTGGGATGATCCCGGTGTTGGAGCGTTGGTTAATGAGTTGAGGTGAGGGGTATGATGGTTTTATGGTTCAGTCTATGAGCCAGGGATGTTATCGAGCAGTTGAGTTGTTTGGTACTAAATTGGTACGAGATTTGGAACGGCTAGAGGCAGACGTGACGAAAAGTTCTTGAGGAGTTCACCAGAGGTTCAGAGTATATGAGGTCGATTCATTTCCTTAAGGGGGGATTATCGGGCGTTGTGTAGCACTTTCCGGGGGCAGGTGCGATTTTGCTGGAGAATATAGTTATGGGTTAGTTGCGTGCTATTTGGTAATGGTTCGAACCCTAAGTGGGGGAGAACCGGGTGCCGTATGTAAGAAAGCAGAGATTTGTCAAGAGCAGGTATAAATGGAGTATATAGATATGCGGTAAGAAATCATGAGACCAGAGATGTCGGTGATCGAGGAAAGGGGTCAGAGTGAGTTAATGCGGGAAGTACTTGTTTGAAAAGGATGAATGTCTCCACGACAGGTGTTTATTAGTCAGGAATCTGGTATTGGTCGGTGTTGGGGCAAGTAGATAAAGAATGATTGGGAAGCCAACTCCCGGGTCGGTATGCGTATCCTTGTTTGGATTTTGAGCGGCGGGAAAAAGGGTTTCGGAGAATTATCAGCGTATTTCGTAGCGTTAGCATTTCTTCGTATTGCAATTGAGAAATTGAATACACCGAAGTTGCAACTTGGGAAAAATGAAGATCTAGTTATGGGGTTCAGAGGGAATGTATTATCGCATCTATATGGTGCTTGGGGCAGGAGATCTGTGGTTGTGGCAGGATCTTGTGATGTTCGGTGGGGGTGTTCCGAGGTATCCGGGTATTGATATCTTTATTTCGAAGTTATTCGTGAATCTTGAGTTGAGACGACTTGTGGTATATCAGGTATCTATGGAACTAGTGATAGCCCTTCGAGTATGGGCATCCAGGGAGATTACTTGGGAGAGTGGATCTTCGCAAGGGTGGGCATCTGTTATGACGATTGCCTCCAGAGTCTGTGATGAATATTCGAGATGAGTATGGGTAGCCGCCTATGATAGTCTGTGGAGCACGAGCTAGTGGAGTCAGAGGGTGTTGTGATACTGCGGGGAGCCGTAGTACTCACTAGTCAGAGGGTGTTGTGATACTGCGGAGAGCTGTAGTACTCACTAGTCAGAGGGTGTTGTGATACTGCGGAGAGTCGTAGTACTCACTAGTCAGAGGGTGTTGTGATATTGCGGGGAGTCGTAGTACTCACTACTCAGAGGGTGTTGTGATACTGCGGGGAGCCGTAGTACTCACTAGTCAGAGGGTGTTGTGATACCGCGGGGAGCCGTAGTGCTCACTAGATGGCAAGAGAGTGTGATGATGGAATGTTCTCCGATCAGTGTATGATGTGGAAGAGTTTTGGGCTTGAGTAGCCCTAGTATTGAGTTTTTGGAGCCTGGATGTTGGACCGGGGGTGAGACTGGGGTCCCCGTCTCTATCGGGGAATGTGGTGAGATGGCAAGGGATATGCGCAGCAGAAACCAGAGATCAGAGTGGAGACGATCCTCGGTTGGATTGTACTTTCTTGCATAAGGAAAAGAGAATTTCGTGACTTGCGTGTCACGGGACCGGGGTAGTGGTCACGGGGAGGAAGTTAGTGGGATATTTGGATCATGATTTGGGTGACCTTTGGAGGCTCAGCTGTGGAGTCAAAAGCTGACCTGGTGCCCAGTCTCGAAGAGGGATATGTGATGAGCTAGAGCTTATCCTGATGATGTCGGAGGACACCTCAGAGGGAGTGAACGATTCAGACGCTCAAAGACATGCTTCGGGCATGTGTATTAGATTTCGGAGGGTGTTGCGGCACGTATTTATCCTTGGTTGAGTTATCCTATTTCAACAGCCATCATTAGTGCATTGGTATGCCACCCTTTGTGTTGTTGTATGGGAGGAAGTGTCGGACCCTCATTTGCTGAGGAAAGTGTCGATTCGCGGAAGTGGAAGTTGTAGTGAGAATGGATGATTTGGAGTCTGATGGTCGAACATTGTATCTGTGACAGTGGTATGGAATGACATCATGATGGGATGTCTGCTGAGGATGCGGAAGGGATTCCACGGGTGTAGAGCCAAGAGTCTCAGGATGGATGTAGGGATGGAGTCTGGGACTCCCAGCTTGATTCTGATCAAGGGTCGTGTGTGTAGTGGTGGTGTCTCCTGGGGACGTTAGAGATGTCATCAGTGCGACGGGTTCTCCTAACCCGAGAGTGCGAAGGTTGGTGCGGCTTGGGTGCTTGAGTGCAAGAAGAGGACTCATGAGATTTGCTTTGGGATTGAAGAGTGGGCCTTTCTGTCGTCACGGATTGGATAGGATGGGATTTGGATCGGGGATCCGATGGTTCATGGCTTCTAACCTTTATGGGTCAAGTGATTGTTGAGATTTGGATCAGTGATGCTTCATGGGTAATTCTCGGATCGTTGAGTGTGGTTATCTGAGGGTACATCCGGTGCCCGGTTCGAGACAGTGGTCAGGACACCGTAAGGAAAGGGAAAGTGTGTTCGAGTTTCGATGGGTATGCCTTGTAAGAGCGGGTCCGATTAAGGCCAGGTGGCACGTTGTGGGAGTATTTCTGGAGTTGAGTTGTTGTAGGCTTCGAGGGCGAAGCCTAATTTAAGTGGGGGAGAATTGTAACATCTCGAAATATCAAGAGTAGAGTTGAAGGGCTAAAAGAGTAAATTGGGAAAGAGTGACTCGGCGAGTCCATGTGCGGACTCGGTGAGTAGAGTCGCGACCTGGTCGTTTGTTAAGTGGCCGACTCGGCGAGTCAGTGTAATGGACTCGGCGAGTAGGCGCTGAGTGGAGAAAACCCTAATTCTCGGGGTTGAGCCTTATATAAAGATCACTATGTTTTCCTCCCAACCTCTTTATCACCCCTTGAGCCCCAGAAAACCCTAAATCACGGAGAAGCACCATTGTTAAGTGGATTGGAGCTTGGAGAAGTAATGGTTGAAGGAATTTTGGGAAGATTGAAGGCTTGGAGCAAGGGGATTTGCTTGGATTCGAATTTCATTGCAGTTGGGGCATCACTTAGAGGTAATATCTCGTTATTGACCTGTTGTTATGTTGTTTCTTCATTTTGGGGTTTGTGAGAAATTGTCTATGGATGAAATGGGAAGTCTAGAGGTTAGATCTGAGGTTGCTACCTCAGATCTGGAAGGGAGAAGAATCAGAGAGCATGAAAGTCCCTGTGTTGGAGTGTTTAGTGAAGCTTACATGTCCCAAACCCTAGCCCCAATGTGCAAACGGCTTAGATCTCTTTGGATTCACGTAAAGTTTGCCACTTTACGTGATGGATGGGTTGTAGGAGGCTAGATCTATGTTTTGGATCAATTGCATGGCCTGGAACTCGACGAGTTGGAAGAACAACTCGGCGAGTAGGTTGAAGATAGCCTTGGACTCGACGAGTCTTGTCGAAGAGTCCCAAATATTCTCTGGTTGAGCCGAGAATCGGTGAGTCGAGGGATGACTCGGTGAGTCGAGTGCGAGTGGACTCAGAGTTGTTGGACTCGGCGAGTCTCGGGGTGACTCGGCGAGTTAGGTCGCAGATTGAATAAAGTTCTGATTATGGGAACTCGACGAGTCACAGGGTTGACTCGGCGAGTAGGGTCAGTCAGGGGTTGACTTAGACTGAGGACTTTGATTTCGACCAAGGGTTGGCCGTTGACTTTTAGGGTTTGGTCAGCGATGTGGCCTTTAGGCCAAGAGAGAGGTAAAATAGTCTTTTAACCATAAGAGGGTGTTATGAGAGGATTTATTCTAGTCTCGAGAGTTATATTCATGAGAGTATTTGCCTTACGTGTTAGGCGGTGGCGAGTTCGAGATTCAAGTGTGGGGATATCTGCTTCCTGCTTGCCAGGTGAGTCTTCTCACTATACTTTACCTTGAGTAGGTAACCAGAGTTATGTGATTAGAGTATTTGTATGCTATATGTACGTGATGTGTTGTACTGCATTATTTCTATGTGATTTATGCTGTGCATGTTTATAGAGTTGGAACCGGAAGGTTCCCAGAGTTAGAACCTGAGGGTTCACAGAGTTTGGGTGCACGGACCCACAGAGTTATAGCCTCGAGTGGCTAATATGTGTTATGTGTGGTATTTTGGGGAACTCACTAAGCTTCGTGCTTACAGTGTTTTGTTTGATGTTTTTCAGGTTTCTTTCAGTATCACGAGACGGCACCGGCTTGATTGTACACACCAGAGAAAGAGTCATATTTTGGAGGATCCTGGTTTTCTATGCAAGTGAAAATGGAGTTATGTTTTGTAAATCGACTATGAATAAGATTTTAAACAAGTGTTTCTAAGAGTAAAATGATTATTTTAAATGAAAAATTTGTCTTGAAATTTACGGTGTTACATAGAAGAAATGAGCCGAGTACCTTACGCTTCCGCAGTTGGCTCAATCATGTATGCTATGACTTGTACTCGCCCTGATGTAGCCTTTGCTTTGAGCATGGTTAGTAGATATCAAGGGAACCCTGGCAGAGCCCATTGGATTGCCGTCAAGAATATCCTTAAGTACCTTCGGAGGACCAAGGAATGGTTTTTAGTCCTCAGAGGGAGTGATGACTTGAAGGTGCAAGGGTATAGTGACGCCAGCATTCAAACCAATAGGGACAACTACCGTTTGCAGTCGGGCTAGGTCTTTACCCTTAACGAAGGAGCAGTAACTTGGAAAAGTTCCAAGCAGGAAACCGTAGCTGATTCAACGTGCGAATCAGAGTACATTGCAGCAAGCGAAGCGTCAAAGGAGGGAATTTCCTTACCATCAAAGAGTACTTCATTAGTGATCTTGGAGTTGTGCTTACCATCAAAGAGCCTATGGTGATTTTCAGTGATAATGAAGGAGCAATTGCCTTGACCAAGGAACCGTGGGATCATGGTAGATCTCGTCATATCGACAGAAAATATCATTTCATTAGACATCGAGTAGAAAAAGGACACCTCGTGGTAAGGAGGATATCATCAGAAGATAACCCAGCAGATCCGCTTACAAAGGCACTGAGTAGGGTTAAGCATTTGCAGCGTGCCAGGAGTATTGGGCGGAGAGATGATATTAGATTAGATTCGATAATTTTTAGAAACTTATAATAGATAAATGTAATTTAACATTTGATGAATAAATAAAGGAGTATTATTTATAAGAAAAGTTACTGTCTTATGTTGAATATTTAACTATTGTTTCATTTTGCATGTTTTGACTTCCAGAATAATTGAATTTATTTAGAATAAACAAATTATTCAAACAGTCCACAATCATTAATATTTTGGAAGTAGGTATGAATGAAGATTTTCATGAATTGGGATGTAGATTGTCTAAATGGTATTAGACGTAGCAAAAGTTTGCTGCAACGTTCATGAGTGCTTATGAACTAGTTTTGAGCTTTGGAACAAACCCGCGTTTGCTGGAATCGCCTTATGGAATTTGACGAAAAAGGATGATTGCAAGACGATAATATCATATGGTCTTAAAACCTAGATATATGGTTTGTTATTTGTTAATTGGTTGTACATTGATAATGCGAAACCGCATTAGTAAATTGATGTTATAAAACGCATTGTTGTGTATAATTGATTAATGAGTAAGTAAATGCATATAAGTTGAAGTTTATCTGTTACTTTTATCCTAAGAGGGTAAAAGCGATATCTTGGCCGCTCGATGATTTGATTTGACTTATGTGCCGGGCCCAGTCAGAACTGAATTGATGTGGTCGATTAACTTCTATTTCGAATAAATCTGAGATCGAGAAACCAAATGCTAGACAATTGGTTCCATATATATGTCTGTATGATATTTAAACAGAGGACTGTACGATCCCTTATCTAAGGGACAAGATTGATGAGATCAGAGTTTGACAGCGTCTTTGAGAGCTACGATTGCTAATCGGATTATACTTGTATATATAGTTACTAGAGTTATAGAAGTGGGATACTATTGGAATAGTGTCTAAGGCTGCAACTATATTAGGTAAGTATTTGACCCGGTTGTGCATGGTCTTTTTGGGTTGCCTTCACCATAGCAACTTGATAGGATGATTTATAATGAGAAAAGAAATATTATTAATATATTGTGAGAATAATATAAGGAATAATAATATTTTTAATATAAGTCATAAATTAATTAGGAATTAATTTGGTGACTTAAAGAGATTAATTGAATAAAGGGGTATAAACTGTCAATTGTATGATAGTTGTACTTTGGGCTATTATCCCTTATGGATAAGGGGTGGACGGTTTTGGGACTTAGGATAGGCCTAGAATTCGTCCAAGGCTTATCATTAGGGTATTGGATAGCTTAGGGCCTAAGTTATCCAATTAGGGTTTAAGGGTGAAACCCTAGGAGCCTCATTAGTATAAATAGACCCTAGGGGTCATGGAAAATTGGCACCCTTATCTCTAAAGAAACCCTGGCCGATTTCTTCCTCCTCTCTCCTCTCTCTATAATCATCCTCTTGCTAGTTGGTGTTTGTAAGCCATTAGAAGAGTGACACTTGTGACTCTAAAGCTCCAAGGAGAAGAAGATTCAAGCAAGTGACTCAAGGTAATCTTCTAAATCTGATTTCTTATCGTTACTATGCTAGAATTACCATTAGAAGTCTTTGATACCATGTATGTCCAATTAGAGAAACCTAGATCCAAGCATTAGGATTTGCATGTGCATATAGGAATGTTCTTATGGCTCAAACCCATCACAATTGTATAATAGTAATCAAAGAAACAACAACCATTGTATTGATAATATAGTGTTTACATTGTATTCTAACCGTAGTTTGAATAGCATGAAAAGTATATAGTAAAAAGTAAAAATGAAGACTTGAAGCTACTATGGTCTATCTTCACAAAACCTGTGAGTGTACCTGTATACTGGTTTCCTGAGAATACAAGTGGTTTTGAAAGTGTCAACATTAAAGTTTGTGATTCATAAGTATGTTTTTGTGATGGAAAGCTTGTCATTGTTCCTTGAAAATGTTAGTGTGTTCTTCTAGAAAATCCAACATTTTCTTAGTAAATGAAATGTAAGTAATGTTGGATTAGGTGTCTAAGCCCATAACTATAATTGGTATGTACTTAAAATGATAGTAGTAATGTCCTTTTGGGTTGCCTTCAAACCTGACAATTGAATATGATTATAATTGGAGAGAGAAGAATGATTTATTAATTTATTACTTGGTTAATAAACAAACTTATTAATTTATTATGGATATAATATATTAATTAGAAATCATATTGTTTAATCAGAAATTAATTTGTAATTAATTTTGGGATTAAAGGAATTAATTGAAACTGTAGGGACTAAAGCTGACAATGCTCAAAAGTTGAGCATTAAGCATTCTAGAACCTCCCTTAGAGGGATAGAACGACATCTAGAATGTCCTAGGATTTCCTTGGGCTCTAAGGATTCCTTGGAAGCCCTAGGGAGGAAGTTAAGGGATTAGGTTTATCTAAGATACACCTGCCTTATCCTAAACCTTCCTTATCACCTATATAAACCCCTATAGGGTTGGATTTTGTGGAAGGGCACTCCAAGAGAGGCTATGGCCGAAGAAGGAAAGTCAATGTGTGCACACGTCTTAAAGATGAAGTTGCACATTGACAAGTTTAGAATGTTGGGAGTCGTTGTTTGTGAGAAGTTGGCTGTTGACTGGGTTCTTCAATCGCTTCCTGACTCATATAGTGAGTTCGTAAGAGAGTACTATATGATCGACCACGACGTGTGTAACACCCCGAGATTCAGGTATTATTCTTTCATCCTTGTTCTTTGTGTTTGGCCATGTATGGCCCTTGAGTGGACTTGTGTTGAGCAAGTGAGTATGCTGGGCATACCATAGGGGTACGCTGCTGATGGGTTTTGGTCATAAGACATCCTATGTGCTCATACAAACCCTAATGCTTGGATCTAGGTTTCTCTATTGTACATGCTTTGAATCCAAGACTATAAACCCTAATTCTAGCATATGGAAATCGATATTAACATATGATTAGGTTTAAGATGTTACCTTGATTGTTATGTAGCAATAACAATCCCAATTCCTCCTTGAATTGACTTTGGAATGCTTAGAGTCACAAGTGTCACTCCTCTGATGGCTTACAAACACCAAGAACAAATGGAGAAGGTATAAAGAGAGAGGAGAGAGGTAGGAATTCGTCCTTAGGACTTCTTGGGAAGCCTTAGACGAATTCATGAGACTTAGAGGGTTTATATAGGTGTAAAGATTAGGGTTTTAGTCCTTATCCTTATCTAGTTGCTTGCCCACCAAGTAACCATAAGATAAGTCTTAGAAACCCTTATCCTAGTCGAATTCTAAGGCATTATCTCCTTAAATTCGTTCACCCTATATTTAAGATAATCCTTACCTTATTTTGTAACTATCACATAATTACAAATCAGCCCCTCTAGTTTAATTAATTACACTTGATCACAAAATTAATTCCTAATTAATTATTGACCAATATTAATTAAACAAATATGATTTCTCCTTTAATATATTATTCTTATAACATATTAATAAATCGTAATAACCTCTCTCTCTTTGTTTATTTCTCCAATCAAGTTGCTTTAGTGAAGGCAACCCAAAACGACCATGCACCATCGGGTCAAGTACATACCAAAATAGTTATGGACTTAGACACTAATCCAACAGCTGCGCGTACTCAAGCGCTTAAAAATAACATGTCTTCGCCAAGGTACGCTAGGCGTACCAAGGGTTACGTCGGGCGTACCTGGCCCAGGTGAAAAACCCTAATTTTGTGTTGTGCACTATTTAAGGGATGCTAAGGCTCATTTCTCAGCCTCCATATTAGTGAGTAAAACCCTAAGAGAGAGCCTTCCATCGTCCTTAGTGAGTGTGTGTGTTCTTGGAGCTAATAGTGCCTTGGTGTGTTAGTGAAGAAGGAAGAAAGGAGCTTGTGGAGACTAAGAGCTTAAAGTGGAAGTTTGGATCTGAGATCTACAGATCCATGTGAATTTGTTAAAACCAAAGTTTACGACAAATTCAAACTCATATGGATTGAACTTTCTTAATCTTGATTTCTTGCCTTATGGTAGCACAGCTGCCCACCACGTGTTCCAAGTAGTTAAGCATCTCACCTTTTTCCTATCAATGTACCTTTCATTGATCAAGGTGCCTTGCCTTTTATGCATTCAAAATGAGAACTCAATGAACTCACATGCATAATTAACTTAATTGGAATAGCACAGAAACAAAATAACGTCAACACGATAGGTTGCAAAACCTCAACTCGTGTGCTAGTGATGATCAATGAGGTTTATTTGATTTGTTCTTGAAACCTTTCAATACCATTAAGACTCCCACTGACTCCTTGACATATAAGATTCTCTTGTCAATAACCATTTCTTGACAAACAATTATTCAAGAGTTAGTGTAGCTTTTATCAAAACACTTCATAAATTGGTCCTAGTTGGCCTTTGTCTTATCCAAGACATCACAACTTTCCACATTTGATGAATGTTATAAACCTTTAATACTTTTCACTCATTGTCACAATCTTAACTTTAAGACTTGTTATTGGAACGAATTACGATTGACTTTTGATTTAATCATTTCTTCAATTCTTGATTCCTCTTCTTAAACATACAATTGTACTAAGACTTACTTAGAGGATCAATTGAGATATGGTTCTTAATCATAAAGACCTATCATAAAGCATAAAAGGTACTCTCCCTTCTTCTTAGAATGGAGAAACTTTTATCTTTCTGCCTACTTGATTCTTATTCGTTTTGCTATTGATTTAAACCCTTTTAATCAATTCCGAATTATACTTAATCTTGTAAGTGTAATCATATTTACTAAGCCTTTAGTAAATCATGAAAAATATCTTTGTTACTCTTATGGTGAACTTGATCAACACACAACTTTGTGTACTCGATCTCCTAGTCCTTCACTTGATACTTTGTCAACGAATTTGTCTAATTTCCAAATATGAAATTTCTCATTCATCATGCAACCAAGTTGTGTGATTCCAAATTTCAGTCCAATTGAAACTTTGGGCGATGAGAAACTCTCCCTATTTGGTAAATTCTCGACATTTCCATAAATAACATAACTAAGAATCATATCCATTCGTTGTAGAAATATGCAAACATCAATTTTCATAACGATTTCATTGCAAGGAAGTAAACAAATAAATAAGTCAAAATTTATTTTATTTATAAAAGCAGCGGAAAAACATTTGTCCTTACAATGCAAAATCTATTGAAAATTATGTAAAAGGAAAATTTCTATCATAACTATCTAAGCTTAAAATCCAATCTTCAAGTCCATGCGATCGAGATCCATCTCTTGTGATTAGATTCATCTTGCTCTCTTATCAAGCCTCCTTTCTTTTCACCGATCCTGCAAAACATTCAAATGCAATCTTATCACATCATGTATTAAGAATCAATGAATAGGAACTTAACGGAGTTAGATAGTGGATTTTACCTGAATCGAAGTCATACTTTTGACTCTCCGATCTCTTAGATCTCTTAGGTAAATAGGGCAACTTCATCTCCAATGCCCCTTCTCTTGGCAATAAAAGCAAATTGACTCTTTTAGAACAACACATGGAACTACTCCAGACATCGCCTTTCTCTTATGATCAAAGTTTTCGATCATTGCATGTCTTTCGTTGCCATTGTATATATCCATAGAGGTCTTAAAGGCAGATTCACCAATCAACTTTGCTTTTCGATTGCGCCAAACCATTGCTGATTCAGCAACAATAAGCATATAGGTGAGATCAATAAGGGTCACGTCGTGGTTCATCATATAATACTCTCTTACGAACTCACTATACGAGTTAGGAAGTGACTGAAGAACCCAATCAACAACCATCTCTTCACCGACAACGGATCCCATCATTCTTAACCTATCAATGTGTGACTTCATCCCTAAGACGTATGCACACACCGACTTTCCTTCTTTATGTTTACTTGCCAAAAGGGCTTGAGTGATATTGAACCTTTCAATTTTACAATCTTGTGGGTTAGGGAAAATAATTGTAGGAGGAGGAGGAAGTGAAGCATGATTTCTTATTCCTCGATCGAATCGTGGAATATCATCTTCATGTGGAATGCTTGTTCCATGGGATATGGGAAGACCATAGTTGTCGAACTTTGACATCTACAAAACGGGAGAAAACAAATTCAAGTTAGTTGATTGATTGAGTCCTTAGTAAATCACCCAAATGAGATACTAAGGCTAGGACCCAACACAATACGCTACAACCTAGAAAAGGGATGCCGTAATCTAGTTGCAGAATATTTGAAGGTAAGTGAATGACGATTCACTAATCTCCACCATGAAAAACGAAAAAGAAATTTAAGTTTTAAATCTATGAAAACTCCTAGAACCTTTGAGATTCATTGAACATCTCAATGGCATGTTTAAATCTCGATATGCCCCTCTTTTTTGTGAATGGGATGCCGAGGATCACAAAGCGGGTATGAATAACCATGCAAAGTTACATGGTGCCCTCACATGTTATAGTCACCTATTCGATGTGCTGGTAAACCACACACGCTCCACCGAACTATGAAAAACATTGAGTCACCCTTTGCTACCTTTGCTTAGAACCATTTAGTGTGCCGGTAAACCACACACGCTCCACTAACGTCTTCGCAAGGGCACAAAGTGTAATTTCATGGAATTGCATCAATTCACTTTGCCTAAGTAACTAAGATTGGGAATTTGTAAAAACATTTAGTTACTTTGTATTTCATTATACTTATAATGGAAGTTTTTTTCCTATCCTACCCGTTCGGCTAACGACCCTCCACTAGTCAAGAGTGCGGTGGGTAAGAGTGGATACCCATTCAATCGCCATATTATAGGCAATTTCCTTAAACACCCCTTATAGACCAGCTTCGTGAATGAGGCCTACTAACGGTAAGACCGACTTTTACTCATACATATATATAATGTTAGATTTTTAATGTTATATATATAGTATAGGGTGTATTTTACACTTTTAAAATATTAGGTGATCAAATTTAACAATCATACTTTTAATTCAATTAAATTGTAAACCTAAACGTTTATGGATTTATTAAACTTCTTTTAATTATACACCTTCATTAATTAATAAAACCATAAGGGTGTGATTTGAACTTTTCTAAACATTACTAGGGTTTTAGAATTTAACATTCCTAATTAAACTTTTAATCAACTTTTAAATTCCAAAACTTGAGGGAAAGTTTTGAAACATTTCAAAAACATTAGGGTTTCAATTATTTAAATTTCAAAACAACAAAACCTTTGGGTTCAAATTTAAACTATAAAACCTAAAGGGTAAAATATGAAACTTTTCATAACAACAAGGATCAAATAACAAATAATCTAAACTAACATTTAATTACATAATTATCCATATTTGATTTGCTTAATGATTTCTTACAAAACAATTTATCAATTTACTCAAAATAATTAATCAATTATCTTATAAGGAAACAATTATCTTATTAATTGATAAATATCTTCAATTAGATCAAAAATATAGTCAAATATATCATATAATCGGATTAATATTGATCTAACATGATAAGGTAACTATCCATATGCAAAAACAGCAAGAAATCCCGAGATAAGCACTATCTGACGAGTTGAATCGTCTAGTCAAGCCTGGACTCGTCGAGTCACCCTGGACTCGGCGAGTTCAGCTATGGACTCGGTGAGTCCAGCCTCTAGAACACCAAAAAATCGAATTTTTCAGATATACAATGCATCAATACAATTGAAACCATCCTAGGCTCTGATACCACTGATGGGTTTTGGTCATAAGACATCCTATGTGCTCATACAAACCCTAATGCTTGGATCTAGGTTTCTCTATTGTACATGCTTTGAATCCAAGACTATAAACCCTAATTCTAGCATATGGAAATTGATATTAAAATATAATTAGGTTTAAAATGTTACCTTGATTGTTATGTAGCAATAACAATCCCAATTCCTCCTTGAATTGACTTTGGAATGCTTAGAGTCACAAGTGTCACTCCTCTGATGGCTTACAAACACCAAGAACAAATGGAGAAGGTATAAAGAGAGAGGAGAGAGGTAGGAGTTCATCCTTAGGACTTCTTGGGAAGGCTTAGACGAATTCATGAGACTTAGAGGGTTTATATAGGTGTAAAGATTAGGGTTTTAGTCGTTATCCTTATCTAGTTGCTTGCCTACCAAGTAACCATAAGATAAGTCTTAGAAACCCTTATCCTAGTCGAATTCTAAGGCATTATCTCCTTAAATTCATTCACCCTATATTTAAGATAATCCTTACCTTATTTTGTAACTATCACATAATTACAAATCAGCCCCTCTAGTTTAATTAATTACACTTGATCACAAAATTAATTCCTAATTAATTATTGACCAATATTAATTAAATAAATATGATTTCTCCTTCAATAGATTATTCTTATAACATATTAATAAATCATAATAACCTCTCTCTCTTTATTTATTTCTCCAATCAAGTTGCTTTGGTGAAGGCAACCCAAAAGGACCATGCACCATTGGTCAAGTACATACCAAAATAGTTATGGACTTAGACACTAATCCAACAGCTGCGCGTATTCAAGTGCTTAAAAATAACGCGTCTTCGCCAAGGTATGCTAGGCGTACCAAGGGTTACGCCGGGCATACCCGGCCCAGGTGAAAAACCCTAATTTTGTGTTGTGCACTATTTAAGGGATGCTAAGGCTCATTTCTCAGCCTCCATATCAGTGAGTAAAACCCTAAGAGAGAGCCTTCCATCATCCTTAGTGAGTGTGTGTGTTCTTGGAGCTAATAGTGCCTTGGTGTGTTAGTGAAGAAGGAAGAAAGGAGCTTGTGGAGACTAAGAGCTTGAAGTGCAAGTTTGGATCTGAGATCTACAGAGAAAGGAGCTGCATTTAGAGGTATAAAGTTCAAAACTTCCCTCTTGATATTGGTTTGATGTTGCATGTGCCATTTCTAGGGTTAAAAACCCTAAAGGTGGAGACTTTATGAGTGTAAGGTGCTCCATGGTCCGAGATCTGTCCCTTTTTAGTGGTATTTGAGGTCTAGATCCGTAAAGTTTCCATCTTGGTCGTTGATAGGAGGTCATGCTTGAGTTCTATGCTTTCTAGGGTTAAAGAATGAAATGTTTTGGGTGCTAGTTACATATTCAGCCATGCAAAGGCTTAAAGTCATCGACTTTATGGTTTACGAGGATTAGAAATGGTCAGATCTAAAAGTTGGACGAGGGTCTTAACCGTTTAAGACCTAAAAGAGTGGAGGTGCTGAAGCTGGGAGTACACCGGGCGTAATCCCAGTACGCGCCGCATACTGGGTAGCGTCCCCCGATTCTGAGAGACAGCCGGGTACGCCCAACGTACACATCTGGTACGCGCAGCGTAACCCAGAAAGTTGACTTTTGAGTTGACTTTTAGGGTATGGTCTATTGTGGGGCCTTTGAAATATGAGAGGGGTAAAATGGTCTTTTACCCTTCTGAGAGTATCATAAGAGGTCATAGTCTAGCCTTTGAGAGTTATAATAATTTGGGTATTTATTTTGATTAGGCGGAGGTTAGACCAACGTTACCGAGTCAGAGATTACCGAGATACCTGAGGTGAGTCTTCTCACTATACTTTACCTAGTGTGGTAACAGAGTTATGTGATAGAGTATTTTAGAGTTATATGCCAGTGTAATTGCATGTTATCTATGCGCTATGATTTATTGTGTTATGTGCTATGTATGATACAGAGTTACAGAGTTAGGACCTTCGGATCCACAGAGTTAGGACTTTCGGGTCCACAGAGTTAGGGCCAGAGGGCCCATAGAGAGTTGGGGCTAGAGGGCCCCACTGAGACACATAGACCTGAGGGTCAACAGAGTTACAACCTCGAGTGGCTATTATGTGTTAGAGTGGTATTTTGGGGAAACTCACTATGCATTATGCTTGCAGTGTTATGTGTTATGTGTTTCAGGTACCAGTGATGATCGTGGGAAGGCGCCGCCATGATTCGTACAAACGCACATCAGAGTTTTTTTTATATACTTTGAATCTTGGGTTTTGTACTAATACAATGTTGATACAATGTTTTATTTATGATTTCAAATGATATTTTATGGGTCACAAACGTGAAAAATTGTTCAAATTTTTACGGTGTTACAAGTTGGTATCAGAGCCTTGGTTTGAGGGATTCGGATATATCTTCGGGCGTATCTGTACTCAAACTGGGGATTTGATGAAATTTTAATAATAAAAATAATATTTTTGAAAACAAGTAAAAAGAGTTTTGACATAAACAGAGCAGAGCCGTGTGTACGATCAGCCAGCGCCCGAACGGTGATTTCCCAAAATACCCTCATAAGAAGTGATTATCAGATATGTTATGTATGCTATATGATGAGTTGCGATACGCATGCTAGAGTAGACTAGGTATTCTTATTAGGACTAGAGCGGCCTGGTATATGATGCCTTAGTCTAGGGGTTTTGCTGCTAGAGATGCTTAAGATTGATTTAGATAGCAGCGAGGTGCTTATGAGAGTTTTGTTAGTGAATAGCAAATGATAGAGAGAGTAGAGTACTTGGGATTTGAGGCTCAAGGAGGAGGACTTGGGATGAATGCCAATGCGGTATGGACGGTAGTATTGGGCCCGTACTACTGAAGATACCGGGTTGGTACGCAGTCCAAGTAAGAATCCTTTGGGCACCAAGGAATGAGTAGGGTGGAGTTATCAAGTGTGATTATACTCGAAAAGGGTCTCTAATATTCTTATGTTGTATTTCAGAGGGAGACCATGGTTGGGACGCGCCACACACCAGTGATCGACAGTTCGGGTGATGAGGAGATCCGTAGGATCATCTAGGAGGAGGTGGCTGCGGCCATCAGGGAAGAGATACCAAAGATGTTCAGGTCTATCAAGACCACTCTGATGGAGACATTTGATGAGAGATACGCTGCTCTTTATGAGGCTGCTGTTGTTGTGGCCACTGCAGCTATAGCTGCGACTAGGCTGCAAGGTGGTGATGCGTTGTTGTTCCGAGAGTTCAGCAACCCAAAACCACCAGAGTTTGACGGGATCCAGGACCCGATCGTGGCGATGAGATGGATTTAAGATATAGAGGGGTGTTTCTTTACTTGCTCATCTCCAGAGCATCTGAGAGTACGGTTCGCACTGAACCAGCTTCGCTTGGGAGCGAAGGACTGGTGGAAGTTTGTGACTGCGCATTTTACGTCTGTCAAGCTTGCTGCGGTGACCTGGGAGAGGTTCACCACTATGTTCCGAGATGAGTACCTTCCCCAGGTGGAGAGGGAGCGTTTGGCCCAGGAGTTTCTGACCCTCAAGCAGGGTACTGAGTCTGTTACGGTGATTACAAGGATGTTCCATGAGCGGGCGATGTTCTGCCCAGAGCACGTGTCCTCTGAGCAGACACGTGTGAGCCGATATTTGAGCATTCTGAGGAGGGATATACGTGAGTTCGTGGTGAACTCGACGTACCGGACATTTACCGAGCTTCAGGAAAATGCCCGGAAGAGGGAGATAGAGCTGGAGACCCAAGCCAGGGAGGACGCTGAGTCTCAGGGAAGGGATCGGCGGCCGGCTCAGTCTCAGCCGGCAGCCAAGCGGGCCAAACCCGCTGATTCGAGATCTGGGAACCAGAAGGCCCGCACTTGTGGCAAGTGCGGCAAGAGTCACGATGGGATATGAAGAGCAGGGTCTTGCTACAAGTGTGGCAAGGAGGGGCACATGGCCAAGGATTGTCCCAAGGGTTTTTCACTCTGTTTTCATTGCAACTAGACTGGACACCGGAAGGCATAGTGTCCACAGTTGCGAGTGTCAGCGCAGGGAGCATTTCCGGTATCAGCCCCTGCAGCGGTGAGAGCTGCGAATGTCCAGCCTGCGAAGGTTGAGGCACCGAAGGCACGCGGGAGAGCCTTCCTGTTGATTGCGGAGGAGGTCCGCGCAGCACCCGATGTCGTGTCCGGTACCTTCCTTGTGAATTCTGTACCTGCTCTAGTGTTATTTGACTCGGGTGCGAGTCGATCTTTTGTATCGTTGACCTTTAGCTGACACATCAGTATTAGTAGAGAGGCGATGAGTCGACCTCTGAGAGTTTCCATAGCGGATGAGAGAGCGGTGTATGCCACCGAGGTGATTCGTGGTTGTGTACTTGAGATTTTCGGGGTTGAGTTTCCGATAGATTTGGTCCCTATTGCGATGGGGGATGTCGGTGTCATCGTGGGCATGGACTGGTTGAGCAGATTTGGAGCGATCATCGACTACGAGCGACAGCTGGTGACCATGCGAGAACCTAGTGGGGGAATTCTTACGGTGTACGGCGATGGTACACGTTCCGGTTCAGCATTTTGCTCAGCCGCCAGGGCGAGGCAGAGCCTTCAGCAGGGATGTAAGGGATTCATAGCATATGTTATGGACGCGAGGGTTGATTCGGAGAGACCGAGGTCTGTGGGAGAGGTTCCGATAATGCGTAAGTTCCCGAATGTATTTTCGGAGGAGTTGCCGGGCGTACCTCATGTGAGGCAGGTGGAGTTCAGTATCGATTGGGTTCCAGGGGCCGCGCCTATCGCCAAGGCGCCCTATCGCCTTGCGCCTCCAGAGATGCAGGAGTTATCCTCGTAGCTGCAGGAGCTGCTGGGAAAGGGATTTATTCGGCCGAGTAGTTCACCGTGGGGAGCTCCTATCCTTTTTGTCAAGAAAAAGGATGGTTCACACCGGATGTGCATTGACTACCGGGAGTTGAACAAATTAACGGTCAAGAACCGTTACCCGTTGCTAAGGATTGACGATTTTTTCGATCAGTTGCAGGGAGCATCTTGGTTTTCCAAGATCGACAGAGGTCTGGATATCATCAGGTGAGGGTGCGAGATGAGGATATTCAGAAGATAGTATTTAGGACTCGTTACGGGCGTTACGAGTTCGTGGTGATGCACTTCGGGCTCACCAACACACCAGTGGTGTTCATGGACCTCATGAACAGGGTGTGCAGACCGATGTTGGATCTCTCAGTGATCGTATTCATCGACGACATTTTGGTGTATTCGAGATCTAGAGAGCAGCTTGAGGAGCATCTGAGGGAGATCCTAGGGGTTTTGAGATCGGAGAGGCTTTATGCCAAGTTCTCCAAGTGTGATTTCTGGTTACGAGAGGTCCAGTTCCTGGGACATCTCGTTAACCAGAAAGGGATATTGGTCGACCCGGCCAAAATTGAGGCAGTGATGAGTTGGGAGGTGCCGAGGTCACCCACGGAGATCAGGAGTTTTCTAGGTCTGGCAGGCTATTATCGGAGATTCATCAGGGATTTCTCCAAGATCACTGTGCCACTCACTAAGTTGACCCGGAAGGGTGTAGTTTTTGCTTGGGGCACAGAGCAGCAGGCCTCCTTCGAGACACTTCGCCATAGATTATGCGAAGCCCTGGTGCTAGCCCTTCTGGAGGGAACGGAGGATTTTGTGGTATGTTGTGACGCGTCTATATCAGGGTTAGGAGCAGTACTTATGCAGAGGGGTCATGTGATAGCGTATGCATCGAGGCAGCTGAAGCCTCATGAGGCGAGGTATCCTACCCATGATTTAGAGTTGGGGGCAGTAGTGTTCGCCCTCAAGATTTGGCGTCACTATTTATATGGGGTCCGGTGTACCATATACACGGATCACAAGAGCCTGAAGTACTTGATGGATCAGCCCAACCTGAGTATGCGACAGAGGAGATGGCTGGATGTGGTAAAGGATTATGATTGCGAGATCATGTACCACCCGGGAAAAGCCAACGTGGTGGCCGATGCCTTGAGTTGTGGGGTGGAGTGTGTTCCGATGCGTGACATTTGTATGAGGTTGACGGTGATGACTCCGGTGTTGGACACCATTCGAGGAGCTCAGACCGAGGTCGTTAGGCTAGAAAACCAGAAGAGAGAGCGGGTTGTCGGGCAAGTATCTGAATTCGTCACTGATGGTCGGGGGCTTATGACGTTTCAGGGTCGGATCTGGGTACCGCATGTGGGCGCAACGTGTACCATTTTGATGGAAGAGTCTCATCAATCGAAGTTCTCGATCCATCTCGGGGCCACTAAGATGTATTTGGATCTGAAAAGGGAGTATTGGTGGCCCTGTATGAAGAGGGACGTTGCATGGTTCGTGGAGAGGTGTCTAACATGTCGCAGGGTTAAGGCCAAGCATCAGAGACCGAACGGCAAGTTGCAGCCGTTGGAGATTCCCGAATGGAAGTGGGAACATATTGCCATGGACTTTATCACCAAATTGCCAAAGACTGCGAGGTGCGTCGATGCAATTTGGGTGATTGTAGATCGGTTAACGAAGAGTGCTCATTTCCTTGCTATTAGCGAGAGCTCTTCCGCAGAGAGGTTGGCAGAGATGTATTTGAGGGAAGTGGTATCACGACATGGAGTACCAATCTCGATTGTCTCAGACCGAGATGTGCGTTTCACCTCTAGATTCTGGAAGAACCTCCATGAGGAATTGGGTACTAGACTGCATTTCAGTACCGCGTACCACCCCCAGACTGAAGGACAGAGTGAGTGGATGATTCAGACGCTCGAGAATATGCTCCAGGTATGTGTGTTGGACTTCGGCAAGAGTTGGGACACGTACTTACCCTTGGCGGAGTTTTCCTACAACAACAACCATCATTCGAACATTGGTATGCCACCCTTTGAGCTGTTGTATAGGAGGAGGTGTCAGACCCCCATTTGTTGGGGAGAAGTGGGGCAGTGTGTGATGGGTAGTACGGAGATAGTGCTTCAGACCTCTGAGCAGATCTAACAGGTCAGGCATAGGTTGTTGACCGATCAGAGTCGCCAGAAAAGTTATACTGATAGGCGACGATCCGAGCTCGAATTTCAGGTTGGTGATTTGGTGCTTCTGAAGGTATCTCCTTGGAAAGGAGTGATCTGATTCAGAAAGAGGGGCAAGCTGGGACCCCGGTATATTGAGCCGTTTAAAGTGATCGTGAGGGTGGGCAGGGTAGCGTATCGCTTAAAGCTACCTGCAGAGCTGGGTCAGATTCGTGACACCTTCCACGTGTCGCAGTTGCGAAAGTGTATAGCAAATGAGTTGGCAGTGGTGCCATTGGAGGATGTTCAGGTGGATGCGAGCCTGAATTATGCTGAGAGACCGGTGGCGATCAGGGATCGGAAGATCAAGGTTTTGAGGAACAAGAAAGTGCCTCTGGTTTTAGTTAAGTGGCAACATCGGAAGGGGTCCGAGATGACTTGGGAGTCAGAGTCGGAGATGCGGGGGCAACATCCAGAGTTGTTCGAGGAGTGAGACTTAGGGGGTGAAGTCTGGTTCGAGTGGGGGAGAATTGTAACACCCCGAGATTCAGGTATTCTTCTTTCATCCTTGCTCTTTGTGTTTGGCCATGTTTAGCCCTTGAATGAACTTTTGTTTAGCAAGTGAGTACGCTGGGAGTACCATAGGGGTACGCTGCGCATACTCAAGCACTTAAAAATAACGCGTTATCGCCAAGGTACGCTGGGCGTACCAAGAGTTACGCCGGGCATACGTGGCCCAGGTGCGAAACCCTAATTTTGTGTTGTGCACTATTTAAAGGATGCTAAGGCTCATTTCTCAGCCTCCATATCAGTGAGTAAAACCCTAAGAGAGAGCCTTCCATCGTCCTTAGTGAGTGTGTGTGTTCTTGGAGCTAATAGTGCCTTGGTGTGTTAGTGAAGAAGGAAGAAAGGAGCTTGTGGAGACTAAAAGCTTGAAGTGCAAGTTTGGATCTGAGATCTACAGAGAAAGGAGCTGCATTTAGAGGTATAAAGTTCAAAACTTTCCTCTTCATTTTGGTTTGATGTTGCATGTGCCATTTCTAGGGTTAAAAACGCTAAAGGTGGAGACTTTATGAGTGTAAGGTGCTCCATGGTCCGAGATCTGTCCCTTTTTAGTGGTATTTGAGGTCTAGATCCATAAAGTTTCCATCTTGGTCGTTGATAGGAGGTCATGCTTGAGTTCTATTCTTTCTAGGGTTAAAGAATGAAATGTTTTGGGGGCTAGTGACTTATTTAGCCATGCAAAGGCTTAAAGTCATCGACTTTATGGTTTAAGAGGATTAGAAATGGTCAGATCTAAAAGTTGGATGTGGGTCTTAACCGTTTAAGACCTAAAAGAGTGGAGGTGCTGAAGCTGGGAATACATCGGGTGTAATCCCAGTACGCGCCACATACTGGGTAACATCCCCCGATTCTGAGAGACAGTCGGGTACGCCCAACGTACACATCTGGTACGCGCAGCGTAACCCGGAAAGTTGACTTTTGAGTTGACTTTTAGGGTATGGTCTATTGTGGGGCCTTTGAATTATGAGAGGGGTAAAATGGTCTTTTACCCTTCTGAGAGTATCATAAGAGGTCATAGTCTAGCCTTTGAGAGTTATAATAATTTGGGTATTTATTTTGATTAGGTGACGGTTAGACCAGCATTACCGAGTCAGAGATTACCGAGATACCCGAGGTGAGTCTTCTCACTATACTTTACCTAGTGTGGTAACAGAGTTATGTGATAGAGTATTTTAGAGTTATATGCCAGTGTAATTGCATGTTATTCATGTGCTATGATTTATTGTGTTATGTGCTATGTGTGATTCAGAGTTACAGAGTTAGGACCTTCGGGTCCACAGAGTTAGGACTTTCGGGTCCACAGAGTTAGGGCCAAAGGGCCCATAGAGAGTTGGGGCTAGGGGGCCCCACTGAGACACATAGAATTGAGGGTCAACAGAGTTACAGTCTCGAGTGGCTATTATGTGTTAGAGTGGTATTTTGGGGAAACTCACTAAGCATTATGCTTGCAGTGTTATGTGTTATGTGTTTCAGGTACCAGTGATGATCGTGGGAAGGCGCCGACATGATTCGTACACACACACATTGGAGTTTTTTTATATATACTTTGAATCTTGGGTTTTGTACTAATACAATGTTTTATTTATGATTTCAAATGATATTTTATGGGTCACAAAGGTGAAAAATTATTCAAAATTTTACGGTGTTACAACGTGACCCTCAAGGATCTCATCTATTTGCTTGTTGCTGCTGAATCAGAAATGATTTGGCGCACTGGAGAAGCAAAGTTTATTGGTAGATCTACCATCCAAATCTCCATGGACATAGGTAATGGCAACGAAAGGCATGCCATGGTCAAAAAGTTTGACCTTAAGAAAAAGGCAAAGTTTGAGGTAGTTCCGTGTGATATTCCAAAAGAGTCAATTTGCTTTTATTGCCAAGAGAAGGGGCATTAGAGACGAAGCTGCCATGTCTACCTGAGAGATCTAAGAGATGGGAGAGTCAAGACGTATGACTCTACTTCAAGTAAAATTCATTAACTAACTCTGTAAGTTCCTATTTTTTGATTCTTAATACATTATGTGATAAGATTACGTTTTTTGATGTTTTGTAGAATCGAAGAAAATAGAGGAAGCTTAAAGGAAGAAGTGAGATGAGTCTGATCGCAAAGAAATGGATTTCGATCGCATGACTCGATGATTGGATTTTTGGAGCTGCTACTTTTAGAGTTATGATGGATTGCTTAGGAATATGTAATAGTGTAGTTTTTCATTTAAATTGCATTGTAAGGACACCTTTTTCCATACCTTTTATAAATAAAATAAAATTTTGTTTTTATCTTATTTATTTATTTCCTTGCAATGGCATGTATGAAAAATTTACGTTTGTGTATTTCTATTTTTAGCAATGTTGAAATGGATGTGATTCTTAGTTATGTTATTTGTGGAAATGTCGAGAATTTACCAAATAAGGAAAGATTCTTGTCGCCCGAGTTTCAATTGGACAGAAACTTGGAATCATACAAATTGTATTGTATGATGAATGAGAACCTTCATATTTGGAAAATTAAGATTAATTCCTTAACAAAGAGTCAAGTGAAGGACTAGGAGAACGGGTACACAATGTTGTGCACTAGTCAAGTCCACTATAAAGAACAATAAGATTATTCGTCATGATTTACTAAAAGTATAGTAAATGTGGTTATGCTTACAAGATGAAGTGTAATTCTGAATCATTGAAAAGTTTCAATGTGTGGCAGATCGAATAAGAAGAATCAATTAGGTAGAAAGATAAAAGTTTCTCCAATCTAAGAAGGGAGAGTACTTTTGTATCTTTTTTTATGATTGTCTTGTTGATTATGAAACCATATCACAATTAATCCTCTAAGGACATCTTAGTGCACTAGTAAGGATAAAAAAAGGAATCAGAAATTGGTGAAATGGTTAAATAAAAAAGGCTTAGTCATACTTCGTTCCAAAATCAAGTCTTAGAGTCATACTCCAAGATTGTGAATTGAGTGATGCATCTTAAGAAGTTCTAACACACTCTTAAAATGTGAAGTAGAAAATTGTTTTTCTTACTCTTGCACATTTGAAATTGGTAAATTGTGATGTCTTGGATAAGACAAAGACCATCTAATACCAATTGTGTGTAGTGTTTGTCTTGATAAGAATCCACACTAACTATTTAATATTTGTTTATCAAAAAATGCTTCTTGACAAGTGAATCTTATATGTCAAGAGGTCAGTGTGAGTCTAAATGATCTTGAAAAGTTTCAAGAACTAATAAAGAGTAAACCTATTATTAAACACTAGCGCACGACTTGAGGTTTGTAACCTATCGTGTTGACATGTTCTTGTTTATGTGCCATTCCAGTTTAGTAAACTATGCATATGAGTTCTACGAGTTCTCAATAGACTGCATAAAGGCAAGCACCTTGTTCAATGAAAGAACATTGACAAGTATAGGTGAATTGCTAAATAACTTGGAAGCAACAATGGGACCCTTGATGGAAAGAAATCAAGTATGAATAAGTTCTGTCCATATGAGTTTGGATTTGTCACGAACATTATCTTACGATGATGGTTATGACAAATTCATATGGATAGGAACACATACACCATAAAATCTAAGTGTCATAAGGCTTATCTCCTTCATGAAAATGATTGTGAGGAAACACTTTTACTAAGAGATATTTTAAGGAGATAGCGATTATGTAAATTGCATTCTCAAATTCGATTATGATTATGGCATCCCTCTTCATAGTTCGAATTGTTAGATTTGTCGATTAGTCTGAACATTTGGGACTTAGTAACATAAGTTCTGATTAGTTTAGACACACATGTGAGTAATCTAAGGAAAGGTGTATGAGTTTGAGAAGCTTAGATAAAGGCTTATCGAAGCATATTGTATTAGAAAATATGAACTTTGGAAGTCAATAAGTATTGTTTTCTAGAAGTTTAGCTGATTTCTAAATATGTGTCAAAGCTAGTGGGAGCATAAATGTTATGCTGGAGTGGATATAATCATCATGTTAGTGGCAGAATGATTATTATTTGAAGTGTTGCAAGTTGGCAATATTAATTATAGAAAACAAACGTTTCACTTTGCAAAGTTGCAGGGGTTGAAAAGTTGTTTTGCTATAATTAAGGGAGAGAATGTTATACTTTGTTTCAATCTAAAAGCTTAGATCGATAGATTTTAATCAAATTTAGTCAAGGATATATATATATATATATATATATATATATATATATATATATATATATATATATATATATATATATATATATTAATTGTGTTCTCAAAATTCGATTATGATTACGACATCCCTCTTCATAGTTCGAATTGTGAAAACGTAGCAAATAGAAATATTATGGAAAATGACTGATAAAGTATCATGCCTTTATGTAAGACATAATGAATCATGCCCCATACGCTTCGGGTATAGGATCGATTGCATATGTTGTAATATTCGACCGTTCTAAAATTTTCCAAATGCCTAGGGCATTAAGAGGGAAAAATGACTAGAACCGGATTTGACTAAAATAATTAAACAAACTATCAAGGACAATCTAAGGTTCGCCAAAGATTGATCGCTTGTGGACAATTGGAAGTATAATTATAGATGGACCATATTGACTTTATTATGAATAGATAAGACTCTATTTAGAATGCGTTGTCATATGGAAAATATAGAAATGTTTCAATATTGGGAGTTGGACGTTAATACATTATGTCTAGATTAGAAACTTTCATGCAAGAAGAATGTTCAAAGGAATGTACTTTGAATGTTAGACTTCACATCTATGGGATTGTCGTGTAGCAATCTCCAATAGAGCACTTTGTAATTTCATTGGCCAAACCTTGGTGACTTTTGTGCCGTGGCATTACCAAAGGACTGTTGCATAAAATGTTAGAATCTAACATATTCTACTAGTGGTGAGAATTTTGTATTCTAACACTAATGATTAGGATTAGGAATTGTGAGATGAGCATCATTGGAAATCTATTTATTTGATCTATTTCACAGAGTAAGGACCATAGGTAAATATAGTGTGCATGCTTGGTGCATGGGACAACTGTTGTTATAATTCAAGTAAGTAGTTGATTAGCCGAAACAACAAATAATGAGTAATCCATATGGCGATTAAATAAAAAATGTTTTATTTATACTCAAAGGTTTGGGGCCATATAGGATTAGTATTATTCTTGTGTTTCACTTTGCATGTTTTGACTTCCCGAATAATAAGATTATTTAAATCCTCCACAGTCGCTCATACTTTGGAAGTAGGTATGTATGAAGACTGTCATGAATCCGTTTGTAGATTGTCTAAAGTGTTTAGACATAACACAAGTTTGCTGTAGAGTTCCTGAGTGTTGCTATAATATTAGAGTATTGGATTAAACCCATGCTCACTTGGATCGCTTCATGGATTTTATCACGAGTGACTGGTGAGATGATAATATCTTATATTCTTGAAATCGAGACGCGTGAGCTGTATTCCGCAAGTCGGTTGCACATTGATAATATGTAAATGCACCAATAACTTGGTGTTATAAAACATATTGTTATGTGTGATTTGATGAGTAGATACAAACGATCATTGGATTCAAAGTTTATCCGTTCCTTTTAACCAAAGTGGATAAAAGCGATATCTGTGGGCCCCTCGATGATTTAGTGATGACACCCTAAGCGCTTGGCCAAGCCGGGACTAAGTTGATGTGTTCAATTGTAGTCTGTTTTCAGTCGTCATAAATCAGAAATCGGGAAACAACACATAGGTAGAGAGAATGATTAAAAATCCATGTCTCAGTCTATACGATATCTAGAATGGAGGAATATATGATCCCTTATCTTAAGGACACGTCACTGATAAGATCAGAGTTTAACAGCGGCTTTTGGTAGCTAAAATTTGCTAGTTAATTTTGAAGTTATACTTATAACCATAGTTAGTATACTTATCAAAGTGGGAGACTGTTTGATTAGGTGTTTAATCCCATAACTATAATTGGTATGTACTTAAGTTGATAGTAGCAATGTCCTTTTGGGTTGCCTTTAAACCTGGAAATTGAATACGATTATTGTTGGAGAGATAATAATGATTTATTAATTTATTACTTGGTTAATAAATTAATTTATAAATGTATTATGGATATAATATATTAATTCGAAATCATATTGTTTAATTAATATTTAATCAGAAATTAATTTTGGGATAAAAGGAATTAACTGAAACTGTAGAGACTAAAGGTGACAATGTTCAAAAGTTGAGCATTGAGCATTCTAGAACCTCCCTTAGAGGGATGGAACGAAATCTAGAGTGTCCTAGGATTTCCTTGGGCTTTAAGGGTGCCTTGTAAGCCTTAGGGAGGAAGTTAAGGGATTAGGGTTATCTAAGATACACCTGCCTTATCCTAAACCTTCCTTATCACATATATAAACCCCTATAGGGCTGGATTTCATGGAAGGGAACTCCAAGAGAGGCTGGGGCTGAATTTTCCACTTCCTTTCTCTCTCCATAGTAATCCTTGGTTGCTAGGTTTGTTTGTGAGCCATTAGAGGCGCGACACTTGTGGCGCTTGATACCAAAGTTCAAGATATTCAAGGATTTGATTGTTAATACAATATAACAATAAAGGTATGTATCCTAACCCTAATTATATTTTAAGTTCAAAAATTACATGTGCCTCCTAGGGTTTCTAGTTTTTGTGTTCAATGCTTGTATGTCTAATAGTGAAAACATAGATCCTCAAATTAGGGTTGCATGAATAAATAGGATTGTTTGCTTTGTATTAAACCCATCAAGTAATGTAACCTATACTTGTTCCTTCTATGATTACTTGATGAATACAAGTTATATATAATCCCGATCGAACGGATAGTTGAATGTGTGATACTGCCCTAAGCCCACAACCAAACAAGGAACAAAAAGTAAAGCAGATATCACGCATTCCATTGCCTGTTGGATCTTCATTATATTTAACCCTAACATATTGTGAGTTTTATATAACATGCTAATATGAATAGTGGCATCTACAATGTTCTTCAGGCATCGGAATGTTATGATATTTGTCACCCCAGGCTTGCTGACCTAGCTGTTGCAAGCATCTCAGGTGCGGGATTGTCAATCCCATATAGATCTATACACAAATTTACGCTCTCCCTCCAGGAGATTCTGGTTATAATTTATAGGACTTGAAGCTGTACCCTGATAGGTACTACAAAGTAGTGCCTCACAACCCTATATTAACTAGTTTACATGCAATGTTATAATGTTCTCTTGTACTTGAAACTGTATGTATTACCTTGTAGTAGGGTAATTTGTAATGTAAAATAATTATTTTAGTAGTGTATCCTTGAATTAGTGAAAAAGAGTAGTGTTCTATAAACTATACATATTATTGTTTATATACTTGTTTCTGTATCGTGGTCTTGAGCTTGTAAAATAGTGTAGTGTTTCTCAAACTATATCTATTATAGTTTAAAAGTATGTTCTTGTATCGTTTCTTGAACTTAGTAAAATAGTGTAGTGATTCACAAACTATACCTATTATAGTTTAAATGTATGCACTGTAATGAACTGAAAACCTTTGCAATTTAATAGTGTGTATAAAACAGTAGTAAGAGATTTGTGAAAAATACCATTTTGCTCGACATGTTACAAAAGGGTTAACAATATACTAAAATATTATATATATATATATATATATATATATATATATATATATATATATATATATATATATATATATATAATTAAGAGTGAAAAAACAATCGAATATGTAATTCTATCATAAACCCACAACCATACAAGGAACAAGGTTTAGGGAGGAAGTGTCAATTCTAAGTCTGTTGAACCTTATATATATATATATATATATATATATATATATATATATATATATATATATATATATATATATATATATATATATATATATATATATAGAAATATGTATATAAATATATTTTGATAAAATGTAGAAATAAATCAGTTTGAAACAATTGCAAATGGTTGGAAACGGTTTGAAATCGTTTGAATGTTAACAGAAGAGCCCTTTGTGTTTTACTTGTATTCCCCCCCTCCCCTTAAAACATTGAAAAATAGTGAAAACATAGGGGTATGAACTCACCTCGAATGTACGTTCTCGTTTGGATACGAAGTGGCAGTGATGATCATCGGGTTAGAACCCGTGTAAATAGTCGTATCCTAAAATAATTATACCCAACGTCGTATTTAAATTAATAAGATATTAATTTAAATAATAAATTAAATAAATAATAATGATTCAAATAATAATTAAAAAGTTAGACAACAATTAAATTATGTAAGAAATACTTACAAAAAGCCTTATGAATTACTTGGAAAATTTCTAGGCGTTTTTGGTGAACTTGGGAGGTTGTCGGTGTGCTCGGGGGGTTTTCGGTGTTCTTGGGTGAAAGCTTGAAGATTTGAAGATTGTTCTTGGTGAAATTATGAAGATCTAGGTAAAAATATCATGAAGATATGTTGTTTACGGATGAGTTTTGAGAGAAAATATGAGAAAGATTTTGGTGTAAAAAGTGAATTATGAGAATTATTTGTTGTTGAACACATTTATATAAGGAGGTATTTTCGGCCTTAATGGGCCTTAAACTTTGAAATTTCGGTCCTTAATGGTTTGGCTTGGGTTTTCGGCCAAAAGGTAATTGATTTTGGCCTCAACAACTGACACCTTTAGCATCTTAATTACACAACTAAAAACCACTTTGTACATTGATTCCAAAAACCAAAATTTAGATTCCTTTGACCGAAAACCCTTATATAGGGTATTTATTCATGGTTTAACTTTAATATGCTGACTTATTTGATATTAAATCAACACAGGTTCTAAATTTACACTTAGTTATTTAGCTTATAAACATGCTCTCAATGCTATAGATGATACAATGCAAAAAGGTTGCAATGTGGTTTCACTTAAACTTGGTTAGGGTTTAGAATTTGCTTGATTTAAAATTTTTGGGTTGTTACAAATAGAAAGGCCCAACTCAAAGCCCAAGCAAAATTATAGTTTTCACATAAAATGAAGATTAGGGTTAAGTGTTTCTTACTTAACCCATTAAGGAATTAAATTATTAAGTCCATCACTCTACTAGGGCAACTTACAATGTGGTCGGGATTAATTCATGATTCCAATCCAATCGTCCAATTCAAAATTAACATATACAAAATTAGGGTTTTCTAAACCCTAATTAGGGTTTCCAATCCAATCACATTCCAATTAGTCAAATTGTTAAACTTTTAGGTTAATGAACTGTTAATTAAGTCAGGTACCACCCACTACCACCTCGGGTGGTGTTCAATGGCGGCTCATGGCGGCGGCCACCACCTGACGGTGGTGGTGATAGATTTCCTTAATTATTCCGATAAAAATATAATATTACAACACACTATCCAAATGAATGCACACACACAAATAAAACATACACACACACACCCAACAACCCTTGTGGCGGCAGATGGTGGTTGGAGGTGGCAGCCACCACCTCACAATGATGATGGTGGCTTTTCTTGTGAAATATGGCCAAGCAACACCCAAACACCACTTTACTGAAATAAACACAAACATTACACCATTTCACACACACAGAACCACTTCTCACGGTGGCTGGTGGCGGCAGAAGGCGGCATCCATTGTAGTTATCTGCATAGTTTCCGGCCAACAAACAACCACATACATGCTTTCTGATTGCAACATAAATCCAACCACCCACCTGGTGGCGCACGACGGTGGTGATGACACGAAATGGTGGGCAATAGCAACAGCTAACAGCAACAACAACATCTTCGGAAAGGCTCCTCCGCTGGAGCAGCAGTGGCGACACAACAACGAAGGAAGGTGGAGAAAACGAATGGCTCGAAAAAGTAACCATAGAAGTCGCGATGACCGGAGATAGATTCGTCTTCAACAGAAGCAGGCAACGACAATATCTTCTCGGTGGTTTTCCGGCTCCAAAAACGATAGCAGTGGCCTGAGGGAGTTCGAGGTATAAGGGTGATGGTGGCATTTCGATGGAAAACTGCAGGTTGCATGGTGGCGGCGGCTAGAGGGAGTAGGAGGTATAAGGGTGATGGTTGTTGAATGATTCTAGGGTTAGGGTTTGGATGGGGGTAACATGTTATATACCCCGAGCACCATAAAACATTATCCCATACCAACAAAAATGGTCCCTCTTTCTCCCTTTTCTTTCGAAACAAATCCATAATTTACCCTTTTAGCCCCAGCCATCCAAAATCCCTTCAACTTAAGTCCAATATTTTACCAAGCAGACCCTCCCTCTACAAATGATTTTCAAACTGAAGTCCTTATGTTACCAAATGGCCCCTCTTCTGCAAAACCTTTTCAACTTAGGTCCAGAAGTTACTCTTTTAGCTCCTACTTCCATAAATCCTTTCATATTAAGTCCAAATGATACCAAACACCCCCTCACTTTTGAAAATCTTTACAAAATAAATCTTGGAACCTACACTTTTAACCCCTAACTTCTAAAACTGTGATAGCTAACTCCTCGAGACCAACACCTTGCTATACTGTTATTGATTTTAGGGCTACTATTCATTCATTAATTTGTCTATTTAGTTATTTAATAAACAGGGCGTTACAACTCTCCCCCACTTAAATTAGATTCCGTCCTTGAAGTCATTCCTTACCATTCCTTACACGCCAACTTGAACTACATTGACACAAACCCAAGCATAACCTTGCCTTTCCAAGGCAACCAAAACCATCCCTTGTAGGGTTCTTAAAACCCAAAGATAAACAAATTCCTTGCATTATGATCACATTTACTTGATCTCAAATCTGCAGTCTCAAGATGGTCTGACTCCCTGACGGACCACCCATACTGAATCATTAATGTTGAACCCAGACCCCAGTCCACTTATCTCTCAACTAACTACTCAACTTTTGATAACTCGAGGTTCCCACTAGAAAACAAAACCACATGCCAAATTATCCCTGCAGATCACTTATACTTTGCCAAGGCTCAAATAATCCCACTGTGAGTGACTTGGCATAACCCAAGTAAGTTGTTACCCATCCGTACCTGAAATACTAAAACACTAATACTAATATTGCCAAAACACTAAAAATGCCCGAAACAGCATGCTGCTACATGGCTGCTTTCCAAAATCTACAGAGACCTCCCTGGTCTTAATTCGTTCGCCAGTCATCTGAAATACTAGGTTCCGGTCCGGTTGCGGAGTCAAAGGATTCCCACGAAGTCATCTGACACGACTTCCGAACGAAATCCTTCTCTATCAATAGTTACCGCCAACTATATTGCCACTGTGGCTCTAACGACCTTTTGATCTAACCGCTCGAGTCTATATGTCGAATCCTGGCGTCACCAAATCTAAGGCTAAAGGTGAATGTTACATGACTAATGGCAACCTTATATTACAAACGACCTTAAGCAATCCATCACTTCTTTGATCTCATCACTATAGTGGCGTTCCCACAGTCTTATCACTAGTTCAACTAAGTCTAATTAATTTGGGGAAATCCATAAACCAATCTATGGATTTGCCACACCCTCACTGCTGCACCCTAACTGGTGGTTACTACTATTTTTCTCGTGATCTAACATCACTCCCATACTATCTATCAACCTAGTGAAAGCTAAGGCTACCTTCGCAGGCTTACAACACTCTAACACCATCTGATAACCTTGTGAAAGCTATGACTACACCCGCAGATTTACAACACTTCCAACACTATTTGGGAACCTTTTGAATGCTACGGATACACCCGCAGTCTTACAACACTTCTAACACTATCTGAGAACCTTATGAATGCTACAGATACACCCACACACTTACAACACTTATCTCGAAACCTTATGAATGCTACGACTACACCTACAGTCTTACAACACTTCCAACACAATCTGAGAACCTTGTTAATGCTATGACTACACCCTCAGTCTTACAATAATAACATCACTATCTGGAAACCTTGTGAATGCTATGATTATCCCACAATCTTATATCACTTTCCATGCTGACTCTGCCGCTGACCATGTTCTCCCTGTTGATTACTAATCCGAATGCACCTAAGGTTGAGCATACATACACAATCTAATATCCCAATCTGAACTCATGTCCTGTCTGAAATCCCTGACCTGTTTCCCGAGGCCTGCTATCTGATGTTAAGGGAAAACATGGAGAAAATTGGGACATTTCCCGAACTTTGAACTCCTATAATTCCTCAACCTAGACGGTCACTCGACCTCCTCCCCCTCTGACAGGGATGCGAAACCCATCCTAGTTCCATACTCATTTCTGCTCCTAAATACTTGATCGATTCTCCCCGACTTAGATTTGACTAAGTCTTCACGGCACGTGAGCATTGAAGGATTCTGAATCCTTCTTACCCCATAATAGTCTCCTGCCGACAACATGTGATTACCTATGCTATCTATAAATTACTAGTTAAACCCTAAGATCATCTATCCTCTAAAATCTTGAAGAGTACTGTTGAAATCTGGTCCAATCCGATGCCTCAATCCACCTCCCATACTGGCGACTGAAGGCCTTAATTTTTACCCTGGCTGATGAATCCTCGTTCCCACTTCCAATCTTGCAGCACCGCTGAACTCTAACCGAACACAATCCATGTGAAAATACAACTTTCTTGAGCATCCATTTATCAAAAACCTCAGCTTCTAACACCCGTATCTTCCTGCTATCGCTCCTCTCCTAGTGTCAGTAGTGATAGAACCCAAAAGTTCTCCTATAAGCCACCGCTACTCGTACCGGAACAGATGATAAAACCACTATATCTCATCGATACAAGCAGACTTGCTTGATGATACTAACCACATGCCTTCCACATAGTACCCCTAACCGATCTCCACTACGAACCGAGAGAACACTAAACACCCCGATCCAACAAAAAGGGGGAACGACCTTCTATTTACTACTAAGTAATTCACAGTATGCAATTGGCATATGACGATATTCGATGATCTAACCCAATAGTAGAAAAGAAATAAACCAGGGATACAATTACCCAACCCGCTACAATATTGCAAAGCACAACAAAATTCCCACAGCAATGTGCAGATAAAACTGAAAGAAGGCCAAGATACATACCTGCAACATCACCTGCTAGAGTCCTAACTTCTCCTGTCTGACACTGTAGAGCCCGACTCTTATCTGCTGGGGCTCCTACCCTCCTCCTCGGACAGTTGACCTTCTTTTCACCCACCTGATCGCAGTGAAAACATAACATTCTTGTCCCGTGAGAACGATCTCTTCTGGCATGACCAACCCCGCTACACTTGTAGCAGCCTAAACCTGGAATGTCAAACTACCTTGTGCACTTTCCCACACATTGTCACAATCACCAGTTCACTTGCCAATGGCTGACCTGAAACACTTGGAACATCCTCTACCCCCAAACCGAGTCACAAACTCCTCCCTGAAGCTTATCAGATTCTCCAATTCTCTCACCTATTCGAGTATGGATCATGTGCTTTCAGTAGTACGGGCCCAATCCTACATTCCACACCTATTCATACTTTCCTCAGTATTCCTACCGAATCCTCCAAGTCACTTCCTCAAACTGGTGCACCCACGTCTCACTAAACCTCACTACTAATCTGATGATGCACATCCTAGGCTTTCTTAGGTTCCCAAACCCACCAGTCCCCAACTGCTGAAGGATTCCCAACAATGTCAACTAGCTACCTCATGAATATAGCTACATGCGACAAAGGTCATATAATCATTCGATTAAAAGACTCATTCTTAGAATGGTTAGAATCAAACAAGAGCTGCACAATAGGCCTAAGTCCACCACTCTAATATTATCTAGCCCATGCCACATGTGACTTATCATATTCACTTAGTAGCTAAATCACATCACTAAGAGTCCCACAAAGCACAAAGCAAGCATCATTCAGAGAATGGAAAATCTTACCATCATACTCCAATCAAACCATTCTATCCTCTAATCAGGAATCTATACATGCAATTCAAAGACTCATACAATCAGGCATAACCTAAGCAGGCCATCCTATCACTGACTGATCAGTACTAGCATGTAGGTCTACAAGCACATATAATAGGCATATAAGGAATCCTTCCTGGATCCTTATCCCTAATATAGCATGTAGTTCATATATTCTCAATTTATAACATAACATAACATAACATAACATAACATAACATAACATAACATAACATAACGTAACGTAACGTAACGTAACGTAACGTAACGTAACGTAACGTAACGTGACGTAACGTAACGTGACGTAACGTGACGTGACGTAATGTGACGTGACGTGACGTGACGTGATGTAACGTGATGTGACGTAACGTGACGTGACATAACGTGACGTGACGTGACATAATGTAACGTAACGTAACGTAACGTGACGTAACGTAACGTGATGTAACGTAACGTAATGTAATGTAACATATCATAGCATACCATAGCATAGCATACCATAACATAACATAACATAACATAACATAACATAACATAACATAACATAACATAACATAACATAACATAACATAACATAACATAACATAACATAACATAACATAACATAACATATATAAGTATCTTAGGGAAAACTTACTTGAGCTTGGCTGATTGCACACATCACACTCCTTGTTTTTTTTATCAAAAGTCTTTATTTTAATTTTTAGAAAATTAATTTCTTGTAAAAATCTTTCAAACCCCATATTTGAGTTCAGACACACCCGAGAGTATGTCTGAATCTTTCAAACCAGGGCTCTGATACCAACTTGTAACATCCCAAACTTCAAGACCCGAAATTTCATTTTTGATTAAGTTATTATAAACCCAACAGTATAAGAAAACATCCATAGTAACATCGCATGTCAAAACCCAAAGTGTCAATAATCAAAACGTGTTATCATAAAACAATATCGAAGTGTAATTCCAAAGATCTTATGTGCGGAAAACATAGTGTGATGCGCTGGGATCGCCGAATCCTTTCCTTTGAAAATAAAGTACCTGAAACCAAAAATGAAAACTGTAAGCACGAAGCTTAGTGAGTTCCCCAAATACCACATACCATACATATCAATATACTGCCTAGCATATCTGGGTGCTAGCCTACCCCTTCAGACTCTTTAAACCGGATGCTGTCTAACATATAAGCACATAAATCACATACTGTCATACATAACCATGAGCCATACATATATCATAATCAATAAAGATGCTATATGCCAAACATAGCCTTGCCATTATGCCACGGGCCGCCACGTGGTCTTTCTTGCCAAACTTGGGGCCACCCCCTCGGTCTTATAGACAAGTGCCAAGAGCCACCTCCTGGTCTTCCATGAAAGCATCACAAAGACAACTAGCATACATACTACTCTACTTAGCCAATTAGAATATAGTGTGCCAGGAGCCACTTCCTAGTCTTTCATACATAATGCCTAGGGCTAACGCCAAATTCTTCCTACCATACATAATAGAATACATTGTTCCAGGAGCCACCTACTGGTCTTTCATACATATTTCCTAGGGCTAACCCCCAGGTCTTCCAACCATACATAAACCAAATGGGCCATCATTGGTGCCTTCGATCCATACAAACAGTGAGGAGACTCACCTCCCACTGCTAAAGTCCTGCAGACAAAACTCTAGCTGCTGGATGACAGATTCCCGAACTGTTAACATCAAAATAACTCCCAATTAATAATTGGGTTCTAACACGTAACCATAAGTCCATGATGGGGTAAAATACTATTTTATCCCTAATTTAGCTTTATTCAAGCCCAATGCCTAATCCAAAGGCCTAAAAGTCAAACTATGAACCAAAGCCCAACATATGGTCTAATTTTCCAAGTTGGACCCAAACCCTTACATGGTATTACCCTAAGGCCCAACCATTTATTCCAGTCAAAACATTTGGTAGTCCAACATCTCATAATCATCAAGGCCTAGTTATGGCCCATGTATGACCCAATTTTCAAAATCAGGCCCAAAACCCTCACATGGGCCTTATCCTAAAGCCCATTCAAATATCCTAGTCTATATGATTGTTCTTAGATGGACCATCGATAGCCCAACCACCAAAGCCTAATAGAAAGGACTAACTCAAAACCCAAGCAAAATTTAGGGTTTTCACATAAAATAACGATTGGGGTTAAGTGTTTCTTACTTAACCCATTAAAGACTTAATCCATTAAGTCCATCACTCTACTAGGTCGACTTACAATATGGTCAGGATTAATTCATGATTCCAATCCAATGGTCCAAACTTGCAGGCCCCGACAATTCCAAATTAACATATACAAAATTAGGGTTATCTAAACCCTAATCCAGTCAATTAGTCCATTTGTTAAACTTTTAGTTTAATTAACTGTTAATTAAGTGGGGCACCGCCCACAACCACCTCGAGTAGTGGTGGTCAATGGCGGCTCACGACGGCGGCCACCACCTCACGGTGGTGGTGACACATTTCCTTAATTATTTTGATTAAAATACAATATTACAAGGTAATATCCAAATGAACACACACACACACACATAAATAACACATAAAAACACACCCAGCCAGCCTTGTGGCGGCAGTGGTGGCAGCTGCCACCTCACGGTGGTAATGGTCTCTTTTCTTGTGAAATTCAGCCAAGAAACACCCAAAAACCACTTCAACGAAATAATCACACACATATCACCATTTCACACACACACAACCATCTCTCATGGTGGATGGTGGCAGCAGAAGGTGGCAGCCACCATGGCTGGCGTCCATGGTGGTTATCTTCTCGGTTTCCAACCAAAAAAAGACCACACACATGCTTTCTGATTGCAACATAAATCCACCCACCCACATGGTAGCGTACGACGGTGATGATCATATGAGATGAAGGGTAGCAGCGGCAGCTAATGGCAACAACATCGTCATCGGAAAGGCTCCACCGCTGGGGCAGCAGTGGCGACGCAACAACGGAAGAAGGTGGAGAAAACCAATGGGTCGAAAAACTAACCATAACAGTCGCGACTACCGGCGACAGCTTCATCTTCAACAGAAGTGGGCAGCGACGGTAGCTTCTTGTTGGTTTTCTGACTCCAACGACGATGGCAATGGCCTGAGATGGCGGCAACCACAATGACAACTTCTTTGATCTCCAACTGGTGCAGCTTCATTCGACCGGTCTTGGTGGTTTTTCCCCGGCTACACAAGACATCCAGCGACAATAGTGATGGTGGCGTTTCGATGGCGAACATCAGGTGGGATGGTGGCGACGGATGGAGGGAGTGGGAGGTATAAGGGTGGAGGCTATTGAATGATTCTAAGGTTAGGGTTTGGATGGGGCGACGGGTTATATACCCCAAGCCCTATAAAACATCATCCCATAACGAAAAAATGGTCCCTCTTTCTTCCTTTTCTTTCAAAACGAATCCATAATTTACCCTATTAGCCCCAGCCATCCAAAATCCCTTCAACTAATGTCCAATATTTTAGCAAGCAGGCCTTCCCTCTACAAATTATTTTCAAATTAAGTCCTCATGTTACCAAATGGACCCTCTTCTGCAAAACCTTTTCAACTTAGGTCCATAAGGTACTCTTTTCGCCCCTACTTCCATAAATCCTTTCATATTAAGTCCAAATGATACCAAACACCACCTGACTTCTGAAAATCTTTACAAAATAAATCCCACAACCTACACTTTTAATCCCTAACTTCTAAAATTGTGACAACTAACTCCTCGAGACCAACACCTTGCTATATTACTATTGATTTTAGGGCTACTATACATTCATTAATTTGTCTATTTATTTATTTAATATATGGGGCGTTATGCTATTCATACGAAAATCTGATGTATGATCATAACAATGAAATTTTTGAGAGAATACATTTGTTCTTGAACTCGATTCCAAGTCTTTCTCATGTATGTGTTCGTATGTTCTTCAACTTGATTCCATATCCATGACAACCTCTTCAAAACCTAAACCCATAAATAACTATGTAGTAGAATACTACAACAAGAATTTTATCAACTTTAATTCTTTCGGAATTTTATAAATATTAAAACCTATATATATATATATATATATATATATATATATATATATATATATATATATATATATATATATATATATATATATATATATATATATATATATATATATATATATATATATATAGGGTTAAGTTCAAATGAGAACACTATTTAATGTCAGAACGTGAGAACACTATTTTATTTACTATTCTACTATTAATTTTGTATATACAATGGTATGACGTTATTCATCAACAAATATACAAACAATCACACATTAATATTCACATTTAAATTTTGTATGTATAACTTTATGACGTTATTCAATACTGAATATATGAACAATCACACATTTAACATTCACATTAGAATGTACTAAATTACTACACATATATAAAAAAATTATAGTAGAATAGCAATATAGAATTGAATATATTCATATTATAATTACCACAATACTATACATATTAAATTAATAATAGAATACTAACATAAAGTAGTGTTCTCACGTTCTCACATTAAATAGTGTTCTCATTTGAACTTAACCCTATATATATATATATATATATATATATATATATATATATATATATATATATATATATATATAGCTTAATCTAAGAGAATATTTCTAATAGAATTGACAAAATTTTAAGATCAAAATACTTTTTGAGATTGACTTTATGTATATTCTAATAGAGTGTTCAACTAACATATTTACTAAAGACATAAACAATATATCACAAAGAGTGCATCCAAAAAGCTTAATACAATCAACCATGTTAAATTGTTACCTAAAATATAATTCCAAAAGAACCCTGGCAAAATGATTTTTATATGATTCTGTTAGAATATAACACTCTGTACAATTATTCTAATAAAATTATAAAATTGTTGCAGAATATTCTTAAAGAATGAAACACTTGTCTTCAATAAGAACACCACTTTGACATCTTGTGAATAAAAATCAAATCGTGATTGAACAACTAAATGAAATCATCTTGCATAACATTATATTTTTGGTGACGGAGTGGTGGCAATGTTTATTATTTTATCACTGAGTACAAATAGTTTTAGAAAGTTTCATTGTTAATGCAGAAAAAAAGCATATACCTTTCTAAGAAATAAACTACTGCCTCGACCAAGCTTTACATCAAATGATTGTGTAACATCCGAAATTCCAGGTATCAAATTATAATTATTTATTTTTATCAAAAGAAGGACTCGACGAGTTGACGCCTTGAATTGTCGAGTAGGACCGCGATTCGCTGACTGGATTTAATGAAGGGACTCGACGAGTCCGCGCTGTGAGCAAAAACCCTAAATCCTCGGGTATGTGCCCTATTTAAGGGATCTTATGGCCCACATTTGCGACCACCTTTACCTTTGAGAGCACCAAAGAACTAGAGAGCGTAGAGAGAGAGAGAGAGAGAGAGAGAGAGAGAGAGAGAGAGATAGATGGATAGATAGATAGATAGATAGATAGAGAGAGAGAGAGAGAGGAATACATTTTCATCATCTCTAGTTTGATTTTGCAAGGAATAAGGAATGAGGGTAAGCTAGATGGCTTAAGGAGCTTAGATCTGCTACCATTTTATCAGAAGAGGCTACTAGAGTTATGGATCTATGCTCAATCTTGTGTTTATGGTGATCTACTTGAATCTAGGGTTTTCTTATCCCTTATTTAGCTTGGATTCGAAGCTCATGAGGTCCCAAGGTGGAATAGATCTTAGATCTGGACCTTAGGAGGTCCAGAGAGTCCCACCCATTCTGTAACTGTAACGACCCAATTTCGTTTTTAAAACATTACTTTAGAAAACATTAACAATTAAAACATTAATTAGTTAAACCATTTCACATTGACAACCAAGTTTAAAATCCATAACAAATAACAATCAAAATATCAGAGTATCAATCCCAGGTAAAACACATAAATGCGGAATTAAGGAGTGCGTGTGTGATGAGCCGCTACCGCACCTGCTCCTTTCCCTTAGCTGAAGAAGTACCTGAAACAACAACTGAAAAACGTAAGAACAAAGCTTAGTGAGTTCCCCCAACTTACCACATACCATGCAAACACATAACACAATTACTGTCAGGCTATTCTGGGGTGCCTGACTACCCGGTACGGCCATTCTGGGGCGCCGACTACCCGTGCGGCCATTCTGGGGTGCCATCTTACCCGTGTCAAGCCATTTTGGGGTGCTGAGTACCCGTCGGTCCTGACAACCGATCCTCAGGGACTAGTCCCCTACTACTACCTTTATCGCATATAGCATAACAAGCCAGCATGCAAACATATCATCATACATTATCAGACATTTCTAGGGTGTCTGCACTACCTTTCGGTCCTAACAACCGATCCCTATTCTATCACATAAAACAGATCATGCTAGCACATAACATATCAGGTAGTAGCAAACCAAGATGATATCACAAAGACGATCATCTAACAACAAATCCTACTGGTGGGACTGCATTGTGGCCGTAGACCCACCGCTACTGGAAGGTAACTCACCTCAAAGTAGCTGCTGATCTGATTGGGAACTGATTGTCTACTGCTGCTGCTGCGGAAATCCTCCGACAGCAATCCCCTAAACATACTCAATCAATTACTACTAATTGTCCTTTGGGTAAAATGACCATTTTACCCCTGATCATGTCATAAGACAAAGTCAGAGTCAACTTTCAGTTGACCCGACTCGCCAAGTTGGCTCGCCAACTCGCTGAGTCCCTAGCAAATCGTCTGACCTGAATCCCGTCCCTACTCGTCGAGTTGGGCGCTGAATCGATGAGTTCTCCTTCTAAACTTGAGGTTCAAGCCCTTCATCCTACTCGCCGAGTTGTATGAACAACTCGCCGAGTTGTATGAACAACTCGCCGAGTTCATCTTCATCCGATGAACACTCAATGTGAGACTCGTCGAGTTGTATGAACAACTTGCCGAGTCTGTTCTTGATCTATGAAGATTGCCTTGGAATCGCCGAGTCAGGAAATGACTCGCCGAGTCCTTCCATGGGTGAGTTTAGCTTCCAACTCACCGAATCACACCCTGTGACTCACTGCTCACACTCGACACTACAAAAAGGGGACGACTCGGAGACTCGCGAACAGACTCGCCGAGTCACATGAACGACTTGCCGAGTCGTTGCCATGCAACCACTAAATACACAGATTTTCTTGATTCCAGTCCATGCTATTCACAGATCTGGACTCCTAGAACATGAATCACACGTAAAGTTTCCAACTTTACGTGTAGATATTCACCAATACGGGTTTTAGGGTTCAAAATGCACTCAAAATGGTAGATCCAAGGTCTTCATGCAGTGAGGGTCCATAAAGGCTACAGATCTGAGCTATTGGAGCTCAATCATGCCTAGATCTAAGGGCCAAACAGCTTATTAAGAAATACTTAGCACATATAAGCTTGGGGAATGGCTCAAGAATGTCTTAAATGAAGCAATAAGCATAGAAATAGGGGAAAAACGGGATATACCTCAATGGAACTGCTGAGAGAACACAATGGGGCTTGGATGGCTTCCCTTCTTCTGGATCTACTTCCCTTTTTCTTCAAAACCTTCAAGAGCACACAACAAATGCTTCAACTCTTCAAAGAACAAGCTTAAACGAGGGTTGGGAGCTCTGGGGGTGAATGGGGGCTGGCCTGGGGCGGATGTGTTGCTTAAATAGGGTGCAAACCCATGAAACTTAGGTTTCATCCAACAGCGGTGACTCGCCGAGTCGCCAACTTAACCATGTCCTGGGTCCCGTCCTTACTCGGCGAGTCGGACCTATGACTCGCCGAGTCCAAGGCTAAAAAGAAGGAAAATACTCAATAAGATTTACGTACCAGGAACCAGGTGCCACAGTAACATCCGGATTCCCAGGTATTTATTTTATTTATTTATTTTGGAGTTTGTGGAGGGACTCAACGAGTTGGTGCTTAGACTCGCCGAGTAGGGTCGTGGATTCTCATCCAGGTTCATGACTGGACTCGGCGAGTCCATGCTGTTTAATGAAACCCTAATTTCCCAGGTTTGGGACCTATTTAAAGCCCCTTAGGTCCGTCATTTGCGGCTACCAAACCCCAGAGAGAAACCCTAAAAGAGCTAGAGAGATTGTGAAAGGAAAGGAGTCATTTCTTGATCTTTGTGGTTGATTCTTGCAAGAAGGAGGTGTTTTCAGCTTAGAGGAGACCAAGGAGGTGGTTCATCTGTGGATTTCGAGCTAAAGATTTCATCTTTGAGGTACTATATCGCCCCTTTATGTGTTTTGTTGGAGGAATACATAGATGTAGAGTTTTCATGTCCTTTAATGGAAGAAATTGTGAGAATATGGCCCCTATTTGCTTTGAGACTTCGGATCTAGACCCATAGTGGTCTAAAGAGCTTATCTCAGCTTGCTTTATGTTAAGCTATAGAGGTGTTGAGCTTAGGATGTTATTTTTGAGGCTAAATCACCAAGCGAAACCTCCTAGACGTCCCAGGAGTGTCAAGATTTGAGCTTTACGTGTTTATCAGGCTTGGGAAGGTCAGATCTATGGATCAAAGGAACAGATCTGACCTCAGAAGGTCAATTGAATTTGTGCATGGTATGAACTCGCCGAGTCTGCCGAGTAAAGCTAGGGTTTCCCGTAAATCACTCAGTGAGTAGACTTGCCGAGTTGAGGGAATAACTCAGTGAGTCAGAGAGGGATTAGAGGATAGGGGTTCAAGGTGGAACTCGCCGAGTTGATCTTGAGACTCGGCGAGTTGAGTCGGGGTGGCCCCGCGATTCATGCAAGGTGTGACTCATCGAGCAAGGGGAGGGACTCGACATGCCAAGCGAGACTAGAGAGTTAGTGGACATGTGTAGACTCTCCGAGTCGCCCAAGTGCACTCGACTAGTCTGGTCAAAGTTTGACTATTGACTTTGTTGGCTTTTAGGGATTGGTCAACAATAGGGTCTTTGAGTCAAGGGAGGGGTAAAATGGTCTTTTACCCATCTGAGGATGCTAAGAGAGGGTTGGATCTAGTCTCGAGAGTTATATTTATGAGCGTATCTTATTTTATGTGATTAGGCGGAGGCTAGACTATACTGCTACCGAGTTAAGGATTTACCGAGACATCAAAGGTGAGTCTTCTCACTATACTTTACCTTGAGTGGTAATTAGAGTTATGTGATAGAGTTATTGTATGCTATTTATGTGATGTGTTGCACTGCATTATTTCTATGTGATTTATGCCATGTGTATATCAGAGTATATCAGAGTTAGAACCGGAAGGTTCACAAAGCTAGGACCAGAAGGTCCACAGAGTTAGGGCCCAAGGGCCCACAGATTTATAGCCTCGAGTGGCTAGTATGTGTTATGTGTGGTATTTTGGGGAACTCAATAAGCTTTATGCTTACAGTGTTATGTGTTACGTGTTTCAGGTACCAGTGATGATTGCGGGAAGGCGCCGACATGATCTATACACACGCCCACGAAATTTATTATGATTTGATATTGAGAAATGTTTTGTGAACAATGATATGATACAACGAGATTTTATTAATGAATGTGTTTGGAAATGTGTTTTAAAATGTGAAAACTTGTCTTAAAATTTACGGTGTTACACATTATGCTTTATATTGTTCCATTAGAGGTACGAACCTAGGGTGCCATTTTAGAAGCTGTTTCACCAAAAGAAGCATTATGGACGTTGAATGAGTGCAAAGACTGGACCTTTACGTGATTATCGAGCTTTAGGAAGTTAGATCTACAGGTTAGAAAAATATATCTAACCTCAAAAGGTCAGATGAGTGCGGCTATGGAAGAAACTCGCTGAGTCCATAAGAGAACTCGACGAGTCGAGTCGAGGATGCCCCGCGATTCATGACTAGTGGTAACTCGTCAAGTGGAAGGTTCACTCGATGAGTCGAGCAAGGCTTTAGAAGGATCTAGAGGACACGCTTGGACTTGCCGAGTCACCCATGTGCACTCGACAAATCTGGTCAAAGTTTGACCGTTGACTAGAGTTGACTTCAATTGACCTTGGGGTTTTGGTCAAGCTGAATCTAGAGGGGACAGGAAGGGGTAAAACGGTCTTCTACCCAATCTTTAGGGATGAGTACTAGAGAAATTATTGATTAGAGATGTTGTTATTTTGATAGGAGGAGGAGGCTAGGTCGAGTTATCGAGCTAGAGACTATCTAACATCGTACGAGGTGAGTCTTCTCACTATACATTACCTAGAGTGGTATCTATATGCAGACCGGAGGGTCTTATGTGTATGTGTATGTTTGTGATTATGTGCAATGTGTTATATGTATGCTATGTGATATATAGACCGGACTAGAGGGTCCAACGACTCATGAGGCCAGAGGGTCCTCGATCAGACCGGACCGGAGGGTCCAACAAGCTAGACCGGACCAGAGGGTCCAACGAAATACGAGACTGGAGATCCCACTAAGGCACATTGACCGGAGGGTCATACCGAGTTACAGCCTCGAGTAGCTTATGTGTTGTATGTGGTATTTTGGAGAACTCACTAAGCATTTATGCTTACAGTGTTTTGTGTGATGTGAATAAGGTACCAATGAGGACCGTAGGAAGGCACCAGCATGATTTGTACACACTGATGGAGAATTATGTATTTGAGATTCTGGGATATGTTTATTTGAGATGAGATGTGACAATTGAGTTTTTGAGATGAATTATGTGAATTATGTTTGTTTTAAAATGAAAAATTGTTTTAAAATTTCATGTTGTTACAAGTTGGTATCAGAGCCTTGGTTTGAGGGATTCAGATGCATCTTCTGGCATATCTGAACTCAAACTGAGGATTTGAGAGAAATTTTTATAAAATAAACAATTTTTCTGATAAGTAAAAGATTTTGAGACATGCAGAATGGAGCAGTATGTATGATCAGCCAGCGCCCAAACGGTGATTTCCCAAAATACCCTTACATTATGTGATATGTTATGCATGCTAGAGTAGGCTAGGTATTCATATCGAGGATTAGAGTGGCCTGATTTGTGATGCTTTAGCCTAGGGGATTATTGCTACTTTGAGATGCTTCGAGAGTGAGTAGGTAGCAGCGAGGAGCTTACGAGTGGTCTATTAGAGAGTAGCATGTGATTAGAGAGATATAGAGTACTTGTGATCTGGGATCCGAGGAGGAGGACTTGGGGTGGATATTGATGCGGTGTGGAAGGTAGTATATGGCCGTACTACTGGAGACACTGGGTCGGTGAACAGTCCAAGTAAGAATCCTTTGAGTACCAAGGAACGAATAGGGTTGAGGATCGAGTACGAGTCTACTCGAACGAGTCTCTTATACGCCGCACACTAGGGGGCAGCGACGTTAGCGACAAGGAGATTCGTCAGATGATACATGACAAGGTTGCCGTGGCGATCCGGGAGGCTATTCCGGAGATGTTTGGGTCTATCAAGACCACGCTGATTGAGACGTTTGATGAGAGGTACAATGTTGTTACCGAGGTGGCTGCTGCTGCAGCCACATTAGTTGTTGTTGTCGCGAAGCCACAGGGGGGTGACTCATTGCTGTACCTAGAGTTCAGCAACATGAAGCCACTAGAGTTTGATGGGACTCAGGATTCGATAGCCGCGATGAGGTGGATTTCAGACATTGAGGGATGCTTCTACACCTGTTCTTGTTCGGAGCATCTGAGGGTTCGGCTCGCTTTGAACCAGCTTCGCTTGGGAGCGAAGGATTGGTGGAAATTTATGACGGCTGATTTCACTTCTGCAGAGATTACAACGGTGACCTGTGAGAGGTTCACCACCATGTTTTGAGATGAGTATGTTCCCCCGGTGGAGAGGGAATGGATGGCGCAGGATTTCTTGTCCCTCAAGCAGGGGACAGAGTCCGTGACTGTGATTACATGGATGTTTCACGAGTGGGTGTTGTTTTGCCCTGAACACGTGTCATCTGAGCAGGCACGTATGAGCCGATATTTGAGCATTTAGAGGAGGGAAATTCGAGAGATTGTGGCAAACTCGACTTACCGGAAATTTGCTGGAAGAGGGATATGAAGCTAGAGACTTAGGCCAGGGAGGATGTTGAGTCTCAGAGGAGGGACAGGCGACCTGGACAAGTACAACCGGCAGCCAAACGGGTAAAGCCCGCTGATTCGAGATCTGGGGTTCAGAAGGGCCGCACTTGTGGGAAGTGCAGTAAGAGCCATGAGGGAGTGTGCATAGTAGGAGTGTTCTACAAGTGTGGCAAGGAGGGGAATTTCGCGAGGGATTGCCCCAAGGGGTTTGTAGTTTGCTTTCACTGCAATCAGACCGGCCATCAGAAGGCCGAGTGCCCACAGTTACTTCAGGGATCAACACAAGGATCTGCATCTACTGCTAGAGCTACCGAGGTCCGGCCAGCGAAGGCCAAGACACCGAAGGCTCACGTGAGAGCCTTCCAGTTGACAGCGGAGGAGGTCCGCGCAGTGCCCGATGTCATGGTTGGTATGTATTCTTTCATTTATTTATCCTGAGTTAAGATATTGTGCTTATATTATGATATGCGTAGGTACTTTTATTGTGAGTTCTGTCCCTACTTTGGTGTTATTTGACTCGGGTGTGATTCGATCACTTGTGTCGTTGGCATTTAGTCAGCACATCAGTATTCGACGAGAGGCGTTGAGTCGATCTCTGCGAGTTTCTATAGCCGACGAGCGAGCGGTGGATGCCACAAATTTGATTCGAGGATGTGTACTTGAGATTTTTGGTGTTAAGTTCCCGATAGATTTGGTACCATTTATAATGGTTTTTTATTGAACTTTTCCATATATATATATATAGGGTTACGTTCATTTGAGACTACCTATATTTTGCGAGACCGTGAGACGCATTATTTTATTTATTTATTTATTTTTTTAGTTAATTCAAGTTCCGAAAATAATATTTAAAAAAAGAATTTTTGGATTTTTCCATTTATTTTGCATTTTAAAATTAATTTTTAGAATATGTACAGTGTAATATTCTATTAGAATATTTCACGTATTTAAAAAAAACGGGATTTTTTTTTAATTTTTTTTAGTTAATTCAAGTTCCGAAAATAATATTTAAAAAATAATTTTTAGATTTTTCCATTTATTTTGCATTTTTAAATTATTTTTTAGAATATGTACAGTGTAATATTCTATTAGAATATTTCACGTATTTTTCAAAAAAAATGAGATTTTTTTAAAATTTTTTTATTTTAATTCAAGTTCCGAAAATAATATTTAAAAAAAGAATTTTTAGATTTTTCCATTTATTTTGCATTTTAAAATTATTTTTTAGAATATGTCAGTGTAATATTCTATTAGAATATTTCACGTATTTTATAAAAAAAAAACGGGATTTTTTATATTTTTTTAGTTAATTCAAGTTTCGAAAATAATATTTAAAAAAAGAATTTTTGGATTTTTCTATTTATTTTGCATTTTAAAATTATTTTTAGATTTGGTCTCACGGTCTCACAAAATTAGAATGATCTCAATTGAATCGTCAAAAATTTCAATAAAAAAAATCATAAATTAGTTAAATTTGTGATAATTCGTAACAAAATTAGGATGGTTGATAACTAAAATTGTGAAAAGATCCTCCATTAGTTAAAAATTATAATATATGATTATTTAAATAGTTTGATGATTGAATTTATCTATGGTTATTTACTTATTTTGTTAGGATATGAGTAATATTTATTTTTTTAAAAATAAATTATAGTACAATTAAGGGTTTCCAGCTAGACACCGATTTATCCTCGCATAGACTGATTAGTTCTTTAATACCAGTCGACCGTCCGACAACTATCCAATCATAAACCATAAGAAAAAGATGTCGAGAAAAAAGATGATCTAATTCTTGTAAAATTGATAGATACCACAAGACCAAATGTTACTTAGGCCAAATGTTACTTAAGAGATGAAAGAAGAAATGAAGAGCCTTATCCTAGTCCATTAAGACAACCATAGATTCTAGGGACAAAATCATTTTAAAGGGGATAAAATCATAACACTCGACATTTGGGGTTAAAATTTTATAATAGTTAAATTAATTAATGATTCACTTAAAAATTATTTTGAAAGGGCTCTAATGAAGGTGTTTCACAAATTTGAAGATGTTGGTGAGCTTTCAAGAATAGAAGACACATATATGACATTCACTTACCAACACCTTTCTTAAGTTGGATCTGAATTGTATAACAGATGTTAGGTTCCTGAATAAAATTATTAGACTCCTAATGTTAAGAAATTCTCATCTTGAGTAAATGTAGTACATAGTTCAAAGATGAAGGACTAGTCGTGTGCAAGTGTGAAAGTTAGATTGACTTAAGCCTCTTTAGTTTAGCATTTCAACAATGTACATTCCAATATCTAACAAATCATACAGCAACAAGAACAAAAGTTGAAAACTACAACGCTATAAATTGATATAATTGTTTAAATACATTATAAAAGCAAATTGTTAATCTTCCATTTATCCCACAACATGATCATCATCAAATAAGAGAATCATCATCTTCATCATCAAACACCTTAATTTCTTCAATCATCCTAACAACTTGATCCATCTTAGGTCTCGTTTCCGCATTCTTCCCAACACACGCCATGGCTATCTGAAGCATCTGCACCATCTCTTCTTCAATATTCGCATACTTCATCAACTCCACATCAAACACCTCCGCCGTCCACTCTTCCCTCACCACCGACTGCACCCACCGCGGGAGATCCACCACCTCCTCCGGCCCTACCGCCGCCTGAACCGGCGCTTTTCCGGTGAGTATTTCAAGTAGGAGAACACCGAAGCTGTAGACATCGGATTTTTGAGTTGGTTTTTTGGATTCTATTGTTTCGGGGGCATGGTAGCCTGAGGTGCGAGGGGGTAGGGTAGGTATACCCATGATTTGGGTCAACCCGAAATCTGTGACCCGGGCATGGTTTCCTTGCGTGATTAGGATATTCGATGATTTGATATTTCCATGAGTTAGTTTTGAATTGTTTCCCGAATGGATATGAGCGATTCCTTTTGCAGTTTCTAGAGCAACTCGTAATCTCGTGTCCCAATTCAGTGTTCTTCCTAAACCCCTGTTACCTGTGTTCAAGATCGATTTTAAGGATAAACGTAACAAATAACAATATAAAATTAGGGTTTTTCTTATCAGATACCATGTAATAAAGCAGACAAGCTTCCGGATCCTGCGCAATCATAAATCAATAGTTTTTCATCTTTGGAATAATAATAAGCAAGAAGAGGAACAACATTTGGATGCTTCGCTACACTTCCAATAATCTCCATTTGTTGATCGAATCCTCTTTTTCCAACAACAACTTCTTTCAATCTTTTAACCACAACCATTGTCCCTTCACCTAAAATCGCTTTATAAGTTGTTCCATAACCACCTTTTCCCAAAACCTCTGCGGATGCTCTAAGTAAGTCTTCAAGGTCAAACTTTTGAGATGACACATCGAAGAAAACCAATTTGTTCCTTAAATTCTCTTGCAATCCACTACTAAAGTCCTCTTTAGGTGTCTCGATTCTCCCAACACCTAAACCTTTCCCTTTACTTCCATTTTGCACCCCTTTCTTCTTTCCACAAAACACCATTAATAACAAAAGAAGAAGCAATAGCACCGAAGAGGAAACAACCGAAATGGCAACCACCCCACCTTTGCTTAGCTTCTTGTTGTCTTTTCGTGAAGTGGGTAGTCTTTGCGAGGGCGGAAATGTCATTTGTGGAGGAGGTAAAACACGATTTGTAGATGGAGAAGGTGAGGATGAAGAAGTTGGAGATGGAGTTGGTGATGGGGATGGGGTAGGGGTGGGGGAGGGGGAGGGGGAGAGGCATCGGGTAAGGGGTGGCCCACATAGTCCGGAGTTCCCTCCAAAAGATGAAGATGGGAATTTTTTCAAAGATGATGGAATAGATCCATTGAGTTGATTGTTACTTACATTAAAACTTTGGAGATTTGTTAAATTTTGGATCGAATTAGGGATGTTTCCGGTGAATGAATTGGAGGAAAGATCGATGGTAGAAAGTTGGGAAGAGAGAGAGGAGGGTATTTCACCGGAAAATTGGTTTTTGTTGAGATAAATATTGGAGAGAGAAGGGAGGGAAAGAATATCAAATGGGAGACTTCCATTAAGGAAATTGGAATGAAGGCTTAGGATTGTAAGGGCATTGAGATTCCCGAGAGTATTGGCCGGAATTGGACCATAGAGTCCAATTCCGGGCAACCGGAGAATGGTTACACGTTTTCCATTGCAACTGATTCCGGCCCATGATTTGCAAACCGAAGTGTTGTTTTTCCAGTTGAGTTTTCGACCTTGTGGCACACTTCTTGCAAAGTTGAGAAGGGCAATTTTGTCCGAGTTTAAATCGGCGAAACTTAGTGAAAAAATTATAAGAAGGTGAAACAACAAAGAGAGTAGCTTCATTGTGCACTTAGAGAAAGATGATTATCATGTGCATGTCTTTTTAGTTTCTTCTTTTATTAGTCCTGATATCATAAAAGAGAGGTATCAGTTAGAGTAAATTACATAAATGGTCCCTATGGTTTGAGTAATTTGCGCATTTGGTCCCTAACTTATTTTTTTAACTCGGAAGGTCCCTACTGATTGTTTTTATTACGTGTCTGGTCCCTATTGTTTGTTTTTGTTACGCGCTTGGTCCCTGTCATACCTAAAAAGACTATTATTTAAATAGAAAAAAATAATGCAGTACGTAAGGTAAGGTGAGAAGGGTGAGATTAGGGGTGTGTTTATTTAAATAAATTAAAAAATAAAGGGAAAAATAGATTTTTTAAGTAAGACAGGGACCAAGCGCGTAACAAAAACAAACAGTAGGGACCTTCCGAGTTAAAAAAATAAGTTAGGGACCAAACGTGCAAATTACCCTAAACCATAGGGACCATTCGTGTAATTTACTCTATCAGTTATTTGTACATTGAAAATGAAAAAAGGAGAGGAAATAGCTGTTAAAGTTTTATATAAAGAAATGGACATATTGTCTTTTTCCATTTGACTACAAAGGTGTTAAAGAATTTGTCATATTCTTATTTTGATTGTTACTATACTCTTATTAAATTACTAGTTTCTCATGCCAAAATAATCAACTTTTTATTAGTAGTTTAATAAAAAGGTTTGACATTTAGGTAAACAACTAAACTGCCATGATTACATGACTAAATAAATAATATATATTACGGACCATAATTAATACCAAACTAGCTTACTTGTGGTATTGTGTATATTTAATTCCAGTTTGATAAGCTTCTTCAGAAACTTCCAAAAATCAAAAAAAATTTAGAACCCTAAATGAAATCAGGAAGTTGTAAAAGAACAAATTAACCTTAATTAACTACTAAATCCGCGTATTCTACTATTGTGGCTTCTACATCTTGCTGTTTAAACTAAACCCTAGAAAACCTTGTAGCCAGAAAATTTCATGCTTCAGATGAATCAAATCTGGCGCCAAACTTGGAAAGTTTTCGAAGATTAGATTTAAAAGTAATCAAACAACTACACATAATATGCAAAAGTCTGAATATGTTTACTGTGAGAGAGAGAGGAGGAGGAGAGAGTACCGTTGAGTTGTCGGCGATCGTCAGCTATTAGAACTCTCCGGCGACCTGAAGCGCGAAGAAAACGGAGAAACAGCTTAGCAGAAGCCAATTACACAGCTAGATTCGCTTTTCACATACATTTCTTCTGTACAAATATAAAAAGCACGAATGCAACTACATTTTCCTTACCTTTCAGAGATTATGAAGCAGAATAGACTCTTTGAATTCAAATTACTCACACAATCTACTCACATGTGTGTGTAATCAAGGAGAAAAATGGCGGTTGAGTTGAGAGCTACTTCGTGAAGTAAACGGAAAGTTGTATGTAAACAAGAACACAGATCTCGAAATCGATGGCTTCCTTTCACACACACATAACAATGTGTGTGTGTGTGTGTGTTTTGGAGAGTGAATAAAGAAAGGGAGCAGAAGCAACTGCTCTGTTGACGATGGATGTTGGGGACAGGCAGTGCAAATATTATGGCATGAGTGGCTAGGCCGACGCGTTTTATATGGGATTAATTATTAAAAAATAAACACACAAATATGTTTATATTATTTTAATCCGTTGAATACATTTATAAAATAAAATTCATGTTTTATAAATAGATAAAAATATAAAAATATTGTTTTATAAATAATTCTTTAATCAGTAACAAAAAGTTACTAGATAATTAATTTTACATATTTAGTTATAAGTATATAGTTAGCATTTTTAGGTAAAAAACTGTGTTTTGTATTAATTTTGTGACATATAACAGTATTAAATAAACTAAAATTTTGTATAACTCAATCATTATGGAGTATATTCATTTTTTTGGAAAATAATTTATTTTCATTATTTTGGAATAGAAAATTTATAGGCCAACCGTAGAAATGTTAAATACACATATAGCTTTTTGGTACAACAAATCAACAACTTATCACCATACTTCATTGTTTTGAGTTTTTGAAAGTAGATTTATTAAATTAATTATTTTTAAAATATTACAATCTTTTCTTGCGTAAGTACATTACGTTTTGTAGGTTTGACTTTTTATTTATTCAACTACCCCATGAAAAATGACCCGTTTCTTCCATATAATATTATATTAGTATAATCATAATATCAAAAGTAGGATGTGTACGAAGATTAAGAGCCAAAAACGGTTTGAATTTTATCATATATTTATGAAAACTAAAATTATAATGAAAGAAAAAAATACGATAAGCAGGACACGATTATGGCAAATCTTAATAAAAAGCTCAAAACAAAAAAGTTAAATGAAGGCCTAATATATGCTAAAAAAAACCTCCCTCAAATTTACAGTATGATACCAATAACATTCAAAATTTGTTGGAAAACAACCAATAATATTCTTTCCTGGTGGTAGCGGTATGAAACCGTATGTATGGTATGGTAAAGAGTAGTCGATTTATCAATCATAACATCTTCCCAGAAGGGTGCTAGGGTTTGATCAATTCCAAAAGCAATTTAAAGAATTAACCTGCAACATAAATTTTAATTTTAATTTTCATTTACCCCAAAGATGATCGTATTATACATCAATAATCAACTAACCATAAAAGGTTTTGGACCATACATTTGATGCATACGTATCCTTTAATGCATGAGATGACAATCACAATTGATTGCCGATATCAATATCTTGCTAGACACCAAATTGATCAAACTTTATTCTTCCTCATTGGTTTGATGAATTTGTCTATCTCTATGAAATGAGAGGGAGAGGATTAGGGTTAAATTAGGTTGCTTGTTTTTTATTGGTAACCTGTGTTCCGATAACTACTTTATTGGGTTTTTTATTCAAAAATAGTTTCAAAACTCAAGATTTTAGCAAACGGAAGACTTTAAAATTTGAATAACATAAAACTAGTTTAAACCCATCAAGGACCTTCTTGCAAAATTTGGAAATAAACACATCAACCAAAGAAGGAAGAATAACAAAAGACAACCTTTGTAGCATTTGAATCCTCAAGTGGAGGCTTGAATGTTAATATAGAATGAAAGTAGAACTTTACCTTTAGAAATCCACCAACAAGAACTCAACTTGATGTAGATGTTAGTCTAAAACCCTTAAGCTCTTAAGCGTTAAGTGCATATCAAAATATGACTTAAAAGAGCATAAACAAGTAAGCAAAACTCCAAGTCTTGACAAAAGCTATAGAGAATACATGCATGCATGCATGTTACGATTTCTACAAGTGAGAAAAGAAAGAGTGAAAGCCTTCTCATAAAACTCACGCTTTAACCATAAGTCCTCAACACTTTAAGCACATCATGTTCCTAAAGTTTAAGTGTCCCCCATGCTTTTAAGACATACCATGCTTTTGATTAAACAAATCAAAAGCCCATGCTTCTTGTTCCTCCATCAACCTATGGTTTTAGACCAAATTTTATAAAAACTTCCAAACTCTTTTATAAGTTACAAACTTTGGCTTTTGGCTAAAAGACAAAAGTCTTTCTAGTCCAAAAAGATGTAGATTACTTAATAAATCATACCATATAATATATTATCTTACTTGCTAATGAAAATTAATATGTCCATGAAATAAATAATTTTCAATTAGTTATAAAAGTTTATTGAATATTTATTAAAATCAATTTCTAATAAATAATCAGTTGTATCAAGTTGTTGTTAATGTGACCCTTTAGGATCATATATTATCTAGCAATATCATTTTATAATGACTCTTGGGCATATAGATCATTTAATCTCTCACTTACACAAGACTCATTATATCGTGATATAGACGGTGGTGAATATCTAACAATATTTCACTGCCCCTAGTAATACATGACTTGGTGCCATTCTTGTAACATCCCGTTTCCTGCTATTTTGGGCTATGAGCTGGAAGTCGATTGTGTAAAGCTTGGGCCTTAAGGAGACAAAGCTTAGTCCTTGTAGAAGGAGGTAATGATAGTTAAGAGATTTAACCTTTAAATTGTGTTGGGCCGAAGCGTAAAAATGGAAAAGTCATAGGCCGGGTTGTTACATGAAATATGGATTTTTGTTCGAGAAGTTTTTAGTACAAGATATTTGGATAATTTTGTGGGCTCTTCAACACCTTTCCGTGGATATAAAGAATGTCGAAAATAGAGTTGGAATGAAGAAGTTATAACAGTTTGAATATAGTGATGGAGGTAGTAGTACACTGACACGTATTCAAGAGTGTACGTCGAGCCAATTGATGAAGGACTATGCGAGTTTATCACGTCTGAGATTATGAGAGGCATCCTTAAGGCAACCCCGGTGATGTTCGGGTCGATCAGGGGGGGGGTATTATCGAGTTGATGGATGAGCGTTTCCAGGCCTTTCGAGCTAAGCTGGCTTCCGGTCAATACGGAGCCCACACTCTCTCCCTCAAGGATTTCAGGGGATGTGTGACACCAGAGTTCTATGGGGCGAAGGACCCCATTACATCCAGATGATGGATAACAGATATGGAGTATGCCTAAATGACTAGCTTCTACCCTAAGGGGTCGAAGGTGAGGTTTGTTGCAGGCTGTCTGAGGGAGTGAGCCTGAGATTTGTGGGAGGAGGTTGGCCATTCTATGGGGACCCCAGGCATTGAGGCCATAAACTGAACGGATTTGGTAACCCGGTTCTGAGTAGATTTTGCACCAACTGTTGAAGTGCAACAGCTAGCGAGGGAGTTCCTGGATATGCGGCAGACGACTGGGATTGTAGCCGAGATCACCACCAAGTTTAGAGACAGGTTTATTGGTACCCCAGTATGCGGCAGATAAGGATACGAGGAAGGCTAGATACCACGGCATAGGCTAGATACAACGACATGTTGAGATCAGATATCAGGGAGTTTGTTAGCTTTTCATCCTATCAGATATTGGAGGACATGATATATTGGGTTCGGGAGCAGAAAATTGATTTAGAGCACATAAGGAAGAGGAAAGATGAGCAGATTCAGACGATTGGGGTTTCAACAAAGAAACCCAAGGTTTTCGAGTCTAGATTGAGGGGCCAACAGGGTTTAGGCCACTATGGCAAGTACGACAGGATGCATGATGGGGTTTGCAGGGTGGGTGGTTTGGACTGCTTCAAGTGCGACAATATAGGGGACATGATTTAGGATTGCACTGCCACCATCACCACCCATGTTTCAGGTCTGATATGCTTTTATTGCAATAAGAGGGGCCACAAGAAGGCCGAGTGCCCGAGATTGACAACATGAGCGGTTGCCACACCCACTCCAATGACATTGAGGATCACTGATGGCCGAGAGTGCAAGTAGGTGACCCCTGTATCGAAGAGCAGGGCTTTTTAGCTAACAACCAAGGAGGCGCATGAGACTCCTGACGTGGTTACGAGTATATTTTCTAATTATTTATGCGCTTTCATTATTGTTTATGCTTATGTTTTATATTGTGATATTTAGGGACGTTCTTAGTGATCAAATTTCCTGCTCTGGACCTTTTTTTATTTGGGTGCTAGCCGATCGTGTGTATCTATAGCGTTCATCAAGAGGTTTGATGATGCTCCCAAGGAGCTAGATTATCAATTAGAGGTGGAGATAGCTGATGATCATTTAGTGAGTATATCGAGAGTTCATTGGGGTGGTACTCTTGAGGTTTTCTGAGAGAGGTATCTGATCGATTTGGTTCCTATTCCTTTACACGAGAGCAAAATCATTGTCGAGATGGGCTGGTTGAGCCCTAATGGGGTGATGATTGACTACAGGCGCCCGTTAGTATGGGTTCGATCCCCAAGTGGGAGAGAAATTATTATCCATGGAGAGGGTGTCCAACATAGATGGACTCTCTGTTCAGTTGTGAGGGCTCATAGATATTTACAATAGGGTTCAGGTTTGTGGCTTATGTATTGGATACCAAAGAGGAAAATAAGAGGTCGAGCGATGATGTGCTAGGTTTTCGGGATTATGCAAATATGTTTCTAGAGGACTTACCCGGAGTGCATCCAGAGAGGCAGGTGGAGTTTTGTATTGATCGTTCCAGGTGCGACTCAGATAGCCAAGGCACTCTATCAGTTAGCGCCGCCGAAGATGCAGGAGTTGTCTACACACCTGCAGAAGCTGCAAGACAAAGTTTTTATCATACCGAGTAGCTCACCTTGGGGAGAACCGATATTATTTTTGAAGAAGAAGGATGGCTCCCATATGATGTGCATTGATTATTGGGAGCTGAACATGTTGACGGTGAAGAACTGTTATTCGCTTCCGAGGATTGATGATTTGTTCGACCAACTTCAGGGTGCGTCTTGGTTCTCCAAGATTAATTTGCGTTCATGCTATCATCATATGAGGTTTCGAGAGGAGAATGTTCAGAAGAAAATCTTCAAGACTTGTTATAGTCATTACGAGTTTGTGGTGATGCCATTCGGGCTTAGCAATGCACTAGCAGTTGTAACGACCCAAATTCTCAAAAGAAAAATTTTCATTTTTAATTAATCAAACACATTTCCAATGATTCCGAATAGTTGTTTTCAAATCCACATTCATTATAATTTATTTAAAAACATCAGTGTGTCCCGTAAAACATCGGTGAGAGAGTGCACACTGCGCCATCACACCTTGCCTTTGCCCTTGGGCTCAGATTTATCTGAAACAAATCCACAAACCGTAAGCTAATGCTTAGTGAGTTCCCCAGAGCATACCACACATACACAAGCCACATAACACATATCATACTAGCTATAAAGCCATCTCTACCACATACATATCAAGTTATCCATAAGCTATCTCTACCATATATCCCTGCATAAGGATGAAATGGGATCCCCCACATGGTCTTATACCTAAGTGCCGTGGGCTCCTCCTATGGTCTTTCCCTGTCGGACAACCATGGGATCCCCCACATCGTCTTACATCCAAGTGCATGGGCTCCCCCATGGTCTTTCATGCAAACATCAAAAAATACGAACATACAAATTATCATAGAGTCAACTATCATACCACATATCTCTGCTATAGCTAATTTATAACACCTTATAAAGTTGAACAATTTTTTTTTCACTTTTGGAAACCATAAAATATCATTTGTAATCATAAATAAAAACAACATTGTCTCAACATTGTATCAGTACAAAACCCAAGATCAAAATACATAAACTCCGGTGTGCGTGTGTACGAATCATGCCGGTCCCTTCCCGTGATCATCACTGCTGCCTGAAACACATAACACGTAACACTATAAGCATAAATGCTTAGTGAGTTCCCCAAAATACCAATCTAACACATAATAGCCACTCGAGGCTGTAACTCTGTTGACCCTCAGGTCTATGTGTCTCAGTGGGGCCCTCCAACCCCAACTCTCTATGGGCCCTCTGGCCCTAACTCTGTGGACCTGAATGTCCTAACTCTGTAACTCTGAATCATGCATAGCACATATCACAATAAATCATAGCACATAAATAACATGCAATTACACTGGCATATAACTCTGAAATACTCTATCACATAACTCTGTTACCACACTAGGTAAAGTATAGTGAGAAGACTCACCTCGGGTATCTCGGTAATCTCTGAATCGGTAACTCTGGTCTAACCTCCACCTAATCATATAAAATAAATACCCTAATTATTATAACTCTCAAAGGCTAGACTATGTCCTCTTATGACACTCTCAAAAGGGTAAAAGACCATTTTACCCCTCTCACAACTCAAAAGGCCCCACAATAGACCATACCCTAAAAGTCAACCCAAAAGTTAACTTTCCGGGTTACGCTGCGCGTACCAGATGTGTACGCTGAGCATACCCGGCTGCTTCTCAGGATCGGGGAATGCCACCCAGTACGCGGCGTGTACTGGGATTACGCCCGACGTACTCCCCAGCTTCAACCCCTTAACTCTTGAGGTCTTAAACAGTTACGACTCACGTCTAATTTCTAGATCTGACCACATCATATCTAAGCCTTTTAATCCATAAAGTTGATGACTTTATGCCTTTGCATGGCTGAACAAGCCATCAACTCCCATAATATTCCATCCTCTAACCCTAGAAGGCTTATTACTCAAGCATGACCTCAAATGAACACTAAAGATGGAAACTTTATGGCTCTAAATCACTAATAGCACTCAATGGGGACAAATCTCGGACCATGGAGCACTTTACACTCATAAAGTCTCCACCTTTGGGGTTTTTAGCCCTAGAAATAGCACATGCAACAACAAATCAAAAGAAGAGGAAAGTTTTGAACTTTATACCTCTAAGTGTAGTCCCTTGCTCTGTAGATCTCAGATCCAAAATGGCACCTCAAGCTTTAGCTTCCAAGAACTCCTTTCCTTCTTCTTCACTAAGTCACCAAAGCACAATTAGCTCCAATAACACTCACACACACTAAGGATGGTAGGAAGCTCTCTTTTAGGGTTTCACTCACTGATATGGAGGCTGAGAAATGAGCCTTTGCACCACTTAAATAATGCACAAGACGGATTAGGGTTTTGCTCCTGGGCCAGGTACGCCCGGCGTAACTCTGGGTACACCCAGCGTACCTTGGCGATTCCGCATCCAAACTAAGCACACGAGTACGCACAACGTACCCCTCTGGTACGCCCAACGTACTCACTTGCTAAATTCTCTCCACACAAGGGCTAATCATGACTAATGAAAAACAATAAGGGTAAAAGAAACGCACCTGAATCTCGGGGTGTTACAATTCTCCCCCACTAGAAACAGACTTTGCCCCCGAAGTCTCATTCCTCGAACAACTCTGGATGCTGCCCTTGCATCTCCGACTCTGACAGCCAAGTCATCTCGTACCCCTTCCGATGTTGCCACTAAACCAAAACCAGAGGCACTTCCTTGTTCCTCAAAACCTTGATCTTCCGATCCCTGATCGCCACCGGTCTCTCAGCATAATTCAGACTCGCATCCACCTGAATATCCCAATGGCACCACTGCCGAATCATCTGCTACACACTTTCGTAACTGTGACACGTGAAAAGTGTCATGAATCTGACCCAACTCTGCAGGTAGCTCCAAGCGATACGCTACCCTGCCCACCCTTGCGATCACTCTAAACGGACCAATATACCGCACTTGTCACAAGTGCGACCCTTCTGGTTCCCAGATCTCGAATCAGCGGGTTTGGCCTGCTTGACTTCCGACTGAGACTGAGCCGACCGCCGATCCTTTCCCTGAGACTCAACATCCTCCCTGGCTTGGGTCTCCAACTCTATTTCCCTGTTCCGGGAATTTGCCTGAAGCTCACCAAATATTTGGTACGATGAGTTTGCCACGAACTCTCGTATATCCCTCCTCAACACGCTCAAATATCGGCTCATACGTGCCTGCTCGGAGGACACGTGCTCTGGGCAGAACATCACCCTCTCATGGAACTTCCGAGTAATCGTCGTAACCGACTCAGTACCCTGCTTGAGGGTCAGAAACTCCTGTGCCAATCGCTCCCTCTCCACCGTGGGAACGTACTCATCTTGGAACATAGCAGTAAACCTCTCCCAAGTTACTGCAGCAAGTTCAGCAGGCGTGTAGTGCGCTGTCACAAACTTCCACCAGTCGTTCGCTCCCAAGAGAAGCTGGTTCAGTGCAAACTGAACTCTCAAATGCTCATGGGATGAGCGGGTAAAGAGACACCCCTCCATGTCTGATATCCATCTCATCGCTACAATCGGTTCCTGGGTCCCATCGAACTCTGGTGGTTTCGTGTTGCTGAAATCCCGGAACAACAACGCATCACCACCCTGCGGTCTCGTCGCAGCTATAGCTGCAGTGGCTGTAGCAATAGCATCCTCAGAAAGAGCAGTGTATCTCTCATCAAATGTCTCAATCAGAGTGGTCTTGATAGACCTGAACACTCGATAACTCTACCCTACTTGTTCCTTAGTGCCCTAAGGATTCTTACTTGGACTGCGCACCAACCCGGTATCTTCAGTAGTACGGGCCCAATACTACCGTCCATACCGCATCGACATTCATCCCAAGTCCTCCTCCTTGAGCCCCAAATCCCAAGTACTCTACTCTCTCTATCATGTGCTACTCACTAGCAAAACTCTCATAAGCACCTCGCTGCTATCTAAATCACTCTTAAGCATCTCTAGCAGCAAAACCCCTAGACTAAGGCATCATATATCAGGCCACTCTAGTCCTAATAAGAATACCTGGTCTACTCTAGCATGCATATCGTAACTCATCATATAGCATAACATAACATATCTGATAATCACTTATTATGAGGGTATTTTGGGAAATCACCATTCGGGCGCTAGCTGATCGTACACACGGCTCTGCTCTGTTTGTCTCAAGACACTTTTTACTCTTTTTTTTTCAAAAATATTATTTTTATTATTAAAAATTTCCTCAATTCCCGAGTTTGAGTTCAGATACGCCCGAAGATGTATCCGAATCCCTCAAACCAAGGCTCTGATACCAACTTGTAACACCTTATAAATTTGAACAATTTTTTTTCACTTTTGAAAACCATAAAATATCATTTGTAATCATAAATACAAAAAAAAAAAAACATTTTCTCAACATTGTATCAATACAAAACCCAAGATCAAATTACATAAACTCCGGTGTGCATGTGTACGAATCATGCTAGCGCCTTCCCGCGATCATCACTGGTACCTGAAACACATAACACATAACACTGTAAGCATAAATGCTTAGTGAGTTCCCCAAAATACCACTCTAACACGTAATAGCCACTTGAGGCTGTAACTCTGTTGACCCTCAGGTCTATGTGTCTCAGTGGGGCCCTCCAGCCCCAAATCTCCATGGGCCCTCTGGCCCTAACTCTGTGGACCCGAAGGTCCTAACTCTGTAACTCTGAATCATGCATAACACATATCACAATAAATCATAGTACATAAATAACACGCAATTACACTGGCATATAACTCTGAAATACTCTATCACATAACTCTGTTACCACACTAGGTAAAGTATAGTGAGAAGACTCACCTCGGGTATCTCGGTAATCTCTAACTCGGTAACGCTGGTCTAACCTCCGCCTAATCATATAAAATAAATACTCTAATTGTTATAACTCTCAGAGGCTAGACTATGTCCTATTATGACACTCTCAGAAGGGTAAAAGACCATTTTACCCCTCTCACAACTCAAAAGGCCCCATAATAGACCATACCCTAAAAGTCAACCCAAAAGTCAACTTTCCGGGTTACGCTACGCGTACCAGATGTGTACACTGAGCGTACCTGACTGCTTGTTAGGATCGGAGAACGCCACCCAGTATACGGCGCGTACTGGGATTACGCCCGGCGTACTCCCCAGCTTCAGCCCCTTAACTCTTGAGGTCTTAAACAGTTAAGACTCACGTCCAATTTCTAGATCTGACCACATCATATCTAAGCCTCTTAATCCATAAAGTTGATGAATTTTTGCCTTTGCATGGCTGAACAAGCCACCAACTCCCATAATATTCCATCCTCTAACCCTAGAAGGCTTATTACTCAAGCATGACCTCAAACGAACACTAAAGATGGAAACTTTATGGCTTTAAATCACTAATAGCACTGAATGGGGATAGATGTCATACCATGGAGCACTTTACACTCATAAAGTCTCCACCTTTGGGGTTTTTAGCCGTAGCAATAGCACATGCAACAACAAATCAAAAGAAGAGGAAAGTTTTGTACTTTATACCTCTAAGTGTAGTCCCTTGCTCTGCAGATCTCAGATCCAAAATGGCACCTCAAGCTTTAGCTTCTAAGAACTCCTTTCCTGCTTCTTCACTAAGTCACCAAAGCACAATTAGCTCCAATAACACTCACACACACTATGGACGGTGGGAAGCTCTCTTTTAGGGTTTCACTCACTGATATGGAGGTTGAGAAATGAGCCTTAGCACCCTTCAAATAGTGCACAAGACGGATTAGGGTTTTGCACCTGGGCCCAGTACGCCCGTCGTAACTCTGGGTATGCCCAACGTACCTTGGCGATTCTGCATCCAAACTAAGCACACGAGTACGCGCAGCGTACCCCTCTAGTGCGCCCTACGTACTTACTTGCTAAGCTCTCTCCACACAAGGGCTAATCATGACTAATGACAAAGAATAAGGGTAAAAGAAACGCACCTGAATCTCGGGGTGTTACATAATGTACCACATATCATACAATAGGCCGGCCTTGGTGCCTTAGACCTATTGGTATGGTGAGAAGACTCACCTCTTGAATGCTGGAATGGTAAGCTGATGATAGATATGTCCCACGCTGCTTCCTCTCAACTACCTATAATCGCCAAATGATTAACTTACACAATCCCATAAATACCCCCACAGACAACCTTGATCAAATTCAAAGTCCTCAGTCAAGGTCAACAGTCCATGTTGACCTTAACTCGTCGAACACCACCAACTACTCGTCGAGTTTCCTTGCATAACTCGTCAACTCGTCGAGTCACTTGAGTGACTCATCGGGTTTCATAATGTTTGCGACCATGAACTCACAACCGCAACTCTTGACTGCAAACCCCTCCAGTCAAAAACCCCTCAACCGTAAACTTCTTGGCCGACTCGTCGATTTGATTAAAGAACTCGGCGAGTTCCTTTAGTCTTTCTCATTTTCGGCCTTTTCCAGTAGAATGTAGAGTCCCAAACTTTAGATCTAACCTTCCCTAGTGTAGATGTCACGTAAAGTTGCAAACTTGATGTGCATGAAAGGCCTCACATGGCCATAACACCGAAACTAGTCTTCATGCAAGATTTTACTGCATGGAAAAGGATTGATCTGCCTAAAGGAGGCAACTTTATGCCATTGGGGAACTAAAGAGGTCCAGACCTGGAACCATATCCTTGTGATAAGTCCAGATCCGAGAATGACTCCATTTTGCACCAAAAATGGCCATTTACTTCCAAGAAGAGGGATCTAAGTATCTAAAGCTCAAGGTAACGACTTTATACCTCAAGATGGTGGCCAATACAGTGTAGATGTCGGATCTACTGCTTCTTTCCTTGCTCTTTGTTCTTGAAGCTCTAAAAATCCTTCACAACCCACCAAAAACCACTCATAAACGCTCTTACTTTCACTCAAGAGTGTTCACAGCCAGAAACTGCTTTTTGTAGTGAGATAGGGTGCTAGGGGAGGCCACAAGGGCAGTTAATGACCTTTATATATGGGGCAAACCTCGAAATTAGGGTTTCTTCTCTACAGCTCCAACTCACCAAGTCGGGCCTTCCGACTCGCTGAGTTGGTTCCGATCCGCGTGCATGGTTAAATGCTCCTACTCGACGAGCTGTACCCCCTTCCGACTCGGTAACGCTGGTCTAACCTCCGCCTAATCATATAAAATAAATAGTCTAATTGTTATAACTCTCAGAGGCTAGACTATGTCCTCTTATGACACTCTCAAAAGGGTAAAAGACCATTTTACCACTCTCACAACTCAAAAGGCCCCATAATAGACCATACCCTAAAAGTCAACCCAAAAGTCAACTTTCCGGGTTACGCTACGCGTACCAGATGTGTACGTTGAGCGTACCTGACTGCTTGTTAGGATCGGAGAACGCCACCCAGTATGCGGCGCGTACTGGGATTACGCCCGGCGTACTCCCCAGCTTCAGCCCCTTAACTCTTGAGGTCTTAAACAGTTAAGACTCACGTCCAATTTCTAGATCTGACCACATCATATCTAAGCCTTTTAATCCATAAAGTTGATGAATTTATGCCTTTGCATGGCTGAACAAGCCACCAACTCCCATAATATTCCATCCTCTAACCCTAGAAGGCTTATTACTCAAGCATGACCTCAAACAAACACTAAAGATGGAAACTTTATGGCTCTAAATCACTAATAGCACTGAATGGGGACAGATCTCGGACCATGGAGCACTTTACACTCATAAAGTCTCCACCTTTGGGGTTTTTAGCCGTAGCAATAGCACATGCAACAACAAATCAAAAGAAGAGGAAAGATTTGTACTTTATACCTCTAAGTGTAGTCCCTTGCTCTGTAGATCTCAGATCCAAAATGGCACCTCAAGCTTTAGCTTCTAAGAACTCCTTTCCTGCTTCTTCACTAAGTCACCAAAGCACAATTAGCTCCAATAACACTCACACACACTAAGGACGGTGGGAAGCTCTCTTTTAGGGTTTCACTCACTGATATGGAGGTTGAGAAATGAGCCTTAGCACCCTTCAAATAGTGCACAAGACGGATTAGGGTTTTGCACCTGGGCCCAGTACGCCCGTCGTAACTCTGGGTATGCCCAACGTACCTTGGCGATTCTGCATCCAAACTAAGCACACGAGTACGCGCAGCGTACCGCTCTAGTGCGCCCAACGTACTCACTTGCTAAGTTCTCTCCACACAAGGGCTAATCATGACTAATGACAAACAATAAGGGTAAAAGAAACGCACCTGAATCTCGGGGTGTTACAATTCTCCCCCACTAGAACCAGACTTCGCCCCCGAAGTCTCATTCCTCGAACAACTCTGGATGCTGCCCTTGTATCTCCGACTGTAACTCCCAAGTCATCTCGTACCCCTTCCGATGTTGCCACTGAACCAAAACCAGAGGCACTTCCTTGTTCCTCAAAACCTTGATCTTCTGATCCCTGATCGCCACCGGTCTCTCAGCATAATTCAGACTCGCATCCACCTGAATATCCCAATGGCACCATTGTCGACTCATCTGCTATACACTTTCGTAACTGCGACACGTGAAAGGTGTCATGAATCTGACCCAACTCTGCAGGTAGCTGCAAGCGATACGCTACCCTGCCCACCCTTGCGATCACTCTAAACTGCCCAATATACCGGGGTCCCAGCTTGCCCCTCTTCCTGAATCGGATCACTCCTTTCCAAGGAGATACCTTCAGGAGCACCAAATCACCGACCTGAAATTCGAGCTCAGATCGTCGCCTATCAGCATAACTCTTCTGGCGACTCTAAGCAGTCAACAACCTCTGCCTTACCTGCTGGATCTGCTCTGACATCTGAAGCACTATCTTCGTACTACCCATCACACGCTGCCCCACTTCTCCCCAACAAATGGGGTTCCGACACCTCCGCCCATACAACAGCTCAAAGGGTGGCATACCAATGCTCGAATGATAGCTGTTGTTGTAGGAAAACTCCGCTATGGGTAAGTACGTGTCCCAACTCCCACCAAAGTCCAACAAACATGCCTGGAGCATATCCTCGAGCGTCTGAATCGTCCGCTCACTCTGTCCGTCAGTCTGGGGGTGGTACGCGGTACTGAAATGCAGTCTAGTACCCAATTCCTCATGGAATTTCTTCCAGAATCTATAGGTGAAACGCACATCTCGGTCTGAGATAATCGAGATCGGCACTCCATGCTGTGCTACCACTTCCTTCACATACATCTCTACCAACCTCTCTGCGGAAGAGCTCTCCCTAATAGCGAGGAAATAAGCGCTCTTTGTCAACCGGTCTACAATCACCCAAATTGCATCGACGCCCCTCGCAGTCCTCGGCAATTTGGTGATAAAGTCCATGGCAATCTGTTCCCACTTCCATTCGGGAATCTTTAACGGATGCAACTTGCCGTGCGGTCTCTGGTGCTCGTCCTTAACCCTGCGACATGTTAGGCACCTCTCCACGAACCATGCAACGTCCCTCTTCATACAGGGCCACCAATACTCCCTTTTCAGGTCCAAATACATCTTAGTGGCCCCGGGATGGATCAAGAACTTCGATCGATGAGCCTCTTCCATCAAAATGGTACGCGTTCCGCCCACATGCGGCACCCAAATCCGACCCTGAAATGTCATAAGCCCTCGACCATTAGTAACAAACTCCAATACTTGCCCGATAACCTGCTCTCTCTTCTGGCTTTCTGGTCTAACGGCCTCGGTCTGAGCTCCTCGAATGGTGTCCAACACCGGAGTCATCACTGTCAATCTCATACAAATCACGCATCGGAACACTCTCCGCCCTACGACTCAAGGCATCGGCCACCACGTTGGCTTTCCCTGGGTGGTACAGGATCTCGCAATCATAATCATTTACCACATCCAGCCATCTCCTCTGTCGCATATTCAGGTTGGGCTGATCCATCAAGTACTTCAGGCTCTTATGATCCGTGTATATGGTACACCGGACCCCATATAGATAGTGACACCAGATCTTGAGGGCGAACACTACTGCCCCCAAATCTAAATCATGGGTTGGATACCTCACCTCATGAGGCTTCAGCTGCCTTGATGCATACGCTATCACATGGCCTCTCTGCATAAGCACTGCTCCCAACCCTGATATCGACGCATCACAATATACCACAAAATCCTCCATTCCCTCTGGAAGGGCTAACACCGGGGCTTCGCATAATCTCTGGCGAAGTGTCTCGAAGGAGGCCTGCTACTTCGGACCCCAAGCAAAAACTACACCCTTCCGGGTCAACTTAGTGAGTGGCACGGCGATCTTGGAGAAATCCCTGATGAATCTCCGATAATAGCCTGTCAGTCCTAGAAAAATCCTAATCTCCGTGGGTGACCTCAACACTTGCCAACTCATCACTGCCTCAATTTTGGCCGGGTCGACCAATATCCCTTTCTGGTTAATGAGATGTCCCAGGAACTGGACCTCTCGTAACCAGAAATCACACTTGGAGAACTTGGCATAAAGTCTCTACGATCTCAAGACCCCTAGGATCTCCCTCAGATGCTCCTCATGCTGCTCTCTAGATCTTGAATACACCAAAATGTCGTCAATGAATACGATCATCGAGCGATCCAACATCGGTCTACACACCCTGTTCATGAGATCCATGAACACCGCTGGTGCGTTGGTGAGCCTGAAAGGTATCACCACGAACTCGTAATGCCCGTAACGAGTCCTAAACGCTATCTTCTGGATATCCTCATCTCGCACCGTTACCTGATGATATCCATACCTCAAGTCGATCTTGGAAAACCAAGATGCTCCCTGCAACTGAATCGAACAAATCATCAATCCTCGGTAATGGTTCTTGACCATCAATTTGTTCAACTCCCGGTAATCAATGCACATCCGGTGTGAACCATCCTTTTTCTTGACAAAAAGGATAGGAGCTCCCCACGGCGAACTACTCGGCCGAATAAACCCCTTTCCCATCAGCTCTTAAAGCTTCTAGGATAACTCCTGCATCTCTGGAGGCGCAAGGCGATAGGCGCGACCCCCAGAACCAAATCGATACTGAACTCCACCTGCCTCACAGGAGGTACGCCCGACAACTCCTTCGGAAATACACCCGGGAACTCACGCACTATCGGAACCTCTCCCACAGACCTCGGTCTCTCCATCTCAACCCCCGCGTCCATCACATACGCTATGAATCCCTTACATCCATGCTGAAGACTCTGCCTCGCCCTGGCAGCTGAGCAAAATGCTGAACCGGAACGTGTACCCTCGCTGTAAACCGTAAGAACTCCCCCACTAGGGTCTCGCATGGTCACCAGCTATCGCTCGCAGTCGATGATCGCTCCAAATCTGCTCAACCAATCCATGCCCACGATGACACAGACATCCCCCATCGCAATAGGGACCAAATCTATCGGAAACTCAATCCTAAAAATCTCAAGTACACAACCACGAATCACCTCAGTGGCATACACCGCTCTCTCATCCGCTATGGAAACTCTCAGAGGTCGACTCAACGCCTCTCGACTAATACTGATGTGTTGGCTAAAGGCCAACGATACAAACGATCGACTCGCACCCGAGTCAAATAACTCTAGAGCAGGTACATAATTCACAAGGAAAGTACCTACGCATAACATAATATAAGCACAATATCACAAAATAAAAAAGAATACATGAAAGAGTACATACCAGCCATGACATCGGGCGCTGCGCAGACCTCCGCCGCAGTCAACTGGAAGGCTCTCCTTCGTGCCTTCGGTGCCTTGACCTTTGCAGGCAAAACATTCGCAGCTCTCATCGCAGCAGGGGCTGATCCTGGAAATGCTCCTTGCACTGACCCCCACAACTGTGGATGCTCTGCCTTCTGGTGTCCAGTCTGGTTGCAATGAAAACAGATTGAAAAACCCTTGGGGCGATCCTTGGCCACGTGCCCCTCCTTGCTACACTTGTAGCAAGATCCTACTATGCATATCCCATCGTGGCTCTTACCGCACTTGCCACAAGTGCGACCCTTTTGGTTCCCAGATCTCGAATCAGCGGGTTTGGCCCGCTTGGCTTCCGGCTGAGACTGAGCCGACCGCCGATCCTTTCCCTGAGACTCAGCCTCCTCCCTGGCTTGGGTCTCCAACTCTATTTCCCTCTTCCGAGCATTTTCCTGAAGCTCAGCAAATGTTTGGTACGATGAGTTCGCCATGAACTCTCGTATATCCCTCCTCAACACGCTCAAATACCGGCTCATACGTGCCTGTTGGGAGGACACGTGCTCTGGGCAGAACATCACCCTCTCATGGAACTTCCAAGTAATCGTTGTAACCGACTCAATACCCTGCTTGAGGGTCAGATACTCCTGTACCAATCGCTCCCTCTCCACCGGGGGAACGTACTCATCTCGGAACAGAGCAGTGAACCTCTCCCAGGTTACTGCAGCAAGCTCAGCAGGCGTGTAGTGCGCTGTCACAAACTTCCACTAGTCGTTCGCTCCCAAGCGAAGCTGGTTCAGTGCAAACCGAACTCTCAAATGCTCATTGCATGAGCAGGTAAGGAGACAGCCCTCCATGTCTGATATCCATCTCATCGCTGCAATCGGGTCCTAGGTCCCATCAAACTCTCGTGGTTTCGTGTTGCTGAATTCCCGGAACAGCAACGCATCACCACCCTGCGGTCTCGCCGCAGCTATAGCTGCAGTGGCCGTAGCAACAACATCCTCAGAAAGAGCAGCGTATCTCTCATCAGATGTCTCAATCAGAGTGGTCTTGATAGACCCGAACATCTCTGGTATCTCCGCCCTGATGGCCGCAACCACTTCCTCCTGAATGATCCTACGGATCTCGGCCTCACTCGTGCTACTGCTCTCTAGTGTGTGGCGTGTCCCAACCATGGTCTCCTTTTGAAATACAACATAAGAATATTAGAGACCCCCTTCGAGTATAATCACACTCGATAACTCTACCCTACTTGTTCCTTAGTGCCCTAAGGAATCTTACTTGGACTGCGCACCAACCCGGTATCTTCAGTAGTACGGGCCCAATACTACCGTCCATACCGCATCGACATTCATCCTAAGTCCTCCTCATTGAGCCCCAAATCCCAAGTACTCTACTCTCTCTATCATGTGCTACTCACTAGCAAAACTCTCATAAGCACCTCGCTGCTATCTAAATCACTCTTAAGCATCTCTAGCAGCAAAACCCCTAGACTAAGGCATCATATATCAGGCCACTCTAGTCCTAATAAGAATACCTGGTCTACTCTAGCATGCATATTGTAACTCATCATATAGCATAACATAACATATCTGATAATCACTTATTATGAGGGTATTTTGGGAAATCATCGTTCGGGCGTTGGCTGATCGTACACACGACTCTGCTCTGTTTGTCTCAAGACACTTTTTACTCTTTTTTTTTTCAAAAATATTATTTTTATTATTAAAAATTTCCTCAAATCCCGAGTTTGAGTTCAGATACGCCCGAAGATGTATCCGAATCCCTCAAACCAAGGCTCTGATACCAACTTGTAACACCTTATAAATTTGAACAATTTATTTTTTCACTTTTGAAAACCATAAAATATCATTTGTAATCATAAATACAAAAAAAACATTGTCTCAACATTGTATCAGTACAAAACCCAAGATCAAAATACATAAACTCCGGTGTGCATGTGTACGAATCATGCTAGCGCCTTCCCGCGATCATCACTGGTACCTGAAACACATAACACATAACACTGTAAGCATAAATGCTTAGTGAGTTCCCCAAAATACCACTCTAACACGTAATAGCCACTTGAGGCTGTAACTCTGTTAACCCTCAGGTCTATGTGTCTCAGTGGGGCCCTCCAGCCCCAAATCTCTATGGGCCCTCTGGCCCTAACTCTGTGGACCCGAAGGTCCTAACTCTGTAACTCTGAATCATGCATAACACATATCACAATAAATCATAGTACATAAATAACACGCAATTACACTGGAATATAACTCTGAAATACTCTATCACATAACTCTGTTACCACACTAGGTAAAGTATAGTGAGAAGACTCACCTCGGGTATCTCGGTAATCTCTAACTCGGTAACGCTGGTCTAACCTCCGCCTAATCATATAAAATAAATACTCTAATTGTTATAACTCTCAGAGGCTAGACTATGTCCTATTATGACACTCTCAGAAGGGTAAAACACCATTTTACCCCTCTCACAACTCAAAAGGCCCCATAATAGACCATACCCTAAAAGTCAACCCAAAAGTCAACTTTCCGGGTTACGCTACGCGTACCAGATGTGTACACTGAGCGTACCTGACTGCTTGTTAGGATCGGAAAACGCCACCCAGTATACGACGCGTACTGGGATTACGCCCGGTGTACTCCCCAGCTTCAGCCCCTTAACTCTTGAGGTCTTAAACAGTTAAGACTCACGTCCAATTTCTAGATCTGACCACATCATATCTAAGCCTCTTAATCCATAAAGTTGATGAATTTATGCCTTTGCATGGCTGAACAAGCCACCAACTCCCATAATATTCCATCCTCTAACCCTAGAAGGCTTATTACTCAAGCATGACCTCAAACGAACACTAAAGATGGAAACTTTATGGCTTTAAATCACTAATAGCACTGAATGGGGATAGATGTCATACCATGGAGCACTTTACACTCATAAAGTCTCCACCTTTGGGGTTTTTAGCCGTAGCAATAGCACATGCAACAACAAATCAAAAGAAGAGGAAAGTTTTGTACTTTATACCTCTAAGTGTAGTCCCTTGCTCTGTAGATCTCAGATCCAAAATGGCACCTCAAGCTTTAGCTTCTAAGAACTCCTTTCCTGCTTCTTCACTAAGTCACCAAAGCACAATTAGCTCCAATAACACTCACACACACTAAGGACGGTGGGAAGCTCTCTTTTAGGGTTTCACTCACTGATATGGAGGTTGAGAAATGAGCCTTAGCACCCTTCAAATAGTGCACAAGACGGATTAGGGTTTTGCACCTGGGCCTAGTACGCCCTTCGTAACTCTGGGTATGCCCAACGTACCTTGGCGATTCTGCATCCAAACTAAGCACACGAGTACGCGCAGCGTACCGCTCTAGTGCGCCCAACGTACTCACTTGCTAAGCTCTCTCCACACAAGGTCTAATCATGACTAATGACAAAGAATAAGGGTAAAAGAAACGCACCTGAATCTCGGGGTGTTACATAATGTACCACATATCATACAATAGGCCGGCCTTGGTGCCTTAGACCTATTGGTATGGTGAGAAGACTCACCTCTTGAATGCTGGAATGGTAAGCTGATGATAGATATGTCCCACGCTGCTTCCTCTCAACTACCTATAATCGCCAAATGATTAACTTACACAATCCCATAAATACCCCCACAGACAACCTTGATCAAATTCAAAGTCCTCAGTCAAGGTCAACAGTCCATGTTGACCTTAACTCGTCGAACACCACCAACTACTCGACCGTCGAACACCACCAACTACTCGTCGAGTTTCCTTGCATAACTCGTCAACTCGTCGAGTCACTTGAGTGACTCATCGGGTTTCATAATGTTTGCGACCATGAACTCACAACCGCAACTCTTGACTGCAAACCCCTCCAGTCAAAAACCCCTCAACCGTAAACTTCTTGGCCGACTCGTCGATTTGATTTAAGAACTCGGCGAGTTCCTTTAGTCTTTCTCATTTTCGGCCTTTTCCAGTAGAATGTAGAGTCCCAAACTTTAGATCTAACCTTCCCTAGTGTAGATGTCACGTAAAGTTGCAAACTTGACGTGCATGAAAGGCCTCACATGGCCATAACACCGAAACTAGTCTTCATGCAAGATTTTACTGCATGGAAAAGGATTGATCTGCCTAAAGGAGGCAACTTTATGCCATTGGGGAACTAAAGAGGTCCAGACCTGGAACCATATCCTTGTGATAAGTCCAGATCCGAGAATGACTCCATTTTGCACCAAAAATGGCCATTTACTTCCAAGAAGAGGGATCTAAGTATCTAAAGCTCAAGGTAACGACTTTATACCTCAAGATAGTGGCCAATGCATTGTAGATGTCGGATCTACTGCTTCTTTCCTTGCTCTTTGTTCTTGAAGCTCTAAAAATCTTTCACAACCCACCAAAAACCACTCATAAACGCTCTTACTTTCATTCAAGAGTGTTCACAGCCAGAAACTGCTTTTTGTAGGGAGATAGGGTGCTAGGGGAGGCCACAAGGGCAGTTAATGACCTTTATATATGGGGCAAACCTCAAAATTAGGGTTTCTTCTCTACAGCTCCAACTCACCGAGTCAGGCCTTCCGACTCGCTGAGTTGGTTCCGATCCGCGTGCATGGTTAAATGCTCCTACTCGACGAGCTGTACTCCCAACCTATAGAGTCCATGCACCAAAACCCTGAAATTAACTATATCAACTAATACCTGGAATAGGTGTTACAAGTCTCCTCGACTTGAACTAGACTTCGTCCCCGAAGACGGCTGATCCAAACAATTCCAGGTAGTGTTCTCACATCTCGTCTTACAGCTCCCAAGTCCATTCGGAGCCCCTTCAGTGCTGCCATTAGACCTTTACCAATATTATTTCCTTACTCTGAAGAAACTTGGTCTTCCTATCAAGAATCACAACCGGATTCTCGATATAGTTCAGACTCTCATCCACCTGAATGTTGTCCAACGAAATGACTACGGAATCGTCCGTGAAACACTTCCGAAGTTGAGACACATGGAAGGTGTTGTGAATCTGGCTAAGCTCCTCTGGCAGGTCCAAGTGATATGCCACCTTGCCCACCCGAACCGTGATCCTGAACGGGCCTATGAACCAAGGCTCCAGCTTGCCCCTCTTCCGAAACGTGATAATTCCCTTCCAGGGAGACACTTTCAACAACACAAAATTCCCCACCTGGAATTCAAGATCCGATCGTCGGCGGTCAACATAACTTTTTTGATGGATTTGCGCGGCCTGCAACTGGTTGTACACCTGTTGAATCATCCCAATGGTATTGAGCACTACTTTAGTGCTTCCCATAACCCAATGCCCAACCTCATCCCAACAGACCAGCGTTCGGCACCTTCGACCATATAACATCTCGAATGGAGCCCGGTCAATACTGGCATGGTAGTTGTTATTGTACGAAAACTCTGCCACTGGGAGGTATGTGTCCCAACTACATTCAAAATCCAACATACATGCTCAAAGCATGTCCTCCGACATCTGAATCGTCCTCTCACTCTGGCCATTAGTTTGGAGGTGATATGTCGAGCTAAGATGCAATTGAGTACCCAGTTCCTCGTGGAACTTCTTCCAGAACTTGGTTGTACACCGGACATCCTTGTCAGAGACTACCGATACCGGAACCCTGTGCCTAGCTACCACCTCTCGAACATAAATATCCGCCAACTTCTCCGTGGATATACCCTCGGAAATCTGAATGAAGTGTGCACTCTTCGTCAGTCTGTCCAAGATCACCCAAATGACGTCCACGCCCCTAGCCATCCTCGACAACCTTGTGATGAAGTCTATAGTGAGCTCTTCCTACTTCCACATGGGGATGGGTAGTGGTTGTACCTTTCCATGAGGCTGCTGATGCTTAACCTTAACCTTCCTGCAGGTCAAGCATCGCTCCACGATTCAGGCGATCTCCCACTTCATGCAGGGCCACCAATAACTTAATCTCAAGTCTCTATACATTTTTGTAGCCCCTGGATGTATCGAGAACTTCGATTTATGTGCCTCCTCTAATATCCTCTTCCTCACTCCCCCTGTCATCGGTACCCACACCCGACCACACTGCGTCAAGAGGCCTCAACTATCCTTTACAATTAATGGATACTGTCCTCGGATTTTCTCTATCTTCAAATTCTCTTTCTTTACTCTCTCAATCTGAGCCTCTTTGATCATATCCAACAAAGGAGAAATCATCGTCATCCTCATACACATGTCCCTAATCGGGGACCCCGTTGTCTTGCGGCTCAGTGCATCAGCCACCACGTTGGTCTTCCCTGGAAGGTATAAGATCTCACAATCATAATCCTTTAGCATGTCTAGCCACCTCCTCTGTCATATGTTGAGGTTCTGTGAATCCATCAAATACTTTAAACTCTTTTGATCGGTATAATTGGTGAACCACACTCCATACAAATAATGCCTCCAAATCTTGAGGTCAATCACCACTACCCCCAAACTCCAGGTTATGAGTGGGGTAATTTGCCTCGTGAGGATTCAACTGCCTTGAGGCATAAGCAATTACGTGCCCCCTCTGCATCAGCACCGCACATAACCCTGAAATCGATGTGTCATAGTACACTACTAATTATCCAACCCCTTAGGTAGTACTAGAATCATAGCCTCACATAACTTCTGTCTCAGGGTCTCAAAAACCATCTGCTGATCTGTACCCCACCAAAAGGTCACATTCTTCTTGGTCAAGTGGGTCAATGGTATAGCAATCTTGGAGAAACCCTGGATAAATCTCTGGTAATATCCTGCTAAACCCAAGAAGATACGAATCTCTGATGCATTCTTTAGTACTTCCCACCGCATCACAGCCTCAACCTTGGCTGGATCAACCAAATTACCCTCCAGATTGATGACATTCCCCAAAAACTATACTTCCCGTAGCCAGAAATCACATTTGGAGAACTTTTCATAAACGCCCTCAGGGACTCCAATACTTCCCTCAAATGCTGCTCATGTTGCTCCGTGGTCTTAGAATAGACTAGGATGTCATCACTAAATAGGATCACCAACTGATCCAACATCGGTCTACACACCCTGTTCATGAGATGCATGAATCCTGCTGGGGCATTGGTGAGCCCAAACGACATCACCACAAACTCATAGTGTCCATACTGGGTCCTGCAAGTTATCTTTGGTATATACACATCCCGACTCCTCATCTGATGATACCCTGACCGAAGATCAATCTTGGAAAACCAAGACGCACCCTGCAGCTGATTAAACAAATTATCGATCCTCAAAAATGGATAACGGTTCTTCACTGTTAGTTTGTTCAGCTCCCTATAATCGATACACATCCTGTAGATCCATCCTTCTTTCTCAAGAAAAGGATCGGTGCACCCCACGGGGAACTGCTCGGACGTACGAACCCTTAGTCTACCAGCTCCTGAAGCTGTGTAGATAACTCCTGCATTTCTGGTGGTGCTAGCTGGTATGGCGCCTTTGCTATCGGAGCGGCACCTGACACTAGGTAGATGCGAAACTCCACCTGCCTCTCCGGAGGCACTCCTGGTAACTCTTCAGGGAAGACATCCTGAAAATCCTATACAACTGGCAGACTGTCCACATCCGTCACGGTCTCCACCTTCGTGTCCGAGATATAAGCCAGAAACCCCATGCAACCCTGCTGTAAAAACCTTCTAGCCCTCGCATCCAAACAAAGGGTTGATCCCTGCAAGGCCCTCTCACCATGAATAACCATTTCTCCCCCACTTGGGGTTTGAACCCTCACCAACTGATGCTCATAATGGATCATGGCTTCGTTGGCCCCCAATCAATCCATCCCGACAATCACTTTTAGCCCTCGCAACGGTATCGAGACTTGGTCGACACAAAAACTCTCACCAAGCATGTTCAGGACGTAGTCCCGATACACCCTCACAACACTAATGGTGCAGTCATCTACAATATCTACGTCAAGTGGGGAGTCCCGAGTTCCAGGCGCATCCTAGAACTTCTTGCTAAGCGCAAGAGATACGAATGATCGGGTTGCACCGAATCAAACAAAACACGCGTCGACATAACATTGACCGAAAAGGTCCCTAGACAAGTATAACATACACATAAATCATACCGATCATAAATGGTGGAGTATAGTAGATACGTACCATCCACAACATCTGGTGCTACCCGAGCCTCCTCGATGGTCAACTGAAATGCGCGACTCCTCACCGTTGGAACATCCACCTTGGTAGGGTTGCTATTGGTAATCCTCAACGTAGCGGGTGCAGACGCCGCCACCGGTCCTCCCCCCGCCTGCAACCTTGGACATTTGGCCTGCTTATGGCCGGTCTGGTTGCAGTGAAAAAAAATCAAGCCCTTTTTGGGGCAATCCTTGCTTAATTGGCCCTGCTGGACACATGCTTATCATGCCAATCCTATCAGCCGACAAGCTCCACTGTGCGGCTACCATACTTGGCACACCATCCCCGGCCCTATTGGCCCCTACTAGATGAATCCGAGGTCTTAGGGTTTTTAGCCTGACCCACTGCCGTCTGTGCCTGCTCATGCTTCCGCTTGGTGCGGAAGTATAACTCAATCTCTCTATCATGGGCCTTTTCCACCATCTCGTTCTGGGTTTTGCACCCTGTAAAGCTCACAAACTCCTGGATATCATCCCTCAGCTTGGAATGATATCTCGTCCTCCGCATGTCCTCATCCGTAGCGTACTGTGCGAATAACAAAGCTCGTTCCCGAAACTAGGCAGTGATCTCCGCCACAATCTCGGTGGTCTGTTGAAGGTCATGAAACTCCCTCACAAGCCGTTGCACCTCAATCGGTGGTGCAAACTCCAGATCAAACCGTCTAACAAACTCGGGCCATGTTATCTCAGCCACCTTAGCTGCTCCGACCTGGCTAGTAACCTCGCCCCACCAATCCCGGGCCGTGTCTCTCAGCATGCAAGAAGCAAATCTAATGTTTTCCGCATCTGGGCAAGAAATCATGCACTAGGTGTTTTTGATATCCGCCACCCAGTATCGGATGAAAATGGGGTCCCTGACCCCCAAAAACTCCGGCGCCCTACACGCCTTGAACTCCCAGAACGAGGGAGTTTGGGCCCCAATCTGGCATGCATCAATCTCAGCCCAAACTTATCTGAGTCTCTCCTCCATGATCTCCATAATGCCCTCCTTGATTGTCCCGAAAATGACTGGGGTAGTCTCAAGGATGCCCCTGGTAACCTCGGTTGCAATAAGCTCGCATAGCCTCTCATCAATGACATCAATAGTGTCGCCTGATCCCGAAATTGATCCCCCTCGCTCCAAATCGTGTCACTACCATGTTGAATTGAAATATCATAAATCACAATAGTCAAGATTTCCATATAAGGGATCTTCCTACACCGGTCCTCCTTGAAGTCGTCAGATTTAACATTGGTTCAGGTACAGGTCATGTGCTTCCAACAGTACGGGCCCAATACTATCCTCCACGCCTACCTGTACCTTTCCCCATTACTCTACCTGATAACTCCAATTCGTCTCAACACCAAATCATATCCCACAACTACCACATACATCAATCTCAGGCTGTCCGAAGATTTACTCTACTCATGTCAATCAAACCAATCATAACAGGTTGTCTTTATGCATGCAAATTGTACACAGAAAAATGATCAAATAGACTTTTGAATGAAAGATTCTACCCTATGACCACAACCAAACAAGGAACAGGAAATAAGGCCAAATCAATCATTCTGAGGCTATAAGCTCCTATCCGTATATAATTTTAAAAGTATACACACAGTAAGTTCCATATAATCAACAAAACTCAAACATCAGTATAACATGGCTAACATATTGGGGAACAACTTACTTGGCACAGCTGATCACGTGCGTTGCACTCTCATCTTTTCATTTCTCTTAAAAAACCATTTTTATTTTACTTTTGAAAACAATTTTACCATTTCCTTAGTTTGAGTCCTAACACACTCGAGAGTGTGCTCGAATCCCTCAAACCAAGGCTCTATTACCAACTTGTAACGACCTAAATTCTCAAAAGAAAATTTTCATTTTTAATTAATCAGATATATTTCCAATGATTTAGAATAGTTTTTTTTTCAAATCCACATTCATTATAATTTATTTATAAACATCATAGTGTCCTATAAAAAAATCAGTGTGAGAGTGCACTCGTCGAAAGAAGTCTAGAACTGGAACCATATCCTTGTGATAAGTCCAGATGCGAGTATGACTCCATTTTGCACCAAAAATGGCCATTTACTTCCAAGAATAGGGATCTAAGTATCTAAAGCTCAAGGTAACGACTTTATACCTCAAAATGGTGGCCAATACAGTGTAGATGTCGGATCTACTTCTTCTCTCCTTGCTCCTTCTTCTTCAAGCTCTAAAAATCCTTCACAACCCACCAAAAATCACTCACAAATGCTCTTACTCTCACTCAAGAGTTTTCAAGGTCGTAAATTGCTTTCTATAGGGAGATAGGGTGCTAGGGGAGGCCACAAGGGCAGTTAATGACCTTTATATATATATGGGGAAAACCCCGAAATTAGGGTTTCTTCTCTACAAATCCAACTTGTTGAGTCGGGCCTTCCGAAACCCGAGTTGGTCCTGATCCGTATCCATGGTTAAATGCCCCTACTCGATGAGTTTTAGTCCCAACTCGTCGAGTCCATGCACCAAAAACCCTGAACTTAACTAAATCAAATAATACCTGGAACAGGTGTTACAACCTCGTTTATGGATCTCATGAACTGGTTTTATAAATCGATATCCTGGTATATTCTTAGACCAAGGAGCAGCATGAGGATTATCTACGAGAGGTCCTAGAGACTCTGAGGAGGGAGAAGTTGTATGCTAAGTTCTACAAGTGTGATTTTTGATTGCCTGAGGTGCAGTTTCTTGGGCACCTTGTCAACTAGAAGGGTATTTTGGTTCATCCAGACAAGATCGAGGCTGTGATGCAGTGGGAGATTCCGAGGTCTCCATCCGAAATTCGGAGTTTCATTGGGTTGGTTGGGTATTACCAGAAGTTTATAGAGAATCTCTCTAGGATCGTAGTCCCATTGACTAGGTTGATGAAGAAGTCTGCTACATTCCATTGGGAGCCGTAGTAGTAGATGACGTTTGAGACTTTAAGCTAGAAGTTGTGCGAGGCTCCGATCTTGACTTACGATAGGGTGTTGATGATTTCGTTGTATATTGTGATGAATCAATTTTGGGATTGGGTGTTGTTTTGATGTAGAGGGTTTGTGTGATAGCTTATGCTTCAGGGTAGCCGAAGCCTCATGAGGCGAATTATTCCCCTCATAACTTGGAGCTGGGGGCAGTGGTGTTTACCCTCAAGATTTAGTGACATTATTTGTATGAGGTTTGTTGTATCATTTACATGGACCACAATAGTTTGAGGTATATGATGGATAAACTAAATCTAAACATGAGGCAGCACAAGCGGCTTGATGTGGTGAAGGATTACGATTGTAAGAACCTTTATTACCTGGGGATGGCCAATGTGGTGGCTGATGCTCTCAGCTGCAAGATGCCTAGTGTCCCGATTAGGGATATATGTTTGAGGATGACAATGATTACCCCACTCTTAGATCATATTCGAGAGCCTAAGGTTGAAGCTATGAAGGAGGAGCATTGGAATAGTGAGCGCATAGTGAGTCAGGTGGATTATGTTGATTATGATAGTCCGGGATTGTTGACCCTTCATCGGAGAGTTTGGGTTCCATATTGCGGGGTGTGCAGAAGATCTTGATGGAAGAGGAAAACAAGTCGATATTTTCCATTCATATGGTTGTAACAAAAATGTACAAAGATCTATTACTTGATTATTGGTGGCCCTGTATGAACCAAGATGTGGCTTGGCATGTGGATAAGTGATTGACTTACCAGAAAGTCAAGGCCAAGCATCAGCGACTTCACGGAAAAACGGATTCGTGGGTATCCCCGTTTGGAAATGGGAAGAGATCACGATGGACTTCATCAAGAAGTTGCCACAGACAGTGCTCATTTCATTCCTATTCAAGAGAGCATCTCTACGGATAGGTTGGCAGTCATCTGTATCCGAGAAGTGGTAGCACGACATGGGGTTCAAGTATCAGTGGTTTTAGATTGGGATGTTAGGTTCACTTCCATGTTTTGGAAGAGGTTCTATGAGGAGTTAGGTACTCGGTTACACTTTAGCACAACTTTCCACCCTCAGGTTTATCGTTAGAGTGAGCGGACCATTCATAGTTTAGAGGACATGCTTCGGGCGTGTGCATTGGACTTTGGCAGGAGTTGGGATATGTATCTCCCTTTGGCAGAGTTTTTGTGTAACAAAAGTTATCACACCCGTATTGATTGACCTCCTTTTGAGATACTCTTTGGTAGGAAGTGTCGGATCCCGATTTGTTAGGGGGAGGTCGGGCAGCGAGTCATGGGTAGCATGAAGATGGTGCTTCAGACTACTAAGTTGACCCAGCAGGTGTGTAGGAGGTTATAGACCACGCAGAGCCGCCAATAAAGTTATGTTGATAGGTGGGTGTCAGATTTAATGTTTTAGGTCGGGGTCATTGTACTCCTGAAGGTGTCACCTTGGAAAAGTGTCATCTGGTTCAGGAAGCGGGACATGTTGGTCCCTAAATATATCGGTCCCTTTAAGGTTATTGCTTAGGTGGGCAGTGTTGCATATCGATTGGAGCTACCCAATGAGCTTATTTAGATTCACAACACATTTCATGTCTCCCAACTGCGGAAGTGTTTTGTTGATGATTCCACAGTGGTTACTTTAGAGGACATTCGGGTGGATGAGCGCCAGAATTATATAGAGATACCGGTTGCAATCATAGACAAAAAGACAAAGACCTTGCGAAACAAGGTTGAATGTCTAGTGAATGTGCAATGGAAACACTAGAAGGGTTCAAAATGGACATGGGATCCTGAGGATGAGATGAGGGAGAACTACCCAAGATTGTTTAGGAAGGAAGACTTCAAGGACAAAGTCTTATTCAAGTGGGGGAGAGATCCAATGCCCAGTGTTTCGGGTAAATTTATTAATTCCTAAGTGTTTATCTATTTTACATGGAGACCAAGTATGATCAGCGTACCTCGGAGGATCTTAGATATAGGGTTAACCCCCTGGTACGCTGGGTGTATGGGAGCCTGGGGCAAACCCTAAATTTTACGGTTTGCATCCTATTTAAACAACTTATGCCCTAAGATTCTTCTATTATTAGCCTTCATTGTCCTTATAAGCACTATTATCCCCAAGACTCTCTTGTTATCAACCTCCATTGTCCCTAGTACGCTGGATGAAGAGAGTCTGAAGTTAGAGTCTGTACAAGCATTTAATGCTTTTTGTCTTTTGTTGATGTAACAGTTCTTAGGAGTTTTTCTGCAAATCTTTTAAGTGTCAGATTTGTCAAACTCATTGTATTAACTATTCATTAGATTATATTTAATTTTGTACCATATTCCTCCTTTACTTTTTAAGGAGTGAATGTTTCATGAATTTATCACCAAGAATAGAAGTAATTGATATACTCTTCACATCAATTCAATCTCTCTTGCAAGTCAATTTCTTTCACTTAAATTATACTTGTTCTAAATTCTTTACCTTGATTATACTCAAACTTACTTCATTTTTCTACTTGAATACTTTGTTGAATATAATCTTCAAGTCTCCACTGATTACAAGACTTGAGTGGACCAACTAAGTAGAAGCAAACATTGATATTTAAGATTAATTCACGGTTTGAGTTTTCAAATCTTGTCCACGCATTAATTCTTGTTCTCAAAATTGGTATCATAGCTTGAGTGGTTGTCCTTTGATTCAATAAGAAAAAGTTATAGTTTATCTGAGATTACCTTGGTATCTCAATCATTTCTATGTTCAGGATAAAAGTTCTTCAATATACCACTTCTGCTCTAATATCTTAACTTCAATGGATGCTCCTAATCAAACTCAAAAAATGTATTCAATGAAAATAGCAAATAGCGTGGGTTGCTCTTCTCATGTCTCATTGCTAGTTGTTGAAGAGTATGATCACTACAAAGTTAGGAGGGAGAGATTTTTACTTGACAAGGAACAAGGCGAAGAAATCTGGAGGTTGTGAAAGAAGGTCCACATGTTCCGGTCAGAAAAACAGTGAGAGATGTTGTTGTAACTCTTATGGGCCAAGAAGATCAACGCCCAACACCTCTCACTGCTACAAACATCGAGAAATTGCATGCATACCATATTGCATTTTTCGAGATGGTGTTTAGTGTTCCTCCATCTCTCTTTGAGCACATTAACTTGTGTAAACATGCAAAAGATATTTGGGATACTCTTCAAGATCTGTTTGAAGGGTCCAAGAATATGAAAGATAAACGTCTGACTTCGGTTGTTAACGATTTTGATACTTTCACCACCACTCTAGGTGAATCCGTAGCCTCGACTTCAAGTAGGTATCGCATTGTTGTGAACAACATGATTGCACATAGAATAATCAGAACTCCTCTTGAGTACAATTTGAAGTTTATCAATAGCCTCAGAAAATGTTGGGGGAATGTTAAGTCATGTCTTCAGAGTAATGGATATCTGAAGAAGTTGAAGCTTTATCAACTCCTCAAAGAGCTATAAGGCCATGAATCTAATGTTGCACAGGAGGTCCTCTTGCCTTGGTTAGTCATGTTAACCCACTTAATCCGAACCCATCCGTGTCAGATCCCTTCAGAACTATCCCACCTATTTTGCCTTTTCAACCAACCTTCTCAACACCATCCACTCCACCTGTTCCGAACCATCCATAAAATATGGATCTCGATCCAGCTGAGTCCGAACTTCGCTTCCAACAGGAGTTTGCACTATTGTCCATGAAATACAAGCGTCTAGGGAATCCCAATCACAAACCGTATCAAAACCAATTCCAAACCCCTCATCAAAATAATCCTTAACCATTTTGTAAACCTTCATAGAACCCACCTGCTTACAAACCCAACATGTCCTCATCAAGTTACCCTTCGAAATCCCATGAAATTCTGAAGTCAGACAAAAACAAGATAGTTTTTCATAAGTGTGGACATGGTAACCATTTTGCCAAAGAATGTTTGGTTGCACCCACTCAGAAACCGAAGGTTAAGGATTCTGCATATTATGCCTGCAAAGCTCAAGAGACGGTAGCATGTGAAAATTTTTTTGTTACTACTGTGTCTAGAGATGTTGAAGGCTATTGGTCTTATGGAGATGAGGATGATGTGAGTACTAGAAGGAATATGTGTCTTATGGAAAGACAGTCAATCAAATGTGATGAAGGCTACTGGTCACCAGGTTTAGAAGGAGACGATGAATATGTTGAGCTGAGCTTTTGCTACACGGTAACCAATGATCCACCTGGTAGAAGCATCGTTTAGCAAGTAAAATCTATGATTACTGAAAATAATTTTTATTTATCTGTTTTTGAACCATATCTAACCTAGATCCAATCAGATATGACCATCATCCATAAAGCCTATGAGTCTGCCATAGATGTGAGAAGCTGGAAAGTGAACTGACTCGCCTTAGATTACATTTTGAAGATATAAAGCTTAAGATAGAATCACTAGAAAGAGAGCTTGTAATGTCTCAAGATGAATATATCATATTTAAAGACAAATGTGGAATCACCTTTTCTGAAAGAAATGTTTTAGTTTCAAATAACAAACGTCTCAATTCCAAAATTGATGCTTTACATAATTCAATTGATATTCTTGAAGCAAACGAATGGATGACACATAATTTTCGTCACCCATGGTCCAAAGCACCAGGCCTCGGAAGCGAGTTTCTTAAACCTATTGCTCGTCCCTTGAAGGTGTTGCAAAATCTAATTTTTATGGGAGATGTTCCGAACCGCAAACATTAAGATTACCCTGTCTCACCACTGTCACCCCTTCCTGAGGCTTCAGACCAATTCCAAATTTCTGATTACCGAGTTCCAATCTATAGGTATCAAATGTCCTGATTCCATGCCTCTTCCACCTTTGATACCCCTGGAACCGAATCAGTCTTCGGATTCATTCCTTGACATCATCTGTACTGGAGTTCATATTCCAAACTTCGTTCCTCCGAACAACTGTGTTGTTGAGGAAATAATTCCCATGAAAACTGGACATGACTTATAAATCAAATTTTGTTTGGGCATCATTAAATAGTGAAGTTGATGAAGAAATTGTATGTGATGATTCATCTGACTCGTGTATCTCTAATTCTAAAGTGATCTAAAAAATAAGTCTAGTGCTAATCAAGCCTACGTTTGACAATCCATCATCTGTACAAACTTCTAAGTAATCATTTAACTCTCAGAAGAAACCTTGGTTAAGTAAGAAAAATGTTGTCAACCCTAAGATCGAAGCCAAGAATTCCCTTAAGATAGAAATTTGGTCAATGCAAGATTCCATATTCATTGACAGATCCAAAAAGAAAGTATCTCGGACAGTTAGCTCAACCACTAGGAGACACAATACCTTCTTGCATGTTAAGATTCTTAAAAGGCCATCCAATTCTCCTAGTTTAGTCGCTCAAAACAAGGTTGTCAGTCCTAATCCGAAAAAGGTTACTATTGAGACTCATTCTATGAAAAATGACTCTCCTCAGACAATTTCTTCTGTCTTTATTGCTAAATTTGATGGTGCTATTTTCAAACCACAACAATTTACGAAACCAAATGTACCATCAAAATCAGCAAGCAAAGAACGAGTTGGTAAGAGCACTGTTGTTAAAAAAATCCTCAAAAGATTCAAAACAAAAATTTGAGTGGAAAGTAAAAAAGGTTGAAAATGCTTATGTAACTCCTGTCAACACAGTGATTCCTACATCTTAGAAAACTGTTAGTCTAAGAAAGCAGTGTCCAAACAACCTTTGGTTGAGTACGATTTATGGATTATGAAAATACCCTGACATTTTGCTTCTTTCCCAAAGTTTCTCGGAACAAAACTTTCAAAACACCAGTTGTTCCAAAGTCACGGTCTAAGTCCAAAGCCTGTGCCCAAGTCCCCAAACCTAACTCATAGCCTAAAAACTGAAAAACTCACTGATTTTGCAGGCACTTTATTCTTCATAACAAGATACAATATAGTATATTGATGGTGCTTGTTTCATGCGCATGACGGTGCATAAAAACTTTATGTGTGATGTCAAACTCGCTCCAAATGCTGGTTACGTGACGTATAGCAACAACTCAAATTCACATATCTGAGGTTATAACATCCTCACCAACATCAACTTCCCTATCTCTAATGTGGCATATGTAGCTAACCTGAAACACAACCTGATTAGTGTAGCTCAACTCACTGACTCAAACCGAAGAGTTGAGTTCTGCAAAAAGCATAACTTCGTCATGACATAAGATCGGAAAGACTGTCTAATCAAATCCAATAGTAACAAAAACATGTATCCATTAGACATCAACATGATCATTGGCAACCCTTAACTCTGCCTTGTCTCAAAGGTTGTTCCTAATGTTAGTTGGTTATGGCATCGAAGGCTTGCTCATCTAAACTTTCGCTATATGAATGATCTTGTTTCTGGTGAAAAGGTCTGAGGTCTGCCACTCCTCAAGTATGAAAACAATCGTCTCTGTGTTGCATGTGAATGTGGGAAGCAATCCAACAAAGGTCATCCCGTTATCATTGAAAAGTCAATTTCAGAACCATTAGAACTTTTGCATATTGATCTTTGTGGACATTCTACCGTATAAAGTCTGCATCACAAAAAGTGGTACTTCTTGTGATTGTTGATGACTACACAAGGTTCACTTAGTGCTTCTTCCTTAGGCTAAAATCAGAAACAACCTAGGAACTTATTAATTTCATCAAAGGAATTGAAATTCTCGGCAAAATTCCTGTAATAAGAATCTGAAGTGAAAATGGATCGGAATACACCAGTGTAAGCATTGAAAAATTCCTCTACGAAAAAGGCATCGACCATAATTTCTCCACTCCCTACACTCCTCAACAAAACATTATGGTTGAAAGAAGAAACCAAACTCTCGTTGAAGCCGCTCGATCAATGCTTAAATTTTCTAATCTACCACTTTATCTTTGGGTTGAAGTCTCCTTCACTCAAAACCGAAGCATCATTTATTAAAGGCTCAACATGACATCGTATGAAGCCATGAATGGTCATAAGCCGAGTATCTTGATCCTACATGTTTGCGGCTGGAGATGGTTTATCAAAAACAACTGTGATCAACTCACAAAGTTTCAACCCAAAGCTGATGAAGCAATCTTTTTGGGATACTCATCAAAGTCCAAAGCCTATAGAGTTGTTAATTGTCGAACTTATGTACTTGAAGAAAGCTTTGATGTTACTTTTGATGACAACTTTGTTCGAAATTATGGCGCAACTCATGTTACAACCCACACCATGGAGTCCGATTCTCCGTCACCAGGATCACCAAATTCCCAAATCATCTATGAAGTTGACTTTGAAATCCTATTCGGACATTTTGAAACTGCTCTTGACTTAGAATCTCGATAAAGATCATCCTCGTCAAATGCAGCTCCAATTTCTCAAAATGTTTCTGGTCCGACCCTTACCTTTCCTCCATTTGATTCTAAACCGTTTGAACCTTCTCAGGTTGAGGAAGAGAATAGTCATCCTTCCCTTGAATCAAGTGTGGATGGATTTCAAGATGCAACAAATTGATTCATTGAATTGATCCTATTTCGAACAACAACGAAGATGATGCTCACTTCTTTGACTTTCCGAACAAAGATGACGTCGACATATCCGGTTCAGAAGTTCAGGAGGAGCATCATCCTAAAATTTAAATTATCCAGGGGGAGCAACACAACCCCATTATTGCTGTCGGATCATCCACTGCACAAGAGCTTCCGAGATTACGCATCTGGACAAAGGATCATCCTCCAAATCAAGTCATCAAAAATCTCATTGCTGGTATTCAAACTCGCTCTGCTAAAAACATCCAAAATGAATGTCACTTCTTAGCATTTATCTCAATGGTTGAACTAAAATCCATCAAGGAAGCATTAGAACATGTTGACAGGATTACAGCCACACAAGAAGAATTAGCAGAATTTGATGAAAATGAAGTATGGAACCTCGTCCCTCCTCCTCATGATCACCTTATTGTTCGCACAAGATGGGTCTTGTAACATCTAGATTTTAGGGTTATTATTGTGTATGTTAATCTTGAGATTTAAGGAGAGACTCGATGAGTTGAGGGTCCAACTCGCCGAGTCGAGTTAAGTTGCTCGCGTGGATTTAATGAGTGGACTCGACGTGTCAGAGAACTAACTCGCCGAGTAGGTGCTGGGCAGAGAAACCCTAATTTTCAGGGTTTAGGACCTATTTAAAGGCACTTATAGCCTCATTTGCGACTACCTTTCCTTGAGAGCAAACCCTAAATGTGTATAGAGAGCCTTGAGAGTTTTAGAAGCTAAAACTTAGGGGTAGACTAGTGCATCTCTTGGGGAGAAGGGGAAATCATCCAACAAGGGAGCTAGAGAATCAGTGGATCTGGTGTAACTTCGTGCAAGGGCTTGAGTAACAGGTAAAAGCTTGCACTTTTCTTGTTATTTTGGTTAGATCTTGTAAATATGGAAGATCAAGGTTTCTTCCACCATTGTTGGGACTTTGAATGTATAAGGTCCCTTTTAAGGCCTAGACCTGAAATCTGGACTATAGAAGCACTTGAGAGACCAAAGATCCAAGATTTATTGAGCTAGAGTCTAGCTTTTGTGCATCTAGCCATTGTGGGAGCATGTTTTGGCATTATGAGTCTTATATGCCATGTTTAAACGTAAAGCTTGCAGCTTTACATGACAATCCACCCTTAGGATGGTAGATCTAGTGTTTAGAGTGATGGATCTGCCTTAAATCATATGAATAAGGAATCTGATCGAAGGGACTCGTCGAGTCTATGGCCTAACTCGACCAGTCGGTGAGGGTTTGTCCTGATGGGTTGATTGTGCGATAGCTCGACGATTTGGGGGTCAACTCGATGAGTTGAGCTGGACTTTTTGAGACTTCTGAGGATACGAGAGGACTCGACGAGTTGCAAGAGTGCACTTGACGAGTCGGGTCAAACATGGATTGTTGACTCGAGTTTGACTTCTGTTGACTTTGGGGTTTTGGTCAACATGAGTAATAGAGACCATGGAGGGGTAAAATGGTATTTTATACACTTCAAAGAGTTAGAGAGAGAAAGAATAGCCTTCGATTATTTGAGTTGTGAAAAGAGTATTAATTAGAGATATTCATCCTTTGTGTTAGGCGGAGGCTAGTTCGAGATCCGAGCGCGAGGTTAATTTCTCACCTTCTTGCGTGGCGAGTCTTCTCACTATACTCTACCTAGAGTGGTAACTATGTGTGACCAGAGGGTCTTATGTGCTTTCTTGAGTTATGCATGGTTGTGTGATATGTATTGTATTTTATATTATGTGTTACTTAGACCGAACCGGAGGGTCCAACGAACTATGAGACCGGAGGGTCTTAACCAGACCGGGCCGGAGGGTCCAACGAGCTGTGAGACTGGAGGATCCCACTGAGACACGTTGGCCGGAGGGTCTTACAGAGCTATAGCCTCGAGTGGCTAATTCTTTTTGTGTATGGTATTTTGGGGAACTCACTAAGCTTCGTGCTTACCGTGTTATGTGTTTCAGGTTCTTATCAGGATCGTGGTAAGGCGCCGGCTTGATTGTACACACATCCTAGTTGGAGATATGTCTCTGGAGGATATTGGATTTGTGATAAATGATTTTTAAAATGTGTTGATAATTTGTTACTTGTGAGTTTCAAGAACATGCAACTTGTGGTGTATTGTGTTTTAAAAATGAAAAATTTGGTTTAAAATTCACGTTGTTACATGTCTTCCGAAACAAGCTAGATGACGCCGAAGTTATTATAAAAAACAAATCAATATTGGTGGCCAAAGGATTCACTCAGATCGAAGGACTTGATTACGACGAGACTTTCGCTCCTATTGCTCATTTTGAAGCCATCTGAATCTTTCTTGCTCATGCAACTCACAAAGGCTTTAATGTTTACCAAATGCACGTTAAGAGTGCTTTTCTTAAATGTAAACTAGATACCGAGTGTACCTCCAACAGTCCTCTGATTTTGTCAATTATCCGGACTATTGATACAAACTCCAAAAGGCTGTTTATGGCCTCAAGCAAGCTCCACGCGTATGGTACTAGACTTTCACTTATTTTCTTAAGCTTTCCGACTTTCAAAGAGGAATTTTGGATCCTACCCTATTCCAAAGATCAAATGAAAACCATCTTATGTTATTCCAAATTTATGTAGACAACATCAATTTTGGATCCACGGATTTAACGATGGTTGCTGATTTTGCCAAGTTAATGGTTAGTCAATTCCAAATGAGCATGAACCTTGAATTGTGTTTCTTCCTCGGACTCAAAGTCAAGCAAACCAACAGAGGAATCTTTTTTCACCAAAAGAAGTACGTTTCCAAACTACTGAAAAATTATTTAATGGACACCCGTGCCTCTACAAAGGTTTCTGTGGGTGTCGGACACTAGACCTTCTCGGACCCATCAAGTGTTGTTGTTGATCAAAAAAAGTAAAAAAGAATGATTGGATCGCTACTCTACCTTATAGAAAGTCATTCGGACATCATGTTCTCAGCATGCCTATGTGCCATATTTCAGGTCAATCCGAAGATGTCTCATCTTCTGGCGGTCAAGCAAATATTCTTTTATCCAAAAGGAACAAAAAGCCTCGAAATTTGGTATTCGGACAATAAGAGTTTCCTTCTTCAAGCATAATTTGATTCAAACTATGGAAGTCTTCAACTAGATAGAAAAATCACCTAAGGAGCTTGTCAATTTTTGGGAAGAATATTGGTTAGCTGGTCATCTAAGAAGCGAAGCTACATTGCTCTCTCAACAACCGAAGCAGAAGACATTCCTATTGCAAGCTGCACTTCGCAAATTCTTTGGATGAAATCTCAGCTTTTGGATTATGGTTATCGATTTCAACAAATTCCAATCTATTGTGATTCTTAAAGTGTCATTGCGATTTCTCACAATGCAATTCAACACTCTATGACGAGGCACATCGATATTTGGTACCATTTCATTAAACATCATGTTTTAAAAGGAAACATCGAACTTACTTTTGTTCCATCTGATGATGAAATTGTTAATGTCTTTACCAAGTATTAGACAAAACCAAATTTAATGGGTTTCTAAACAAAATGAGTATGATGATGCCTGATCCACAATTCTTCCAAGAGGCTTGTAATTTCTGATGGAAACATCAGAAAGTGAAATAATTCCGATGTCAAAATATTTTCATCTCATAATCATTTCCTCTTGGAAAATATAGGATCATTTTGACGTATCTTTTTGTTTAACATCTTCTTCTAGTTTTAAGTTGTACAACTCTCCTCATATTCTGAAGATCCTAACCAATATAGCTACATTGGTGTTTTTTTTTATTGATCTCTCTTTAGAATTTATTTCAAAATTAAGTGTTATTAAGTTTTCCTCGGAATTCAAATCTGAAACGGTTATATGTGTTCATCTCATACCCTTATCTGAACTCTGATCCTTCATGTCTCAGAATCTCAATCTGTTTAAAATTGTCCTCTAAGATCTTCATGCATTTACCTTTGATATTCCATTTAAGATTGTGCCATCTTAAACTCTATATCATGTACTAATGATGTGTTCATATCCTTTTTGAAGCATGTTATGACATCTCATTCTCAGATTTTTACTTATTCCTAGATCCTCAGTTATAAAAAGGAATTCAAAGGTTTTCATTAAAGTTTTTTTCTGAAATGTTTTCTCATGTATATTAACGATAATATTTTCTTGATGATTATCCTTTAACCCTCAATAAACATGCTTTTGCACACGTCTCGATAAAGTGCATATCAACTCAAACTAAAACGATGGTTTTCCTTTTTTGGCATGAACAGGCGTCCCATCTTTTGGATTTTTAGTTTTTAAGAATACTAATTTTGACAACACATTAAATGTGACCCATTTTTCCTTCGGCTGTCATCATTACCTTTCATCCATCCAGACCCGAAAAATCCAACCTATAAAAGCTTTTCAAATACCAACTATTCCCCATTATGCTTTATTCATCTTCTTCCTAAAATCTCTCTCTACAACCTGTTCTTCTAGCCTTGAAACCTTCAACAATGGTGTCCCTTCACAATGTTCCCGAAACCTCAAAACCTGCAACTAAGAAGAAATAATCAAAGGGTTCTGCATCCTCATCATCCACTAAACCGATCTGAAGAGAAACAACCTAACCTTTCTCACTCGATCCCGTGGATTACAATGAATCCATTCGAGTGATGATCGAATTCATCTCCCATCACCCCATTGTTGTTCCGCTTACCAAAACTCCAAACCTTAAACTTCCATTACGAATTCTTCACATCGCCTTTGAAAGAATCAAGATTGAATATGGTGTTCTTGAGATCAAAATCACAGGTGATAGGCTCATCCTTGTACACAAGCAGACATTTCTCAAGGCTATTTGTATCCTAGAAAACCATAAGGGTTTTCAAGTGCAAGAACCTACTTCTAAAGAGTTTCAAAAATTTCTAAATGAAATTGGGTATAACGGTGATTTCAAATCCAAAAAGTTCAAGAAATCGACGGTTCCCATATTTTGGACTGTATTGATGTATTTGATCATTTGAGGATTATCAAGGAAACATGGTAGAATTGACACCATGAGCAAGGATTAGTTGTACGTTGTGTACAATATCTACTCCGGACGAAGCAACATTGTTGACTTGACCGAGGTCTTATGGCATGACTTTCAGAAGTTTGCCATCAAGAGGAAGCCGAATGACATATCAAGTCCGAGATTCTAGGCTCTGAAACTTCAAAAACTCTACAAGGAAAGAAGCAAAGCCATTCTATCAACTCCGATCCAAAAGAGGTATATCTTTCTTTCAAGGCCATTAGAACTTATAGGGTTCTGAACCAAACTTCTTCCAGACCTATTCATCGTTTTCTAGAACACATGTTGGCAATACTTCCATCCAATTCTCTTTTTTCAAGCAACATTTAAAGACCTCGATTGTGTATGACCTACCACAATCTGCCCTAGTCTCGAATGAACATCCCTCGGATGTGAACAAACCAGTCTCCACTGGTGCCCGAATGAAAAAGATGGTAAAATGTAAAACACCTCCCTCCAAAGTTCCAGCCAAAAAGAGAGCCAAAGTGAGTGGTTCCTCTCAAAATGAATCACACATTGACATTCCGTCTGACTTTGGACATCCGATAACCCCTCCCATCCACTCTTCTGAAGTACCCTTCAAAGTTTCAAAAACACAGGCACACACTCACGGAGAGTTTGCATAGAATCCACCCCCATCTTACCAAAAAGATGGTGCATGTAATGAATAAATTTCTATGAAGCCCCCTGGAACACACCCACGTTTCCCTTCGAGCTTCCTTCTTTCTTCTACACAAGCACAATATGGGGACCCTGCCTCAGATTCTAAGCTTTCGGAAGCTAGAGTTGTCCCTTCGACTTCCAGAGCCCTAACTGGTCTGATACCTGGTTCAGGTAAAGGACGACCAAGTACTACTAATGAACAATGGAATGATTTTATTGACAGGGCACATACTCGTCATCCATAGATAACAAGAGCTCAAGTGGAATAGACTCTTATCTCCATGCGTTGGAGGGACATCCAAAGCAATCTGAAATTCACCACTCCAACTGATGAGGAAACATATCAAGAGTTTATCTCTTCCAATCCAAACCATAATGCATCCATAGGAGAAGTTCATGATACAACAATCCTTTCTGATGATCCTCCAAAGTCTCCACATGATGAAGCTTTCAATCCTCCTTTTGATGAAGAACATTCCATATAATACATGTTTGATGATGATAGTGCTTCAGTTACTTCTCTTCCAATAATTTTAGCTTTCAAGTCTTTGCAGAAACCATCTTATTCCAAGCTAGTTTACGACTTCGGCCTTTCCTTATCCTCCTCGGAACAACAAGAAGAAGAGATCTAAATTGATGACAAAGTTTAAGACACTCAAGGAAATGAAAAAATAAACAAATCTCCATCAAGGCAATAAAAACGAGACAAATCCCTCTCCTTCCAAAACACATGAAGACAACGGTGGTAATGACAATGATGACAAGGTTGAGAGTTCTACCTCGGAAACTAGCTCCTCGGACGAAAACATCGTGAATCTATTTGCTCTACGAGAAATCCGAGACAATGTGGAAAGTTTTGTCTCAAAAGTTGACTCTCTTGATAAAACCGCGGCTCAACTCGACTCAAAGTCTGATTAAAAAGTCACCAGCCTCGACCCCAAACTTGATGTTATTCTGAAATCCCTTTCAGAGTTCAAAGAAGTTGGCCCCTTGAAAGTCGAAAAGGCGAATCAACTTGATCAACTCAAGTCTCTCAGATTCAAGCATACCTTGGAGGAAGTTGAACAAAAGTATAATAATAGCCTGGATCACCACATCTCCACCACCACCACAATGCTCAAGATTCATGACAACATGATCAACGCAACCAACGAATTGCTCAAACAAACTCATATGTGTCATGAAAAGAAAATCCAATGGTTGGAGAAGGAGATAAAAAAGAAGGATGAACTCAACTTAATAATGCAACAGGTCTTGATCAAACTTCTCTGAGCTTGTTGGAACACTATCGATGTTCCGAACAACAAGTTCATTGAAATGCTCTTAATCTTAGCCTCTTTGTTTGATCACCTTAAAGCTCAAGCGCCCACTATTGAAGCCTAAGATGCTCTGTCTAAACAAATCAACATGAGTTTTTAGAGAGTATTCAAAAGACTATCAGAACTTCAAGCAAATGCCAGGCTTGTCGCGGATGTTGGGCCTTCCGGCACAAGAGGGGGAGAAGGACCTAGTCGCAGGGGTCAAACAATCTTGTAGAAACCTGTATCGAAATTCACTCTCTGAGATGAATCTGATGATGAAGACTTGATCCAGGTTGAGTACATGGACCCTCCTTAGTAGATGTGCTCCAAAGAAGTAGTGATATTGCAAAGATCAAGAGAAATCTCATTGTTGATGCCTTTAGAGCTACACAATCAATGTTTTCTCCAATTCCATCTCAGAGTATTGTTCTGATTGATGAAGGTTCTTCAACTCGGAAACCAGATGATCTCCCAGAAGAGCCCCTGATCACTCCTCCTCTAGCATTCATCATTTTAGAAACAGTACAGCAAGTTACTGCTGGCTTAAACTGTTGGATAAGGTGTCTAAGTCCATAACTATTTCTGGTATGTACTTGACCCGACCCGGCATGGTCCATTTGGGTTGCATGGCACCATGCAATTGGATAGACTAAATGAGAGAAATAACACTTGGAGATTATTAATATATTATAAGTTCTAATATATTAATAATATTATTTGATTAGTTTGATCAACAATTAATTTAGAATTAATTAAGTGGTCAAAAGAGAACTAATTAAATATATGGGTTGATTATGTAAATCATCCATATCATGTATAGTGGGCTAAGAGGCTCCATGGATTATCAAGTTGGGTTCTACCCATAGGATGCTCCATGGGAGTTACAAACCCATGGGTCATGGAAATGAAGAGTCATGACACATTAGGGTTTAAATGGTGTAACCCTAGATGTGTAAACACTATATAAGGATCTCATTCTCCACCAAAATCGGTTACACTAAGGAAACAAGAGGGCTTGGCCGATTTCAAGAAGTGTGTGTTCTCTCAAAAGTTTTTCCAAGAGCATTTGGTGTTGTGTGAAGCATTTGAGGCATCACACTTGGGGTGCTAGGCTCACAAGGTTTCAAGGAACACAAGCAACAACAAGGTAAGTTATTCTATTTATCATTCAAGTTAAAATTGTTCCCCATGTATGCTAGATAGAAATATAGCCTTGGAATTCAACTTTGCATGCTAATTAGACAAACATAGATCCAAGGTTATTAGGGTTGCATGTACACTTAGGAAGTGTTAGAATGCTCAAAACCCATCAGTGGTATCAGAGCCTAGGCTTGTTTGCTTTTTATTTGTGCTTAAAAGTTGGAAAAAAGTCGAAAATCTTGCTGTCTACGAATGGACTCGTCGAGTCCATAAGGGGGACTTGTTGAGTTCACGTGTATCTTCAACCAACTCGGCGAGTAGGGTCGACAGGTTGCAGAATTTCGACTTTAGTTGCTGGAAATGAATTAGAAACATTACCCTAAACTTTTTGGTACTTGAAAACTTGTTTTAGCTAATGTAATGTCTTTGATAATTCATTTACAACAACTAGTTATCAAAATTACAAAGTTTTAAGTGTAATTTTTGATTTATGAATGAGTTCATATTCATGTTCTTGTTCTTATGATGTTTTAGATGATCATAGGAATTATTTGTAACCTATGTGGTAGATTAATTCTTGATCATAATGTGTTTTAATGGAGTCCATAACTTGTCCTCAAGTTATGGAAAACCAAGAGTCACACTTGAATTAAAACCTTTAAAAAAAACACAAGAGTTAGAAAAATGAAGAGTCTTTATTTTATTACTCTATTAAACTCATAAGTTACAAGAAATGAAAAGTTTTGAAAGTTACAAAACTTGTCCTCAAGTTTTGGAACAAGTAAAGTTAAGTTAAAACTTTAGTTCCAACCCCTAGAATTTTAAAAGTTAAAAATTCAACCCTTATACTTATATTATGATGATTTAATAATTATATATATATATATATATATATATATATATATATATATATATATATATATATATATATATATATATATATGTATGTATAAGAACAAAGTCGTCTTACCGCTAGTACGCCTCATTCACGAAGCCGGTCTATAAGGTTTTTGCCTATAAAATGGTGACTTAATGGGTATCTACTCTCACCCACCGCTTGCTTGACTGGTGGATGGTCGTTAGCCGAACGGGTAAGACAAGGACTTATAAATTCTCATTCAAAGTATGATGAATATAATAAAGTAACTAAATGTTTTATTAAATTCCCAATCTTAGTTACTTTAGGAAAATGTAAATAAGGTGCTAATCCATGAAATTACACTTTACACTTTGTCTAAGTCATTGGTGGAACGTGTGTGGTTAACCGGCATACTAACTTGGACTTAACAAGGTAGGTAAAGGGTGACTTAAGGTTTATTATAGTATCGGTGGAGCGTGTGTGGTTTACCGGCACATCGATTGAGTGATAAACTTTAAGGGTACCAAGTGATTTGCATGGTTACTTCACACCTCGTTTTGTGATCCTCGGTATCCCAGTCACAAAACTTGGAGGGCACACTCGACATTGAAACATGCCTTTGAAAAGCTCATTGAATATCAAAGAATCTAGGAATTTCTAGGAGTCAAACAAAACCTTATACTTGAATGTTTCGGTTTTCGTGGTGGAAATTGGTGAATCGTCATTCACCTACCTTTCAAATATGGTATAGCTTAGACTACGGCATACCTCTTCTAAGCTATGTTATATTGTGATTGGATCCTAGCCTTAATATGACATTTGGGTGTCTTATTAAGGACTCTCATAGATCTATACTAAACTTGTTCCCTTCTTTCAGATGTCTTCAAACAATGCTGCTTCTGGCTCGAATCCTAATGGCTCCTTTACTCTTATGAGCTTGTGTGGGAAAGTTACCTTTGATGGATCCAACTTCAATGAGTGGATCAGAAACATCAGGATGATAACCCGCTACGAGGACAAAGAATATGTCCTTGACAAGGAGCTTAAGGAAATTGATGAGTCCACTGCATCTCCCTAGGAGATCGCTGACTTTTATACTCATGAAAGAGATGCGACCAAGGTGGCTTGCATCATGTTGGCCACAATGACAGCTGAACTCCAAAAGTCTTATGAAGATTTCTACCCTTATGAAATGCACCAAGATTTGATGGAAAGATACCATCAAAGTGCACGACAAGAGAGGTATGAGATCATCTGCTCCATGATAACAACCATGATGAAGGACGGGGAATCCGTCACCAGCCACATGCAGAAAATGCAAAGGTATGTGGATCGTTTGCTGAAGCTTAATGTGAACTTCCCTGAGGAGCTTGCAATAGATATCATTTTGCACTCCTTACCATCGTGCTATGATCAATTCCGCATGACATATCACATGAACAAGGAAGAGGTCACCCTCAGCAAACTTCAGGGACTTCTCAAGACCGCAGAAACAAGTCTTAAGGGGAAGTCGGTTGCTATCACTCCTACTCCAAACTCAACTCCGGTTTTGGCAATCGGGAAAAGTCGAGGGAGGAAGAGAAAGAGATCTTCGAAGGGTACCAAGGCTCGGACCCTTGATGGCTCTTCTTCAAGTAGAACCAAGAAAGGTTTCATTACTCCTTCTTCTAACCCAAAAGAGGCTGAATGCTTCTATTGCCATGAAAAGGCTCATTGGAAGCAGAATTGCCCAAAATACCAGCAGGATGTGAAGGATGGGAAAGTCAAACCCAACCATGCAGGTATTTACACTATCATTTCTAATAACTCACCCCATTCTAAATCTTGGCTCCTTGATACCGGTTGTGGTATTCATATTTGTTGTGACTTGCAGGGACTAAGAAGAAGTGAGGATGTGGAGCAAGGAAGAATAAACTTGATCATGGGGAATAGGAAAGCTTCACCTGTCACCAAGATTGGAGTTTATACTTTATCGCTAAGTAGTGGGTTTAGTTTAGATTTGAATAAATGTTGTTACTCGCCAGTAATGGCAAGAAATATTATTTCCTTTCATGCTTTGTACAAACAAGGGTTTACCTTTTCGTTTAATAATGAAGTTGGTTCTATTGATGCTTTCTTTAATAATGTTCTTTATTTTAAAGCATTACCTTGTGATGGTGTGTATGAAGCTGTGTCTGTTGTAGATAACTTAGGAAATAATGTTTTGTGTATTATTCTACTACTAATAATAACTTGGATAAAGCATCATTATGGCATTGTCGCATTGGACATATAAGCAAGAAACGCATAGGCCAACTCCAAAAGGATGGAGTCTTGGAGTCGTTTGACCTAAAGTCAGATGATAGTTGCGAATCATGCTTACTTGGAAAAATGACAAAGTCACCCTTCACATGCTCGTGTGAAAGGGGTGAAGGTTTGTTGGACCTTATACACACAGATGTGTGTGGGCCATTCAAACATGCCACAAGGGATGCTAATCGTTATTATTTGACTTTTACTGATGATTACAGTAGATATGGATATGTATACTTAATCAAACATAAGTCAGAGACTTTCGAGAGGTTTAAGGAATTTAAACAGTAATTCGAGAATCAATTGGGCAGGAATATTAAGATGCTTCGATCCGATCGAGGTGGTGAGTATCTTAGTTCAGAGTTCCTCGACTATCTAAGGGAATGTGGGATTGTCTCACAATTGACACCTCCCAGGACACCGCAGTTGAATGGTGTGGTTGAGAGGCGTAATCGAACCTTGTTAGACATGGTTCGTTCCATGATGAGTTGAGCTTCGCTACCAATCTCATTCTGGGGGTATGCCTTAGAGACTGCCGCCCATATTCTTAATCTAGTCCCTACAAAGAAAGTTGCCAAAACTCCTCACGAGATGTGGACAGGTAAAGTACCTAAACTAGACCACATCAAGATTTGGGGTTGCGAGGATTTCGTGAGACGCAAGACTCATGATAAGCTCGAACCTCGAAGCGAGAGGTGTATTTTCATCGGCTACCCACAGCAATCCTTTGGTTACCTCTTCTACAAACCTAGTGACAATGTGGTCTTTGTATCAAGAAGAGGAGTCTTTCGAGAAAGAGAGTTTATAAGACAAGGAGACAATGGGAGGCAAATTGATCTTGAAGAAATTCAAGAGTCAAGTGGTGAAGGAACTTCAAACTCTAGCCCTCAACTTGAGGAGGAAACTCCTGTTGAGCCAATTGACAAATCTGTACCTCTGAGGCGTTCCACGAGAGTTAGGAGTGCACCTGAGCATTACTATGGATTCCATATTACTGCGGAAGGTGAGACACTTATTAGTGATGGGACACTAGTAAATCAAGATGACCCTAACAGCTACGAGGAAGCCATGGCAGGCCCCAAGTCTGCTAAATGGAAAGAGGCTATGGATAGCGAGATACAATCCATGTATGACAATCAAGTTTGGAACTTGGTTGAAAATGTACCAGGTCGTAAGATAATGGGGTGCAAATGGGTCTTCAAGAAGAAGACCGACATGGATGGTAAAGTACACACTTATAAGGCTAGACTGGTTGCAAAGGGCTCCTCTCAAATTCCTGGAGTGGATTATGATGAGACCTTTTCTCCGGTAGCCAAGATTAAGTCTATTCGGGTTCTGTTAGCCATAGCTGCATTTCATGACTATGAAATATGGCAGATGGATGTCAAAACCGCTTTCCTTAATGGAAAGTTGGCTGAAGATGTTTACATGAGTCAGCCAGAAGGTTTTGTCAGCAGCAAGTACCCTAATAGAGTGTGTAAGCTTGAGAAATCCATCTATGGATTAAAGCAAGCACCTCGCAGATGGAATCTTTGCTTTGATGAAAAGGTCAAGGAATTTGGCTTTTCTAGGAGTGAAGATGAATCTTGTGTGTATGTCAAGGCTAGTGGGAGTATAGTTAGCTTTTTGGTATTGTATGTGGATGACATACTACTCATAGGAAACGACATTCCAACCCTGCAGGAAGTAAAGTCCTGGCTTGGGAAGTGTTTCGCTATGAAGGACCTTGGTGAAGCTGCCTATATTTTAGGGATAAGGATCTTGAGAGATCGGAGTAAAAGACTAATTGGACTTAGTCAGAGTACCTACTTGGATAAGGTGCTGAAGAGATTCAGCATGCAGGACTCCAAGAAAGGAGAGTTGCCCATCCAGAGTAACGCCAAATTGAGTAAGACACAAAGCCCTAGCACTGAGGCTGAGATAGCAGAAATGAGTCTAGTACCTTATGCTTCGGCTGTAGGTTCGATCATGTATGCTATGACGTGTACTCGACCTGATGTAGCCTTTGCCTTGAGCATGGTTAGCAGGTTTCAGGGGAACCCTGGCAAGGCACACTGGACTGCGGTAAAGAATATTCTCAAGTACCTACGAAGGACTAAGGACTGGGTCCTTACCCTCGGTGGGAGTGATGACTTGAGAGTAGTAGGGTATAGTGATGCTAGCTTCCAGACTGATAGGGATAATTTCCGCTCTCAGTCAGGCTGGGTCTTTACCCTAAATGGAGGAGCAATTTCTTGGAAGAGTTCCAAGCAAGAGACAGTGGCAGATTCTACTTGTGAATCAGAGTATATTGCAGCTAGCGAGGCGGCAAAGGAGGCGATATGGCTGAAGAACTTCATTGGAGACCTTGGAGTTGTACCAGCTATTAAAGAGCCAATGGAAATTTTCTGTGATAGTGAAAGTGTTGTTGCCTTAGCCAAGGAGCCAAGGGATCACGGGAGATCCAGACACATCGACAGAAAATACCATTTCATCAGACATCGGATCGAAGAAGGACTCCTTGTGGCAAAGAGGGTATCATCAGATGAGAATCCGGCAGATCCCCTCACAAAGGGACTGACTCGGGTTAAGCATCTCCAGCATGCTCGGAGCATAGGGCTGAAGGATGATATTAGATTTAGTAGTTAGATAACCTCGAAATTTGTAAAGTGTAATTGACATTTGATGATGAATAAAAAATGTTTTATTTATGAGTAAAGTGTTGCTATCTCTTGTCGATCGTTTACTATATTTCTTTTGCATGTTTTGACTTCCAGAATAATTTTTGTTTGGTATAACATATTATTCAAACCTCCACAGTCAGTCATATGTCGGAAGTAGGTATGAATCAAGACTGTCATGTTTGGTTGTAGAGGACTTGGACAAAGGCTACAGCAATCATGAGTGCTCATAAGTTCTGAGCATTGGACTCAACCCACTCTCACTGGAATCACTTCATGGAATTCTATCTCGAGTGATCGTGAGATGGTAATATCGTATAAGTCTTCAAACCTAGAGATATGATTTTTTACTTACAAGTTGGTTATGCATTGATTGTACGAAAACGCATTGGTAACTCGATGTTATAAATCGTGCTCTTGTGTGTAATTCAATGAGTGGTAGAACAAACATATGAGTCGAAGTTTATCTATTCCTTCTTGGATTAGAAGCTGATATATGGGCCCCTCGATGATTTTGTTTTGACCCATGTACCAGGCCCGGTCAGAACTAAGTTGATGTGTTCAATTAAGTTCTTTGTCAAACAAATCGGAAATCGGGAAACAAACTGTTGGACAATAACTAAGACATTGTTCCATGTATTTGTCCGACTGATATCTAGAACAGAGGATTATATGATCACTTATCTTAAATGGCGTACCATCATCTTCTCAGTTCCAAGAAACCTTGAAAAGAGCTACGATTGCCGATCGGTTCCTGAAGTCATACTTGCAGTAATAGTTATTAGACTTATCCAAGTGGGAGACTATTGGATAAGGTGTCTAAGTCCATAACTATTTCTGGTATGTACTTGACCCAACCCGGCATGGTCCATTTGGGTTGCATGGCACCATGCAATTGGATAAACTAAATGAGAGAAATAACACTTGGAGATTATTAATATATTATAAGTTCTAATATATTAATAATATTATTTGATTAGTTTGATCAACAATTAATTTAGAATTAATTAAGTGGTCAAAAGAGAACTAATTAAATATATGGGTTGATTATGTAAATCATCCATATCTTGTATAGTGGGCTAAGAGGCTCCATGGATTATCAAGTTGGGTTCTACCCATAGGATGCTCCATGGGAGTTACAAACCCATGGGTCATGGAAATGAAGAGTCATGACACATTAGGATTTACATGGTGTAACCCTAGATGTGTAACCACTATATAAGGATCTCATTCTCCACCAAAATCGGTTACACTAAGGAAACAAGAGGGCTTGGCCGATTTCAAGAAGTGTGTGTTCTCTCAAAAGTTTTTCCAAGAGCATTTGGTGTTGTGTGAAGCATTTGAGGCATCACACTTGGGGTGCTAGGCTCACAAGGTTTCAAGGAACACAAGCAACAACAAGGTAAGTTATTCTATTTATCATTCAAGTTAAAATTGTTCCCCATGTATGCTAGATAAGAATATAGCCTTGGAATTCAACTCTGCATGATAATTAGACAAACATAGATCCAAGGTTATTAGGGTTGCATGTACACCTAGGAAGTGTTAGAATGCTCAAAACCCATCATAAACAAACCACGATAAGACAAAGGGAAGAAAATTTCCTCTGAACCAAGCAGCCCTGAAAGGACCTTTAGAAAGTCCGAAGGCTGGTCCCAAGAGCAGATAGATCAAGCACTGGAAGAAAACATCTAGATTCAAGCCTTGAAAGATAATCAGATTCCGTTGCTGGGCATATCCCCCCTCTTCCGAGAAGGGATCATTCATGACCTCGACATTGTACCTTTCATGTACTTTGATCTTCCGACTCAAGACTCTGACTAAATCAATCTTCCAATCTCTCTACACAGAAAATACGAAATCAAATTCACTCCTCTACATCCAAATGATGATCCACAAACTATCATCAAGATTGAGCGAGAGAGATTGAGAACGTTCTATTACGTTAACACACGTCCTCAAAAAGAAGTGTGGTCTCGAAAGCGAATCACAAAGATTGTTGGTTTCAGAAATAGGGTTCAAAGAAAATTTGACCTTAATTTCATGTTGTATAGATACTACATCTCTCGGAACAAGGAAGCTACAATCACAACCACAAATGTTGACTTTCCATCTATCAATCCTAATGACATTCTCATAATTTCTGCTCACCTCCGAGATTACCAATCCAATCACTCGAGCATCAGAGCCTACAGTGCTGCCATGAACTTCCTGAAGGACTATGCAGCTGAATTTTGTAGGTATGACGTTGAGTTCACACACTTGTTCAAAACAGAAAATGTGTTGGCGAAGATAACTTATGAACTGCCTAAAGCTCAAATCTTGGCAGAAGGTCCCACTGAAGAACCTAAACTCGGATACATTTATCTGAAGAAGAAGACCAACTGAAAAGAATTCTTCCGAGTTCTAGATAAACATATCATTCCTTCATCCATCCTTTAAAAGTTCATCGCCAATGCTGCTTAAAGTGACGCTCTGGAGCACATGAATAAGAAGTTCATTGAACACCTTAAATGGTATTAGGAAGTCTGAAGCTGGCTCCACAATGCTTAGCTTTTCATATCAGAAGATGCCAACTGATTTGACTGATTGCTAAGTTCACTGAAAGGGAGATTGTTAATGCATAAAAAGTGAACCTCTAGCAATCCAAATCAAAGCAAATCCAAAGTCACTCAATTCTAAGATGTGAAGATGATATGAAGCTCCTTTTGATCCAAGATGAAGAGAGTCTGAGTCTGTATAAACATTTAATGCTTTTTGTCTTTTGTTGATGTAATAGCTCTTAGGAAATTTTCAGCAATTCTTTTAAGTGTCAGATTTGTCAAACTCATTGTATTAAGTAGTCCTTAGATTGTATTTCGTTTTGTGCCATGTTCCTCCTTTACAATTGAAGGGGTGAATGTTTCATGGATTTATCACCAAGAATAGAAGTAATCGATATTCTCTTCACATCAATTCAAACTCTCTTGAAAGTCAATTTCTTTCACATACATTCTATTTGTTCTAAGTTGTCTTTACTTTGATTATACTCAAACTTACTTTAATTTTCTACTTTAATACTTTGTTGAATATAATCTTCAAGTCTCGAATGGTTTACTAGAATTGAGTGGACCAACTAATTAGAAGCAGACATTGATTTTTAAGATTAATTCATGGTTTGATTTTTCAAACCTTGTCTGCGGATTGATTCTTGTTCTCACACATAACAATAAAAAGCGTAAGCACAAAGCTTAGTGAGTTCCTTAAAATACTACATACTCAAAACATACAAGTGCCATGGGTTACCCCCATGGTCATTCATTGCAATGCCGAGAACCAAATCCCGGTCTTACATACAAGTACCATGGGTTACCCCCGGTCATTCCTTGTAATGCCGAGGGCCAAATCTAGATCTTATATATAAGTACTAGGGGCCAGATCATGGTCTTTCATATAATTGCTAGGGGCCAGATCCTGGTCTTTAATATAATTGCCAGGGGCCAGATCCTGGTCTTTCATGCAAGTATCACAGAGACAACTAGCATTCCACATAACAAGTAATGAGTTGGCATTGGTGCCTTCGACCCATGGATATAGTAAGAAAACTCACCTAAATCATGATGCAGATTAAAACCTTGCGTAATGTCGCACCGATCACAATCAACAGCTCTCACCGCCAAAAGATGGGTCAAAAACACCTCCTAGCAATCCACACGATGCAAACCCTAAGTATACCTTCTAAAAATAGAGATTAACCAAAAATACAAACCATGTTAAAAGTCAATGATCAAAGCTGACTTACGCTGACTGCCACGTCATGATCATCCTTGGCCTTCACCAAACCAAACATACGAGAGGATTATTGGTCACCACGCCGTGTTGACCTATAGTCACGCCGTGGGAACTGGATTTCCAGTAGCTTAATGGATTAAGCTGTTTTCCTTGATTCTGTAGTGCCCGGATCCTGGTAAGTATTTTAAATTAAATCATTCATTTTTGCGAAGGGACTCGACAAGTTGGAGGCCCCAAACTCATCGACTAGAAACGATTTTTTTTGGACACGAGACTTGAAGGCTACTCGACGAGTTGAGAAGCCTTAACTCCACGAGTAGAACAGCCAGAGTGAAACCCTAATTTTCAGGGTTTGGACCCTATTTAAGCACCTTAACACTTCATTGTGGCCTCCCTCATCGCCTCCCTAGGTCAATCAAAACCCTAATTCGTGATATTGAGCCTTTTGAGTGCATGTGAGTGAAAAGAGAGTGATTCTTTGGTATTTCCTTCAAAGAGTGGAAGCTAGAAGTGCTTGGTTGAAGGAAGAATTCTTGGATCCAAAGATTTCGTTGTCAAAGCAGCCTTATTGAGGTATAAAGTATATACCTTGACTATTCATTTACTAGATATTGTTATGGAGTAGTTTATGGCCTTAAGGAGCCTATTATGGAACCATTCATGGATGCAAGCATGTTTTGGAGTCATGACTTTGGATCTAGAGCCCTTAAGGGGCTCCATGGCATAAAGGTGCCAACTTTATGGCCATGGGAGTCCCATGCAACTTGTGAACCACTTTATAGGGATTTTGAGCTAAATAACCCATGCATGGACGTCAAGTTAGAAACTTTACGTGATATATCGACCCTAAGGAACCAGATCTATGATTTGGATGCGTTAAGCCCAACAGAAAGTAACTTAATGGATATAGGATATGGGGGGACTCGATGAGTTGTTCATAAGACTTGGTGAGTTGGGTCGTGGTCTCCTAAACTTTTCTATTACTGAGTAAACTCGTTGAGTCTAGGAGATGACTCAATGAGTTGGCCATGGTTTTGGGTTATGAAGATTGAGGAAATCGACAGGTTCAAGGAAGGAATCGGTGAATTGTGAGTGAAAGCTCCCGCCTATGTTATGAAGATTGAGGAACTCGATGAGTTCAAGGAGGAACTCGGCGAGTTGTGGGCAAAATCTCCTGAATCTGTATGAAGGAGAACTCTACGAGTTTAAGGAGGAACTCAGCGAGTTATGAGTTAAAGGTCCCGACTATATTATGAGGAAGAACTCAACGACTAGGATCGAGGTTTCCAAAGTTGTACGAATCATGGAACTCGACGAGTTCACGAAAGAACTCGACGAGTAGAATCGAGATTTCAGGGTTTTATGGATTATGGAACTCGATGAGTTGATGGACCAAATTGGCGAGTTGAGTCAACCAGGATATTGACTTTGACTTTGGCCAATAACCAGAGTTTACCCTTAAATGGGTTATGAGTATGAAAGGGTAATTAAAGGAGTTTGTTATGTGTAGGAGTTTGAGAGGAGTTGATCCCAACACCGAGGACAGTTCAGCTACTACACGACATTGAGGTGAGTTGCCTTCCAGTAGAGGTTGTTTGAAGGCACTAATGCTGGCCCATTAGAAAGAGTTATAGTAGAGATTGTCTTTGTGATAAGTATCTGGTATGTCACTATTTGTTATGCTTATGTGCTAGTATGCTATGATGTTATGTAATAGTGGTATAAGGGGTAGGATAGACCCCAATACCAGTCGATAGGGCCAAAGGGGTATGCCAACACCTGGATAAGCTAGGAAGTATATGATTTATATGATTATGAACTAGGATGCTATGTGGCAGAGTAGGGGTGAAATAGTCACCAGTAACGGTGGAAAGGACCAAAGGGGTAGGGCAGCACCCTGATATGCTAGGCGAGGTACCGGCCGAAAGGACCGAATGAGTAGGCCAACATCCTGATATACTAGGCTAGGTACCGGTCAATAGGACCGAAGAGGTAAGCCAACACCCTGATATGATAGGCAATTACCGGTTGAAAGAGACCGAAAGGGTAGTCTAGTACCCTAATATGTTAGAAAGTATGTATGGTGTATGGTATGTAGTATGATGAGGGAACTCACTAAGCTTTGTGATTACAGTTTTCAGTTTTCAGGTCCTTCTTCTTCGAAGGGAAACGAGCCGGCACGATAGCAGCGCATAATACACACGATTTTCTGCATATGAGATTCTTGGGATTGTAGTTTGACATTGTTACTATCATATGACATGCTTTTGAGACATATGCACTATGGTTTTATGAAATGAAATAACTTGATGATGTTTTCTATAAATTGTTTTTTGAATCATTATATCAAAAATGAAATTTTTGGTTTTGAATTTTGGGGTGTTACAAGTTGGTATCAGAGCCTTGGTTTGAGGGATTCACTCAAAACTTCGGGGGTGTTTGGACTCAAATCAAGGGTTTGAAAGATTTTTACAAGAAAATAGTTTTTTCTAAAATTTAAAATAAAGAGCTTTGAGAAAGAACAAGGTGTGTGATGCGTGCAATCGGCTGACCTCAAATAAGTTTTCCCCAAGATACCCATACATGTTTGTTATGATATATGATATGATTTTGAGAACTACATGCTAGATTATGGATAAGGATCTAGGAAGATGCCTTATATGCCTGTTATATGTGCTTATGGAATTTCATGCTAGTAGTGATTAGTCAGTGATATGATGGCCTGAATAGGATATGCTTGGTTTTGTTACTCAATGTTCGAATGTCTCCTGCTTTGTGCTTTTAGGAGTTTTAGTTATATTTAACTAACTAGTAAATGAATAGGTTAAGTTACATATTGCGAGGACTAAATAATTTCAGAAGGATAGGTTTAGCCCTATTTCACAACTCTTGTTTGAGTCCAACCATTGTATGTTAGGACCTCTTATTCGAAAAATTATCTGGTCTTAGTGATATGTAATGGTATTCGTGAGCTAGTTAGCTAAAGGTAGAAGGGATTTTTTTTTATGCAGCTCATGGTGGAGAGTAGACCGGAGAGTTACTCTAAGGTAAGCCTAGGATGAGATTAGAGTAGTGAGAAGTAATAGTAGATGGGACTTGGTGAAGTCAAGGCAATCCTTGAGGAAAGTACGGATAGATGTAGAAGGTAGTATGTGCCCGTACTACTGAAAGAAGAGGATCCATACTCGAGTTAAGGAGGACTGAGATAGAACCAGAGAACTTGAAGAGTGTATGAGACCTCTCGAGCTTATGTATGACCCTAACGATTATGTGTTTTATTTCAGTATGCTGGTGACACGTCACGCAACGGGAGGTTTAGGGTCTGGGTTAGGATCAGGTTCAGGTTTGGGTGCAGGTTCCGAGCCGATTGATGACGGACTAATCGAGTTCATCGCGTCCGAGATTACGAGAGGCATCCTTGAGGAAACCCCGGTGATTTTCAGGTCAATCAAGGAAAGGATCATCGAGCTAATGGAGGAGCGTCTCAGGGCGTTCAGGAGCGACATGGCATCTGGCCAGTTAGGGACACACAGGGTCGGTCCAAACATATATTGGACCTGGCGCAAAAAGAAAAAAAGGGCCCCATAAAGACAAATATAATAAAGATTAACAAAAATATATCATTTATTCTTCACTATAAACACGTTCAATTGGCAGTAACAAGCAAGTCAAATTGTTTATCTTTTGAACTATTTTGAGTTTGAACCAACTTTAAGCCCTAAAAATCATTTTTGTAATAATTGTTTTATATATACACTACATAACCTAGGAATTTTGGGCCCCTTAGAGTCGTGGGCCATGGGCGATCGCCCGGGTTGCCCACTGTCTGAGTCGTCAGGGATGTTGGATTGTCCTTTAGAGGTTGAGATAGTTGACGACCAATCTTTCCGGGCATCAGAGGTTTTCAGAGATTGCGTTTTGAGGTTGTATGATGAGCATTACCTCGTGGATTTGGTTCCCATTCCGTTGCATGGGAACAAGGTTATCATCGACATGGATTGGTTGAGCCCTAATGGGGTGGTGATATACCGTGCACAACAGTTGGTGTGTGTCAGGACCCCAAAGTGGGGGAGAGCAGGTGATTCAGGGCGAGAGGTCGCAACGTGGACCAGCCTTGTATTCGGTAGCGAGGGATAGGTGCTACCTTCAGAAGGGTTATGCAGGGTATGTCGACAACATTATGGATACTCGTGAGGTGGGTAAGGCGATTGTGAGTGATGTGTCAGTGTGAGAGTACCCGAATGTGTTTCCACAGGATTTGCCTAGGATCAGTGTTATAAAACTCACCGAGTTGGCCGATTACTCCTCCGAGTACTCATTACTACATATATATATATATATATATATATATATATATATATATATATATATATGTATATATATATATATATATATCTTATACTTTCGGTAATTATTCACGAAGTGAAACCATTATGTGTTTTTCAGTTTTTGTGTATTCACATGTATCCAATTTTGTTATATGTTTTAGTCAACTTATGATTTTGACATAAATGATTTCCTTCAAATAATTCTACATAAATTACAGAATCTGAGTACTCCCGAGTATTCCTGAGTACTCGTTACTCGGTAGTCAGCCGAACAGGTACCTAGTAACGAGTTCTACAACCTTGCCTAGGATACCTCCAGAGAGACAGGTGGAGTTCAAGATCGACCTAGTCCCTGGTGCAGCTTCGATAGCCAATGTACCATATCGGTTGGCTCCCTTTGAGATGTAGGAGTTGTCTATACAACTACCGAAGCTGTTAGACAAGGGATTCATTAGGTCGATCAGTTCGCCCTGGAGAGCCCTAATCTTGTTTGTGAAGAAGAAGAATGGGTCGCATCGGATGTGTACAGAATACCGGGAGCTGAATAAGGTATCGGTGAAGAACCGTTACCCACTCCCTAGAATTGATGATCTCTTCAACCAGATGCAGGGGCATTTTGGTTTTCCAAGATAGATTTGTGTTCAGGATACCACCAGATGTGATTCAAAGATGAGGATGTTCAGAATACTACTTTTCGGACTCGCTATGGCCACTACGAGTTCGTGGTGATGCCCTTTGGGCTCACCAATGCCCATGCCACGTTCATGGACCTCATGAACCGCGTTTGCAGACCGATGCTAGATCGGTCTGTGATAGTCTTCATTGATGACATCTTGGTTTACTCCAAGATGCAGGAGCAGCACGAGGAGAACTTAAAGGAAGTGTTGGATACCCTGAGGAGGGAGAGATTGTATGCCAAGTTCTCCAAGTGCGACAACTATCTGCGCGAGGTACAGTTTCCGGGGAACCTTGTTAACCAGAACGGGATTTTGGTTGACCCGGCCAAAATGGAGGCCGTGATGAGATGGGAGGTTTCGAAGTCTACATCCGAGATTCAAAGTTTTCTTGGGTTAGCAGGCTATTATCGGAGATTCATACATGATTTCTCCAAGATAGCAGTACCCTTGACACAACCAACGAAGAAGGCCGTTGTATTTTGCAAGGGGCCTGAGCAGCAGTAAGCGTTCGTGACATTGAGGCAGAGGTTGTGCGAGACGCCGATATTAGCCCTGTAAGAGGGTGTAGATGATTTTGTAGTGTACTGTGATGCATCCATCTCGGGTTTGGACGCAGTGTTGATGTAGACGGGGGATGTCATCGCCTACGCCTCGAGGCAGCAAAAGCCTCATGAGGAGAACTAACTGAGGTATAGTCTGGAGTTAGGGCGGTTGTTTTCACCCTCAAGATTTGGGGACACTACCTCTATGGGATTTGATGTACCATTTACACAGACCACAAGAGCTTGAGGTACTTAATGGATCAGCTAAATCTGAACATGAGGCAGCGTCGGTGGCTAGACGTGGTGAAGGATTATGACTGTGAGATCCTCTACTACCCGAGGAAGGACAATGTTGTGGCCGATGCGCTTAGCCTCAAGGCATCCCCGATCAGAGATATTTTCTTGAGGATGACGGTGGTGACTCCACTTTTGGAGTGGATCCGAGAGGCTCGGGTTGATGGTATGAAAGAGGAGCACCAGTGTGAGCAGATCATAGGCCAGGTGGCCTCGTTTGACTATGACAGTTGTGGGCTGCTGATCCTGCATGGAAGGGTCTGGGTTCCATACTGGGGTGGATTACAACAGATTTGATGGATAAGGCCCACAAATCTAGATTTTCCATCCATCTCGGGGCGACGAAGATGTACATAGATCTTCACCTTGATTGTTGGTGGCCCTACATGAAGTAAGATGTAGCCTGGTATATCGAGAGATGTCTGACCTGGAAGAAGGTCAAGGCAAAGCACCAGAGGCCTCACGGAAAGATGCAGCCGTTGGACATCCCTGTATGGAAGTGGTAGGATATTACTATGGATTTCATCATGAAGCTTCCCAGGACCGCATGGGGAGTGGATTCGATTTGGGTCATCGTGGATCGGTTTACCAAGAGTGCCCATTTCATTCCGATCTAGGAGAGCATCTCGACCAAGATGCTGACCGAAATCTACATCAGAGAGGTAGTATCTCGACACAAAGTGTCGGTTTCCGTGATTTCTGACCGAGACATGCGATTGACTTCCATATTCTGGAAGAAATTTCATGACAAGTTGGGTACTTGTCTGCACTTTAGCACGACTTTTCACCCACAGACGAATGGTCAGAAAGAGCGGACAATCCAGAATCTTGAGGATATAGTGCGAACATGCGTCCTAGACTTTGGTGGTAGCCGGGATACCTACCTTCCCTTGGCAGAGCTTTCCTATAATAATAGTTACCATGCGAGCATCGACCGTCCTCCCTTCGAGAGGTTATATGGGAGGAAGTTAAGAACCCCGATATGCTGGGGTGAAGTTGGATGGAGGGTCATGAGGAGTACCAAAGTGCTACAAAGGAAGACGGAGGGGATCTAGCAGGTTTGGATCAGGCTTCAGATTGGTCAGAGTCGGAGGAAGAGCTATGTCGACAGATGTCGGTCAGACCTGAAGTTACAAGTTAGGGATATGGTCCTCCTGAAGGTGTCACCTTGGAAAGGTGTCATCTGGTTCAGGAAGCGGGGCAAGTTGGGACCTAGGTACATTGGTCCTTTCAGGGTTGTAGCCCGGGTGGCAAGGTGGTGTATAGGCTAGATCTACTAGCTGAGCTTATTCAGATCCACATCACCTTTCATATCTCCCAGCTGCGGAAGTGCCTGGTAGATGACTTTGCGGTGGTACCTCTAGAGGATATTCAGGTGGATGAAAGCCTGAACTACATTGAGCCACCGGTAGCCATCCTTGACAAGAAAATGAAGGATCCGAGGAACAAGAAGGTCGAGTTAGTGAATGTGCAATGACAACACCACAAGGACTCGGAATGGACCTCGGAACCGGAGGACGAGATGAGGGAGCACTACCCCAAGCTTTTCTCAGATGTAGCAGACTTCAAGGATGAACTCTAAAATAAGTGGGGGAGATTTGTAACGCCCGCATCTTGGTATATATTTTAAATTAAACCATTCATTTTTGCAAAGGGAATCGACGAGTTGGAGGCCCCAAACTCGTCGAGTAAAAATGAATTTTTTTTGGATGCGGGACTTGAAGTCTACTCGACGAGTCGAGAAGCCTCAACTTGACAAGTAGGACTGCCAGAGTGAAACCCTAATTTTCAGGGTTTGCACCCTATTTAAGCACCTTAACACTTCATTTTGGTCTCCCTCATCCCCTCCCTCAGTCAAGCAAAACCCTAATTCGTGATCTTGAGCCTTTTGAGTGTGTGTAAGTGAAAAGTGATTCTTTGGTATTTCCTTGAAGGAGTGCAAGCTAAAAGTGCTTGGTTGAAGGAAGAAGCCTTGGTTCCATAGATTTCGTTGTCAAAGCAACCTTATTGAGGTATAAAGTCTATACCTTGACTATTCATTTACTAGATCTCGTCATGGAGTAGTTTAGGGCCTTAAGGAGCCTATTATGGAACCATTCATGTATGAAATCATGTTTTGGAGTCATGACTTCGGATCTAGAGCCCTTGAGGGACTCCATGGCATAAAAGTGCCAACTTTATGGCCATGGGAGTCCCATTCAACTTGTGAACCACTTTTTAGGGCTTTCTAAGCTAAATAACCCATGCAAGGACATCAAGTTAGAAACTTTACGTGATATATCGACCCTAGGGAACCAGATCTATGATTTGGATACATTAAGCACAATAGAAAGTGACTTAATGGATATAAGCTATGGGGGGACTCGACGATTTGTTCATACGACTTGGCGAATTGGGTTATGGTCTCCCAACCTTTTCTGTTACTGAGTAAACTCGTTGAGTCTAGAAGATGACTCAACGAGTTAGCCATGGTTTTGGGTTATGAAGATTAAGGAAATCAATGAGTTCAAGGAAGGACTCGGCGAGTTGTGAGTGAAAGGCCCCGACTATGTTATGAAGATTGAGGAATTCAATGAGTTTGAGTTGAAGGAAGAACTCGGCGAGTTGTGGGAGAAATGTCCCAACTATATATGAAAGAGAACTCGACGAGTTCAAGGAGGAACTCGACGAGTTGTGAGTAAAAGGTCTTGACTATGTTATGAGCAAGAATTCAACGAGTTCATGAAAGAAGTCGACGAGTAGGATCAAGGTTTCCAGGGTTGTATGAATCATGGAACTCGACAAGTTCATGAAAGAACTCGATGAGTAGGATCGAGATTTCAGGGTTTTATGGATTATAGAACTCGAAGAGTTGATGGACCAACTCGGCGAGTTGAGTCAACCAGGATGTTGACTTTAACTTTGACTTTGACCAATGACCAGAGTTGACCCTTAAAGAGGTTATGAGTATGAAAGGGTAATTAAAGGAGTTTGTTATGTGTAGGAGTTTGAGAGGAGTTGATGTCAGCACCGAGGGCAGTTCAGCTACTACGCGACATTGAGGTGAGTTACCTTCCAGTAGAAGTGGGTTAAAGGCACCAATGCCTACCAACTAGTAAGAGTTATAGTAGAGATGATTGTCTTTGTGATAATTATCTGGTATGTCACTATCTGTTATGCTTTACGTACTAATATTCTACGATGTTATGTGATAATGGTAGGAGGGGTAGGATATACCCCATTACCGGTCGAATGGGTATGCCAGCACCCAGATAAGCTAGGCAGTATATGATTTATATGATTATGCACTAGGATGCTATGTGGCAGAGTATGGGTGAAATAGTCCCCAGTACTGGTCTAAAGGACCGAAGGAGTAGGACAGCACCTTGATATGCTAGTCGAGGTATCGGTCGAAAGGACCGAAGGGGTAGGCTAACACCCTGATATGCTAGGCTAGGTACCGATCGACAGGATTGAAGGGGTAGGCCAGTACCCTGATATGCTAGGTCGTTACTGGTTGGAAGAGACCGAAGGGGTAGTCCATTACTCGAATATGTTAGATAGTATGTATGCTGTATGGTATGTGGTATAATCGGGGAACTCACTAAGCTTTGTGCTTACGGTTTTCAGTTTTTGTTTTAGGTCCTTCTTCTTCGAAGGGAAAGGAGCCGACAGGGTAGCATCATATCATACACACATTTTTCCGCATATGAGATTCTTGGGATTGTACTCTGACATCGTTACTATCATATGACATGCTTTTGAGACATATGAATTATGGTTTTATGAAATGAAATAACTTAATGATGTTTTCTATAAATTGTTTTATGAATCATTATATCAAAAATGAAATTTTTGGTCTTGAATTTTGGGATGTTACAGATTCCAAGGGATCTAAAGCTCAAATTTGGTCCAAACTATGGTCAAAATGGATAAAGTTTCCAAATTTATCCATTAAGACACCCAAAGAGATATAGATCTCAAACCGTAGGTCCAAATAAAGCCAAAATCCATAATGTCATAACCATTAAGCCCTTAATCCGAAAAGTTCTTAACCTAAACTCTTCCAGAAGCTAAAGGGGGTATCAAAGGTCCATAAAAATGAGTATTTCGTGGGCATGCATGGGCTATGCATGTCCTTAACTCAACCTAGGTCAAATGGCAAGTAAATGACCTAAAACTCATGCATAATCCACAAATCACAACCAAAATTCAGATACATAAAATATGATGCTCAAGGGACACTAAAGAGAAATAAAGTTGCCAATTTTATTCTATCTATTCACTCCAATCAACTCTATGAACCAAAAAGGACCAAAACAACCAATACCTATAAGAATAACTCAAAAGGTAGAGTCTTGAATCCTTACAATACACGCGGAGGATAAAAAAAATGCATGTGCCATTTATCCATTATCACGTCGTGGGCATCCTTGCTCCAAGCCGTGGCATTGAGTTTTCCCAAAACTCCATCTTTAGCCTTAGAGAATAAAAGCCAAACCCTACTAGAACATGGATGTTACACCATGAATGAGTTATTGTGAGTAAATGCTACTCCAGAAGTTATGAGATGTTCTTTTTGATGTTTCTGACGTTCCTAGTACATAAAGTTTGCATCTTGATGGTTGTAGATCAACAATGCATGAGATAATGGCCATTTTAATGGAAATAGACTGCTAAATCTAGGGTTTGATTCTCTTTGAGCAATGAAAAGGCATCAAGTTTATGAATTTATCATTTAAGACGCCCCCATGAGTTAGATATGCAATATGGACGCTTGGACTTAAATCATTAATTGCTTAATGGTGTTTTGGCAATCTGGAGCGTACGTTGGGCGTACATAAGCGTACGTTCCTGAGTCCCCGATTTCTTTTGGCGCAAGCTAGTATGCGGGGCGTATTGGTGGTACGCTTAGCGTACTCACTAGGGACTTTTTTTTTGGGTTATAGGTCGTTTGGTCCATTATTGGGCCTTATGCCTTTTTAGGCCATTTTTGGGTTGTAGGTCTCTTGGGCCTTGTTGGACCTTAGGTCTTTTGGGCTTGGGTCATGGGTTGAGTGGCCCATTAAGTGAAGGGTAAAATGGTCCTTTACCCTTAGCATGTGGTTGGTAGTTTAAACCTTCTATGAGTTATTACCCTGAGTATTAATTAGGGTTAACTTGAAATGTTCAGTGTGAGGATCCGTAGTAGTAGTAGCCTGGGAATGTGCATGTCTATCTTCACACTGAGATGACTCTCTTCACTATACTTATGGGTCGAAAACACCAATGTCGGCCCACTGGATTATGTTTGTAGGATGATAGTCTCTTTGTGACACTTAATGATGTATATGTGTGTGCTTGTTGTCTTTGTAACTCTTGCATGTGTATGTATGTTATATATATATATATATATATATATATATATATATATATATATATATATATATATATATATATTATTGTGGGCGGGGTCCGTATACAATTTGGGTGGGGCGCGTTATGTTGTGGGTGGGGCCTGTATGCGAGTTGGGCCAGACTCGTTTATATGTATTATTATTATTATTATTATTATTATTATTATTATATATATATATATATATATATATATATATATATATATATTTTTTTTGGGGGGGGGGGGGGGTGGGTAGGTGGGGGGCTCACTAAACTTTGTACTTACAATTTATGTTTATAGTTTCAGGTACATCCAGGTCGAAAGGGAAGGACCCGATTTGATCGCAACACTACCACCCATCCGCACATTTATGATTTTGGGAATTGTAGTCTGGAAACCAATTAACTATGACATACTTTTGAATGGTTGATATGTGATTGTTGGTAATTGGATTGAATTAAAAATGAAAATTTTACTTAGATTTTTGGGATGTTACACCTTACGTCTATAAGGCCGACAATACTTACTATTCCAACAAATTGGTTTTCACATGCACAATCCTTGTATGTGTCACATGAATGCCCTAAAGTGTATCGTTTTCTATATGCAAGACACCCTATCCTACAACTTACACTTATTCTAATTCACCTCCTAAGATTTATTATGTTACATGGACATCGATTGAGGTGGTTGTCCAGACACACAATGCTCCATGTATGGACATTGTGTTATTGTGTTTCCTTGGTGACAATCACAACTCTTGGTCTTCATAGAGGTAGTGTGAAAGTCGTATATCGAGGATTTACAAATGTTTGTCTTTGAAGCATGTTGGTTGGGCAATCTTCTTCTTGTACTACATTGCCCACTTATAAAAAAAAACTATTATTTATTGTGATAATGTTAATGCTATTTACCATGTGAGAAATCTAGTTCAACGTGAACGCACAAAGCATATTGAAAATGACATTAACTTTGTTTGAGAAAAAATTGTTTGGGGTGTATTTGAGTGTTGCGTGTCCCATGAAGGTACCGACTAGTGGATGCATTCACAAAAGGTATTCTATTTGATGATTTTCGAGACAGTCTAAACAGACGACCATCAGATACTATTAGTGATATCTTACCACCTTATTTGATGTAGACTATAACTTATCTTTAGATTGACTTTCCTTGTAGATAGCGAAATTATTTTATATATAGAGGACCCTTTGAGATTAATTGCATGAAGGGTTGCATTACCTTAAAGATTAGAGCGTTGGAAGATGTTAGATTAGATGTCACATGAATTATGGCATATCGAAATACTAACGAACCAACTACTTTTTTTAGTTCATGGGCATATATTGCAATGTACAATATGTTAACAAGAAACAAACTCAAAATGCAATATTGTTTAAAGAGAAAATAACAAGTATGAAGGCATATGAGCATATGAGGAATAATGAATTGCTCTTTATTAAAAAGCGTAAGATATATATTCTAGAGCCAATCACAAAATGAAAATTACTTAAATCTAATTATAAGAAAAAATACAATCGTCTTCTTCATAAATTACATAATTCAATCAAATTTATAGTAAATAACACATTGATAACATGTTCCATCATTTAAAACAAATTTGATTGATTTCCTCTATTCCATAAAAACCGATACACAATTTCAACTCAAGATATCGAGTATCCCCTCTTCCGAGACCTCGACTTGTGTTGTTTCCCACTTGTGGGACCCGCAAATATTCCAAATTTTCTCGATATCGACGTCAAAAACGTTTTCCCATTTCTCGATTTATCCATCATTCCTTGTTTCATACAAACTTGTTCCTTTTCCAAATCACTTAGTCTTACTCGCATTCTTGAAATCTCTAATTTTAGGTCACGGTTCTCTCTTCTTAGAGACGCGTATGTGTCGCGTGGCGACATGGGTGCACTGGGTGCACCACTGGGTGCACCGGACATGTAGCCAGAGAAGGCTGATGGTCCGGTGATGGCGGTTCGTAGGCGGAGTTGTTCAAAGTAGAGGACCCGAACCGCCATGTGGGCGGGTAGGCGGTCGTTTTGTGCCGCGTGGTTTGATGCTTCTTGAGATAGCTTTTCACAGTCTATGAATTTGCATAGTCTTTTACGGTCGTGTTCTGTTAGCGTAGGATGGGCCTAATTGGTCATAAGAATAATAAATAGGAGTGTAAGGTAAACTTTTTTGTTTCCTTTTTTATCTTCTGTTAAATGTTGTCTTGATATAAACATTGACATGTTATGGATAAATGACCTTTAAAAGAAAACATTGACATGTTACTCATACATCTTTTTTCTTTTTTTCTCTTGTGTCGTCATTTACTCATACATCTCTTATATATTATTAACTATACAACAATATGTGTTTCTTTTTTATTTGATGCAGAAAAACACCTTAACAAATTTTGCTGCATTTAGTTTTGTTTGAATTTCTAAGGAACACTTATGGAAGCCAATTTGACCATTATTTATTTTGCAATTTTTTTTGCACTATATAACATCATTTTCAAAAAAATTATGTCATTTTGCAAAAAAAAAAAAAAAAAAAAAAAAAAAAATCATAAAATATGATGTCAAAAAAAGTGATATCATAAATAAGAAATCATTTTAGGAAATTCTATACATACCCCAAATTGTTTTGTACCTTTACGTGTGGAATAATGTTTGTGTACCCTGATAATTTATATGAGTGAGATCCAAATTTTTTCCTAAAATAAGTCATCATTATTTGATAAATGTTGAAAATAATGATAATTTTGCAATATGACCCCTCCATTTTTGGTCATTTTTATGATTAGCTCTATTCTTTTTATATTTTTCCTTTCCATTTCATATTCGTGTTATTCTAAACATCATTTATACAGACAACACTTTATTATGATACCAGGTAAAAAAAAGTTACGCGTTACCTTGAGATATATATCAACCGCTCGGTAAAGTCCATCATCGATAACACGGGCATAATCCGGCAAAACTTCAATCATAGCAACAAACTTTTGAAAACTCAAGTAAGGATCCGGAGCAATTTCCGCCAAATACGCATCCACAATCCTTCCAACTTTTAGCAACGAACTATGACTCGTGGACCCCACACCCCCTTCCGATTCATACCCACAATCATCATCATCTTCCACCTCCTCAATTATCTGCAAAAATTGCACTAAAATCCTATGAATCGTATCAACATCAAACATCGAATCCCCCGTTTGAACACTCGGTATAAGCAAATCATCAAGTGAAACCGATTCTAATCTAACCGCAATCCTTCTCTCAATTCCAAGCCTACACCCAAGACTCGAATCCACCATAATCGCCATTCTCAACATCCCAAAAAGAAAATCTATAGGAATCAATGAGCTATTCTCCATTGGTAATAAACTTTCAAGAGTTTCCAAAATTACCCTTTGCCCCGTTTCCAAAACCGGAATCGTTCTTGCGGGATTCCAAATCCGGGATTTTCCGATTCCCTTTAAAGATTCCCGAGCGTAATACATTATAGATGAAATCACACTATCTTGTCGAATACCTCTACTTACCATTACCGAAATTACCCTTTGATAAAAATCGATTTTTAAACCTGATAAATCTTCAATCCACCATTCTTGGCGTCTACCCTTTTCATCTATCACCCGATTGTCACATTCTAAACGGGATAAACCCGCGACCAATTGCTCTTTACAAGCGTTCTCAGCGATAAAGTCGACTAATTTGTTCACAATCCCGACTTCATCTGCTATGGGAAGAATCATCTCGCAAGAACGTAAAACTTGTATCGATTTTTCAAGATTTTGTGAGACGATCTCGTTTAGGTACGATTCTGTTCGTGTAATTAGGTTTTCGTTGCGGTAATTTTCAGTCATTTCGAGGTATACGGCGGCGCAGTGGAGGTAGGCGACGTTTGCCGGTGTGATTTCGAAATTGACACCGTAGCAGAATTTTGCGGCGAGTTCGAATGCCTCGGGCCCACCGGGGAAGTTGATGAGGTCTAGTTTCGAGAGATTTGTGTCTTTTGTTTCGGCCACCATTTTTCTTATTCTTCCGCTTTGTGATACGAGAGGGAATTTGTGGAGGAGGAAAGAGGTGTCGTCGATTGTGATTGTGATATCTCCGGCGACATCTGAAAAGATACTGGGAAAAAGAAAGGTACATAACAGTTTAATAATACAGGAATCGAATCAAAGTAAATAATGGCATGTTAAGAAGTGAAAAAAGTGTACATTTGTGGATGTACACTCTTAATTAAAAATCTGCTTTATGTTTTGGATGCATTCATCAACATTTATACAAAATTCATAAATCGCAAATCCCTAGCTCGGTGGAAATCGATAGATTCTTGAGGTAACAACAATGGAATCAAGTAAATCAATCATCGATAATCACAATAAACCAGGAAATTTGCGCGAAAACACGAATTACGATCTATGAAGCATATAAGTCGAGGTTACAAAGAGGAAAATGCATACTCAATCTGTTATCTGTACATACCGATTAGCGAAGGAGTTGCAGAACATGGGAGTAGGGGAGGAGCGGTTGTTGTGGTCGGAAAGTACCATCGTCGTACCACCACCAGCAACCACCGTAGAGCTAGTGATCACCACCAGAAAGAAGCAGTTGCGACTTGGAAGATATGTGTATCACTGTATCCGTTTCAACAGCAACGGCAAAATGCAGAAAAAAGATAAACATAAATGGCAGTGACAACGTAACCAATAATGGAGACTACTACAAAGATAATAATGCACTACTTTTCAAGCTTACACAAATGATCAAAATGCACAATTCACTCATCTTCGAAAATAAATACCTTATCTAGATAATTTATTTTTATGTAAACATAGACCCCAGCAAAAACAATGGAGGTCACATACTCACATTTACCGAAAAATCTGGCGTGGAGTAAGAGATTATGTACAAGTAATAATGCATGAAGATACAACCCACAAAGAGCATGCATTGTGTTCACTTTTTGTTGCTGCTGACTGCTTTTCGTCTTTAGGACTGGAGCTCATGTCTGCTTTTGCTTTTCCGTTTCACTTGTCTTAGAGTGTAGTCAAATTTTTATAAATGGTCCCTTTGCTTTCAAAAGTATACGACCAATAGCTTTTATGATGAATTTCTTTGCATAGATAGTGCTCAAAAATCTTTACATGAATAGTCTCCATTTGTTTAGCACCATTCTCTCTCTCTCTCTCTCTCTCTCTCTCTCTCTCTATATATATATATATATATATATATATATATATATATATATATATATATATATATATATATATATATATATATATATATATATATTTCATCGATTAAGAATTAGAGAGTTACCAGGTTTGTTTTAATTCTTTTTCTCAATATGAATTTTATTATCAACGTTGTAAGGTTGTTACTTTTTTTTACAATGATTGCAGTAGACGCTAATGAAATTAAAGTCTTGAGTTAAGCTTAGCGGGTGTCAGGTTTGGATAATTTTTTTTCTTTTAAATTAGAACTACTAATGTTCTTTAAAATTACATAATCGAAGTGAGTAAATTAATCCAATTCTTTAACTGTTTCCTCAAATTTCTAATAGTGTTATTTTAATTGAAAATCTAGAAGAGATTTCTTTTCTGTAGAAGAAATTGTTGCTTTATAAGAGACATTTATTTTCTAATGAAGAAATTGATAATCTTTCGTAATACTAAATTTTAAATTTTGTGTTTATAACAATGATTATAACTATAACACCATAATATAAAAATCATATCTTATTGTAGCTTTATTCATTCCAAATTTCATTTTGTTCTCACTAAAATATTTATTGAAATATAGGATTGAAAACATTATATGATTCATCTATTTATATTATAATTGTAAAGTTGTTTGTACAATTCATTTGTATTTAGATACTCCTAAAATATAGAATGGATGAGAGGCGGAACACATGATCAACCGATGCATTATTATGGTAACAACAAGCAAAACAGTTGAAGAGAGATACAATATATGTATAGAGAATAATGGAGTCTGTAAAAGAAGAAGAATAACCGGTCAAACACCATCTTTGTTCTCATATTATCTTTGAAAATTTTGAGTTGATTCATAGTATTTTAGGTTTTTAACTATTTCTCACTAGACTTCCATGTAATTTCATATTTTCATTACTGGATATAGTAAAGACTATGAGTTTTTAGAATTTATTCTAATACAAACCAATTACTACTTTCTTTTCTATAGAAGCTTGCTACCTACGTGCACAATATTAACTTTTATCAGACAATCTTCTTTGTAGAAGGTTAAAAAGTCAAAAGAAACTTAAACACAAGAAATCACAACATCAACCGTTCTTATCTATTAAGAACCAGAAGGTTTTCAAGTATACTTACACAACAAACCTCTCTACAAATCACTCCTCTCATTACAAATGATCCTCACTATAGATTCTCTCATCTAATTTACTCTCATACAACTATATGAATCAAAACAAGAACTGAAGCAAAAATCAAACTCTATGAACAGATGAAGACTATATGAACAGAGAAGAGGATTAACTCGTAAATCTCATACTTTCATACATAACTGAGTATATATATGATATACAAACTATACGGGTCAACTAGTATCCAAATAGATCCGCGTATTAACCATTTTAATATACTACTATTTCAGCCCAATAGATTCACAAAATGTTCAATATATATCCTCCTGCACAAACACCAATATATACAAGAAATATATATAAACAAATGAATAATCAATTAATAACAAACAAAAAAGGATACTTAAAAAGGATATAATTATAAGTTTGCAATATTCACTCTTATAATTCAACACCCCTCCTCAAACTTATAATTCAAATAAGTTCAATACTTATTCTGAAATGGATCAACAAGACCCAATCCTTTACAAATCCATTCATGCTGAGCAACCCCCAAAGGTTTAGTAAAAATGTCTGCCAGATTAAAATCTGAACTCACCTTATGTACTTCAATTACTCCTTTTGATACCTTATCTCTTATAAAATGAGTATCAACATCAAAATGTTTTGTTTTCTCATGAAAAACTAGGTTATGTACAAGTTTTATTGCTGACTCATTGTCACAAAAAATTGAAACAGGAGTTAAGCCTTTTAACCCAACATCAAACAGTATTTTTAAAATCCACATAATTTCACAAGAAATAACACCAAGTGCCCTATATTCTGATTCAGTAGAAGATCTAGAAATAGTTTCTTGTTTCTTACTTTTCCAAGAAACAATTGTATTTCCAAGAAATACAACATACCCTGTAACTGACCTTCTAGATACTAAACATTTAGCCCAATCAGCATCAACAAAACTTTTTAAATTTAGATTTCCCTTGGTAATTGAAAAACCCCTTCCAGGATTTAACTTCAAATATCTAAGTAATCTTACAGCAACATTAAAATGAGATTTTCTTGGAGAATGCATAAACTGACTCAAAACTTGAACAACATATGAAATATCTGGACGAGTAATAGTTAAATAAATGAGTTTTCCAACCAACTTTTGAAAAAGAACAACATTTTGTACCAATGTATCATTAGCATCAATTCCTTCTCCTCTAATTACAACATTATAGTCAAGAGGAGTTTTCACAGGTTTACAACCTAACATACCAAATTCATGCAATAATTCCATACAATATTTTCTCTGACTTAAACAAACACCTTTATTAATGTCTATTACTTCAATTCCCAAAAAATACTTTAATTTTCCCAAATCCTTGATTAAAAATTTAGATTTTAAAAAATCTTTTACTTTATTTATTTCTTTATCACAATTACCACTCAAGATTATATCATCCACATAAACAAGTAATATAACAATATTACCATTAGAAGCCTTTATAAATAACGAGAAATCATTTACACTTTGAACAAAACCATATTCAAGTAAAAAACCACATAATTTTTCATTCCACTTCCTAGGAGCATGCTTTAACCCATATAATGATTTCAACAACTTACAAACTTTGTTACTATTATTTTTATTATTGTAACCAAGTGGTAATGTCATATAAACATCGTCATCCAATTCTCCATAAAGAAAAGCATTATTTATGTCTAGTTGAAACAAATTCCAATCAAAATTAATTGCAAGTGAAATAACAATTCTGATAGACACCATTTTTGCAACAGGTGAAAATGTCTCATCAAAATCTATACCTTCTCTTTGATTATATCCCTTAGCTACAAGCATTGCCTTAAATCTCTCTATTTCACCATTAGACTTGTACTTTATTTTATATACCCATTTACAGCCAATAGGTTTTCTATCAGTAGGTAAATCACAGATTTCCCAAGTATTATTTCTATACAAAGCTTCAATTTCTTCATTCATAGCATTTATCCAATTAGGATCCAAAGATGCTTGTGATAAGATTGTGGTTCAACAGATTTATTTAATTGTGTTGCAAAACATTTATTATCTTGACTAAGAAAAGAATAATAACAGACCTTTCAATCCCATATTTATACTTTCCTTCTACAACAAAATCATTGAATTTTTGAGGAAATTTAGACTCACGATTAGATTTTCTTACACCTAGCAACAGAGAATCATGAGTTACAACATTATTATCTAAATTTTCCTCAGAACTATTACTGGGAATGGATACAACAATATCTGGTTGCGAACCAGATGTTTCACAACCATGAGTACCCTCCTGATTAGATGTTGTTGCATCTAAACTATAACTACCATCCACATCAAAATCAGTTGCACCAGATGGTTGATCAACAACTGTATCACCATCCTGATTATTACACCCTAATTCACCACTATTTTGATTTTTATCAAAATTTTCAGAAAATAATAGCTCATCATTGGAAAATGGATCATGATTATTAAAAACAGTTCTCTCAAAGAATTGAGAATCTTCATTTGATTTAGAAGCCAACTTAAAAGGAAAGACAGATTCATAAAATTTTACATCCCTGGAAAAGAAACAAAAACCATTATCAAGACTATATAATTTGTAACCTTTTTTAACATTCGAATACCCAATAAGAACACATTTCTCACAACGTTCAGAAAATTTATCAGTATTGTTTAACTTGGTTGCAAAAGCTAAACAACCAAACACACGAATTTTGTCATAAACTGGAACACGATTATAGATTAATTCAAATGGAGTTTTACCATTTAAAACAGATGAAGGAGTTCTATTTATTAGAAAAGCTGCAGTTAAAATAGAATCTCCCCAAAAAATTTTAGGCAAGCCAGCTTGAAACAACAAAGACCTAGCAACATTCAACAAATGCCTATGCTTCCGCTCTACCACTCCATTTTGTTGTGGAGTGTGAACACAAGAAGTCTGATGAACAACTCCTTTGGCTTTAAGAAAACTATTCATTTTTTGATTAACAAATTTTGTTCCATTATCAGATCTAATAACTTTTAGACTAGCATTAAATTGATTTTCCAATATCATAACAAACTCATGAAAACAACCAAATACTTCATCCTTAGATTTCATCAAATAAACCCATGTAGCTATAGTGAAATCATCTACAATAGTAAGAAAGAATTTAAAACCACCAATACTAGCAACTTTATATGGACCCCAAACATCTAAATGAACAAGTTCTCCTAGACAAAAAGACTTATGTTCACTTAAAGGAAAAGATTCTCTAGTTTGTTTAGCCTTATGGCAAACCTCACATGGCATAACTGATTCATTATCAAAATTTAAAACTGATTTTACAGTACTTAGAGCTTTATCAGCAGGATGTCCCATCCTATTATGCCATGTTAATTTTGATATAAAACACTTATGACAATTAACAACAGAATTTGACCTACCTAACAACTGATTTTCCAAATAATACAGACCTCCAGATTCTTTACCAGTCATCACAGTCTCCATTGACAGTGAATCCTGAACATAACAGTTATTTTCATCAAAAACAACTCTACACTTATTTTCTTTACATATCTTGTGAACAGACAAAAGATTAACATGAAAATCAGGTATAACAAAGACATCTGACATGCTAATAGAATCAGAAAGAATAATGTTTCCAATCTTATCTATTTTAGCAGTTGAACCATTAGGATGATCAACTCTTAGATTCAGTTTGGAAACATCCACAAAATCTGAAAATTGTGAATCAGTAGCAGTCATATGTTGACTAGCTCCTGAATCAACAACCCATTTTATTTTATTTAAAAAAAACATTATTACAAGATATACCTGCCATATTAGCATTAGCAGATACACCTTCTAACAACTCTTTTTCATGAAGAAGAGACATCAACTTTGAGTATTGATCACTTGTTAAAAAATGATGACCAGACTTATCAGAAGAAACAACTGAAGCATTAGTATTTGTACTTTCAATAACATGAGAAGAAGTACCAGTCACAGTTGGTGACTTATTAAACTCAGACTTGGGTTTAAAATCCTTAGGATACCCAATAAGCTTATAACATTTCTCAATAGTATGACCCTTTATCCCACAATTTTTACATATTAAATTCTGATTTCTTCCTTTAAACTTCTTGTTATTAGCAATTTTACCAGCAAAAGCTGAAGAATTTTGAATTTTAGTGGATAACACAGAAACACTTCCATGCTTCTGATTAGACTCTTCTCTAGAAACAATTGAAAAAGCAGTTTTAACATCAGGTAAAGGTTCCATTATTAGAATATAACTTTTAACTGGGTTATATGAATCATCAAGACCATTGAGAAATTGCATAAGTTTCATGAGCTTTGAATGATTTTTAGTATGAGTAGCAGCTTCACAAGTGCAATCTGGACACTTTGTTAAGCCATCAAAATCTTTCCATAAACCATCCAACTTATTAAAATAATCTGAAACAGACATGCTCCCTTGTGTGAGACCATTAATTTGTTGATGAATGTTAAAAACAACAGAACCATCAGCCTTAAAATAAGTTTCACAAAGTTCATTCCAAACATCTAAAGCAAACTCAGAACAAGCATGCCCAATGTAAATAGATTCAGAAAGTGAGTTAAGAATCCAAGAACATACAACAGCATTAACTCTGTCCCACTTTAGAGATTTAATTGCATCCTTATTATCTTTTAATTCAGTACCTTCTATAAAACCTTGTTTGTTTCTGGCTTTAAGTGCCCTAGTCATCGAACTTTTCCAAACCCTAAAGTTTTCCGTACCAAGTAATTTGAAACTTATAATAGTTGTTACAGAATGATCCGATGGATGCAAATAAAGAGGATCATCAAAATCAACAACATCAGTTTTACTAGATGATTCTGGTGGTGTATCACCCATGATCAATCAAACAAATAACAAATCAAAAAAACAAATACGTTCAGAAAACCAAACAAAAAACCAATAAGATCAGATAGAAAGAAGCTGATCTATCAGGAGTTAAAGACTAGAAGGCGTGCGAAACTTACAGTGATCCTCAAAAACAAGCTCAGCAAGCGGCAATGTAGTTCCGATGAATCCGAAACACAGATTCACCGCTGAACACCGAATCGGGCATTCAAATGCCAGAACCAACCTGATTTAGTACCTTGTTTACACAATCTTAATGTTGACCGTCAAGATAGCGTTGACCGTTAAGACTAACACAATGTTAACCCTAAACGTTTACTACTATCTTGATCGTTTACTCTTAAGACGCGACAAGAGAACCACCAAGTTGATGATTTCTTCACAATTTTTACGATCTAAGCAGATCTAAACAAACCCTAGATCTGTTCAGATCTAACAACCACCCGATGAAGAATAAACCAAATCAGAACCAGATCTAGATCAAAGATCTGAAACCCTAACTTGATCTAAGCTAAATAACCTGAAACCCTAACTCGATCTAGATGACAACAGATCACGAACCAATGGAACCTGTCTCTGATACCATCAAAAGAAACTTAAACACAAGAAATCACAACATCAACAGTTCTTATCTATTAAGAACCAGAAGGTTTTCAAGTATACTTACACAACATACCTCTCTACAAATCACTCCTTTCATTACAAATGATCCTCACTACAGATTCTCTCATCTAATCTACTCTCATACAACTATATGAATCGAAACAAGAACTGAAGCAAGAAATCAAACTCTATGAACAGATGAAGACTATATGAACAGAGAAGAGGATTAACTCGTAAATCTCATACTTTCATACATAACTGAATATATATATATATATATATATATGATATACAAACTATACGGGTCAACTAGTATCCAAATAGATCCGCATATTAACCTTTTTAATATACTACTATTTCAGCCCAATAGATTCACAAAATGTTCAATATATATCCTCCTGCACAAACACCAATATATACAAGAAATATATATAAACAAATGAATAATCAATTAATAACAAACAAAAAAGGATACTTAAAAAGGATATAATTATAAGTTTGCAATATTCACTCTTATAATTCAACAAAAAGCTTCAAGTAGATAGAGGAAAAGATGTTCGCTAAATTTTGGTTCACTCACCAAGTTTTACGAATTCTTCTGTTTTGGTTGATGCATTATTGATTTTGAAGCTAAAAATGTTAAATTATCAAGTTGGTCGCTACTTTTTTGGAAAACCTCAAAACTTCATTGTCATTTTAGGCAAAAAAAAGTCTACATAAGAAAAATTATCAAACTTTGTTGTTTTTCATTGATAAAGCTAAAATAATGTGGTTAAAACCACAAATATGATCAACATATAATTATTTGTGTGTAGTTTATTTTAGTGGTATAAAATGAATTACATATTTATCATTATTTCGTTTGTATTTATTTTAAAATTTTACTTTATAAATTACTTCATCTTTACACCTTGATATTTAACATTTTCTTTAAAAAAAAAATATAATATTAATATCTTCATATATAACTTTTTTTAATCAACTCGTGTAGTATACGGGTCTTACACCTAATTGAGTGAATGTATGTATTAATATGGATCAATCATTTCAAAAACACGAATAAAGGTAAATTTATAATCTTAATTATTACTTAATTTTAGTAATTAAATAATTAAATCATTAATCTAATCTTAACTATTAATTAACTTTAATAATTAAATCATTAATCAAGGCAAATTGTTTAATGTTTTAAAACCCTACGTATCGATCCAAGCCCCCAAAAAAAACATCAACCTTCTTCTTCATGTCCCTTCTTCACCGTCAACCACGACTTCTTCATACCCATTACTACTGCTTTTATTACTTGAAAAAGAGGAATCAGAGAGCCAGAAGCAGACTTCATAAATCCATCCAGTTCCACATCCTGTAGATATATCACCAACAGGAAAAAATGAAAAAAATTATCCTCTAAACTTATTTCGCCAAAAGGAAAAAATGAAAAAAAATATTCCCTAAACTTCTAAATATGCATCTGATACCGATCATTCACAATCGTTTGGTTTGAATCCTAAATCAACATTTGATTCCAATCCTTCTCATAAATTTCGATTACTACTTTAAATAATGATTTCTTAATAGTGTAGTGAGTACCCTATCAAGTTCCATGTCTCCCAATGAGTTTTTTTGGATATTAGCAATTGTCTCGCTTCTGAGTTGTACGAAATGTATAAGACTACTGGGTGGGCAACATGTTATTACATGTTATCACATCCAAAATGTACACCTCATAATCTTAGCCATAGATTGGTGTTATAACACCCAAAGTGGAAATGGACAACACCAAATAACATGTGATAACATACCTTTTTTTTATGTTTTTAATTTCTATTTTTCCAATTTGTTTTATTTTTTTTATTTATGTCATAATATTAATAAAAAAACATATAAATTAATAACACATATAATTTAATTAAATCCTAAACTAAAAATAACATTTAAAAACTGTACAAATAAAAAACATTGAATAAAAACATATGATAGTCCTAAACATTTGTGCTCGATCTTTGCCTTCATTTTTGGAGCATTAGCAATTATCTCGGTGGCATATTATCCTCGCTAGTGCAAAGAATCGCCAAATCCTTCGTCATCCGATCTTCCTCGTCTTCTTGACATAGGAACTCCAAATGCTCACGTTGCAAGTCATATCTTTTAATTGTGATGTCGTTGTGGACGTCAATTTTCTGTTTCAGTTCTGTAGGGAAATTTAGGGCTTGTGGTGGAGATCTGGATACTAACTTGGATCGTCATATCACTTTCCGAACTGATATTTCTATCATATGCCTGGGTTACAAGAAATTCAACTTAGGATAATCCAAGTGGACACTTACGATTTTAGGCACCAAAATCGTAAGCCAATATGCTAGCGGATTCTGTGAAAGTATGATGAAAAACGAGAGCTTAAGATCGTGTATATCTTCTGAAAAGAAGATTCGTTTATATAATAAACGATATTAGGGTTTCATTAGGGTTGGGCCGCTATGGGTTCCTTTGGAAACAAGTCAGAGTAATCCGAATTTTGATGAGGATTTATGGTTACCAAAGCTAACGAGTTTCGTTAGTTTTACCATAATGACCCTCAAGAATCAGAATAACCCACTATGTAGCCATATTAGGGACCCTAGTCAGGGGATCTGCCCCTTGGACCCTGCTAAGGGTGCTTCCCTTAGATCCCGCTAAAGAAGCGTTGCCCCTTTGGAAACCCCGGACCCAGGGGCGCTGCCCCCAAATCACCGACTAGTCATCGAACTAATTTGATCTTATTCATGTGTGCACTCCGCACCAACCCGTACACATATTAGAAAACAAATTAAAAAGCCCCTTAGCTTAATGCTAATTCCAGTTACATAAAAATGACATTGTGACACTAAAATCACCAACAAGTTCTGCATGCTATTGAAGTTTACTTTCGTTTTCCTCTTTATGTTATTGAGCCCGCTTCACTTTGTCGTTCCTTATCGGCCGTCAGCACGTGGATATCTCTTCGATGTTGCTAAGGTCTTCTGGGAGCTCATCGGTGTTGACATTGAGGTCAATGTTCGTGCGTACATCGGAAATGTCGACAAAACCCGAGTCACGAGATCTCTTTGATTGTTTTTCCGATGATTTTGGCATTCTAGTCCATTTTGAGTCTTCCTTAACAATCCCCCAAATTTTTTCATAGTAAAAACGTGACCTGTATCGACATGATATTGCTCCGTCCCCGCTCTAAACACATCGAAATCGGTCACACCACTTTGCTTATGCAAGGAAAGTTTATTGCAGATGGAATTGAACTTGGTGCACTTCTTTCTATTTTGAGTCCACTTGCTACTCAGCATATCGTGATTGCGATATGTGTCCTCCTTCTTCAACTTTGCGTGAAATTTTCCAAGCACAACTTCCCAAAAAGCAACTTTTCTCATATCATTTCCCTTAGTTGGGTTTTTCATGTGACACCTCCAACATATACTCTTCCTCCGTTATCCACCATGCTGGAGGTTCTTTCGATTGCTCCACCTCAACCACAACCTCTTTCGCTTTCCCTTTCGTTCTTGTTCTCCCTTTCTTGGTCGTTGGTTTCCGACTACCCCCCGCTTGTGTCCTGACAACCGTTTTTCTCATGGGCGGTGGTTGTATGGTAGTTTGTGGCATGGAATCAAGGGTTTTGAAAAGGTTTTATGGAAGGTTTGCATTTTGTTGCATACAAGGAGATGTTGGGAATTGTATTAGGGTGAGGCGGGATTGAAAAAGTTGTTGGAAACTGGTAGTTATGGTGAGCATTACAAGTTGAGAAGGTTTGAGTGGAGTGGATGTGTTTGTTTTTAGAGGAGGAGTGTTCAGGTTTTGATCCATATTTGGTTGTGCTGCTTGTAAAAACTAAAGTGAAAAAGATGAGAGAAAATGAAGGTATTATGTTGGTAAAAAATAGAGTGAATATGTATTTATAGGTGAGTAAAATTGATATATATATATATATATATATATATATATATATATATATATATATATATATATATATATATGCCTAGGTTATTCTATTCTAACTAATTATTTAATTATTGTGTGGTTGTAGGAATGTTTATGGGCCATTCATTTTACTTATTTTAAGAAAGTGAATAAAACATATTATTAAATTAAAGATAATTAGAAAATACCATCTAATTTCATTTTAAGGGTATTTTATTCAATTAACATAAATTTAAAAAAGAGAAATTACATATTTTAAGGGATAATAGATTCTATTAATTTTAAAAATCTGATTGTAGGGATGATAATTCTCGGATATTCTGTCTGGATATTCTATGGATTTCCTATAATTATCACAATATAAATATTTTATCTTATATTTGATATTTATAATCTTTTATCTTAATCTTTCCTAGAGATTTCCTATAACTATCACAATATAAATCTTTTATCTTATATTTGATAATTATAATCTTTGATCTCATAATTATTTTGTGTGTGTGTGTGTGTGTATATATATATATATATATATAGACACATACACACACACACAAATTATGGTTATTTGAAAACATGATATTTGGTTAGAGTAACAACTAAGTATGGTGTATATCCCTAAATTTGACCAACATAACTTCTAGGTACTATGTTATCTGTAACGTCCGAGTCCCCAGGTATGCAAATCTATTCATTATTAAATTTAAAAGTTGTGAAGGGTTCGTGAGAATGTTGGGCGTACATTAGGTTCGCATAGTGTACTCCTCACATGCATGTAATCGGGGTGAGCCCTGCATATGCCAGGCGTACTCAAGCCAGGGGTAAACCTTAATTTTTAGGGTTTGCACCCTATTTAAGATCATTAAAACCTTGAAGTGCATCACCTTTTCAACCCCCATTGCCTTTTAGTGATAATCTTGAAACCTAGCCATCTTAAGTGCATTTTTGAGCTTACAAAGAGTTTTGGGTGTTCCTTTGTGGTCTTGAAGAAGAAGGAAGCTTGAGGAGAAGCAAACGAGAAGAAGAAACTTGTAGGTCCAAAGTTTGTACATCATTTCTAGCCCATTAGAGGAATAAAGTCTGAAACTTGTTCATTGTAATCTTAGATCTAGGTTTAGGGAAGATGTTAGCATCTTTTGGTCCCATAACTTCGTCTTTTGGAGTATGGGCTACTCCAGGCCATTTGAGCCATCCTTTTGGACTCTTGTGTCACACCCCCGAACCAAGGATGACGGAAACGTCCGAGGATGGAGGACTTCATGTATAGTATCACAACAATTAGTATAATAGTGCTCAAAGTAAATACAACAATTATAAAAATAATTGAGAAAGTTACATCATTTCACAAGTTACATGTTTCAAAATCGATTACAATATAATGACAAAATGTTTTGATTAACGTTGAAGCATTCTATCCTCAAAATCTGGTAGTCACCGATTTCTATTGATAACTTGAGAATACAAGTAAATTTTGAAAGAGTATCAACAATTAAGTTGGTGAGTGCATAAGCTTTTGTATATACAATAGACATACTTTCATTGAAAATGTAAAGTATGCACAAGAAAAATCCCATATTTTCCGTATAAAATGGTATGTAGCCTTAATACCCAAAGACTGAAATGTACAAGTATTTTACCATACTTATAGTAGTCCATATTTCCTTGTAAAATGGTTTATAGCCTTAATACCCAAAGGATGAAATGTACAAGTATTTTACCATACTCATAGTTGTGTATGCAGATTTATAAAATAAAACCCCTTTTTAATTGTGGAAATTCCCGTAAACTATATGTGTCATTATCTCCCAATGTGAGTCATTATAACCATACTATGGCATAGTAGATCTGCTGTGACGTTCTTCAGGCGTCAGAAATTGTTATGACATTTGTCACCCCGACCGGCCAGTCGGGCTGTTGCAAGCAGCTTGGGTGTGGGTTGTCAATCCCAATATAGATCTATATACAATTATCACTCTCTCCCTACAAGAGACTTTGGTTATAACTTTCAGGAATTTTAACCCATACTCTAAGCGTACAATGAAGTAGTGTCTCACAATTTACGTTAACGAGTTTACGTGTAGAGTGAATAAAAAACCTTTTCTATAGTATAACTGAACCCATGTTTGTAGTGTATTTGTTGTGTAAGGAACTATAAACTATACCTTTTATAGTTTATTATACTTTTTTGTAGTGAATGAAAACTCTTTTAGTTGTGTAAACAAAATACTTTTCATAGTGAGTTTGTAGTGTGTAAGAAACATAAACTATTCCTATTATAGTTTATTACATGTGTTTGTAGTAATCGTAAAACTTATCATGAATGACTATTTCTGTTTGTGATATCAAACTAACAAGAAATACATTCACACATAGAAGTTTTATTGCTAGACACTTTGCTCAACATGTTACAAGGTATTAATAAATTGAAAGCTGTTTAACTAGTTTTTAACTTTTCTATATTGTTTTTAGAAAATCACAGAAAAATAATACGAAGTCGAAATCTAATTCTGTTAACTCTAAGAGTTCAGGAAGTGTGTCTAGTTTATTTATAATTTTTATTATGATTTTTAGTGGTCTCTAACTAGTGCGAAAACGCCCATATTCACAGACCGGTCCAAGTTCATTTTAAAAATGATAGGCAGTTTTGTAAAAATCACCATAAATGGTAGAAAAATCGTATGAGGATGTGCAAGTGGTCATTTTAAAGGTATAAATATGAAATATTTTCATATTGAACAGTTTTGAAAGTTATGGAGTTTAAGATGGTCAAAACAAATCGTGAATGAGCCAAATCTTTTCTGTTGAAAGCTCTCATTTGAATTTAAGCATGTTTTTTATATTGTGACTTGTATTCTCCCACATAAAAATAGTTAAAAACATGAAAAGAAGGGGGTATGAACTCACCTTGTATGATTTACTGAGATGGATGGTTGAAGAAGAGGGGTTTCCAAGTCAAGAACACTTGGAGAATGCTTGAGGATTCGAAGATCTATGAACAAATATGACGATATTTTTATAAGGAATCCATGATTTGTGTGAAGAAGTGTAGAATATTCAAGAGTAGGATGATGATACTTAACAAAGGTGGATGAAAAGCTTGATATCAGCCCTTGAATTCTCGAATTTTGAGAGAGAGAAAGCGAGAGGAAAATGAGTTTGTTTTTGGTGTGAAGTGAAGTCTTGGAGGTGAAAGTAAGATATATCTAAGATTTGGTTTGTGGAATCATATAGAGTGTTGGAAGATGCATAAAATGACAGTGATTTGATATGGTAAAGTGTGAATAGTGACTGGAGGTTGTCATAGAGTTGGTATGGGGGGTGGCTTGTTGTCATAGCTTTTTAGGAAAAGTCAACCACTCTTAGATAATATCTTATACAAAAGATATTATCTATAGTAAGGGTCTCCCACAAAAATGAAATATGAATTTATGGAGTTTAATATGTTAAAATATGAGTCTGGGTGAAAATTTCCCGTTAAAATCACCTAAAACGAGCTTAACAGGCGAAAGAGGTCGAAAACCGGGTAAGTGGGGCGAAAATCCAAGGTCAAAGGCGAGAGTTCGGTCCTTGGTGCTGAGGAGTGAAGGTAGTTATGACCGAATGTAAGCTGGAACAGGAAGCAAGTAGGACCAAAGTGAGTCAGGCGGAAGGCGAAATGAACCGAAAGTACTGGAGTCGAACTGAGGATGCTTGCGCTAAACTGAAGATGCATGGAACCGAACTATGCTCTCAGGCTGAGGGTAATTCCGAACCAAAGGTGACTTCGGTCCTCAAGGACTGTTTAGTCTTATGGGGCTTCGGTTCTAGGAGTAGTTTCAGTTCTTAAGGTTTTGGTTCCTAAGGTTTCGGTTCTAGGGCAGGTTCTGCCCTATATGGTTGTTTTTCAAGAAATCTTCCCGTTTCGAGTGGTTTTAGACTAAGTTAAGGGTCGGGAAGCCCCGAGTGATTATAAAAAGTTAAAAAGGTTTTCAGAGAGATTTGGGAGAGATAGAGATAGAGTGAGAGAGACTTTGTTTGTGACCTTTGTGAGTGTTTAGCTTCATAATGCAAGGTTTGTAAACCCCATTAAGCCTTGTTATGAGTGTTATACGCCCCCGGAGGGTATGTAATAATGTTTTATTGAGTTGTTACATCAATCATCTTGATTAGGGTTTAGAATTTCCGAATTTTAGAAGCTTCTGAGTGATACTTTGCATTATGATAGAAAAATGTACATAAGAAGACATAGAATATATCCTATCATACAAGCACTACATAAGTTTGTTGGTTTGACTTGTTGACTTTTGTTGACTTTGACTTGACTAGAATTTGATAGTTGTCACATCTTCGGGGTGCATAAAGTCATAAAAATCATATCTTCATGGTCAAAACTCAACCATGAATGAGTTGGTGACCACCTAAGAGAGATGGATGGCTTTATTCAAGGTTTGAGTCCCATTAAGGCATGCAAGAGCATAAAGTTTGCAACTTTATGGCTTAAGATACTTTTATGAGCTTGGATCTAAGTTTTTGACATTAAAGTTAAATGGGTTAAGACATTGGAGAAACTTTGGGCTGACTAACCAGTACGTTGGGCATACTAGGCTAGTGCCCCGATTCTGGATCATCAGCGTACGCTGAGTGTACAAGCCATGTATGTTGCACGTACGTAGTCTGTGGGCTTATGAGTTTTTTGGGCTCGAGTTTTGTTGGGCTGTTTGACTTGTTCAGGTTTAGGCCTCAGGCCTACCTATAGTAGCAGGACATTTTGGGAGCTTTTGGGGCATATTGGGCCTTAAGGGCCTTGTAATTAGGCTTGGAATGCCTTTTTGGACTAGTTGGATTTGGGCCTTGGTGGGATAGGCCCAATAACGTAAGGGTTAAGCAAACCTTTTTTGTAACACCCCAAAAATACGAGCCAAAAATTTCATTTTTAAATACACATACTTAGCAAAACATTAGAATAAAACATTCATTGATCCTATCATTTCATAAAGGATGTGCCTGTCTAGAAACCAATAACCAACTTATAAAATCATAATAAAAACACAGTACAATTCCCCAGGAAGATCTCATAGTGCGGAATACAGAGCGTGTGTGTGTGATGTGCTGCTACCGCGCGAGCTCCTTCCCCTTCGAAGAAGAGGTACCTGAAACCAAAACTGAAAATTGTAAGCACGAAGCTTAGTGAGTTCCCCCATCATACTGCATACCATACAATCACATATCATACATATTGCTAGGCATTTTTGGGGTGCCCGACCTACCCGGTACGACCATTATGGGGTGCCGACCTACCCGTGTCAAGCCATTCTGGGATGCTGACTACCCATGTCAAGCCATTCTGGGGTGCTGACTACCCATCAGTCCTGACGACCAAACCTCGGGGACTATTTCACCCGCTACTGCTACTATCATATATATCATAACATAACATATTATCAGACATATCTGGGGTGCCTGAACTACCCTGCAGTCCTAACAACCGAACCCGGGGATTGGTCCCCTCCTACTACCTCTATCACATATAGCATAACAAGCCAGCATGCAAACATATCATCACATACTGTCAGACGTATCTGGGGTGTCTGACTACCCTTCGGTCCTAACAACCGAACTCTACTACTATCACATACAACATATCATGCTAGCATATAACATATCAGGTAGTAGCAAACTTAGATGATATCACAAAGACAATCATCTATCATACGTCTCCTACTGGTGGGCCGACATTGTGGCCTTAGACCCACCGCTACTGGAAGGTAACTCACCTCGAAAGTAGCTGCTGAAATCTGCTTGCTGAGCGTCTAACTACTGGATCGCAAATCCTCCGGCTATAAACAATAAACATAGGTTAGACACCCATAAATACCATTAGGTCAAAAGACTGACCCTCCCTTGGCCCAAGGTCAATCCCTTGGTTAAAGTCAATGTCCGTTTGACTGGACTCGCTGAGTCATGGCATGGACTCGCCGAGTCCTTTTCCTAGTAACCCGGTCCTACCCAACCAGTCCTTCTTCCCACTCACTGAAACACTCTTCATTCATGACTTAGGACGATAGAACTGACTCGTGACCCGACTCGCCGAGTTCCAGGCAATCTTCACAGGACTCGCCGAGTTGTTCATCCAACTCGTCGAGTTTAAGGCCATCTTCATGGAACTCGCTGAGTTCCTCTTTGGGACTCGCCGAGTCCCTATGACCCATTTCCCATATAGGCCAAATCTAAGACATCCAACGCTTCAAAACCATAGATCCATGTCCCTTGAGCATGCTTATCACGTAAAGTTGCAAACTTTACGTGCATGCATGTCCCTATAAGCTAAAAAGGCCAAAACCAAGCTCTTCAAGAGGTCATAGACTCAATGGAGACCTTAATCACTTCAACGACAGGAACTTTATGCTACTAATTCATCCAATAAGTCCAGATCAGAAGTCCTTTCGGATCATTAAGCACCACACATGGAGCTTGGTGTTTTAGGGCTTGAAAACCACCAATTTGGGACAAAAATGGCAACTAATGATCTAAAGATCAAGGTAGAGACTTTTCTACCTGAATGGAAGCTTCTCCCTGCGTAGAGTTCCGATCTACTCCTTTCCTTGGACTCTTCAACCACTTCTTTCTCCTTCTAAACTCCAATCTCCTTCACAAGGCCAAAAACTCTCTTTAGATCAATAAGGGGGGCTAGGGTCTCACTCTAATGCTCTCTGGAAGTGTTAGAGATAAACGAGGCCAAGATAGAGTGTTTAAATAGGGTGCAAACACCCGGATTAGGGTTTTTTTCCAACCAGGGACTACTCGCCGAGTCCGGGGACCGACTCGCCGAGTCCAGAGTCCAATTCCCGCACCTTGACCTACTCCTACTCGGTGAGTTGGCCCATCAACTCACCGAGTCCAAGGCAATATATAAAGAAAATAAATAGCAAGGAGTATGTACCGGGGACCAGGTGCTACAAATCTCCCCCAATTATCTTAGACTTCGTCCTCAAAGTCTGCTGCTCGATCCCGAAACAACTCGTGGTAGTGCTCCATCATCTCTTCCACTGGCTCCCAAGTCCACTCCGAACCCTTCCGGTGCTACCACTGCACCTTCACGAGTTCCACCTTTTTTTTCCTCAGATCCTTCGACTTCCTATCGAGGATTGCCACGGGCCCCTCGATGTAATTTAGACTATCGTCGACCTGAATATCTTCCAAAGGCACCACTGCCGAGTCGTCCACTAAATACTTCCGCAACTGAGAGACGTGGAAAGTGCTATGGATCTGGCTGAGTTCGGCTGGTAGATCCAACCTATACGCCACCTTGCCCACCTGAACGCGGCAGGAGCATTGGTGAGCCCAAACGGCATCACCACGAACTCATAATGGCCATAACGCGTCCGAAACACAGTCTTCTGTGTATCCTCCTCTCTAAACCTCATCTAATGATAGCCTGATCGCAAATCGATCTTGGAGAACCAAGATGCTCCCTGCAACTGATCAAAGAGGTCATCAATCCTCGAGAGTGGGTAACGGTTCTTCACCGTTACCTTATTCAGCTCCTGATAATCTATACACATCCGATGCGACCCGTCCTTCTTCCTCACAAACAGGATAGGGGCTCCCCAGGGTGAACTGATCGGATGAATAAATCCCTTGTCTAGCAGCTCCTGCAGCTGCGTAGACAACTCCTGCATCTCGGGAGGAGCCAACCGATAGGGTACCTTGGCTATCGGAGCCGCACCAGGAACTAGGTCGATCCTGAACTCTACCTGACGCTCCGAAGGTATTCCAGGAAGCTCCTCCGGGAACACATCAGCGTAGTTTCGCGCCACTGGAACCTCGCTCACCGTCGCCTTACCGGTCTCCCGGGTATCCATAACATACGCGACATACCCCGCGCATCCCTGCTGAAGGTAGTGCCTAGCTCTCGCTGCTGAACATACTATAGGTCCACGCTGTGGCCTCTCGCCGTGGATCACCAACTCTCCCCCACTTGGGGTCCTAACCCGCATTAGCTGCTTTGAGCAATCTATCACCGCCCCATTAGGGCTCAACCAATCCATGCCTATAATCACCTTGTTCCCCCACAACGGTATGGGAACCAAATCCACCAAATAGCGCTCCTCAAATAACCTCAAAACACAATCCCTGAACACTGCTGATGCTCACACCGATCGATCATCGGAAATCTCTACCTCTAAAGGGCAATCCAACATGCCTGAGGACTCAGTAAACCTCTTGCTAAGCGTAAGGGAAACAAATGAACGGGTGGCACCCGAGTCGAACAACACTTGAACCGGAGTACCGTTTACATGGAACGATCCTAATGCATATACACAGAGCACATATCAATAACATAACATCATAAAATAAAGTAGAGGGAAAGAATCATACCCGTCACCACATCGGGTGCGGCGCGTGCCTCTTCTGCAGTCAGCTGAAACGCTCGGCTCCTCACCACTGGAGCCTCTGCCTTGCCCTGTCGGCCATCTATAATCCACAGGGTAGCTGGAGCTGGCGCCTTAACCGGCATTGGTGATGTCAACTGGGGGCAATTGGCCTTCTTGTGGACCCTCTAGTTGCAGTGGAAACAGAGCAACTCAGACGTCTGTATCATAGGTGTAGGGGCGGTACAATCCCTGCTAAAATGCCCCGTCTTGCCGCACTTATAGCAGCTCGAAGATCCCAATCTACATGCCCCCTCATGAGGCCTGCCGCATTTCCTGCAACGGCTTGGTCCTGACTGGCCTTTCGGCCTACCATCTGATCCCTTGGGCTTCTTCCCCAAAGTCCTTAAAGGACAGAGTGCGGGATCCCGACTAGCCAGATGCCATGTCGCTCCTGAATGCTCAGAGGCGATCCTCCATCAAATCAACTATCCCTCCATTGATCGACCCAAAGATAATGGGAGTCGACTCAAGGATGCCCCTGGTGATCTCTGACGTGATGAAATCGCGTAGCCCCTCATCCACCGGCTCGGAACCTGATCCCGAACCCGATCCCTCTCCTGAAATGCCAGCTGCTGGTCTAGGGTGCAACACCACCATTCTGAAACACAACAAAAAATGTCAGGAACACTGATATATTTCGAGGGATCACTACTACCATAAGTTTCCTGGTCTCATCTCAGCCTTCCTTGATTTGAGTATGGATCCTCTGCTTCCAGTAGTACGGGCCCATACTACCTTCCACATCTATCCTTTCTTTCCTCAAGTACAACCTTGACTCCACCAAGTCACTATTACTGCTAATAATGTCTGCTACTCCCATCCTAGGCTTGCCCTAGGGAGTCCTCTGACTATACCCGATCCAGTCCTCAGCTGCTGAAAGCCTCCTTGTGATGCCAATTAGCTATTACCTGAATACAATCACATGCGACGAGGCTCGGATAATCCTTCGAGTAAGGGACACATCCCTACAACGGTTACGACTCAAACAAGAGCTACGTAATAGGGTCAAATCCAACACTCTGAGATTATTCAACCCTGATCACATGTGACTTTAACGTATCCACCTAACAACTAACTCCCATCACTCAACGCCCACATAGCACAAATTAAACAACATTTGGACATAAGGAAAATGATCTCAAGCAACTCTATTCTCGTAGAGAAAAACTAAACTAGCATACAATGCTAAAATCGTTCTATCAGGAATAACCTAAACATGCTACCCTACTGCTGTCTACTCAATTCTAGCATGCAACTCTTTCATATACTGAAGCACATAAAGCAAGCACATAAGGCATCACTCCTAGATCCTTAGTCCTATTCTAGCATGCTGTTCTACAGAAACTGATAAACAAAAAATAAACTTGTATGGGTACATTGGGGAATACTTACTTGAGCTCGGCCGGTCGCGCACATCACACACTTCGTTCCTTCTTAAAACTCTTTGCTTAGCTTTTCAGAAAATATTTTCTTCTTAAAAATCTTTTAATCCTTCGATTTGAGTTCAGACACCCCCGAAGGCGTGTCCAAATCCCTCAAACCAGGGCTCTGATACCAACTTGTAACACCCCAAAAATACGAGCCAAAAATTTCATTTTTAAATACACATACTTAGCAAAACATTAGAATAAAACATTCATTGATTATATCATTTCATAAAGGATGTGCGTGTCTGGAAACCAGTTTATAAAATCATAATAAAAACACACTACAATTCCCCAAGAAGATCTCATAGTGCGGAATAGAGAGCATGTGTGTGTGATGTGCTGCTACCGCGCGAGCTCCTTCCCTTTCGAAGAAGAGGTAACTGAAACCAAAACTTAAAATTGTAAGCACGAAGCTTAGTGAGTTTCCCCATCATACCACATACCATACAATCACATATCATACATATTGCCAGGCATTTCTGGGGTACCCGACCTACCCGGTACGGCCATTCCGGGGTGCTGACCTACCCGTGTAAAGCCATTATGGGGTGCTGAGTACCCATGTCAAGCCATTCTGGGGTGCTGACTACCCATCGGTCCTGACGACCGAACCTTAGGGACTATTTCACCCCTACTGCTACTATCATACATATCATAACATAACATATTATCAGACATATCTGGGGTGCCGGAACTACCCTGCAGTCCTAACAACCGAACTCGGGGACTGGTCCCCTCCTACTACCTCTATCGCATATAACATAACAAGCCAGCATGCAAACATATCATCACATACTGTCAGACGTATCTGGGGTGTCTGACTACCCTTCGGTCCTAACAACCGAACACTACTACTATCACATACAACATATCATGCTAGCATATAACATATCAGGTAGTAGCAAACTTAGATGATATCACAAAGACAATCATCTATCATACGTCTCCTACTGGTGGGCAGGCATTGTGGCCTTAGACCCACCGTTACTGGAAGGTAACTCACCTCGAAAGTAGCTGCTGAAATCTGCTTGCTGAGCGTCTAACTACTGGATCGCAAATCCTCCGGCTATAAACCATAAACATAGTTTAGACACCCATAAATACCATTAGGTCAAAAGACTGACCCTCCCTTGGCCCAAGGTCAATCCCTTGGTCAAAGTCAATGTCCGTTTGACTGGACTCACCGAGTCATGGCATGGAGTCGCCGAGTCCTTTTCCTAGTAACCCGGTCCTACCCAACCAGTCCTTCTTCCCACTCACTGAAACACTCTTCATTCATGACTTAGGACAATAGAACTGACTCGTCACCCGACTCGCCGAGTTTGAAGAACTACTCGCTGAGTTCCAGGAAATCTTCATAGGACTCGCCGAGTTGTTCATCCAACTCGTCGAGTTTAAGGCCATCTTCATGGAACTCGCTGAGTTCCTCTTTGGGACTCGCCGAGTCCCTATGACCCATTTCCCATATAGGCCAAATCTAAGACATCCAACGCTTCAAAACCATAGATCCATGTCCCTTGAGCATGCTTATCACGTAAAGTTGCAAACTTTACGTGCATGCATGGCCCTATAAGCTAAAAAGGCCAAAACCAAGCTCTTCAAGAGGTCATAGACTCAATGGAGACCTTAATCACTTCAACGACATGAACTTTATGCTACTAATTCATCCAATAAGTACAGATCAGAAGTCCTTTCGGATCATTAAGCACCACACATGGAGCTTGGTGTTTTAGGGCTTGAAAACCACCAATTTGGGACAAAAATGGCAACTAATGATCTAAAGATCAAGGTAGAGACTTTTCTACCTGCATGGAAGCTTCTCCCTGCGTAGAGTTCCGATCTACTCCTTTCCTTGCACTCTTCAACCACCTCTTTCTCCTTCTAAACTCCAATCTCCTTCACAAGGCCAAAAACTCTCTTTAGATCAATAAGGGGGGCTAGGGTCTCACTCTAATGCTCTCTGGAAGTGTTAGAGACAAACGAGGCCAAGATAGAGTGTTTAAATAGGGTGCAAACACCCGGATTAGGGTTTTTCCCAACCAGGGCCTACTCGCCGAGTCCGGGGACCGACTCGCCGAGTCCAGAGTCCAATTCCTACACCTTGACCCACTCCTACTCGGCGAGTTTTCCCATCAACTCGCCGAGTCCAAGGCGATATATAAAGAACATAAATAGCAAGGAGTACGTACCGGGGACCAGGTGCTACAAATCTCCCCCAATTATCTTAGACTTCATCCTCGAAGTCTGCTGCTCGATCCCGAAACAACTCGTGGTAGTGCTCCATCATCTCTTCCACTGGCTCCCAAGTCCACTCCGAACCCTTCCGGTGCTACCACTGCACCTTCACGAGTTCCACCTTTTTTTCCTCAGATCCTTCGACTTCCTATCGAGGATTGCCACGGGCCCCTCGATGTAATTTAGACTGTCGTCGACCTGAATATCTTCCAATGGCACCACTGCCGAGTCGTCCACTAAATACTTCCGCAACTGAGAGACGTGGAAAGTGCTATGGATCTGGCTGAGTTCGGCTGGTAGATCCAACCTATACGCCACCTTGCCCACCTGGGCTACAACCCTGATTGGCCCAATGTACCTTGGGCCTAACTTACCCCGCTTTCTGAATCGGATGACGCCTTTCCATGGCGACACTTTCAGAAGAACCATATCCCCAATTTGAAATTCCAAGTCTGAACGGCGCTTGTCGGTGTAACTTTTCCGCCAACTCTGAGTAGTCTGAAGCCTGCTCCGGACCTGCTGAATCTTCTCTGTCGTCTGGAGCACCACTTCAGTGCTTCCCATGACCCTCTGGCCAACCTTTCCCCAACATATCAGGGTCCTGCATCTCCATCCGTATAACATCTCGAAGGAAGGACGGTCAATACTTGTGTGGTAGCTGTTGTTGTATGAGAACTCAGCTAAAGGAAGATAGGTATCCCAACTACCACCGAAATCCAGCACGCATGCCCGCAACATATCCTCAAGGGTCTGGATGGTCCGCTCACTCTGGCCATCCGTTTGCGGGTGAAAGGCAGTGCTAAAATGCAGACGAGTGCCCAACTCATCCTGAAACTTCTTCTAAAACCTGGAAGTAAAAAACACATCTCTGTCTGAAATCACTGATACTAGCACCCCATGTCGCGCCACTATCTCCCTGATATAGATATTGGCTAACTTCTCGACCGAGATGCTCTCCTGAATCGGAATAAAATGGGCGCTCTTGGTCAATCGATCCACGATGACCCATATAGAATCCACTCCTCGCACAATCCTGGGAAGCTTTGTGATAAAATCCATCGTAATATCTTCCCATTTCCACAACGGAATATCCAACGACTGCATCTTGTCGTGCGGTCTCTGATGCTCGGCCTTGACCTTCCTGTAGGTCAAGCACCGCTCGACGTACCAGGCCACATCCCGCTTCATGCAAGGCCACCAATAGTCCAGACGAAGATCCCTATACATCTTTGTCGCCCCGGGGTGAATGGAGAATCGGGATTTGTGCGCCTCCTCCATCAAGATCTGGTGCATGCCTCCGAGGTATGGCACCCATACCCTGCAGTGTAATGTCAATAATCTCCTACTATCATAGTCGAAGGAGGAAACCTAAACCACTATGTGCTCACTCGTCCGATGTTCCTTCTTCAAGGCCTCCTGCTGGGCCTCCCGAATCTGCTCCAAAGGCGGAGTCACCACTGTCATCTGCATGCAAATATCCCTGATAGGCGCCGCCTTGCGGCTAAGCGCATCGGCCACCACATTGGCCTTCCCCGGGTGGTAAAGGATCTCACAATCATAATCCTTCACCACGTCCAACCACCGACGTTGTCTCATGTTCAGATTCGGCTGATCCATGAGGTACCTCAAACTCTTGTGGTCCGTGTAAATGGTACACCGAACTCCATAGAGGTAATGTCGCCAAATCTTGAGAGAGAAGACCACCGCCCCAACTTTAAATCATGCATCGGGTAGTTCGCCTCGTGATGCTTCAGCTGCCTCGAGGCATAAGCAATGACATGCCCCCTCTACATCAACACTGCGCCTAAGCGTGAGATCGATGCATCGCAATATACCACAAAATCCTCCACGCCCTCAGGCAGGGCTAAGATCGGCCCCTCGCATAATCTCTGCCTTAGAGTCTCGAACACTGCCTGCTGCTCAGGCCCCCATCGAAAGACCACGACTTTCCTAGTCAACCGTGTCAGGGGTACGACTATCTTGGAAAAATCCTGAATGAACCTCCGATAGTAGCCTGCTAATCCTAGGAAACTCCGAATCTCAGATGGAGACTTCGGAACCTCCCACCTCATCACAGCCTCCACCTTGGTCGGGTCTACCGAAATCCCGTTCTGGTTGACGAGGTGCCTAAGGAACTGCACCTAGCGCAACCAAAACTCACATTTGGAGAACTTGGTGTACAAGCTCTCCCTCCTCAGGGTCTCCAAAACCTCTCTCAAATGCTCCTCGTGCTCCTCCTGAGTCTTGGAATAAACGAAGATGTCATCAATGAAAACTATCACAGACCGATCCAACATCGGTCTACACACGCGGTGTATGAGGTCCATGAACGCGGCAGGAGCATTGGTGAGCCCAAACGGCATCACCATGAACTCATAATGGCCATAACGCGTCCGAAACACGGTCTTCTATATATCCTCCTCTCTAAACCTCATCTGATGATAGCCTGAACGCAAATCGATCTTGGAGAACCAAGATGCTCCCTGCAACTGATCAAAGAGGTCATCAATCCTCGGGAGTGGGTAACGGTTCTTCACCGTTACCTTATTCAGCTCCCGATAATCTATACACATCCGATGCGACCCGTCCTTCTTCCTCACAAACAGGATCGGGGCTCCCCAGGGTGAACTGCTCGGATGGATAAATCCCTTGTCTAGCAGCTCCTGCAGCTGCGTAGACAACTCCTGCATCTCGGGAGGAGCCAACCGATAGGGTGCCTTGGCTATCGGAGCCGCACCAGGAACTAGGTCGATCCTGAACTCTACCTTATGCTCCGAAGGTATTCCAGGAAGCTCCTCCGGGAACACATCAGCGTAGTTTCGTGCCACTGGAACCTCGCTCACCTTCGCCTTACCCGTCTCCCGGGTATCCATAACATACGCGACATACCCCACGCATCCCTGCTGAAGGTAGTGCCTAGCTCTCTCTGCTGAACATACTATAGGTCCATGTTGTGGCCTCTCTTCGTGGATCACCAACTCTCCCCCACTTGGGGTCCTGACCCGCATTAGCTGCTGTGAGCAATCTATCACCGCCCCATTAGGGCTCAACCCATCCATGCCTATAATCACCTTGTTCCCCCACAACGGTATGGGAACCAAATCCACCAAATAGCGCTCCTCAAATAACCTCAAAACACAATCCCTGAACACTGCTGATGCTCACACCGATCGATCATCGGAAATCTCTACCTCTATAGGGCAATCCAACATGCCCGAGGACTCAGTAAACCTCTTGCTAAGCGCAAGGGAAACAAATGAACGGGTGGCACCCGAGTCGAACAACACTTGAACCGGAATACCGTTTACATGGAACGATCCTAATGCATATACAAAGAGCACATATCAATAACATAACATCATAAAATAAAGTAGAGGGAAAGAATCATACCCGTCACCACATCGGGTGCGGCGCGTGCCTCTTTTGCAGTCATCTGAAATGCTCGGCTCCTCACCACTGGAGCCTCTACCTTGCCCTGTCGGCCATCTGTAATCCGCAGGGTAGCTGGAGCTGGCGCCTTAACCGGCGTTGGTGATGTCAACTGGGGGCAATTGGCCTTCTTGTGGCCCCTCTGGTTGCAGTGGAAACACAGCAACTCAGACGTCTGTATCACAGGTGTAGGGGCGGTACAATCCCTGCTGAAATGCCCCGTCTTGCCGCACTTATAGCAGCTCGAAGATCCCAATCTACATGCCCCCTCATGAGGTCTGCCGCATTTCCTGCAACGGCTTGGTCCTGACTGGCCTTTTGGCCTACCATCTGATCCCTTGGGCTTCTTCCCCAAAGCCCCTCCTGTCTGTCCCTCCTCAGTCTTCCTCTTCCGGACGTGCTCCAGGTCTATCTCTCTCTCCCTCGCCCTGGCAATCATAGAGTCCATGGTAGGGCAAGCTGAAAAACTGACATGCTCCTGAATATCAGCTCGGAGCATGTCATGGTAGCGGGTCCTCCTCATGTCCTCATCACCCGCATACTGGGGCACCAACAATGCCCTCTCCCGAAACTTGGCGGTGATCTCCGCCACAGTCTCCGTTGTCTGCCTCATATCTAAGAACTCCCTGGCCAGGTGCTGAAGCTAGACTGCCGGTGTAAACTCTGTCCTGAACCTAGTCGCGAAGTCCGACCAGGTCATAGCCTCGACAGCCGAGGCTCCCAACGAGTCACTCACGGACTCCCACCAATCCCTACCTCGATCTCATAAACACCCTGCCGCAAACCTCACCTTCGACCCCTCAGGGCAGAAGCTAATCATCTGTGCAGACTCAATGTCGGCAATCCATCGCCTGGCAGTTATGGGTCCTTCGCCCCTAAAGTCCTTAAAGGACAGAGTGCGGGATCCTGACTAGCCAGATGCCATGTCGCTCCTGAATGCTCGGAGGCGATCCTCCATCAACTCAACTATCCCTCCATTGATCGACCCGAAGATAATGGGAGTCGACTCAAGGATGCCCCTGGTGATCGCTGACGCGATGAAATCGCATAGCCCCTCCATCAACTCATTCACTCTGAGGTGAGTTTCCTTCACTATATCTGTGTGTCGAAGGCACCAATGCATACCCACTAGTTTATGTTGTAGTATGATGATTGTGTTTGTGACAACTGTTAGTTATACTTGTATTTAATTGATGACTATATGATTCTTTTGTTATGATATCACTGATCCATAGGTAGTTGTATCTTCTTGACTTGACTTTAGGGATTGTGAACTTCTATTTCTTGGTTTCCTAGGAATACATGTGGTTTTAAAAACATTAACATAATTTTGGTGAGTTTCAGAATTTTGCAGTGTTATAACTTAAAAATACTTTATATATATATATATATAACTATGCTTAGCTATATAAGTATTATTATTTTCGATGTTGGGGTACCTTTAATTTACAAGTAGTAGTCTACTTTTTTATAGGTACTAAAGCTTTCACACTTCTGCTATTATTTTTAGTATAAATAATGTATATGTATGACTGTTCTTTTAGGCGTTTCCCCATAATACTGTTTGTAAATTTTATGTTTGCTACGTATTCCTATGAAGGTGTTTCCTCTTTTGAAACGCTCGTAGTATGATTAACATATTATTGTACATATTACTTATCCCCTAACTGTATTATGGATTCAACTTCCATCATCGTTACATGTTTTGATGCTGCTATGATTTATGTTGCACGTTCAATTATGTGTTGAGGCTCAGGCTGTCGGTTTCCATTATCGTTTCGCAGTCCACTCCATGTCCTTACCATTACGTTCTGTACACCTAAACAATCGTTTAGTGTACAAGCACATGATTATTTTATAATAAGGAAGGTTTTATTTATGTTTGACACATAGGTCCTCCTTATCACTTCGAAAAGTTACATGCTGGTTCTAATACAATAAATATACATTTAAAATCCTAAACACATAAAATTTCCCTTTTTTCCAATTCAACTTCAGCAACAGAACTTAAATCTTTTCAAGTAATACCAATCTAGGTAGGTAAACTAAGATATGCTATAATATAAATCATATAGCACATAAAAGCAAACTAGGCCTTTATCCTAGGTAAGCTAGTGCTTGTGTTAGTTTAGGTGTATGACCTAAAATATAAAAGACACACATCTCACCATCACCACTTAGCGTTCTAAGTTTAAGTCTAGAATCTTTCAAAATTCCTAGTTCATTTAAACTAATGATCTAATACCAACTGTGACATCCCTAATTTTCGAGGCCAAACAACACTTTTTTTTATGCTTATTTAAAATAGAGCATCCTTTAAAAGAATATATTAGTGTGGAACTTGTCCCAAAACATATTTATTGTAAGATGAAAATCAAAAGCATTTTCAAAGAAACATTTTTCATTAATATTAAAAACTTCGGATGTCAACACTGATACAAAAACAAAAGAAAATTTAAATATCTCAGCAGATTTAAACTCATTATCCCCATGCCTTCGTACCGCTACATGTGATGAAAAGAAATTGAGTGGTTCAAACTTGGGAGCCTGGTGAGCACATAGGGTTTTTTACAAATAATAATATAATTAATTCCTTTAAATATATTTCACACCAAACAATTAACCCGATTATCCATTCCCATTATTCTCACTCCCCAATCCTAAAATGATCTCAAGGGGCCTATCCCAAGGATCATTGTAAATAACGAGTAGACAATACCACTTCAGGGATTTCTTAGAAATATATGTCAATAAGGCAACCATAGGGGGATAGGGTATACCCAAATGAAGACATAGTTCATTAATTCCTACAAATTGTGAGTTTGTCAGTGTTCCACTGGACTATTTAGAATAGTCTGTGGTCGTCATCTATACTCTGCTAGATGACTAGTCCTAGTAGTATAACAGTATAATTTTGGTCATGAACTCACACTGATATTTATTTTTCACAACCCTTCACTACCTAATAAAATATAAGTACGATAAAATAGGATATTAACAATATACGACTTAATCAAGTAAAATCGTATCATATTACTTTATCTAGCACATATATCTTAAAATACAGATAATAAGCACATATATCCAAGGTTGTGGATAATGGTGACAAGTTGTTCATGAGAAACTCAGCCACTTTTGATATCCAAGGTGTTGGAAAGATTGTGTTGAAGATGACGTTGGGAAGAGAGCTGACGCTGAATGATGTGTTGTATGTACCCGAAATTCGTAAGAATCTTGTGTCGGGTTGGTTGTTGAACAAGCATGGTTTTCGCTTGGTGTTTGAGTCAGATAAATTTGTGTTAACCAAAAATGGTGTATATGTGGGTAAGGGGTATGCTGATAGGGGTATGTTCAAACTTTGTGTAATGGCTCTTAAGCCAAGTGACAATGATAATGAAATGAATAACTCTTCTACTTACTTGCTTGAGTCTTCAAATATATGCCATGCTAGATTAGGACATGTTAATTTTGATACTCTTCGTCGTTTAATTAAACTCAATCACATACCACACTTTCACATTGACTCAAAATACAAATGCAACACTTGTGTTGAATCGAAATTAACACGACAATCTTTCATGTCCATTCAAAGGATAACCTAACCACTTGGATCAATTCACACCGATGTGTGTGACATGAAATCAATTCCATCTAAAGGTGGAAATAAGTACTTTATTACTTTTATTGATGATTGCACTAAATTATGCTATGTCTATTTACTTAAAAGTAAAGATGAGGCTATAGAGAAGTTTAAAGTGTATAAAAGTGAAGTTGAGAATCAACTTAATAAGAAAATTAAAGTATTAAGAAGTGACCGTGGAGGTGAATATGTATCACCGTTTCAGGAATTCTGTGCAACTCATGGTATCATACATGAACTTACTGCACCTTATTCACCACAACAAAATGGTATGTCAGAAAGGAAAAATCGGACCATAAAGGAAATGATGAATGCCATGTTGTTAAGTTTTGGGCTGCCACCCTCAATGTGGGGGGAAGCTATACTTTCAACTAACTACCTTTTTAATAAGGTCCCACGAAAGAAATCGGATAAAACACCATACGAGTTATGGTCATGTATAAAACCATCCTACAAATACCTTCGAGTGTGGGGGTGCTTGCAAAGGTCGTGGTACCTGCACCAAAGGTGGTTAAGATAGGACCCAAGACTGTTGATTGCATATTTATTGGATATGCACAAAACAGTAGTGCGTATCGATTTGTTGTACATGACTCAAAAAGTGCAGAAATTCACAAAGGCACAATAATGGAGTCAAGAAATGCATCGTTCTTTGAGAATGTGTTTCCATGTCTTCATAAGGTTGAGAAAAATGCTTCAAAGTTAATTGATCATAATGAATCCTCTTATGAAGAAGAAATAGAGGAAGAAACGAAGCCTTGTAGAAGAAAAAGGGAACGAGTGGAGAAGTCATTTGGAGATGATTTCTACATTTACATGGTTGAAAGAGAGCCTCAAACTTTCAAAGAGGCAATCACCTCCTCAGAAGGACCTCAATCGAAAGAGGAAATTAAAAGTGAAATGGATTCAATCTTGCAAAACCATACATGGGAGCTAGTGGATTTACCTCAAGCTTGCAAACTGTAACGCCCGTAGATCAGGGCTAGTCAATTTAGAGACACTAAGCATCAAAAATGACTTTTCGATAGAAGATTATTTAGAATGAATAATCTTAACCAAGTTGTAGTATACGTTACAAGGATTCCGTACATATAAAGAACGCCGAAATTCGAGTTATAACGAAGAAGTTATGACATGTCGAAGTTTCGCGACAGAACCGATACGACACAGCGCGATGTAAAAAGTGAATTTACGTTAGAGCGATATTTAGCCTTAGCAATTTAAATGAAAGTTGCAGAATACGTTAAACTGTGAGAGTGCATAAAAAGAACGTCCAAATCTGACTTTGTATGAGGAAGTTATGATTTTTCGAAGTTTTGACTTAGCAGTATGCAGCCCGAATAATCGATTTGAGATCGAGCGGTTATTAGCCAAAACAATCTAAATGAGAATCGAAGGTCTCGTTAGTAGTAGTAAAACGATAAAAAGATACGCGAAAACGGACGTCGGATGAAGAAGTTATGAATTTATAACGGAGTTTTCCTGTCCCGACCTACTAAAAATAAATAATAAAAATAAATTCAAAATAAGCCAACGGAGTCTTAACGAAAGTTGTAGATCATAGTCTCACCTATGCGTGGATATAAAGAACGTTGAAAACAGAGTTTGTATGAGGAAGATACGATTTTTTTGTAGTTTATTAAATATTTTCGATATTAAATTTAATTATAAATTTTCGATATTATCCAAGGGGGGAAGTCACCGGGCTTATCCAGGTTACACCCAGCGTAACCTAAGATTATGCCCAGTGTAATTCGAAGTTCCAGACCCTATAAAAGGGAGTCGAGTGCATCCGATTCATTTGCTCATTTCTCTTCTTTCTCTCGCATTTTTGCATCGTTTTTCGTGCAAGAAATATCCCGAAGCCCCGGTATAATTCCTGAGCCTCGAAGCAAGTACCGAGGCCCCGAAGATCCCGAGAAGTGCGATTCCCGAGCCGAAGCTCTGCCCGCGAGAAGCCGATTTTTGTGAAGATCTTCCAGATCTACCGAAGAATACTACTTCTACAAGCCGTAGTGCTGTCCGATCATCTTCTGATCAAGTGAGTGTGTGGTTACTTTCTTCTAACGCATAATTATGAAGTATTTTATACGAAATACGTGTTATGTGTATATTTTGTGTTATATGTGTGAGTGTATATTCACATTCTTCTATCTCATAGATACGATTTATTCTCTATGAAATACGTGTTATGTGTATGTGTCTCATCTGTTGTTTTGGAATATGTATTGAATGAGAATGCTATACAGGTTTTAAACAATGAATATATATATATATATATATATATATATATATATATATATATATATATATATATATATATATATATATATATTTATCTACTAATATGTCGGGTAGAGCATGGGTAGATAGTTGTGTGATAAACAGATGAGAGGCCTCGATGTCATTGTAAATCAGTCATCTAGCGGAATTTAGATGACAACCACGGACTTTTCTAGACAGTCCAGTGGAACGCTAGCAGGCTCATAACCTGTAGGTGTTAATGAACTTGGGTGTTCATTCGCTGTATTCCATCCCCCTTATGGTTGCCTTATTTGACTTATATTGCTGAGGAACCCCCAAAGCATGTGTTGTTGCCCCGATGAAATATTCTTAGACTAGGTTCCTTGTGTTAGTTGTCTTAGGGATGTAAAGTGAGAATAACGGGAATGGGTAATTGGGTTATTATTGGTTGATGAAATTAAATTAATTATTTATTGTGGGTTGAAAACCCTTTATGCTCACCAGGCTCCCAAGCCTGACCCACTCAGTTGTGACAACCGTCAAATTTCGGTCAAGTCAAAGTCAACTAAAGTCAGCAAGTCAAACCGTTTGACTCAAACTGCCCGTGGGTACTAGAATTTACATTATGAAACTTCTACACAACTCTCTATTCTAATGAGAGATCATAAAGCAAAAAGTGTGAACATCTAGATATCCTTAACCTTAAACTGTGGTACGTGGCGAGCCCAAACCGATAAAACAATGTTGCATACTCATTGGGAGTGTGTAAGACCCTTAAACAAGGCTTAACAGGGTTTACGAACCTTGCATTGCGAAGTCGGACACTCACAAATGCCACACATGAAACCTCTCTCAACCGTTTTCACTCTATCTCTTCTTATCAAGAATCTTTCCCAAATCTCTCCAAGTATGTGAAACCTCTCTCAAATATCTCTTTGTATCAGAAATCTCTCCAAGAATGTCAAATCTCTCCCAAATCTCTCCAAGTAAGTGAAATCTCTCTCAAATATCTCTTTGTATGAGGAATCTCTCCAAGAATGTCAAATCTCTCCCAAATCTCTCCAAGTATGTGAAATCTCTCTCAAATCTCTCTCAAAAGTTCCCGTAACTTTTTGGAATCATTCGGGTCATTCCGACCCTTAATCGGGTCAAAAACGGCTCAAAACGGAGTGAAAACGAGTAAAATAGGCTTTAGGAACCGAAACCGTTCTTAGGAATCGAAACCCTTCTTAGGACCGAAACCCTATAGCAGAAGAGAAGCCTCTCAGACCGAAAGTAAGGAAAGAAGCCTCTCGGTCTCTGCTCCTTCCTCTCGGCCTCGCCTCTCGGTCTCTGTTTCTCTTCCCCTCTTGGTTTCTGTCTCTCTTCCCCTCTCGGTTTCTGTCTCTCTTCCCCTCTCGCCTCTCTGTTGCTTCTTGCTCTGTGTTCTCGCTTCTCGCTCTCTGTTCTCGCTTCTCCTCTCTATCGCCTCTCTGCTTCTGTTCGCCTCCCACCTCTCTGCTCTCTCTTCTCTTCTCTCGGTCTCTGTCTCCTTCTCTCCTCTCTGTCTCTTCGCACCTCTCTGTTCTCTCTTCTCGCCTCTTGGTTTCTACCCTCTCTCCTCTCGGTTTCAACATCAGAAGGCCGAACCTCGGCCAGATTTCGGAAATTTGTCACTTTTAGCCCCTTTTTGATATTTTTAACATTTTAAGCCCGTTTTTTGAGATTTTAAAGCGGGATTTTTCTCCAGAAATTATATTTTAACATAATAAACCCTAAATATTCATAATTTAAACATATTTTGATAAAAATCATTATCTAAATGATAAAAATCTAATGGGGGATTTAATTAAGGTGGAGTGTTGACCTTGCCTTAACTTATATCACAAGCAACCACCCCACACCCACTCTATGACCATCCATACCTCCCCACCTTACCTAGGTCACTTCAATATCCCTTACACTCAATTTCCACTCATTCCCACGTTTTTAGAGCTAGAACAAAAGACCTCTCTCCTCATTTCTCTCATTTGCTCTCATTTCACTAAGTATCAAACACCACTTTTCTCTCAAACTTTTTCTACACCAATTTCGAGATTCAAGGCTGATTTTCAAGTGTTCTTCCACTCTTAGTAAGTATAATTCATCCTCCTTATGATTATTTCACTTCATTCTACTCAAATCATTGATTTCTTACACAAACTCCATAACTATGATGTTAGATTCTCAAAAATCTTCAAGGCATCCTCAAGTGTTCTTGAGTTAAACATTTCCATTCTTCAACAATCATCTACTGAAATCATTCAAGGTGAGTTCATACCCCTAAATTTTCATGTTTTCTCAAGTTTTTAAGGGGGGAATACAATTTAAAACACCAAGAACATAACAAAATTTTTCTAACAGCCTTCATCAGAAAAGTTCAACTCCATTCACGGGATGTTTTGGACATCTTAAACATTTTTGTTTTAAAAACTGTACAAGGTAAAAATAGTTCAAATTCTTAGCTTTAAAATGACTACTTGCACATCTCCATATGATTTTTCTACAATTTATGGTGATTTTTACAAAACTGCCTATCATTTCAAACAACAATCCGGACCAGTCTGTGGTTATGGACTTTTTCACCCACGTTGGAGGTCATTAAAAATCGTGATAAAAATTATGAGTAAACTAGACACATTTTTTGAACTCTTAGAATTTACGGATCTAGTTTTCGACTTTGTATGATTGTTCTATGATTTTTCCAAAACAGTACAGAATGGCTAAAGTTAGCCAACAGCATATAAATATCATAACACTTTGTATTATGTTGAGCAAAGTGTATAATCATAAGTTCTAATTATTGAATGTGTTTCTTTGTTAGTTTATCATCATGAACTGAAACTAAGTCATTCGTAATAAATATTATACATTCATTTTAGAACACGTATAATAAACTATAAAAAGTATACTTTAATGGATTCATAACATTTATGCATTTCCATAAAAGAGTTCTTACATATTACAAACATTTTAGATAAACTATAATAGGTATAGTTTATGATACATCACACAACACATTCGTACAAAAAGGGTACGTTCATACAGAAAAGATTTATATTCACACACATTTCACGTAAACTTGTTAACCTATATTGTGAGACATTCTCTCCCCGTACGTCCGAGTGCGGGATATAATTCCTGGTAGTTATAATCAGACTCTCCTAGAGGGAGAACGTGATACTTGTATATAGATCTATATTGGGTTTGACACCCCACACCTTGCTGCTAGCTACAGTGGGACTTGCAAGTCTACGGGTGACAAATGTCATTTCAGTTTTCGCGACGCCTGAGAAACGTCGTGGCAGGTTCACATAGTCATAGTATGATTATAGCGACTCACATAGGGATATAACAATCCATAAAGTTTAAGAGATTTTATTTATAAAACCTAAATGAGTTTTATGTCGATTTAAAATCACTTTTTATCTCAATGAGTACAAATATTACTGTACACTTTTGGTTTTGGTAGTTATGACTACAAATCATTTGAAACCACATTTATACCTTTAAGTATAGTCAATACTTGTTATTTCTCGGTCCTCGGATTTAGGACTACATATACATAAAGTATTAACAAACATGAGAACATACGGAAATTTCATTTAATTCAAACGCGTCCATGTCCATTTAAACACATAACATTTTCTATTAGTAAGAAAGGTTACTTATACATTTTGGTCTTCGGTCATAAGACTACATTACACAGATTTTAAAGAAAATATCGGATTTTCTGGATACCTATTCTAACGCTTTTACAAGGAAAACGGTTTACTTCTCTAACGAAATCTCTTATGAACTCACCAACCTTTGTGTTGACACTTTTCAAAACTACTTGTATTCTCAGGAATTCAGTGAAAACAGGAAATCAACAACGTTTTGAGGATGGGACGATAAATCGTCAAACAGTTCATTTTGTATCATAATGTAATTGATGTGAATCATGTAAACATGTGCTTTGATGTAACGTTTTCAATTATATTTGTGATGGTTGTATTTACTTTGAGCACTATTATACTCATTGTTGTGATACTCTACATGAAGTCCTCCACCCCCGGACGTTTCCACCATCCTTGGTTTTGGGGTGTGACATCAGTTTTCTTTACATTATAGGTAATGGCACAAGAGTATAAGTTGGTGGACTTGACGAGAGGTTTTGGATTATAGATCAGTAGTTATAAATAACTGTTGTAAGGTCTATTTTATATTGTTTATGCTTTTGGTATGTATCGGAACATGACATCCCGAAGTTTTATTATTTAATGAAAATACATTCTCTTTGAGAAATGTTTTGATAAATGGTTATCATATTTTAATTTGGGAACAAATTCTGCAAACGTTTTCTTTAAACGATCACTCTGATTTATAAAACAAAGCATAAACAAATCGGTCTTTTCTGGCTGTGAAATTGGGGATGTCACAGTTAGTATCAGAGCATTAGTTTAATCGAACTAGGAATTTGTAGGAAATTTCTAGACTTAAACTTAGGATGCTAAGCGTTGATTGTGTGTTGAGTGTGTCTTTTATATTTTAGGTAGTACACCTAAATTGACACGAGCACTAGTATGCTTTAGGAAAGATGCCTAAAATGCTTTTATGTGCTAAATGCTATATGTTGCCATATATGATATTTTGTTCGGATCAATGGTCTGTTGCCGACCGGATCTGGAAACCTTATGTGTTTAGGATTCTAAGCGTGTGAATACGGTATTAGAACTAGCGTGTAAACGTTTCGGAGTGAAAAGGATGATTTGAACATCTATTGAAATATAGATCTAAATTCACCTAATTTGGTGTATAGATCGAAATGGAAAACACACAAAATGGATTGGGAAACGTTAAACCGCAGCCTGAGCCACACGTGATTGGGAGTGCACCAGAGCTATCAGCTGCACCTAAGCCAATCACGATGGTGGGAGTATACGCAATGGTGCGAATGATGTTGGATCATCAGATGGAGGAAACAAGGCGTTTACTTCAACAAAGTAAGGACGAACATACTGTGCCAGTACGCCAAGAACCTACTCTTCAGACAACTATCAGGGTTGCTAAGTCAGTCGAAGAAGTGATCAATGGCTGTGTCGCCAACCAGGTTGAAGTTGGCAAGAAGAGGAAATTTGAGGGGTCTTCAAAGTCTGACAAGAGCAACATGTTCTCGAAGTATAGAAAAATAGGAGATGAAGAAAAATGGTGCGGGAAATGCAAAAAGAAAAACTTGAGAAAAAGTGGTGAGGAGGTGACATGTTTTAAGTGTGGAAAGCATGGGCATTATGCCAATGAATGTACATTCAATGAAAAGGTATGTTACGGATGTAATGAGGAAAGGCACTTCAAACAGGACTGCCCAAAGAGGGAAGAAGCTACAAAGCCAAATATTCCACTGAAACATTTTGAGAGATGCGACGAAGAGGTGACTTGCTACAAGTATGGAAAGACAGGGCATTATGCCAACAAGTGTGTATCCAAAAAGAGGGTGTGTTATGAATGCCGAGGAGAAGGGCATTTATCTAGGGACTGCCCGAAGAAGAATGAGGGAGCAAAACCAAATGCACTGCCACAGCCAAAGGCAGAAGCATTTTAAATGATCCTTGATGAAGCAGATGATAAAGCGAGGAATCAAGGATGAAGACTTCGTATCAAGGTATAGCTAGTATCAGGAAGTGTAGCCTATTAGGGGCATAGTATAGGGTGAACTTGAACTTTTGTGTAATAGTTTCAAGAATTAATATAAACCCTAGTTTTGTTAGCTGATGTGTTGGATGACACCTATCGAAGGATATCGTAAGAGTGGTATCCTGCCTTTAGATTATGTCTGATAAAATAACAGAACGTTAAGAGGAGTACGATACGTTTGAAGTACACCTGCGGTTGACAGGATGATGAAACGGTTGGTGTAATTCTTGAAGTTGTCCCATCGTCTGGAATTTCCATGACCAACCAAGTTGAAGTAGAATTAATAATTGAAGATATGCATGGAAGAAGTCCTAATAGAGTCTAGGAAAATTTTTATGATTATTTGGACACATTCGTATGTGTTAAGTTGCTTTGTGATTTTAGGACTTGGGGACTACGAGACAATACTTGGGACGAGTATGACTAGGTGTGAATAGTAGTAGAGATCCATACTACTGGAAGCACAGGACTCACGCTTGGATCAGGGAAAGTCGCAAGGTTACCAAGAAACTAGTAATTGATACCGTTTTATGCATGTATGTCATTACCATTGTTTCGGTAATGACTAGGAAGAGGGTTGTTATTCTGACCCTAGTGGTCATGACAAATTGAGTCCGACTGCAATGAGTTTGTTACTTGGTTCCAAGAACCGAGTTTGATGTAGCATCTGACTTAAGTTAGAAGATTGAAATAAATGCAATCGATAGCATCGCGCTCGTTGTTAAAGAAGTTAGTAGCTAGAAATGCTACATGCTAAAATGTGATTATATCACATTAGAATATGAAGGAAGGTATAATCCATTCAGGAATTTGACTCTAAGAGACTTGAGTCTAAGCGTTGCATCTTACGATGAGAGGTCATTAGAACATGACCCATCGGTCTGTTACAATAGATAAAGGAAAGTACTTATCCTAAGAAGAAGAAGGAGTCACAATAAGGATTTATTTTGTAAACTCGAATCTTACAATTGAAAGTACAACATAGTACGAAGAGCAGATGCAGGATTGAGCACTACTTGCTATCGAGAAGTCCAAGAGTTAGATACTCTTTCGAGGAAATATAGAACTTACGGTTATTACCTAGGATAAAGAAATAACGTGTGGAATCATATTGTAAGCCCTATTTCGTTGATGATTCCGGGACGTAATCATCCTAAGGGGGATATAATTGTCACGCCCGTAGATCAGGGCTAGTCAATTTAGAGACAATAAGCATCAAAAAATGACTTTTTGATAGAAGATTATTTAGAATGAATAATCTTAACTAAGTTGTAGTATACGTTACAAGGATTCTGTACATATAAAGAATGCCAAAATCCGAGTTATAAAGAAGAAGTTATGACCTGTCGAAGTTTTGCGACAGAACCAGCACGACACAACGCGACGTAAAAAGTGAATTTACGTTAGAGCGATATTTAGCCTTAGAAATCTAAATGAAAGTTGTATAATACGTTAAACCGTGAGCGTGCATAAAAAGAACGTCCAAATCTGACTTCGTATGAGGAAGTTATGATTTTTCGAAGTTTCGACTTAGCAGTATGCAGCCCGAATACTCGATTTGAGGTCGAGCGGTTTTTAGCCGAAAAAATGTAAATGAGAATCGAAGGTCTCATTAATAGTAGTAATACAATAAAAAGATAGGCGAAAACGGACGTCGGATGAAAAAGTTATGAATTTATAACGGAGTTTTCCTGTCCCGGCCTACTAAAAATAAATAATAAAAATAAATTCAAAATAAGCCAACGGAGTCTTAACGAAAGTTGTAGATCATAGTCTCACCTACGCGTGGATATAAAGAACGTCGAAAACAGAGTTTGTATGAGGAAGATATGATTTTTTGAAATTTATTAATATTTTCGATATTAAATTTAATTATAAATTTTCGATATTATCTAAGGGGGGAAGTCACCGGGCTTATCCAGCTTACACCCAACGTAACCTAAGATTACGCCCAGCGTAATTCGAAGTTCCAGACCCTATAAAAGGGAGTCGAGTGCATCCGATTCGTTTGCTCATTTCTCTTCTTTCTCTCACGTTTTTGCATTGTTTTTCGTGCAAGAAATATCCCGAAGCCCCGGTATCATTCCTGAGGCCCTGAATATCCTGAGAAGTGCGATTCCCGAGCCGAAGCTCTGCCCGCGAGAAGCCAATTTTTGTGAAGATCTACCAGATCTACCGAAGAATACTACTTCTACAAGCCGTAGTGCTGTCCGATCATCTTCTGACCAAGTGAGTGTGTGGTGACTTTCTTCTAACGCATAATTATGAAGTATTTTATACGAAATACGTGTTATGTGTATATTTTGTGTTATATGTGTGAATGTATATTAACTTTCTTCTATCTCATAGATACAATTTATTCTCTATGAAATACATGTTATGTGTATGTGTCTCATCTGTTGTTTTGGAATATGTATTGAATGAGAATATTATACAGGTTTTAAACTATGTATAAATATATATATATATATATATATATATATATATATATATATATATATATATATATATATATATTTTTATCTACTAATATGTAGGGTAGAGCATGGGTAGATAGTTGTGTGATAAACAGATGAGAGGCCTCGATGTCATTGTAAATCAGTCATCTAGTGGAATTTAGATGACGACCACGGACTTTTCTAGACAGTCCAGTGGAACGCTAGCAGGCTCATAACCTGTAGGTGTTAATGAACTTGGGTGTTCATTCGCTGTATTCCATCCCCCTCATGGTTGCCTTATTTGAATTATATTCCTGAGGAACCCCCGAAGCATGTGTTGTCGCCCCGATGAAATATTCTTAGACTAGGTTCCTTGTGTTAGTTGTCTTAGGGATGTAAAGTGAGAATAACGGGAATGGGTAATTGGGTTATTATTGGTTGATGAAATTAAATTAATTATCTATTGTGGGTTGAAAACCCTATATGCTTACCAGGCTCCCAAGCCTGACCCACTCAGTTTTCTTTGCATTATAGGTAATGGCACAAGAGTATAAGTTGGTGGACTTGACGAGAGGTTTTGGATTATAGATCAGTAGTTATAAATAACTGTTGTAAGGTCTATTTTATGTTGTTTATGCTTTTGGTATGTATCGGAACATGACATCCCGAGGATTTATTATTTAATGAAAATACATTCTCTTTGAGAAATGTTTTGATAAATGGTTATCATATTTTAATTTGGGAACAAATTATGCAACCGTTTTCTTTAAACGATCACTCTGATTTATAAAAACAAGCATAAACAAATCGGTCTTTTCTGGCCGTGGAATTGGGGATGTCACATAAACCACTAGGATATAAATGGATTTTCAAGAAGAAAATGAAAGCGGATGGAACCATTGACAAGTACAAGGCAAGACTAGTAATTAAAGGCTATAGACAGAAAAGTGGCCTTGATTATTTTGATACGTACTCTCCTGTCACACGTATTACATCCATTAGATTAGTACTTGCAATAGCTTCTATAAGAAATCTTGAAGTACATCAAATAGATGTTAAAACAACTTTTTTAAATGGGGATTTAGAAAAAGAAATCTACATGGAACAACCAGAATGGTATGTTTCCCCAGGAATTGAATCAAAGGTTTGCAAACTAGTGTAGTCATTATATGGTTTGAAACAAGCCCCAAAACAATGGCATCAAAAGTTTGACCAAGTGAGGGTTATGTTATCTTGTGCCTTTATGTTGATGATATGCTTATTATTGGTAGCAACGATAAAATGGTTCAATCAACAAAGAACATGCTAAAGGCAAGATTTGACATGAAAGATATGGGTCTAGCAGATGTCATCCTTGGTGTGAAAATCACAAGGACTGAAAATGGACTTACTTTGAATCAAACCCATTATATGGATAAAATTCTTGAGAAGTTCAACTCTGGTGATACTACTGTAGCTAGGACACCAATTGATACAAGTCATCATCTAAGTAAAAATAGAGGTGAAGGACTTGCACAAGTCGAATATGCAAGAATCATTGGTAGTTTGATGTACCTTATGAGTTGTACCAGACCCAACTTAGCTTTTGCAATAAGTATACTAAGTAGATATACCAGTAATCCAAGTGTTGAACACTGGAAGAGTATTAAAAGAGTATTACAATACTTAAGGTACACTCGCAATTATGTGTTGCACTATACAAGATATCCCGAGGTCATAGAAGGGTATAGTGCTGCAAATTGGATATCTGACATTAAAGACTCCAAGTCAATCAGCAGGTTTTTGTTCACACTTGGAGGTGGAGCTATATCATGGAAATCTTCAAAACAAACAGTTATAGCTAAATCCACCATGGAATATGAGTTTATAGCACTTCATAAAAGTGGAGAAGAAGCTGAATGGCTACGAATTTTTTTGGAAGATATACCAGGTTGGTCTTAAATAGTTTCTGCAATCTCAATCCATTACGATAGTAAATTGGCAATTGGATGAGCGCAAAGTGTTATGTATATTGGTAAGTCTCGACACATTTCGTCGAAGACACAACACCATTCGACAACTATTCTCAACAGGAGTTAGCTTAATTGACTACATAAGGTCCAAGGATAACATTGCGGATCTGCTAACCAAAGGGTTAAATAGGGAGTTAGTTGCAAAATAATCAAAAGGAATGGGATTAAAACCCATCAACGAATAAGTTATTGTGAAGGAAAACCCAACCTAGTTGACTGGAGATCCCAAGATCTAGGTTCAATGGGACAACCTACTTGCATATAACATATGTGGATCACTGTGGGGGTCAACCCCAACCCATTCCTATAAATAACAGTGATGCATGTTAAGCTTATAGTAGTTGGTGATAAGTTGGAAATCATCAAGCTTTAGCTTTTAATGATTAGGATATAATCACCTATGTGAGAGAGAAGTGGGGTCGCTTCAAAGGGAATTGAATGTGCAAGTTCCTAAGAGCTCTTACAGAACCAGGCAAGTGTCCATGACCAAAATGGACACATCCATGAGAACCTAACTAGGTCAAGGAGAATCATGTGAGACATGTATTGATTATTTACACAAATAGCAGAACAGTTCAAGGACATCGAGTCTACTGGTCTGCTAGTAAAATAAATATGTATCTTAGAGGAAGGTTCAAAGGGTAATACCTACCTATCCTGTGCATGATTTAACTGCTGGATTTTACCTAAATTGTAGATACTAAAGAAATTTTCATTCATGTGGGGGATTGTTGGAAAATTAACTTTATTAATTTCCAAAAATGGATTTTCTCCATTTTTGAGCACAAATTTACTACACTAAATATAATCAAAACAAGTTACTGATTATATATTTGTGTTCTCCTCCGTGATATCTACGTTTCAATATATCACACATCCAAAACGGATTAAAAATGAATGAGAAATTACTTGTCAAAGTAAGGCAATTGAAGAGAAGATAAAGGAGTCAAGTGGGTTTTTAAAACTCATCCCACATTGGTGGAAGAAGGAAAAAAAATTGGTTTATAACTACAAAGACTAGCTATGTTTGTAAGACTAATTAGAACCAAGGCTCTCTCTTGCGCGCACACTCAGGGGGGTGCAAATGCGAGCCAAATTGGCTTCGGGCCACTAAACTTGTGTGCGAGCGCGCGTCCTGCAGACACAAATGCGCCACCGGTCGACCAAAAAAGTTCAAGGACCTTTTTTGCATTTTTTTTCTTTTGGTTAACTGTTACAAAAACGAATTAAGTGATATTAATCATAGATTTCGGTTTTGATTCTTTGATTAATTTTCTTATTTAATTGCGACAGTTACGATTCCGTTTTAATGACATCGGCTACATTTGGTAGTACATATACAATCCCTATGTGACTGGTTAAACACACCGAATGAAACGAAATCAATCTCTTCATCTCTTACGCTTCTGCTTCATCTTTTCTCTCTTGCTGCAACAAAGGTATAATCCGAGCTAAGTGAGGGTTCGGGCAATCTAGAAGAATTGCCTTCCACTGTTGTATCCTGGGAAACAAAAAACCCATATAGGGCGAATTTGTTTTAAGGAAACCGTGATAAATATAGGCCTCAGTCAAGAACTTTATGTTTTTATTCTTTCGTACAATTTTGGGTTATATTTTCCTAACAAGAGGTTACTTTTAGAAGTTACGATTATGAAAAGGGAAAAAAGAAACTTTTGCATTAAAAAATGGTTTAAGTCTGAGGAGCTGATCAAGGGTTTTAATTTAATCAATTCATCTTGTTCCTTGCATGTTTATGGATAAGTTTTAAGGTGGTCTTCAAGTGGTAAAGTATGGCTTTTGATGCCAAATATGACTCCAAATCTTTGGATTTAACTCCAACAAGTTCTATCACTATAGTTGTGACTATCTTTGTTCTTGTCCTATTGCTTGTGGAGCAATCAATTCGTTACTTGAGCAATGTAAGTTGATTCATCATCTCAATTTATTCCTTTAAAATGAAATTATAATGGTGTTTGCACGTTAACATGGTCTATAATGAATGTTCTTCTTTTGCATACCAGTGGTTGAAGAAAGTGAAACACAAGCTAATGCTTGGTGTTGTTGAGAAAAGGAAGAAGGTAATTGGTATATCATATATGAAAGCTATGAACATTATAGATTTGATATTTCTACTTCTTTCATTGTTGTCATAGATTAATCATCATCATCATCATCATCATCATCTTCCTCATCATCATCATCATCATCATGTGATTTTCAAACTAGTCAGAGATTCATCATAAAGTGTTCTTAAACACTATTATCAAATGGATGATGAAGAAAAGAAACAGAAAAAACAACCTGAGGAATCGGATGATGATGATGATGATGATGATGTAGAAAGCGACGAAGAGAAGGAAGACTATAAGAGTGACGATGTCAAAATTTTAAAGGCAGTTACGCGAACATCATCTAAATCCAAATCAGTGCTGAAAAAAGAAACAAAATTCTCTAGAGAAGAAGAAGAAGAAGAAGAAGAAGGTGAAGAAAATTTAATGGATGATTATACTACAACGGATATAGATGAAGACGATGAAGCTTATCCATAGGAGGAAACCACTGGTTTATAGGTGAATCCCATTTAGAATTTTTGTGCGATTATTGATTCAAAAAAAAAGATTATACTAATTCTTTGTTGTTGATTATGTTGAAAAATTTGGAACTTAAATGGAGATATGTGGGGTAGAATGTTCCTGAAATTGACAAAGAAACTCATAGGTTTACAATTGTTAATTTGGATTGGAATCTAGTGCAGGTGAGTGATATTTATTTGTTCTTTTGTATTCACTTTCTGGAATCAACAACCATTGAATGTTTATACATAAGCACTAGGGTGCCACACGGAAAAGAAACTTGGTATAATTGGTTATTTTCTAAAGTTTATTTACTCTAGCAAAAAAAGGACCATTGCAATTTTGAAGAAAAATTAAGTTAGTTTTAGTCTAAATGTGACATACTAATGATGAGAGTAGAGATAAAAATATTTGGTAAATATTTGGAGTTATAAGTATCTGGTTTTAAAACATGTAAATGATTATAATTTTAGTTTATCTATTTAGAAAAGTATTGAAGTACATGAACATGTAAAGGATTGTGACTTTTCTTGGAACTGTTTTGTCTGTTTACACATGTCAATATGGTCTAGTTCTCTCAATCATTTCTTATATAGCTATATAATCTTTTAACATGGTCAAATTTGCGAATGTATTTCCTTAAAGCTAGAATCTATTATTATCATACTTATTTATTGCTATGTTATTTTTGGCTTGTTTTATGCAAATTCAACCTTGGTGCAAGATATAGCATCTTTGCTATTGGTCTACTAGGAACAAAAAATGGTTTTTGTCAGTTGCCGCAAGGCGTGACTTCTTTAACCTTAAATTATTGACCAGTAATACATGGTGATGTAGAATGGGTAATTTGGTCTTTCTAGAAAAGATGGATTGTGACCATCTCAAATTGATGATGACAATGAGAAGTATGAACTAAGTAGACCAAGGTAATCGAGTCTTGGTTACTAATAGCTTTATAAAAGGATTAAATACAAGAAATTGCATTATACTTTCATTAATTTGTATATTATGACATCCTACTTTCATAGATTCTAATAAGTTTCTTGTTATTAGAGCATTGTGTTTTTAAAAACCTATTCTAACGTAGCATTATTCACTACTATAGTTTCATATACTATTAAATTCTAGAAAAATTGAATGTAGGATGCAAAAATAAATAAAAGTACAGTGTTGTGTCTGCTAGAAGGAACACTTTCTTAACTTTTTTGTGGTTCTATTTGTATAAGATATTATATTGTAGTGGCGGTATGTGATTTAGTTGCTACAACTGTTTACATTTATAGAAGTAAAAAGCATGACCTTATTCAACTTTAGATATAGATTTCTTTCTGAATATAGAAATGATGTCACAAAATTGGAGTTGCTTGTGGAAAAGGTTAGATATATTGTTTCATTCTTTTATACATTGCAGTTGCATTCTCCTGATAATCGTGATTTAGCACGAGAATGCAAGGATTTGAAACTAGATAGAGTGTATGTTGGCTCATTCATGGGAGGAAAACTGAGGATTTTCTAAATGCTAATAGAGTTTTCCTAGATTACTTAAGCTTTTAGTTGTCCTACTCTTTTATGCCCAAGTGTGCACTTTTTTATAATTATGAGTCCATGACCTTGGTTTTAAATTCAGAGTGAACCAATTGAGACAAAAAAATGTTATTACGAGAAACGGAAGAATGGAATTTATAAAGGGGAACCATTTCCTTTGACATCCCTTTTTAGTAGAATCTTGAAAGTTGAAACTCAAATTTTGTACCATATTTGTTATTTATTATCCCATTTCATAATTTGTAATGTTTAAGCTTTTTGTTTTGAACTTCTTGTGCAAGCATGCTTACATATCTGTATTTCAAAACATTCCTTGATCATACCTGACTGTTAGGTTTTTATAGAGAGGTGGAACCTAGGGTAACCGAATCTTTTGCAATGGAAGCAACATACTTAATTTGGTGTTATAGAATAGGCCAAAAAATGGATTAAAGAAACACATTTGAATCTTGGAGGTTGCTGAGCCCAATATGTAAAATCAAGGACCAAAGGCACTATATGCAGGATTTTGTCAGTCTCGTGTTTCAGTTGTTTCATTTGTGTTAGGTAAATGGGTTTAAACATATTTATTAATTTGATATGACTTTTTTAGGGGGAATTAATTTGATATCATGAAAAAGTTAATGTATTACATGTATTTAACATTGGAATGATCATTTGTATTTGACATACTATATATTATGAAATGGATTGTCTTCATTATTATTATTTTTTGTATATATTATGTTATTTTGTATTATGATACATTAATTGTCATTTATGTTAAAAATTAATAAATCTATAATTTTTTTAAACACTTGACTTGAAATTATTACACGCAAACTATGTGTCGTAAGCACATATCATAAGCTTATGACACCTGAATGCATGTCAATGTTCCTTCATGACAATGGCTTTAGTGACACGTTATGTGTGTCATAAATATTTGTTATACATGCGTGTCATAAACTTATGACACGTAAATGCATGTCATTTTCCTTTATGACATGGGTTTTAATGACACACATGTGCATGTCATTTGTACCCTTTTCTGACATGCAATGTATGCCATAAAAGTAATGTTTTTTTCTAGTAGTGAAGGTGCAAACCGCAACTTAATGTACGATGTCTAAACGAGAAAAGAAAGTACAATGCTTTAAAAGGTAAAAAGGTTTTTAACATTTATAGACCTTTGATTCTCTTTAAGATTGGTACAGATTCACAAATAAAGTTCTTATAGAAAAGTAGATAGTAAGAGAAACAACTGTTGAAGAACGACTTGAATTATGAAGTGTTAGTATAGTAGCTGGATCATGAATCAAATTAAACACCGAAAACTTTAAATTTATTTCTCAAGAAGAATATTTCTTACCCCATGCCAAATTTGTAGTTGTGATAGGTAACTTTAATTAATTTCTCATATGACAAGTTCCATCATATTCTATAAAAATTAGATTACATCAGCAAAATCCAAGATGAAAAATGAAAAGTAGCATTGGTGAACTGAAAATTACAAAATATACCTTGACATTGTAAAATAGGGTACTCCATAGTGATAGTTTAAGGTTGTCTATATCTCCCAGGTGTTCTTTAACCTTCTTAATTACCAATATTCATGATGAAGCAAAATCCAACTCCATTCTGCAACCACAAAAAAAATTCAATAATGACATCAAAAAACTGTGAAGCTCTAGTTATCCTTCTTTCATATAAAAAAATTGATGCCATCGCAAAATTTTCAATTACTGTTTTACCCATGATGTTCTAGTGGAAATCAAACATGTAATGCAAAACAAACAATTGTTTTTTTTCATCACAATCAAGAAAAATACATGGCATTCAACAAAATTAGAACTCACGTGCATTTGTCGGTGTATTATAACTGATTAGATGACAGGACAATCTGAGATGGATAGAAGGAGGAAGTTTGTATTTTACGTGGCTTCACCATTTAATAACAATCTCCAGAAGGGTGATATGTCATACTCGTGTGGCAACGACACATAAGAGGCTGAAATTAATTCATCTAATATAATATCTTTTGTAGAAATAATTTAGATTACTTTTTGTCTTTGTATTGCTATCGGATGAGTAGCCCAATAGCCAACCTCGACCTTCTTGTGGTGTTGTTGCTGATGGATTTTAGGTAAAACAAATAAACTAGAAAACAATTCCTAAGTTCACATGCAACCTACATTGGATCTATGTTTTAACTATTGAACATATAACTTTGAATTGCAAACAAGAACCCTAAAGGAGAGAGGATATTTTCGAAAATAACAAACTAGGGTTTAGGAGTTACATACCTTACAATTGTTATAGCAAACAATTGACAATCCTCTTGATCTTGATCTTGATCTTCTTGGAAGCTTAACACCACAAATGTAATGCCTCTAATGGAATCACAACCAAGAACTAGCAAGAAGGAAACTTGAAGGAGAGAGGGTAGAGGGAGTATGCCATTTCGGCCCTAAGGTTTCTTCAAAGAAGGAGTGACCAAATGTAGGAGCTGGGAGGCTCCTTATATAGCTGAGGGATCTATGGTTTAAGGAAAACCCTAATACTTCTTTGCTTGGAGCCTAAGATAATCCAAGGCCTTATCCAAGCCCCCTTGGAAAAAATCCTTAGGGTTTCCCCTATAGATTTCGTCCACCTCCTTCCAAAGAGGTTCTAGAGCCTTCCACTCAACTATCTGATAATTACAACCTAGTCCCTACACTTTATAATTAATACTTTTAACCCCAAAATTAATTCTGATTAATTTCTAGCTAACTATTAATTAAACATAATGATTTCTAATTAATATATCATTTTCATAAGATATTAATGAATCATTTATATTAATTTATTAATCTCATAATAAATTAATATCTCTCCTTTTATAATTTCCTAGTCCAGTTGCTAGGTTTGAGGGCAACCCAAAAGGACTGTGCTGCTATCAATTCAAGTACATACTAATTATAGTTATGGCCTTAGACACCTAATCCAACAGTCTCCCATTTGGATAATTCTGTAACTATAATTGCTAGTATGCCTGCTAAATTTGATCAACAAATTGTAGCTTCCAAAAGTTGTTGTCGAACTCTGACCCAATCAGTTACATGTCCTTAGATAAGTGATCATATAATCCTTAGTTCTGCAAGATATCCCCAGACATAAGACATGGAATGTAATCAATCTCTTTTTCCAGAATCTATGTTTCCCAATTTCTGATTTGTGATGATATATGACTTCTAATCGAACACATCAATTTAGTCCTGGCTGGGCCCAGCATATAAGTCAACACCAAATCATCGAGGGGCCCACAGATATCGCTTTTCCCGTTAGGGCAAAAGGAACGAATAAACATTGACTCATATGCTTGTATCTTTTACTCATCAAACAATACATGACAATACGTTTTATAACGCCAAGTTACTGATGCGTTTTCATATCACCAATGTACAGCCGACTTGCAAATTACAACTCATATATCTCTGTTTCAAGATCATATATATTATCATCTCAGTATTACTCGTGATGAATTCCATGAAGTAATACTCTGAGCGTGGGTTTATCCAATACTCAAATCTCACTCTTTAATTACTCATGAACATTGCAGCAATTCTATTGCTATGTCTATCCTTAGACAATCTACAATCCTATTCATGATAGTCTTGATTCACTACTTACTTCCAAAAGTACGAGTGACTATGGAGTTTGAATAATCTTATTATTCAGGAAGTCAAAAACATGCAAAGTGAAACGCAATAATAATATTAATCCTATATGGCCCCAAAGCTTTTGAGCGTAAAAAATACTTATATTGATTACTCATTATTCATTGCTTACTGTTTCAGAAAATCAACTTATTACTCGAATTATAACCACAATTGTCCCATGCTCCAAGCATGCACACTTTGGTTTCCGATGGTCCATACTTTGTGAAATGGATCAATTGAAAAACTTTTCATTTCACAATCCCCAATCCTTATTATTAGTATAAGAATACCAAATTCTTACCACTTTAAGAATATGTCAAATTCTAACATTTTATGCAATGATTCTTTCGTAGTGTCATAGCACAAAAGTTACCAAGACTCGACTAATGAAATTACAAGGTATTCTATCGGAAATTGTTACAAGACAAGTTCATAGACGTGAAGTCTCACATTCAAAGTACATTCCTTTGAGCATCCTTCATTCATAAAAGTTTCTAATCTAGACATATTTCTTAATATCCAACTCCCATTAATAGAAACATTTCCCTATTTGCAATATGACAACTCATTCTCAATAGAATCTTATCTATACATAATAATGTCAATATAGTCCATTCGGTACTATACTTCCAACTACTCACAAGCGACAAATCCTCAGTGAACCTTAGATTGTCCTTTGATAGTTGTTTAATTATTTTAGTCAAAACCGATTCTAGTCCCTTTTTCCCTCTTAATGCCCTAGGTACTTGGAAAATTTTAGAATGATTAAATATTACAACATATGCAATCGATCCTATACCTGAAGCGTATTGGACATGATGCATAATGTCTCACATAAAGACGTGATACTTTATCATTCTTTTGCCATAATATTTTATGTGCCCTGTTCCCACAATTCGATCTATGAAGAGGGATGTCGTGATCATAATCGAATTTTGAGAATGCACTATGTATCCTTGACTAAATTTATTAACGTTTCTCGATCTAAGCTTTAGAATTTTGAAATGAAGTATAATATTCTCTCCCTTAATTATAGCAAAACAACTCTTCAACCATTGAAACATTGCAAAGTGAATCTTTGTTTTCTATAATTAATATTGCTAACTTGCAATACTTACCATAATAATCATGCTCCCACAAACATGATGATTATTTTCTTAACAGCATAACACTTATGCTCCCACTAGCTTTGACATGTATTCAGAAAACAATTTAACTTCCAGAGAACAATGCTTATTGAATTCCTTAAGTTCATATTTCTAATACTTAATGCTTTGATAAGCCTTTATCAAAGCTTCTTAAACTCATACACCTTTGCCTTAGAAAGCTCATATGTTTGTCTAAACAATTCAGAACTTATATCAATAAGTCCCAAATGTTAGAATAATTTCCAGATTTCACAATTCGAACTATGGAAAGGGATGCCATAACCATAATCGAATTTAAGAATACAATTTCCACAATCGCTATCTTCTTAAAATCTCTCTTAGTGAAATCATTTCCTCACAGTCATTTTCATGAAGGAGGGAATCCTATGACACTTAGATTTTATGGTGTATAAGTTCCTATCCATGTGAATTTGTCAAAACCAAAGTTTGCGACAAATCCTAACTCATATAGACTGAACTTTCTTAATCTTGATTTCTTGCTTTATGGTAACACGAGTGCCCACCATGTCTTCCAAGTAGTTTAGCAACTTACCCTTACATATCAATGTACTTTCCATCGATCAAGGCGCTTTGTCTTTATGCATTAAAATGAGAACTCATAGAACTCACATACATAATTAACTCAACTGGAATGGCACAGAAACAAAATAATGTCAACACGATAGGTTGTAAACCTCAAGTCGTGTGCTAGTGATGATTGATAAGGTTTATTCTTGATTTGTTCTTGAAACCTTTTTCAAGATCATTAAAACTCCCACTGACCTCTTGACATATATGATTCTCTTGTCAGGAAACTTTCCTAGACAAAACAAATATTCAAGAGTTAGTGTAGTTCTTATCAAGACAAAACACTTCACAAAATTTGTCCTAGTTGGTCTTTGTCTTATCCAAGACATCACAACTTACCAATTTCAAATGTGCAAGAATAAGAAAACTTTTCAAAATTCCACATTTGATGAGTGTTATAAACCTTCTCGAGACTTGTCACTCAATTCACAATCTTGGACTATAACTCTAAGGGTTGATGTTGGAACGAAGTACGATTGACTTCTTGATTTTAACCATTTCCACAATTCTTGATTCCTCTTCTTAGACATGAAAATGCACTAAGACTTACTTAGAGGATCAATTGATATATGGTTCCTAATCATTAAGACTTATCATAAAACACAATAAAAAAGCACTCTCCCTTCTTCTTAGAATAGATAAACTTTTATCTTTCTGCTTACTTGATTCTTCTTTATTCATTCTGCTATTCATTGAAACTCTTTCAATCAACTCAAAGTTACACTTAATCTTATAAGTATAATCATATTTACAAAACTTTAGTAAATCAAGACAAATATCTTATCTATTTTGTGGTGGACTTGATCAACGCACAACCTAGTGTACTCAATCTCCTAGTCCTTCACTTGACACTTCATCAAAGAATTAGTCTAATTTCTAAATATGCAAGTTTTTCATTCATCGCGCAACCAAGTTGCATGATTCCAAGTTTCTGTCCAATTGAAACTTGGGTGATGAGAAACTCTCCTTATTTGTTAAATTCTCGACATTTCCACAAATAACATAATTAAGAATCAAATCCATTATTGCTAATAATAGAAACTTTCAAACATCAATTTTTTTATACACGCCATTGCAAGGATAAATAAATAAGATAAAACCAAAAATTTATTTTATTGCGGAAAAATTTGTTCTTACAATGTAATTCAATTGAAAAACTATGTTATTAGCAATCTATTCTAACTCCAGGTAGTAGCTCAAGAAGCCAATTTTCAAGCAATGCAATCGAAATCCATTTCTTCAAGATTAGATTCAGCTCACTTTTTCCCTTAAGTTTCCTCTCTTTTCTCCGATCCATCAAAATGTAATCTTATCACATCATGAATTAAGAATCTGGAATAGGAACTTAAAAGAGCTAGATAGTGGATTTCATACCTGAGGAGGAGTCATAACACTAGACTCTCCCATCTCTTTGATCTCTAAGGTAGATAGGGCAGCTTCGTCTCCAATGTCCCTTCTCTTGGCAATAAAAGCAAATGGACTCCTTTGGCATAGGACATCATCACCGACTTAGCTCTTTATGGACTTCCACTGTTGCCGGTGTCCATTGAAGTTTGGGAGTTTGATTCACCAGACAAATTTGCTCGATCAGCACGCCAAATCATTGCTGATTCAGCAGCTATAAGCAAATAAGTGAAATCAATGAGGGTCACGGCGTGATCCATCATATAGTACTCTCTAGCGAACTCACTATATGATTCAGGAAGTGACTGAAGAACCCAGTCAACAGCCAACTCACTTGAAATCTCAACACCCAACATGCTTAACCTATCAATGCGTGACTTCATCTCTAAGACGTGTGCACACACAGGGTTCCCATTTTCATGTTTACTTGCCAAAAGGGATTGAGTGAGCTTCAACTTTTCAAGCCTTCGAACTTGTGGGTTAGGGAGAATAATTGGAGGAGGTGGAGGAAGTGAAGCATGATCTCTTGTTCCTTGATCATATCGTGTAACATCATCCTCATTTGGAAAGCTTGTTCCATGGGATTTGGGAAGACCATGATTGTCTGAACTAGGCGTCTACAAAATGGGAGAAGATTCAAGATAAGTTGATTAGAATTCTTGATCTAACACCCAAATGAAACATCAAGCTAGGATCCAACACAATACTCTACAACCTAGAAGTGGGATGTCGTAATCTAGTTGCAGAATATCTGAAGGTAGGTAAATGACGATTTACCAATTTCCACCATGAAAAAAAATGGTTAAGTTTTAAATGTATTGGAAACTCCTAGATCTTTTGAGATACATTGAAACTATTCAAAGGCATGTTTTAATCTCGGATTATGCTCTTCTATTTGTGACTGGGATGCCGAGGATCACAAACAAGATGTGAATAACCATGAAAATGTGCTTGGTAACCTCATTGTCTTTATCATTAACTATTGATATGTCAGTAAACCACACACGCTCCATCAAAATGACCATTATGAGATACCCATTACTATTCTTTATTAGTGCCTTTTAGTGTGCTGGTTAACCACACACGCTCGACTAACGACCAATAAAGCATAATGTGCAATTTTATGGATTAGCATACTTTTCACATTTTTCCTAAAGTAACAAGAGTTGGGATTTTGTAAAATAATGTTCTAGTACTTTCTTTAATAATATTATACTTTTAATGAGATGTTGCTGTCCAATCAAATCCGTTCTGCTAACGACCCTCTATTAATCAAGAAAGCGGTGGGTGAGAGTGAACACCCATTCAACTACCATATTATAGGCAGTTTCTTTATAACCCCCTTATAGATTAGCTTCGTGAATAAGGTATACTAGCAATTTGACTGACCATAGTCTTATACATATATAATATTTAACTTTTAATTATGATATATATATATATATATATATATATATATATATATATATATATATATATATATATATATATATATATATATATAAGGTGTGTTTTAAACTTTTAAAACTTCAAGGTTTATATATAAATTTCGAAAATTAAGACATTAATGTTAAATTTAAAATAAACCAAATAACTAGATTTAATCTTTATCTATTAATTAACTTTTAATTAATTAATTAAATCTTGTAAGGATTATCTAATTAAATCATCCAATTAATTTAATCCTAATCCATATCCCTTCTAGATTTCGAAAATATGGGGATAGGATAATTTCCTTATTTTTCTCAACCAAATAACTAGATTTAATATTTATCTATTAATATACTTTTAATTAATTAATTAAATCTTGTAAGGATTATCTAATTAAATTAAACAATTAATTTAATCCTAATCCATATCCCTTCTAGATTTCGAAAATATGGGGATAGGATAATTTCCTTATTTTTCTCAATTATCCAATAAGGCAACTATTATCCAAAACAAGGAAACCCTAATTCTTTTAGCATATTTCGAAAATCAAGGGAGGAGGCTAGGGTTTCCAAAACCCTAACCCTAATTTCGATTAGGGTTCATGGAGGCTAGGGTTTTTCGAAAACCCTTTGATCCAAAATCCTAAAATCGAAAATTTTGGCCTTTAGTGTTTAATGGATATAAACCTTAAATTGCAATTCAACTATTATAGCAATTCAATTTAAAACAACCTGGCTCTGATATCACTGATGGATTTTAGGTAAAACAAATAAACTAGAAAACAATTCCTAAGTTCACATGCAACCTACTTTGGATCTATGTTTTAACTATTGAACATATAACTTTGAATTGAAAATAAGAACCCTAGAGGAGAGAGGATATTTTCGAAAATAACAAACTAGGGTTTAGGAGTTACATACCTTTCAGATGCTATAGCAAACAATTGAGAATTCTCTTGATCTTGATCTTGATCTTCTTAGAAGCTTAGCACCACAAACGTAATGCCTCTAATCAAATCATACCCAAGAACTAGCAAGAAGGAATCCTGGAGGAGAGAGGGTAGAGGGAGTACACAATTTCGTCCCTAGGGTTTCTTCAAAGAAGGAGTGACCAAATTTAGGAGCTGGGAGGCTCCTTATATAGCTGAGGGATCTAGGGTTTAGGGAAAACCATAATACTCCTTTGCTTGGAGCCTAAGATAATCCAATGCCTTATCCAAGCCCCCTTGGACAAAATCCTTAGGGTTTCCCCTATATATTCCATCCACCTCCTTCCAAGGAGGTTCTAGAGCCTTCCACTCAACTATCTGATAATTACAAACTAGTTACTGCACTTTATAATTTATATTTTTAACCCCAAAATTAATTCTGATTAATTTCTGGCTAATTATTAATTAAACATAATGATTTCTAATTAATATATCATTTTCATAACATATTAAGAAATCACTTATATTAATTTATTAATCTCATGATAAATTAATATCTCTCCTTTTATAATTTCCTAGTCCAGTTGCTAGGTTTGAGGGCAACCCAAAAGGATTGTGCTGCTATCAATTCAAGTACATACCAATTATAGTTATGGGCTTAGACACCTAATCCAACAATTGATAATTGTTAAACTCGTCCTCCATCTAGCGCCTCTGAACAGAAAGTGACCAAAAGAAAATCACATAAATCGGATGACAATCAATTTAGGTGGACATCGCATGGAAGCAGGAATCTGTGAGTGTAACCTACTTAGGTGTGAACCTGCCATGAGTAGCTACACCACCCTCTTCAGTTGACAAAGGAATGCCTCCTTTGCTGACAATAACAACTAAAATTGGCAGCCTCTTTATTTCATACGATGAACACAATAAATTTCCACAGTACTTACAGTGGCTAGCTTTAGAATAAATAGAAGTTGTAATCTCAGTTGTAAGGTACCACAAAATAGAGAGTGTAGTGTGTAATACTTAGAGTGAGTATTAGAGGGTTGTTTCTTTTTCTTGTAATATTGAGCGTGTAATCTCTTCTCTTTTGTTCAAGTTCTGAATAAAAGTGTGTTCAACCCCAACAAGTGGTATCAAAGCTTGGCTAAGCTCCGGGGAAGCATTCTTTGTTTTTTGGTCAAACTTTTTTTGTCTCAAAAACAATTTCGGAGTACACCGTTGGAAAGGTCTTGTTCTGAGGATTCCGAAAATATATATTTTTGAATTTTTTGACCACCAGAAGGCTTCCAAATCGCTGTCAATGTTTGTCAAAAGTCGCCAAAACTCACCGGAAAAACCAGGTTTGCTGGAGAAGAAGGGTGACATCATCTGTTACTATAGTGGCAACATAGCAGTGATGTTAGTAGCTGACCAAAGTTTTGGAAAATGCAGTTTAGCCCCTGTTCTTTCGGAAAGTGCAATTTAGCCCCTGTTTTCAGAAACTTTCAATTTTGGTCCCGTTGTTCAGAAAATTTCAATTTAGTCCTTGTTTTACTTCTGTAAAAGTTTTGTTTTCCCCCTGAACTTCTGAAAAGTTCATATTGGTCCCCGTACTTCAAAAAAAATCTTACTCGTGTATGCCCAAGTATATGCCAAAAATGACTACACTAACCTCGTCATCTTCTCAAGCCGAAGTTGAAAGTTTTCAAAGCACCGCGAAAGATGGTAGTGTTACGTTACACTATCCAATGCTCACGAAGATGAAATATGTGGTGTGGGCCATAAAATGTGAGTGAATTTTGTCACACCCCCAAACCAGAACAACGGAATCGTTCGAGGGCGGATGACTTCATGTAGTATCACAACAAATGAATACATAGTAAAGAAAGCAATACAACCATCATATATATAATTGAAAAGTTTACATTGTTGAAAGGTACTTGTTTCAAAAGAAATTACAATATGATGTTTAAAATGAAATTAAACTAACGCCGCATCGTCCCTTCTTCAAAAGCTGTAGTTTACATGTATTACTGAATCCTTGAGAAATACAAGTGGTTTTGATAGAGTAGGTCAGCATTTAAGCTGGTGAGTTCATAAGTATTTAGTGACAATGTTTATATGAAAAAGAATGAAAATGGTTTGTTCATGTTAAATGTTCCAAGTAAATCCCATATTTTCTACTATAGTAGATGGTAGTTTGATTGTTCCAAAACTGTAATGCAATAGTGCTTTTCATGCCTAAAATAGTAGTTTTATGTGTAAATCGTTAAGGCATTTGAAAAACCCCATAAATCAATGTGTTTTTAATACTCCATGTGAGTCTTATAACCATGCTACTTGACCAGGATGCCTATATCAACATTCTTCAGGCATTGGAAAGTTATGACGTTTGTCACCCCAAGCCTGCCGGCCTAGCTGTAGCTAACAGCTTAGGTGTGGGATTGTCAATCCCGTATAGATCTATACACAAGTATCACACTCCTTCTACAAGGGATTATGGTATATAATATAGGACTTAAAATGCATACTCCAAAGTATGTGAAATGTCTCACAAAATTTAGTATAAAACAGATTTACATATGAAAATGTCCATTTGTTCTTCTATATGAAAATATCTCTTTGATATAGTGTTCCTATTATGTAAATGTTCATGATTTTATCGTAAACTATACCTACTATAGTTTTTAAAGTGTGTTTCGTTCATATAGTAAACCTTAGTGTAATGCTCACTCGTTATGTAAAGTATAACACGTAAAGTGACATAACTGATCACATATACTTAATGTAAAAATGGAGTATTCGATTCGTGTGTGTGTGTGTGTGTATATATATATATATATATATATATATATATATATATATATATATAAGCACGTTTTATTTCCACAAGACAAGGTGTTATCGAAAATATATCTTTCATACGAGAATACTCATGTAGTAGTTTATGAATCACATATGATTACATAGATAAAAAGTTTTATATAGAGAAACTTTAGGTTACACATGATAATAACCACGTGTTTACTTGCATCCCCCTGTTAATATTGTATAAAAAACATTTATCAAACATTTAAAAGCGTAGTTTATAGGGGTATGAACTCACTTGAAAGATCGAAGAAGGCGAGATGAAAACCGAGTAAACTTTGACTTGAGAAAGCGGATTTTCTCGGGATTCTCGGAAATATCGGGAGCACAAATGACCTTCAGGGCTTGAGTATGGAAACTGAGGATTTGGGATATCACCTGCACAAAAAATGAGGTAAAATTCAAGAAAGAGGAGAGGAAATGAGCATTTTCCCTGGCACCCTCGCATCCCTTTTATAGGGGCTGGGAACCGCCTCGGTACGCTGGGCGTATGCGGCTACGCTAGGCGTATGCGTGCGTCATGCGTGACCGCATCCTCGACTGCCTCGGAGCTCGGATAGGACGGGGCATAGCTTCGCATTGGAGGCGACGGGGACGATCCGAGGCCTAGTCCTCGAGTACGCTGTTACGCGGGGTGTAACTTGGATTGGCTCGGTGACTCCCCCTTCGGATAATACCGAAATTTGATTTAAATTTATATTTTAATTATTTAGTAAGCTTCAAAAATTCGTATCTTCTTCATACGAACTGCGTTTTCGACATTCTTGATATCCACGCGTAGGTGAGACTACGCTCTACAACTTTCGTTTAGACTCTGAGTTTGAAATTATTTTTATTATTTATTTTTAAAAGGTCGGGGTAAGAAAAGTTCTTTAGAAATCCATAACTTCTTTATCCGATGTCTATTTTTGCCAGACTTTTTACCGTTGAAAAACCATTGTCGAGACCTTCGATTCTCATTTAGGTCATTCCGGACAAAAGTCGCTTGCTCTCTGTTTCGAGTTTTTAGTTGTCTACTGCTATACCGAACTTGGAAAAATCATAACTTCCTCATACGAAGTCAGATATGGACATTCTTTTTATGTACACTCACGGTTTAATAATATCTAACATAGTAGGTAACCAAATAGAGACTTTTGTACTTTTTATTTTCAAAGTTAATTTCATTATTATCAAAAGTGGTTACAATACTAGGCTTTTTAAGTCATTACACAGAATCGAAATATCGAGTAGTCACAAATTTACAAGCACAAGGAGTATGGGATGTAATTAAAAATGCAGAAATGGACGAACGTAAAGATCGGATGGCTCTTGTGGCTACTTATCAGTCAATTTCAGAGGACGTACTTCTAATGTTAGCTGAGAAGGACACGGCTAAAGAAGAATAGGAAACGCTCAGGATGATGCACATGGGAGCCGATCGGGTCAAGGAGGCTAAAGCTCAAACCTTGAGAAGTGACTTCGAGGTGATCCGGATGAAAGACAGTGAATCAGTAGATGATTTTTCCAAGAGATTGAATACTATCGTAACTGGTATTCGATCTCTAGGTGAAAAGATTGAATAAATTACGGTTGTGAAGAAGTTTTTGCGAGCTGTATCGATATGATTTATACAAATTGTAACATCTATCGAGCAATTTGGAGATTTGAAAAATATAACGGTGGAAGAAGTTGTGGGTCGTCTAAAGACCCATGAAGAGAGACTTCAAAGCTATGGAGAAAAAGAAGGAGGACCTTCTCTAGTGCTTATACATGTCGAGTGGGCATCTCGTTCGAAGCAAATTGGTGAGATAAACTCGTCAAACACTTCAAGAGGACGAGGAATACATGGTAACCGAGGTCGGGGACGAGGCCGAGGTCGTGGATGTGGCCAAGGAGGTAGTCGTGAGTACAATACAAATCGGAATGAACATAATCCTTCTCGAAAGGATAAAAGTAAAATTAAATGTTTTACTTGTGAACAATTTGGTCATTATGCTTCGGAGTGACCAAAAAAGAATCGAGGTGAGGAGGCGAACGTCACTCAAGCCAACGAAGAAGAGCCTATTTTGATGATGGCAGCCTCACAAGGATATGCACACAAAAAGCTGTCTCTAAGAGAGAAGATTTGTGTTACTTCTTGCATCGGGAGAAAGTCGAGTCGAGTTCGAGATATGGTATCTCAAAAATGGTGCTAGCAATCATATGACCGGAGACCGCTCAAAGTTTCACGAACTAGATGAGCACGTTACGGGCCATGTGAAATTTGGGGATGGTTCGACCGTCGCTATTTTGGGAAAAGGTTCGATTTTATTCGATAGCAAAAATGGCGACCAAAGACTCCTTAATGAGGTATATTTCATTCCAAGTCTAAAAACAATATTATTAGTCTTGGACAACTGAAGGAGGAAGGGAGTCGGGTCATAATGGATGGGTCAGATCAGACATTGTTTGATAGAAAGAAAACTCTACTTTTGAGAGTTAAACGATCCCCAAACAGGTTATATAAAACTCTTCTAAAGATCGGTAGACCGACTTGTCTTTTAGCAACAAAAGACGAACCAGCTTGGATATGGAATTCTAGACTCGGTCATGTTAACTTTCTCTCCTTAAAGAAGTTGTACGAAAAGAATATGGAAACCGGAGTCCCAAAGATTGAGCACCCAAATCAAGTATGTGAAGGGTGCATTCTTTCAAAATAAACCCGAATTCCTTTCCCGGATCACGCAGTTTTTTGGGTGCAAAAACCTCTACAACTTGTTCATGCGGACTTATGTGGTCCGATCACACCTACGTCTATTGGAGGGAGTAAATATTTTCTCCTTTTAGTAGACAATTTTAGCTGGTGGATGTGGGTTTACATGCTATCGGAGAAGTCTCAAGCCTTTAGCACTTTCAAACGGTTCAAGTTGATGGTTGAAAAAAATTCGGGTTATCAAATGAAGACACTTCGAACGGATCAAGGGGGAGAGTTCAATTCAAAATAATTCTCATTATTTTGTGAAGAAAATGGTATTCAAAGGCATCTTACGACACCATATTCGCCTCAATAGAACGGAGTTTTAGAAAGGCGAAATCAGACCGTTATGGACATGGCAAGAAGTTTTCTCAAAGGAAGAAATGTTCCGGGAGAGTTTTGGGGAGAAGCGGTTAGACATGCAGTTTATCTTCTCAACTGCCTGCCAACAAAAGCACTTCACGACAAGACGCCTTATGAAGCATGGTTTTGGCAAAAAGTCCAACCTTGAACATCTAAAAGTTTTTGGTTGTGTTGTTTTTACTAAACTTATAGGTGGTCACTTGAAGAAGATCGATGATCGAAGTAAAAAGATGGTGTATTTAGGTGTGGAAGATGGAACTAAAGGCGACTGTTTGTTTGATCCGCAAGACCGAAAGTTGCGAGTTAGTCGCGATGTTGTTTGTGGCGAAAAAGAAGAATGGAATTGGTACAAAAACAAAGAAGAAGAGATGGAGACCTCTAAGACCTTTACCATAATTGAACCACAACCCCAAATACACCTCAAAATGACCTCAAATTCAACCCGGAACAACCAGATAGTCCTATAATCGATGATATCCATTTGGACAACCATATGTTGAATTTGATGAGCTTGAATCTGCCCCACAAACTCCTATCTCAACCTTGTTTTCTTCAACCTTGTCCCATATGGAAAGCTCTTCTAGTGAGATTGGGCCAAGGGGATTACGTCCGTTAACTTATATTTATTCTGAAACCGAAAATGTGTTCCTTGAACACGAAGAATTGTTGATTTCAACGGATCAACTGTTGAATTTTAAAGAGGCGGTAACCTCTAAAGCATGGCAGGAGAATATGCAAACAGAGTTGGATGCAATCGAGAAGGACAAGACATGTCAACTTAACCATTTGCCACCCGGACACAAAGCAATCAGTTTGAGATGGGTGTTTAAATTGAAAAAAGACAACTTGGGAAAAGTGGTGAAGCATAAAGCTCGACTTGTAGCAAAAGGATTTGTACAAAAGGTAGGGGTCGAATTTGATGAAGTTTTTGCACCGGTAGCACGAATGGACACCGTAAGGATCATTCTTGCCTTAGCATATTAACATGGGTCAGTTGCCACCATCTCGATGTCAAGCCGACTTTTCTCAATGGAGATCTCAAAGAGGAGGTTTATGTCACCCAAGCAGAAGGATATGTTGATAAAGAAAAAAATCACAAGGTGTTCAAGCTTTACAAAGCTATTTATGGTCTACGACAAGCTCCTCGAGCTTGGAACATTCGGTTGGATAAAAGCTTAAAAAGGCTTGGTTTTACAAAATGTTCACAAGACACAACTGTTTACAAAAGGAACTCAAAAGACAAAATTCTTATTGTTGGTGTCTATGTTGATGACTTGATCATTATCGGGTCGAATTCAAATAACAAATGAAGAAAGAATTCAAAATGATTGATTTAGGATTACTTTCTTACTAATTTGGAATCGAAGTTTCACAAAAGAAGTGCGGAATATATTTGCGACAAACGACTTATGCAAAGAAGATTTTAGAGCAATTTGGGTTGCTAGATTGCAATCCGAAAATGTCACCAGTGGAACCTAAGTTGAAGGTCAAGAAGGATGAAGATGGTGAAAAAATTGATCCAACTGGATATAGGCGAGTGGTAGGTTGTTTGAGGTACTTGACTCACACTCGACTGGACTTGTCATTTTCGGTTGGAATTGCAAGTTGTTTCATGGAGGAACCGACCACTTTGCATTTCCAAGTTGTGAAACACATCTTACGATATGTGAAAAGAACCGTTGACTATGGACTCAACCATGTAAGAGGTCGTGAAACTGAAGATTTGGTTGGTTTTACCGATAGTGATCTTAGAGGTGATCATGTTGATAGCAAGAGCATAAGTGGAATGATTTTCTATCTAGGAAGGAACGCGATAACTTGGCAATCCCAAAAGCAAAAGACTGTTGATTTGTCTACGTGTGAAGCTGAGTTCATGGCAGCTACAACAACAGCATGTCAAGCCATTTGGCTTGCTAATCTCATGAAGGAGCTCACGGGACATCATATCATGCCTATCACCTTATATGTCGATAACAAGTCAGCAATCACATTGATGAAAAATCCTGTGTTTCATGGTCGAAGCAAACACATTGACATTCGTTATCACTTCGTACGAGAATGTGTTGAACGTGGGCAAATTATAGTGGAATATGTCAACTCGAAGGATCAACAAGCGGACATCTATACAAAGGCTTTAGCATACGTGAAACATGGTGAATGCGAAACATGGTCGGAGTGAAGAATCTTGAGCCAAGTTCGGTTTAAGGGGGAGAATGTCAGTGTAAACCTACTTGGGTGTGAACCTACCATGAGTAGCTGCACCACCCTCTTTAGTTGACAAATGAATGCCTCCTTTGTTGACAATAACAACTAAAAATGGTAGCCTCTTTATTTCATACTATCACACCCCAAAATCAAGAATGGCAGAATACGTTCTGGGGTGGAGGACTTCATGTTCAGTATCATAACAATGCATAATAGTAAAAACAGGCAACAACATTCATCACATTAATATGTAAATTTCTATACATGTGTGTTCTGTACATTTTCATAGACACCAAAAGTATGAACAAAATAACGATGAGTCTTATATGTGCTCCATCTTCTCAAAAACCTCACCCGTACCTGTTTATTTCTAACCTGATAATACAAGTTATTTTGAAAACAAATATCAGCATAAAGCTGGTGAGTTCATAAGTATTTAGTGTCATTGTTTGTATAAAAATGTATGCAAATCGCACAGTATGTCATTTATTAACAAGATTTGAAGATGATATGATCCCTAGAAAATCCCATATTTTCGAGCAAAAGTAGTCTTCTACCAAGACTTAGTTATTTGTAAATTTGTTTCATTGAAAATATAATTAGTTTTCTTATGAACGTATCAGAAATGAAAAATACAGTTTTATACTTGGTCATTATAGAGAAATAACATAGTTTCACCCCAGTAGCATCCCTACCGGATAAGTGTATTAATGAATGTAAACTCCGGATAGTATTAATTGTGTACACACCTCAGGATGTATGTTTAATTGAATGTGAGCTTGTATGTAACCATACCGAGTGATAGTAGTGTAGTGGCTGACCCTCCAGGTCACCAATAGTGTAGTAGTGTTTGTTATCCTTGGGCCTAAGAGGCTCGGACTGTAGCTAGCAGTTGAGATTGGGGAAAATATCCGTCCCATATAGATCTATACACGTAGTGGTCGCTCTCCCTCCAGGAGGCGATAGTTATCTGATGATCGCATAGCGATAGGTCGTATAGAGAGATAGTGCATCACATTCTGTTGTAGTATTTTCTTTTGTGTGGTATATAGTGTTCTATTAGTATACATTGTGCTATTCTCTTGATGTAGTTTATAGTATTTCTTCTTGTAATGATTAGCGTTTCCTTAGTATAGTGTATAGTGTTCTCTTCATCTCGTATATTGTACATATAGTCTTGTAATTGTGCTAGTCATAATGTGTATCATAGTAATATCATAAATGAGTGGTAGTCTTAACTATACCTATAATAGTTAAATTGAGTACTTGACTGAGTGTCTTCATTATGTAGAAGCATCGAACTAGAGTGAAAACTTTTATATCTAATGCAAATATACAAGATATATAACTAAGTATTAAACGACAGTTGGACAGATAACCTAACACCATAAGTCCACAATCAAACAAGAACAGGAATTAAGGCTAGTTATCAGTTCTAAGTCCATCAATACTTACTTATATAAATATATTGGGGTAGACATGATTTGGAAATAATTTAAGGTTTGAAAACAATGAAAATCAGTTTCGAGACAATTAATTTTTGGAAATGAGGTTAATAAATATTTGAAATAACTTTACTGACATGATATTGTAGAAAATCCTTTTTAATCCCAAGTCTTAATCATGTATGATTGATACTGCAGTGTATTGAATTCAACTTGTATTACCCCCCATAAAAGTAGTTAAAAACAATTGAAAGGTTAGTTAAGGGGTATGAACTCACCGTTGAAGGTAGGGTTTGAGTATGCGATCCGTATGAGTGTCGAGTGTCAACGGATGCTCTGAACGCGAGTAGTCCCTATTAATTATATGGTGACACATATATAAGTTAGAGATAAGGTGTTTCATGACTAAACGTGATGGAAAATCTCTCCTAAAGGCTTGGAATCACTAGGGATAAGTGTCCCGTATTATATACTCAATGATCTATGCAAGTTTAAGGCCAAATATGGGTATTAGGGTGTGTGTATGGCCATAGGGTGAGTGTGCGGCTGGGGTATGCGGCCAGACTTGTGAGTGAGGCTGCACACTAGAGTGTGCGACCCTACAGTGTGTGTGTGTGTGCGGCCGTACACAGGGGTGTGCGGTCGTACACTCCTTGCTTGAGTCCCAGATGTTGAGTGTGTGGCCTTACTCTCACTTTGGAGGGTATTATGAGTGTGTGTGGCCACCTGATGAAGGTGTGCGGCCGCACTCCTTCATAGGATGAAGAACATGAAGAACATTATGAGTTTGAGGCTTGGATTCAAGTGTTTTACCTCTATGATAGGCTAATTGATGTTGTTCTTCACGTTTTGGAGGCCTTCTAGGTGTTCTTGGGTGGTTTTCAAGAGAAAGAAAGTATATAGAGAAAGGATGCAACCAAAAGTGAATGGAAGAGGGTCCTCCACTTTATATACGGTGGAGTGTGAGGCTGGAGGGGTTTGTGGCTGGGTGTGCGGCTGACTTGGCCGCACACACCTCTCTTGGTGTTTTTGGCTGGATTTTGTAATACAACACCCTTGCTAATCCTTCCTAAAGTCCATATCTACGATATATTAAGCCTAAAACACTAGCACGAACTCAATTTATTATTAAAAGATGCTAATTTCACGTGGATTATAGATATATGGATCAATTTCACAACGTAAAGGTCTCGGGTTGTCACATTCTTCCCCCGTTAGGGAAATTTCGTCCCGAAATTTAGATTTCAAGTAGTTAAGTTATTACAAATAACTAGGTAAAAAGGTGGGGGTATTTACTCTTCATTTGATCTTCGCGCTCCCAAGTGAACTCCGGTCCTCGTTTGGCATTCCAACGAACCTTCACTATACGGATGCGACTTTGCTTCGTTTACTTGACCTCTCAATCCAAAATCTCCAACGGTTCTTCCATGAAATTGAGGCTCTCATTTATCTCGATCTCATCGAGTGGGAGTACGAAAGTCTCGTCGGATAGACACTTTTTCAAGTTTGAAACGTGAAATGTAGGGTGTATGTTACTAAGTTCGCGGGTAGGTTGAGTTTGTAGGCCACAGGGCCGATTCTAGCGAGAATCTCGAAAGGCCCTATGTATCTTGGATTTAGCTTTCCACGCTTTCCAAAGTGTATTGTGCCTTTCCAGGGTGAGACTTTCAGAAGGACTCGGTCTCCCACCTGGAACTCCAAGGGCTTTCTTCGTTTGTCTGCGTAGCTTTTCTGTCGGTCTCTAGCGACCTTTAATATTTCACGAATATGAACGATCTTCTCGATCGTTTCTCGAATGATCTCTGGACCTATGAGAGTACTGTCAGGGATCCGTCCTTTAGCTAATTGAGTGTCACCCACCTCAGTCCAGCACAGAGGGGATCTGCACTTTCGGCCATAGAGGGCTTCAGATGGGGCTGCCTTGATGCTCGTGTGGTAACTATTGTTGTAAGAAATCTCTACTAGACGTAAGTGGGTATCCCACACCTTACCAAAGTCGATCACACAGGCTCGCAACACATCTTCCAAAGTTTGGATGGTCCTTTCACTTTATCCGTCGGTCTGCGGATGGTAAGTTTTTCTCATGTCCAACCTCGTTCCTAGGGCGTTTTGCAGCGATTGCCAAAATCTTGAAGTGAACCTACTATCTCTATTAGAGATAATAGATATAGGAACACCATGTAGTTGAACAATCTCTTGGATGTAGATTCGTGTAAGTTTTTCCATCTTGAAAGTTTCTTTGATTGGCAGGAAATAGGCGGATTTCGTCAGTCGATCGACAATTACCCAAATGGTGTCATACCCACTCGGAGATTTAGGTAATTTGTTAATGAAATCCATAGAAATCATCTCCCATTTCCACTCAGGTATCTCGGATTTTTGGAGCAGACCCGAGGGTTTTTGATATTCGATCTTTACCTTGGCACACATCAGACACTTACTCACGAAGGTAGCAATTTCGGCTTTCATGTTCGGCCACCAATATAACTTTTTGAGATCAAGGTACATCTTGTCCGATCCTGGGTGAATGGAGTATTTGGTCTTGTGAGCTTCGTTCATGACCACCTCTTTGTAACCACCAAACTTTGGGGTCCAGATCTGGTCCATGAAACAATAAACTCCGTTTACTCGAGTCTCAACTTCTTATCCATTCCTCTCAAAGTTTCGTTTGTGACATTTTCTGGTTTTAGGGCTTCTATCTGGGCTTCACGGATTTGCGCGGATAAATGAGAATGGATAGTCATTGTCAATGATTTAACCTTTCTGCCAGAATATTATTTCCGACTCAGAGCGTCTGCTACTACATTGGCTTTACCCGGGTGGTATCGAATTTTGCATTCGTAATCATTGAGTAGTTCGACCCACCATCGTTGTATCATATTGAGCTCTTTTTGGTTAAGTATATGTTGGAGGCTTTTGTGGTCGTTGTATATAGTGCTCTTCGTACCGTACAGATAGTGTCTCCAGATCTTCAGAGCGAATACAACCGCTACTAACTCGAGATCGTGCGTGGTGTAGTTGACTTTGTGTGTCTTCAACTGTCTTGAAGCGTAGGCGATGACCTTACCTCGTTGCATCAGAACACAACCGAGCCCTTGATTAGACGCATCACAATAAACCACAAAATCGCTTGTCCCCTCAGGAAGGGATAGTATCGGCACGGTGCATCAGGCTCGTTTCAGAGTTTGGAATGCCTTCTCTTGTTTCTCACCCCAGTCAAAACTCACACCCTTCTGGGTTAATGTTGTTAGAGGTTTTGCTATCCGGGAGAAATTCTGAATGAACCTGCGATAGTAGCCTACGAGACCTAGAAATTGACGAATTTTTGTAGGTGTCTTTAGTGCTGACTAGTTCTCAATAGCTTTAATCTTGGATGGGTCCACGTGGATTCCCTCTTCACTAACCACGTGTCCTAGGAACTCTACCTTTCGGATCCAAAATTCGCACTTAGAGAATTTCACATATAGCTTCTCTGATCGGAGGGTTTCCAGGACGCATCGTAGATGCTCGCTATGCTCCTCCTCACTTCGAGAGTAAACCAGTATGTCATCAATGAAGACGATGACAAATTGATCCAAATAAGGGTGACACACTCTATTCATTAAATCCATGAATACTGCGGGTGCGTTGGTCAGTCTGAAGGGCATCACTACGAACTCATAGTGCCCATAGCGAGTTCGGAAAACGGTTTTTGGAACATCCTCCTCGAGCACTCGCAACTGATGGTATCCGGACCTTAAATCAAACTTGGAGAAGTAACTCGCCCCTTGCAATTGGTCAAAGAGGTCGTCTATACGAGGGAGTGGGTAGCGATTTCTAATTGTCAGTTTGTTGAGTTCCCTATAATCGATGCACATACGGAACGATCCGTCTTTCTTCTTTACGAACAATACCGACGCTCCCCAAGGTGAGAAACTCAGTCTTATAAAGCCCTTGCTGAGCAGCTCGTTAAGTTGACCGGATATTTCTTGCATTTCAGCAGGTGCTAGGCGATAGGGCGATTTGGCTACAGGGGTAGCTGCTGGAATTAAGTCGATCCTGAATTCGACTTGACGTTGCAGGGGTAAACCTGGTAGCTCCTCGGGAAAGATGTCAGGAAAGTCGTACACTACAGGAAAGTCTTTGAGATCTTTCATTTTCCAGATCATATCAACAACGTGAGCAAGGAATGCTCGATATTCCTTACGCAGGTATTTTTGGGCTTGAATACTCGAGATAATGCGAAGGTTCGTACTGGGTTTGTCTCCGTAGATTAACAGAGTGTCGTTATGCGGTAGATTTAGACGAATGGCCTTGTCGAAGCACAGGATATCAGCGCGATGGAGACTCAACCAGTCCATGCCCACAATGACATCGAAACTCTTGATTGACACCGGGATGAGGTCGATTGGGAAAGTATGATTATCTAGTGTGAGAGTGCAACCTACGTAGATTTCGTTAGAGCTCTCTGTCTTTCCATTAGCCATTTCTACGACGAATGTTTCTTTTAGTGGTTGTGAGGATTGTTTAAGTAAGTGCTTAAAGTTTTGGTTTACGAAACTTCTTTCTGCTCCACTATCGAAGAGGATACAAGCATAAGAGTTATCGAGAAAGAACGTACCCGTGACCATTGTGGGGTCTGCCACCGCTTCATTGTGTCCGATAGCAAGTAGTCTTCCTGTTCCTCCCGTATTCCCAGCTTTCGGGCAGTTTCTTTTGAAGTGTCCGACCTCTCCACAGCCATAGCAGGCTAGACTCGCTCCAGTACTAGGAACTTGACTGATGGGTTTAGGTTGAGATTTGCAAAATCGGATGGTATGGCCCTTCCGATTGCAATTAGTGCAGTGCATTTCACGACAGGGGCCGTGATGATGGAAAGAGCACTTGTTGCACTTGGGTAGGTTTCCCGCATAGGTTTTGGCTGTGTAGGGGCAACCGGAGTGGTGGTAGCATGAATAGCCACCGTTTGTTGGTTTTTGAGGGATGATTGAGTTAACTTGCCCTTCTTCCGATCCCACCGTTTCCTCTTGTTGTCGGACGACGTAGCTGGCATAGTAGTAACCGTTATGGTTGTTGTGGCTGGAGTGGAAGGGGTTTCGTGATCAATCAACCTGTAGGCGAGCTCTTTGGTGCTGTCAAAGGTTGCAGGATGTGAAGATAGAATGTTTCCTTGATACGGGGGCACTAAACCCCAGATGTATCGTTCGATTTTCTTGCTCTCAGAAGGGATCATGTTAGGGGACATAGCCACCAAGTCGCAGAACCTAGCTGTATAATCCACTATATTTGTCCCCTTTATCTTGAGGTTCCAGAGTTCCTCCTCAAGCTTCTGAACCTCACCTCTAGGGCAGTATTCCTTTCTCAGTAGGTCCTTTAGTGTGTCCCAGCCCATGGCATTGGCTGTTACTAAGGAGAGTGAATTGACATGGCCATTCCACCATGTTAGGGCCCTTTCGGTGAAGGTAGCAGCAGCGAACTTGATTTTGCTCTCTTCGGGGCATGAGCACATTTCAAAAACAGCCTCGGCTCTTTCGATCCACTGGGATAATGCAAGAATTCCTCCAGTCACATTGAAGAAGGTTGGTTTGCAGTTCATGAAATCCTTATAAGTGCATCCCTGTGCCCGTGGATGATCTTCACCATGCTAGAATTTCCACCCATTCCAGCGCCACTTGCATCACCCGAATTTATTTGGGCTAGAGCTTCCGTCACTGCTGCAGTTACAGCCGTTTGAAATATTACTGGATCAAAATGTGGAGGGGGTGGTGGTGGAGGTGTTTGAGCCGTAGGTCTGCCTCTGTTTGGGCGCTTACGGGGAGGCATCTCTTGCTGAAAATTTTGCATAGATAATGATAATACTGAGAAACAATGGAGAGTATGATGAGAGTGTTTTATAAATTAAACCACCATACACAAGTTGTCAGACATGGTTATATACTGAGCAGGGAGACATAAGAGTATATAAATGGGTTTTTATGGCAGGTTCGCTTTCTTGAAGATCTTTGAGTTTACATTAGAAGATGAAGTTTAAAAACATTACTTCAGTGTTTGATTTCGTATTTATATATCCTAGAACCCGGTTTGAAGACTATTGAAGAATCAAGATTCATGGATCGCTTTTGATATTTCTTGTTATGAGATCCTTTCTTATTTGCTAGATACTTGTTTTGGAAGTTTATGCCTTGCCATCCATTCCATACTTTGAGGGGTAGAATGTAGGGTTCAAAGTATTTCATGGATTATGATAATGGGTCCCTTGATGGAGTGTATGTTATTAGACCCAAGACTTGTTTTATTCTTTATATTAATTTATAACCCGTGGGAACCACGGTTACAAAATTAATTAAACTTTCAGAATGAGAACTCAAAATTATTAATCAATTATTTTAAATAAATTATTAATTAAAATATATTTTTTTTAGTTTTATAAGATTATAATTGCTAATTTAAATAAATATGTGAAATTATATCTCGTATAATTTGTAATAAGTTTATTTTAATTTTATTCTAATGTTATTAATTTAATGTAATTATAGTTGGAAATTTAAAATTTGAAATTTGAAATGGAGAATTAATAGGTTGACAAGTGGCATGCATTAATTAGGAGGCCTAATAGGGCGACACATGACAAAAGAAGAATAAAATATGTATTAATTTGGAGACCTAATAGGATGACACATGTCGAAAGGAGATTAAAACTATTTTATTATTAGATTAGAGAGATATTGTCATGTGTTATTCATTATTAGGGTTAAGAATAAGGCAAGATGTAGCCGCCAATCATAATGATGTTTCTTAGGTAGAATATATTTACTTTTATCTTTTCTTACAATGTAATTTCCTCATGTTCTTGAATAAAGTATTTTGTTTATCCACCACATGTTTATTATTGTGTTCGTTCTTATATTTCGCATTATAATCATCAAATCGTTCTTGAGGTTTGACCTAACACCGTCTCCCTTTTCTGACCTTTCTCAAGGTTCTTTTTTTTTGTGGGGAAAACGATTATACTGTTATTCCCACCATTTTTTCAATTGTTGGTTGTTTAGATGACGGAACGACGAAAACGCCACCCCACCTGCATTTGGTTACATCCTTCTGTAGTTTCTAGGTTATTTTTTTTATTGATTGTGGTTTATGGATTTAATTTCTTTCCCATTTGTGAAGGTAAAAGAGAGAAGATGGATGATGTTTTCGTTTACCAATTTCTTCTAATTTCGTTACTTCCAAATTATAATTCACTTTGTTGTGTTTTTAAATTTGGATTTTCTTCTTTCAGGTTTATCAATCGGGGTTCTTTCGCTTCGATAGTGAAGTCAACACTATGCAGCCATCTGCTTTTCACCTACATCGAATGTCGGCTTTAACTTCCACCGGTCGTCATCGGTCAATAAGCCCTAAAATCCGTTGGTCGTCATCGCATGATGCACCCCATCTTTAGTTCTCATTACCCACTTTCATCCACCTCAACCCACCTCCAATAAAAAGTCGATTTCATGCTTCACCAGAAATGAATTTCTTCCCCTTCCAACTTAAATGTTCTGCAAACCCGTTCTTACGAAACTGGTAACGAGGGCTAAAATTCGATTGAATTTAAGGTACTGTGTTTTAGCTTTGTTTATTCACTAAAATCAATTAACTGTGGCAATTATGTTATCTTTCATTTTAAATGCATGACGATTGACATTAGAAAGCTTCAAAAAGGGGTATTATTCATAGATAAAATGGTACCCCTATTTGATTTCTTTTGAACAAACGGTGTAAGAAATTTAGTAAACATATGTCTTTTGTGCTCTTATTTTTTTTATTTAGAAAATATTTTTAAACTATCTACAACTACCGGAACATGTAATTGATTAAACATTGTATGATTTTGATTAACATGTTTATATGATGATTTAGTTATTAATAAGATCAAAGTTTGGTGGAGTTTTATGACCAATTCATCAGCACCTTCTACGCATAACTTCAATTGCCCTTCATGGTGGTACTCTTGCCCTAAACTTCGTCATGGTTCGTTTACATTTTTGTATTTTTTTTTGTCTACAGGTTTTTAACCATCTCAAAATCCAATATATGTACCATACCCTTCTCAATTTAAGTGGCAAGTTTATAATAAGGTTGGCAAAGAACTTGCTATGAAAATAGTAAATTTGTTTTGAATCTCCCTGAAACATAAAATATAAAGTCATTAAAAATCGATAATGGTCACATGACTTTTTGGATTTTTAGTAGTTGAAAAATCTTTATCTTCTCAAAGATGTTGTAAGGATTCTGTATGTTTTTTTGATTTAAAGGAAGATTGTAGAAATTTTTCATGGGTTCATTTTTATATAGCCTTTGGTTTATTTAGATAACTTTGTAGGACAAAAAGATGCTAGGTATGTATTTGAAGTAATTTTTTACTGCTAGATGATCCATTTTTTATTGTAAAGTTACTGTCTTATTAATTATAGCTGCTATAGCATGGGGAAGTTTTTGGAGTGGTATGGACAATTTGACCCACGGGTCTTGAGTAAGGTTGGGGATGCTTATTGGAGGTTTAACGACATGCAGGTCCATAAGGGATGTAATAGGGAGAATGGGCGGCTTTACCCTTGGTAACCGTATGTGTTAGAATTTTCCTTGTGCTTATATTGTTGACTGTAGTCTGTACATGCAGGAGATTTCTTATGGATTGTTGCATAATGGAGAGGTATTGGAATGACCATTCTTAGACTTCTTTAATGATTTTGGTAACTAAAGATGCTAGTTGAACGATGGAGAGTTCATTGCTATTTCTATTCACTTATGAAAAATGGGCAGTGATGATCATCTTAAAGAGGCTTTTGAGTTTTTTGATAAAAACATAAGTGGTTACATTGAGGAAGATCTTAGGGAAGCTTTAGTTGATGAAACTGAAACTGACAATAAGGACATCATTGCTGCAATTATTCTAAATGTTGATAGAAACAACGTTTCTATTTGTTCCATTTTTTTTATTCAAGACATTTTTGCGACATTTTATTTAGTTAATTTGATAATTTGATGGTTTTAGGATGGAAAAATTAGTTACGAGAAGTTTGAAGTAAAGATAAATCTAATGAGAGGAAAGCATTTAAAATCTTAATAAATTAATTTGGTCACTATAAAGAGAGAAAAACTTATAGGATAAGAAAGATGAACCAGGACAAACACACAACATATATTAAAACCATGAAATCTTTAGATTTTCAGTTCAATGCTTTCATATGCTTTTTTACGTGGGATTCTAGAATAAATTACTGAATTACGACTCTTGAACAAGACATCACACACCCATCAGTAGCTAATTATATTGCATCACTACAAACACAATTCCAGCTCATGCAAAGCATGGACACCTATACTAGTTGTTATTATTAAACAATAAAGAAAACCATTTTTTTTAGTTTTTTTTTTGCTGCTGTGGTAACTAAATGATTTTTTCTTGCTATCGTTCTTTAACCGAATGTAACATCGGACTCCCAGGTATCTTATTTTATGCTTTAATATTGAGTTTTTGGAGAGAGACTCGGCGAGTAGGCGCTCAGACTCGCCGAGTAGGAGCACGGAGGGTCAGACTGATTTAATGGCGGACTCGGCGAGTCCATTCGTGGACTCGGCGAGTCCACGCTGTTTAATGAATCCCTAATCCCCGGGGTTTGAGACCTAATTAAAGGGGCTTATAGCCACCAATTGCGGCTACCAGATCCTTGAGAGAAACCCTTATAGTGCTTGAGCGTTTGTGAGAGAGAGAAGAAGCCATTAATGGACCTCTGTGGGGTTGTTTTGCAAGAATAAGTTGATTCCAGCTTGGAGGAGGCCAAGGAGGTTGCATTTTTGTGGACTTCAAGCAGAGGGCATCATCTTTGAGGTAGCATATCAACCCTCTTTCTGTTTTGTTAAAGCATCCATGGATCTAGGGTTTCCTATGCCCTTTATTGGGTTTATTTGTTGAGAATAAGGTCCCTTATCATGTTTAGACTTCATATCTGGACCCATAGTGGTCCATAGGAGGTTATCCATCTTGCTTTACGTTGGGTTATGGAAGAAATGAACTTAGAGTGTTGTATTTGGGACTAAATCATCAAGTAGTGTCATTTGGACGTTGCATGAGTATCAAGTTCGAACCTTTACGTGTTTATTAAGCTTGGGGAGGTTAGATCTATGGATTAGAGGAGCAGATCTGACCTCACAAGGTCGTTTGAGTTTGAGCATGGCTTGAACCGCTGATTCGAGATCTGAGAGCGCGAAGGGCCGCACTTGTGGGAAGTGCAACAAGAGTCACGAGGGGTCGTGCAGGGCAGGAGTATGCTACAAATGCAGGAAAGAGGGGCATATTGCGAAGAATTTCCCCAAGGGATTTTCTATTTGCTTCCATTGCAACCAGACCGGCCACCGGAAGGCCGAGTGCCCTCAGCTACATTAGGGATCAGCGCAGGGATCTGCGCTGGCGGCTAGGGCTATCGAGGTTTCGCCAGTGAAGGCTGAGGCACCAAAGGCTCGTGGGAGAGCCTTCCAGTTGACAGTGGAGGAGGTCCACGCAGCACCCGACGTTGTGGCCGGTATGTATTCTTCTCTCTAATTATTTGAGTCTGAGATATTATGCTTATATTATGCTATGCGTAGGTACCTTTCTTGTAAATTCTGTACCTGCCTTAGTGCTATTTGACTCAAAAGCGAGTCAATCTTTTGTGTCGTTAGCCTTTAGTCATCATATCAGTATTTGTCGAGAGGCTTTGAGTCGACCTCTACGAGTGTCTATAGCTAACGAGCGAGTCGTGTATGCCACAGAAGTGATTCGAGGATGTAGACTTGAGATCTTCGGTGTGGGGTTCCCGATCGATCTAGTCCTGATTGCGATGGGGGACGTATGTGTCATAGTGGCATGGATTGGTTGAGCCAATTTGGAGTTATTATAGACTGCGAGCATCAACTGGTGATGATTCGAGACCCTAGTGGGGGAGTACTTATGGTGTACGGTGAGGGTACCCATCCTGAGTCAGCATTTTGTTCGGCTGCTTGGGCGAGGCAGAGTTTGCAGCAGGTTGTAGGGGATTTGTGGCCTATGTGATGGACACACGAGTAGCTGCTGGGAGGCCAAGTTCGATTGATGAGGTCCCGATTGTGTAGGAGTTCCCTAATGTTTTCCCCGAGGAGTTGTCGGGTGTGCCTCCCGAGAGGCAGGTGGAGTTTTGTACTGACTTGGTACCAGGGCGGCACCTATTGCCAAGGCACCCTATCGCCTTGCGTCGCCCGAGATGCTGGAGTTATCTTCGCAGCTTCAGGAGCTGCTAGGGAAGGGGTTTATCAGACTGAGTACCTCACCTTGGGGAGCGTCGATCCTTTTTGTCAAGAAGAAGGATGGTTCACACCGGATGTGTATTGATTACCGGGAGTTGAACAAGTTGACGGTCAAGAACCGTTATTCGTTGCCGAGGATCAACGATCTATTCGACCAGTTGCAGGGAGCGTCCTAGTTCTCCAAGATAGAATTGAGGTTGGGATATCATCAGATGAGCGTTCGGGATGAAGATATCTAGAAGATAGCTTTCAGGACCCGTTACGGGCATTACAAGTTCGTGGTGATGCCTTTCGGGCTCACCAATGCACCAGCAGCGTTCATGGATCTCATGAACAGGGTGTGCAGGCTGATGTTGGATCGTTCAGTGATCGTATTCATCGATGATGTCTTGGTGTATTCGAGATCTAGAGAGCAGCATGAGGAGCATTTGAGGGAGATCCTCGGAGTTCTGAGATCGGAGAGGCTTTACGCCAAATTCTCCAAGTGTGATTTTTGGTTACGGGAGGTCCAGTTCCTCACCTCGTTAACTAGAAGGGGATATTGGTCGATCTGGCAAAGGTCAAGGCGGTGATGAGTTGGGAGGTGCCGAGGTCACCTATCGAGATCAGAAGTTTCTTTGGGTTGGCTGGTTATTATCGGAGATTTGTCAGGGATTTCTCTAAGATCTTCGTGCCACTCACCAAGTTGACCTGGAAGGGTGTTGCTTTTTCATGGGGTCTGGAGCAGCAGACCTCATTTGAGACACTTCGCCATAGATTGTGCGAAGCTCCGGTGCTCACACTCCCGTAAGGGATGGAGGATTTGGTGGTGTACCATGATGCATCGATATCAGGGTTGGGAGTGGTGCTTATGCAGAGGGGGCATGCGATAGCATATGCATTGAGGCAGCTGAAACCTCATGAGTCGAGGTATCCCACCCACAATCTGGAATTGGGGGCAACGGTGTTCGCCCTCAAGATCTGGTGTCACTATCTGTACGGGGTTCGGTGTACTATATACACGGACCATAAGAGTTTGAAGTACTTGATGGATCAGCCCAACCTAAATATGCATTAGAGGAGATGGCTGGATGTGGTGAAGGATTATGACTGCGAGATCCTGTCCCACCCAGGCAAGGCTAATGTTGTAGCCGCCCTGAGCCGTAGGGCGGAGGGCGTCCCGATACGAGATGTTTGCATGAGTTTGACAGTGATGACTCTAGTGTGGGACACCATTCAGGGGGGCCAGGCAGAGGCCGTGAGACCGGAGAACCGCAAGAGGGAGCGAGTGATCGTGCAGGTATCGGAGTTTGTTACCGATAGTCGAGGACTTATGACCTTTCAGGGTTGGATTTGGGTACCGTTTGTGGGCGGAATGCGTACTGTATTGATGGAGGAGGCGCATAGATCGAAGTTCTCGATCCACCCCGGGGCCACTAAGATGTATCTGGACCTGAAGTAGGAGTATTGGTGGCCCTGTATGAAGAGGGATGTTGCATGGTTCGTGGAGAGGTGCTTGACCTGTCACAAGTTTAAGGCCAAGCACCAGCATCCGCATGGTAAGTTGCAGCCGTTAAAGATTCCCGAGTGGAAGTGGGAACAGATCACCATGGATTTTATCATCAAATTGCCGAGGATTGCCAGGGGTGTCGATGCAATTTGGGTGATCGTGGACAGGTTGACGAAGAGCGCTCACTTCCTTGCCATCCGTGAGAGCTCTTCCACGGAGAGGCTGGCATAGTTGTACGTTAAGGAGGTGGTATCATGACATGGAGTACCGATCTCGATCGTCTCAAATCGATATGTGCGCTTAAATTCCAGATTCTAGAAGAAATTTCATGAGGAATTGGGTACGAGGCTGCATTTTAGTACCGCATACCACCCGCAGACCGACGGGCAGAGCGAGCGGACGATTCAGACGCTCGAGGACATGCTTCGGGCATGTATACTGGATTTCGGCGGGATTTGGGACACGTATTTTCCCTTGGACGAGTTTTCCTATAACAACAACCATCATTCGAGCATTGGTATGCCACCCTTTGAGCTGCTATATGGAAGAAGGTGTCGGACTCCCATTTGTTGGGGTGAGGTAGGGCAACGTGTGATGGGTAGTACAAAGATAGTGCTTCAGACGACAAAGCAGATATAGCGGGTCAGGCAGAGATTATTGAGCGCTCAGAGTCGCTAGAAGAGTTACCCGGATAGGCGTCGGTCGGAGCTCGAGTTTCAGGTCGGGGATTTTGTGCTCCTGAAAGTGTCTCCTTGGAAAGGAGTGATCTGTTTTGGGAAGAGGGGCAAGTTGGGGCCCCGGTATATTGGGTCGTTTAGGGTGATCGCAAGGGTGGGCAGAGTAGCATATCGTTTGGAGTTACATGCGGAGTAAGGTCAGATTCATGATACCTTCCACGTATCGCAGTTGAGGAAGTGTGTGGCCGATGAGTCGGCGGTGGTACCGTTAGAGGATATCCAGGTGGATGCGAGTCTGAACTACGTTGAGAGACCAGTTGCGATTATGGATCGGAAGGTCAAGGTTTTAACGAAAAAGGAAGTGCCCCTGGTGCAGGTCCAGTGGAAACATCGGAGGGGGTCCGAGCTGACTTGGTAACCGGAGCGAGAGATGCGTGAGCAGCATCCATAGTTGTTTGCGGAATGAGACTTCGAGGACGAAGTCTGATTCTAGCGGGGGAGAATTGTAACATCTGGACTCCCAGGTATCTTATTTTATGCTTTAATATTGAGTTTTGGAGAGAGACTCGGCGAGTAGAAACTCAGACTCGCCGAGTAGGAGCACGGATGGTCATTCTAATTTAATGGCGGACTCGGCGAGTCCATTCGTGGACTCAGCGAGTCCACGCTGTTTAATGAAACCCTGATCCCTGGGGTTTGAGACCTATTTAAAGGGGCTTATAGCCACCAATTGCGGCTACCAGACCCTTGATAGAAACCCTTATAGTGCTTGAGTGTTTGTGAGAGAGAAGAAGCCATTATTGGACCTTTGTGGGGTTGTTTTGCAAGAAGAAGTTGATTCCAGCTTGGAGGAGGCCAAGTAGGTTGCATATTTGTGGACTTCAAGCAAAGCACATCATCTTTGAGGTAGCATATCGACCTTCTTTCTATTTTGTTAAAGCATCCATGGATCTAGGGTTTCCTATGCCCTTCATTGGGTTGATTTGTTGATAATAAGGTCCCTTATCATGTTTAGACTTCAGATCTGGACCCATAGTGGTCGAGAGGAGGTTATCCATCTTGCTTTATGTTGTGTTATGGAAGAAATGAACTTAGAGTGTTGTATTTGGTACTAAATCATCAAGTAGTGTCATTTGGATGTTGCATGAGTATCAAGTTCGAACCATTATGTGTTTATTGAGCTTGGGGAGGTTAGATCTATGGATTAAAGGAGCAGATCTGACCTCAGAAGGTCATTTGAGTTTGAGCATGGCTTGAACTCGCCGAGTCCAAGAACACACTCGGCGAGTAGGATGAGCTTTCCCCATAAAACACACAGATGGTAACTCGATGAGTTGGGGAAGTGACTCAGTGAGTCACATAGGATTTTGAGGACATGAGTTCATGACTGAACTCGCCGAGTCACAATAGTGCACTCGGCGAGTTTGGTTAAAGGGTTGACCGTTGACTTTTGTTGACTTTTAGGGTTTGGACAACTTTAGAGTATTTGAGCCTTAAGAGGGGTAAAATGGTCTTTTACCCTCCTAAGAGTGCTAAGACAGGGAATGGTCTAGCCTAGGGAAATGTGTTGATGTCGAGTGTTTATTTTCGTGTGATTAGACGGAGGCTAGATCCTATTTCATGGAGACCGAGATTTTCGAGTCACCAAGTTACACGAGGTGAGTCTTCTCACTATACGTTACCTAGAGTGGTATTATGAGTTGACCGGAAGGTCTTATCTGCTATGTATGAGATTGTGTGCCATGTATGAGATTATGTGCTATGTGATGTATGTATGATATATAATTGTATAGACCGGACCGGATGGTCCAACGATTCAGACCGGGCCGGAGGGCCTAACGAGTTATGACCAGACCAGAGGGTCCCGCTGAGACACATCGACCGGAGGGTCGTACAGTAGCCTCGAGTGGTGTATGTGTTGTATGTGGTATTTTGGGAACCCACTAAGCATTTATGCTTACAGTTGTTGTGTTATGTGTTTCATATACTAGCGAGGACCGTAGAAAGGCATCGTCGTAACCCGTACACACAGAGAAGGGATTTGATTTTATGATCTTGGGATATGTTATGATTTGATAACTATTGTTGAATACTTTTGAGAATTTATTTATATAAAATTGATTGTTGAAAAATAAAAAATTCGTTTTGAAAATCTCATCGTTACACTGAAGTAATGATTTTTTTTTCTAAAACCATTTTTTGTATGCGACAAGTGGTTTAACAAATAAAAATATATTTTCATGTTTTTTTAAAACATATAAATGTGAAATACATTTTTATAATGTATAAATACATAAAAATATATTTTCATTATATATATATATATATATATATATATATATATATATATATATATATATATATATATATATATATATATATATATTACAATGTATAAAAACATATAAATACGTTTCTAAAATGTATATGTTGATAACGTACAAATATATAAATATATATAATTACGTTTTATGAATGTATAAATACATATAAACATTTAAAAAACATAATTAAAAATGTAATCATATTTTTAAAGACATTTAAAAATATTTTTGGTGTGAATATATATATATATATATATATATATATATATATATATATATATATATATATATATATATATATATATATATATATATATTGGTAGCGCCTTTTTTTTGGGTAAAAAAAATATCACGGCTTCCAATCCTATCATCCCTACCTATTCGTCTCCTCTGGGCAGTCACGAGGGATCCATTTAAATCGATTCGGACATACATAATTTACATTTTCTGAAACTGTATGCATGTTTGATATTGGGGGTACAAAAAGAAGCCTTTTCTTTTTAGTTGTATCTACTATGATAAGAAAGCGTTCTTAGTTCAGTTTGGTAGAATGTGGGTCTCCAAAACCTGATGTTGTAGGTTCAAATCCTACAGAGCGTGATTTTGTTCTTGTTAGCTCTAATTAGAATTCAAGAACTTCACTCATTTGAACAACAATCTTAATTAGGGAGAGTATCAAATGAGAACACCTAAAATGTTGAGAACGCGAGAACAGTTCTAGACCAATTATTTTATAAGGGCGTATTAGTAACTTTATATAAATATTAATTAATGATTTCCTAAAATATAGGAATAATGATTTTAATTACCTAACAAAATTAATATTTCCTTTTAGTTATATATATATATATATATATATATATATATATATATATATATATCATGATTTTTCCCAAAAATTATTTATGACCGTTTCAAAAATATTATCTAAAAAAATTAATATTTCCTTTTATTTTAAATTTGAGATGAAAATCTTAAAAAAAAAATATTATTTTCTACTATTTCACGTTTTTGTTTTTCAAAAAAAAAAAAAAAGAATAGAAATCCAATTCCAGATCAATACACTTCCAATCATAAATGAAAACACATCAAATTACAAATAATTCAATGCATTTTTCATAAATTAAAAATAAAAAATAGTGTAAAAATTCTCATTTTTTCATAAAATGAATACCTCTAATCATAAATAAATACACTCATTCAAATGAATACACTACTATTCATAAATAAATACAATCATTCACACACGAATACGTTGTAATTCACAAATAAATATACTGTTATTTATAAATTAATACACATTCTATCATAAATGAATACACGTGTTATTCATAAACGAATACAACCATTCGCACATAACTACAATGTTATTCATAAATGAATACATGTGCTATTCATAAAAAAATACGTACAACCATTCACGCACCCCCTTCAAGAAATTATTACCAAAAAATTCGAAAATTAGGATTGTGTTTCTTTCTTTGCCTCTGTTCTTCAGAAGTTTTTCCAGTTGGTCCTCCCATTGCAACCATTCTACCTCCTGAACACTCAAGCAAATATTAACACTCAAACAAAATCAACACTCCATGGTCAAATCAATATGTATAAGTATAAAATCTTTTTGTGAGATATAAATGATCAAGAAACAAAAACCCACCGATTCACTGTAAAATATCAACACCCAAATATCTATACCTTTATCAGTTTCTATCAAAACAAACAAAGAAAAAGGAATTTTTGTTGTTCTACTTTTCATCTCTATCAATTTCTGTCAAACAACCAAACCCAAACACCCATCTAAACCTATTTATTAAACTTCATTGATTTACAGTCAAAATAAAAAGAAAAGAGAAGAGAATCATTACCGATCGAAGCAACTGCCCCATCGAGACCACTTCCTTCATTCCAGTCGAGACAGAAGAAGCGCCCTCTAGCTGCCATTGCTGTTTTCATTTTCTCCTCTGCGAAATAGTGAAGCACCGTAGGTGTTTCTCCCACTGAACGATTGATCGCCTCCCCTCCTCGTGGCTGCGTGACCACCGAACAGCCCATCCGCTCATCTTCTATCGATTGGAGAAAAGCACCCACCAAGACCGACGAGTCACACCTGACAGCTGCACGAGAAGAGCAAAACTTCGTTGCTTCTTCATGCCCAACAGTGGCTGGAATGAGAGGAGGCCCTAGGGTTGTGAAAAAAGTAGAAGGAGGGATATAGAGGGAGAGATACGAGAGAGAGAGAGAGAGAGAGAGAGAGAGAGATTGTAGGAATTGCTAAACATAGGTAAACAATCAATTACCATTTTACCCTTATGAAAATTTTAAAGTTACACTTTAATTCCTGTAATTTTAAGAATTACATAAATAGCCCATTCGACAATAGCCTTAGATTTAGTTTATAAATGGTTCAGATGTGTTTTCGCGTTCTCAACCTTTTAAGTGTTTTCATTTGATCATACTATATATATATATATATATATATATATATATATATATATATATATATATATATATATATATATATATATATATATATATATAGAGAGAGAGAGAGAGAGAGAGAGAGAGAGAGAGTCAAGATCAAATAAGAAGGAAATTTTTGGTAGGAAAGTAAAAAGTTTTTTTGTACATATTTTTTTCGCGAACAAACAAAATGAATCATTAGATGATTCATTTGTAAGATGATTCATAAGAAAAAATTCTCAAAAAAACATATCGATGATTCATTTATACAATGATTTTGTTATTATTCACTAAAATTATCTTACAAATGAATTTTTTCTTAATTTACTTAAAAATGAATCATAAAGATGTTTTTTTGGGATTTTTTTTTCTTTTGAATCATCTTACAAATGAATCATCTAGTGATTCATTTATTTTGTTCGTCAAAAAAATATGTAGAAAAAAACTTCTTATCTTCCTACCAAAAAAAATTTCTTACCGGATCTATATATATATATATATATATATATATATATATATATATATATATATATATATATATATATAGCTATGTTTTGATAATGTACAGATACATATAAGCATTTAAAAAACGTATTTAGAAATGTAATTATACATTTAAAATGTATTTAAAAATATATTTGGTGTGAATTTATAAAATATATACAAAAAAATAATCGTATTTTGTGTGAATTTATAAAATATAAACAAAAATTACCTATTTATATTTATATTTATATTTATATTTATATTGATATGTAATAACTAGGGAAGAATCCCGGCTTTGAAGTGATGGATACACCAAAGAAATGGACAAAACGGAAAAACTTTATTTAGTTACATTGAGCACCACAACTCCATTAAATCGAACACAGAATCTGAAATTTTAAAATCTTAGATCTAGTGAAAACAATATATAAAAACATGTTTATTGTGGTAAGAGAAGCGAAAGAAAAATCCTTTTTTTTTTTTTATCCGAAATAGCATACTTTTTTTTTTTTTGAATCGGCAAATCACACCTTAAATCCACCTATGTCCACGACGGGACTTGAACCCTCAACATCAAGTAGGGAGGGCAACACCGGATACCGCTGGGCTACAAGCCCTTTGGTAGAAATAGCATACTTTGGCATGCAAAAGTTAAAAGTCTAATAGTATTTATTGTCACTTGCCGTGTTGTAATTTTCAATCCCTCAAAAATTTTCACATCTTCAACTCAAGATGAACCAAGAAAAAAAACGGAGTTTCAGTTTTTTCACAAACAAAACACCATAAATTTTTCATCTCTGTTTATAAAGCAGAAATGTTGTATTTAAAAATATATTTGGTGTGAATTTATAAAATATATACAAAAAAATAATCGTATTTTGTGTGAATTTATAAAATATAAACAAAAATTTCCTATTTATATTTATATTTATATTTATATTGATATGTAATAACTAGGGAAGAATCCCCGCTTTGCAGTGATGGATACACTAAAGAAATGGACAAAACGGAAAAACTTTATTTGGTTACATTGAGCACCACAACTCCATTAAATCGAACACCGAATCTGAAATTTTAAAATCTTAGATCTAGTGAAAACAATATATACAAAACATGTTTATTGTGGTAAGAGAAGCAAAAGAGAAATCCTTTTTTATCAGAAATAGCATACTTTGGCATGCAAAAGTTAAAAGTCTAATAGTATTTATTGTCACTTGCCGTGTTGTAATTTTCAATCCCTCAAAAATTTTCACACCTTCAACTCTAGATGAACCAAGAAAAAAAACAGAGTTTCAGTTTTTTCACAAACAAAACACCATAAATTTTTCATCTCCGTTTATAAAGCAGAAATGTTGAAATTCTCCATAGTAACACCAGGGGTAAAATGGTCAAAAGTTAAATCAGATAGGTGAAAGTCATCTATTAAATAAAAAATTACTATTGGTAAAAAAGAGTAATGGCACGTTGCTATTTCCCACAATTTAACTACTAAGTTATTACAACAAAATGTTATTAATGACTATTTGTAAAGAAAGGAGAGATGCATACCTGTATTCCAGCAACAAACATTTTAACAAACTAAAACTTTAGAAAGAGATAAGAAAGGCTTAATCTAAACGGTTATCACCTTCATCACAAAAAAAGAGTTCGAATTTCTATTCCCGATCTTAATTTACTTAAGAAACTGATTAACATTGGTCATTAGTCAATGTACTTTCGAATTAAGTTAAAAAATAATCACAAAAAAATCCAATAATTGAATAATCATACAATTATCGATACAATTTTTATTTATTTATTTTTTTTTTTTTTGTGAACTTAAAGAGGGATAACCTGGAGCGCGAGCATAGAGGTCAGGAAGATGACCGAATAATTCTTAGAATTTGGAATCAAGAATGGAGAAACAAAGTTGAGCTTGTTCTACGTGTGATCCATCACCGTAAGCCTCATCAAGTTTTGAGTGGATTGGAACCAGTAGATCTTCGTGTTTTGCCATTGATTGATTGATAATTTATGTGTATTTTGTGTATAAGTAGTCGACAAAAGGATCACTGAAGAATCGTGAATAATATAAATGAGATCAGGTAAATCAATCGCATTGTATGTAGGAACATTCGATAAAGCTTACCTTTGTATTTGATTGATCGTTAGAGTGTCAATCGATGTTTCCGAATTCAAAAAAAACAAAAAAGAAGTTATTAGTTTGGAGGATGAGGAAAATGGGATTCAATAGGTAAGTCAAATTTTCCAAATATCACAAAAAAACTGCAATTTTTTTTCTAAACCTTTACCGTAAATTCACCAAACGCATTCCTATTCCAATTTGATCATAAGTGAAATAGTACAATACAGCAAGAAGATGCCCCTTGTATAAAACCTTTCGTTGATTGGTTGGGTAGTAGTAACCTTGACCTAAAATTCGATAAGTATAAAAACAAATCAACGAAAAAGCTTACACTCATGAGGCAACTTCCTTATTCATGAGGATAATGGGGAAACGAAGATTCTCAGGGAACCTGAAACTTCAACGACAAAGATGGAGGCGGAAGCAGAAGCGGAAGATAGAAACCGGAAGAATGGAACTGAAGGATTAATGGAGTGAGATGAGGCGGTGGAGGAAAGAAGGTGTATTCAGGCGGTGGTAAATCATCTGTCGGTTTGTAATTTGAAGCAGCGAGAGGTGGGAGCAAAATATAACACATAGTAATTGTTAATGGTAGAATCTAACACGTAGCAATTGTGTTTAGTGGCTATGACCAAAAGGAAATCTAACAACGAAAAATAGAAAAAAAAATTTCCACCAATAAGAAGCAACTTCTGTCCCTTAAGGGGTCTTAGAAAAATATATATATGGGAAAAACTAATAATACATAATAATAATAATAATAATAATAATAGGGAGTTGACTGAAATTTTTATGCACCCACTGAAAAATATATAAATTGACAATTATGCCCTTATTATTTCAAGAGAGAGAAATACCACTCTAAATTTTCATAATCTTCCTGGAAACTCCTTACCATCCGTTACCATCACTAGTCGTCGCTAAGTCTATCACCATCATTATCAAGCAACCTCCCTACCACTTTATCCACTCTTCATCAGAAAACACTGCCATCAGTCTTCGAAACTAATGACCACAATGGTGGCTTCTTCAGCACATACATCGGATCAAATAATCACCGCATTGTAAACTTCATCATGGTCCTCTCCAATCACCTCAGACGCCGTGTCAGGAGCCTCTAAGGGTCTCTTAGGCACAACCGTCGACTCTCACAGAAAATATTTTGGCTTGAAGAACGACCTATTGAATAAGAGTAATTGTATATCTCTATCAGTTAATTAATCATTGACATTCTTTTCTGAAGCGCTAACTATTGTATTGTTCATAATAATTTTAGACGATTGGTTACAGTTAAAGGGGGTAACGACAAAAATGAAGAAGCCATTGATGTAACACCCAAGGAGTCCTCAGTAGTACAGTGGCTCAAGAATGTGCCATTGGTGCTTTCTCAATATCAGGAGACATTGTAGTTTTTGCAATTACAAAGATCAGAGATTTATAAACAGTCATTGGATTCAAAAGGTTTAACCTTATAATAATCACACCAGATGTATTAATATACATGCTTTTCAAAATTACCAAATTTTGTTGAAGTGCATTATTTCTTTACATTCCTCAGAGATTTCTTGTTTATAAGTGGAGCGATAATCATTATCCAAATCTACCAAATGATTTTTGATTGCAACCCAAGTTCCTTCTTGATGTTTGTTTTATTTTCCCACGATTGTGTCTCTTTTACTTTCAAAGCTTCTAATGAGGGTATCAATGGTGTTGACAGAAGAAGAACTGGTTGAAGTAGTGCTTGCTGAAGAGCAACACCAAAGGAGAAGGAAGCATAGTCGTTTGGAGTTTCCGCCTCAGTAAAAGAGCGTGAAACAATGGTTTGTTTCTTGGATTTCAAAGAAATCATAGAATCTCCAATGAAAATACAAAAACCAGTGTGTGTTGGGACATCCTGCCCAATCTGAACCACTAAAAGCACAAAGCTGTAATGATTGTTTGGAGGATAAAAATAATCCTTGACCTAGATTATGTTTGAGATATCGTAGTAAATGATTAACAACTTCCATGTGTGGCTTGGTTGGTGAATTAATATATTGAATCAACCTATGTACAACATAGGTTATATCAGGCCTTGTTATATTCAAATACATCAGCCCCCCAATCAGCCTTCTGTATTGACTTGGATCATCTAAAGGTTGACCATCAAAATTTGAAATTTTGAGCTTAGGATCCATAGGATATTGAGTAGGTTTAGCAGCTAACATACCCATGTCTTGAAGTAAATCCAATGTGTATTTCCTTTGGGAAACAACAATGCCTTGTTTAGACCTGGCAATTTCTAAACCAAGGAAATGTTTAAGATTACCCAAATCTTTGAGTTTAAACTCATTGCTCAATCGAGTCTTGACATTATTGATTTCATCCAAAGAAGCACTGGTAAGAACTATATCGTCAACATATACTAATAATGCAATGTAAGCTGACCCAGATCCTTTGTAAAACAATGAGTAATCAGCTTTAGATTGCATAAACCCCTTTGCAAGAAGAAATGATGAAAACTTTGCATACCATTGTCTAGAGGATTGCTTAAGTCCATATAAAGACTTTTGTAGCTTGCATGCAAGTTTAACTTGTGATGAATAACCTTTTGGAGAAACATAGCTTTGTGGTAGCTGTATATACACATCTTCAAGTAAGTCACTGTTAAGGAATGCATTATTAACATCAAGTTGCAATAAAGGCCATGAGTTTTGAGCAGCTAATGCAAGAAGAAGCTTCACCATAACTAATTTTGCAACTGGTGAAAAAGTATCAACAAAATCGACCCCTTCTTGTTGATTAAAGCCTTTGGCAACAAGCCTTGCCTTATATCGTTCAATTGACCCATCTGCCCTCCTCTTGATTTTATATACCCACTTGCAGCCTAAAGCTTTTCTGTCTAGAGGTAAGGGCATAATAGACCAGGTATTGTTTAATTCCAATGCATTTAGTTCTTCTGTCATAGAATCCGTCCATTCTTTAGATAATGCAGCTTCCTTATATGATTTTGGTTCAATTTCAGCTTAAATAGATAATGTAAAAGCCTTTTGTGTAGAAGATAATATGGAATAGTCAACAGATTGAGAAATTGGATATCTGGCTTTGGTGGTTATTGGTTCATTTTGAACAAGGTTACAATGATAATCTTGTAAGTATGTGGGTTTAATTCTGAGTCTTTGTGGTTTAGAAGAAATAGGTGGATGTTGTAAGACTTCCTCATGATCATTAAAAAAAGAATCATCATTAGAAATTGTATTATACAGTTCAGTGTCATCATCCAATTCAGGGTCCAGAACAACAGGTACAGTCTGAAAAGGAAAGGGATTATGATTGGATTTATCTGTGGTTTGAGTAAAAGGAAAGATATTCTAATGAAAAACTGAGTCACGAGACATGAATATTTGCCTTGTTTCAAGATCAAGAAACTTAAAAGCCTTCATTCCAGGTTTGTAACCTATGAAAACACATGCAGTAGCACAGGGGGAAAATTTGGTACGACTTGAATTAAGAGTTGAAACAAATGCTAAGCATCCAAAAGATCTAAGCATATTGTAATCAGGTTGGTTATTATATGACTTTTCAAATGGAGAAATTTTACCAAGTAACTTGCATGGAGTCCTACTGATCAAAAAAGTGGCATGAAGAACACATTCTGACCAATAAATGAGAGGTAATTTGGACTGAAAATACAATGCACGAGCCACGTTTAATAAAAGTTGATGCTTCCTTTCTACAACAGAATTTTATTGTGGTCTTTCCACACAAGAAAATTGGTGAAGGTTACCTTTAGCTTCAAAGAATTCAGTGAAAGCTAATTCTTTTGCATTATTGGATCTAAAACCCTTGATATTAGTCTGAAATTGAGTTTGGACCATTTGAAAGAACTTTGGAATAACAATTTGAGCATCTGCCTTTTGTCTAACTAGATAAGTCCAAGTGAATCTTGAACAATCATCAACCAAAGTTATGAAATATCTATGCCCTTGATGGGAATTACGGTCCCCAAATATCGCAATGTACTAAATCAAAAGGATTGAGTTTTACATTGTTTGAAGAAGGAAAGGACAACTTCTTTTGTTTTGCTAAAGGACAAATAGCACATGGGGTTTTATCAAAATGCTTATTTGATACAAGAATACTATCAAGCATCTTGAGTTTATTGACAGATGCATGGCCAAATCTTTGGTGCCATTGTTGACATGAAACTGCATTGACAGAAACCATAGAAGAATGTGGAGAATCCTCTAAAACATATAAGCCAGCTTGAACTCTACCCCTGCCAATCATCTTTTTGTCCTTCAACTGCTTTATAAGAGCAAAATCATGGTAAAATTTGACAGAAATAGTTCCAGGATTGGTTATGGATGTAATGGAGATAAGATTCAATTCATATTCTAGGACAAAGAGAACATCTCTAAAGAGAATATGTGAATTAGTCTTAATATCCCCAATATAATGAACGCATATTTTCGATTGATTTGGTAATAACACCCTTGTATCCATAATTTGCTTCATACCCACAAATAACCCTTTATCATTACAAATATGTCTTGTTGCCCCTGAATCTAAAATCCACACATTTGACTTGTAATATCCAGTAGTTAGATTGAGAATATAGTAATTACCTGTTGAGGTCTCATGAGAAGAAGAAATAACAGTTGTAAAAGCAAGCTTGCCAGATAACAAAGCTATAAGTTGTTAACATTGAGAATTGGTAAGATTGGTCACAGCTTCACAATCATCCATAGGGATATTTGTGGTATTTTGAGTGTTATGCCCTGTGGAATCTTCTTGGTTGAAAGAGATGGAGTTAACACGATTATCATTTGAAGACTGGTTGTTTCTGTATCCTGGAGGAAAGCCATGAAGCCTATAGCATTTGTTGTTGTTCTTGTAATTAGAACGACTTTGAGATCTGTTTACAGAGTTAGAATCTCTATTTTTATTGTTAATGCGAACATTAAAAGCCATAGGTGTATTTGCTTGATTCATTCCAACATCCCTCTGTCTTTCTTCTTGAATGACAAGAGAAAAAAATCGTATTAACAGAGGGAAAAGGATCCATAAGTAGAATCTGACCCCTAATTTAGGCATATGTATCATTTAAACCCATTAAGAAACTCATAGACTGCTCTGTTTCTCTAGCTCCACCACAAACACATAAGCCACAAACTTTGAGTTTAGTGAAGTAGGTGCTTACAGAGTCCTGACCTTGAACGAGATTCATGAGATCTCTTTTAATCTGAAATATTCGTGGTTCATTGCTTTGTTGGAATCTTTCCTTGAATTCCTTCCAGATTGCTTCAGCTGTATTGAGATAGATCACAGAAGCCGACATCTCTTTGGAAATGGAATTGAGAAGCCACGAAATAAGAACTAATCCTGGATTGTCAGAATGATGCAAAAAATATGGATCATTTGCAGAATTGTGATCCATATTATTGCTAGTTTGAGTCGGATGAACATATTCTCCAGACATGATCGAAGAAAAAAAAAACAGAGATTCAACTGAATGAAGATCAAAGAATGAAGATCAATGAAATGTAAACAGGAAGATTGAAGAAAAAAAATCAAATGATAATGAAATCAAATGAATTGGAAGAATAGAATGTAACACAGACAAGAGCATCATCTCTGATACCATATTGAAGTTCACAGAAAGATGAAATTATTTCTCTTATTACTGAATTTCATCATTACAATCTGTTTATATACAGGCTCTAAACATTGCTAAATAACACCTCTTATCATACGCTATATTCTTATCATACGCCTAACAGCTATAACAATTAACTGAATGAACCGACTAACTGATTAGCTGTCAAAGAAAACGTTTGTATAAGTATATCTAATAGCAGAGGTAATGTTTAATTGAAAGCTTGCTAGTTCGATTCCCAGCATCACCATAATTTCTTCCTTCATTTGATTTTTGGAGTAAAAGAATAGCGACTGAGGTGGCTTCCTTAGTCAGCTGCCATGTCACCGTTTACAGACTAGTCAATGTTCCAAAAAGGCTTGGAAACCTTTTTTTTTTTTTTTTTTTCTAATCCTTTGATAAAAATATTAGTTCTCTTCATAAAAAGTAGGAAATAGAACCAATTAAACTAATAAAGATGTCGTTTTCCATTCATATCTGGAGTTGAATACTCCATTCAAGAATTGTTTCGGATCCAATCCAGAAAACAGCTAAACTGGAAAAAAGGGTTTAAATGACAAATTTTACCTAAATATAAGGCATCAAGGAACATAAAAATCAACTTTGGGTAAACCAGCAATTTTCTTCAAACTTAAGGGTTTTTGTCTCATTAACCCAAAAAACATCTTATTTGAACTATACAATTTCATCGGTCGTATCTTCGTGTTGCGATGACCTTGACTTTTCCCAGTAAAGGTATCTTGCCCTAACACTTATATTTTTTGGAAATGACAAATGATTAATTGGAAGTCTACTCGTATATTTTTTGGAAATGACAAATGATTAATGCCCTAACACTTACATGGTAAACCCAACCCCCATAGGGGTTTCCAGGGAAAATTTCCCCACATGTGGCACAAGTTTAAGAGTCACCCAAATTGGATTTTGCAGGGATTGAACTCCGAACCTCTGACCCCACGTGAGTATTAAACTCGGTACCTCTTCCCAGCTAGTAGTAAGGATCCGTTTCTTACAAAGGTTGACATCATGGGCCAACATTTAATAAATACTTTCATTTTATGTCGTATAGGCCCTATAATGTTTCTAGGGTTGACCCATTTAGCCAGTTAACTTATTTTGTGGCTTAATAAGGGAACAAATTAGTCTTTGTCGGGTCAATTAAGTCCTTATTTCAATTTTGAAGTGTAACATCCGAAAAACACAACCAATTTAAAATTTTCAAAACAACCCGATTTTCATTAAAATGTTTACAAAAGGTTTTCAATACAATTCATTTAAGTATTCCCAGAATCACGTTGTTACGAAATCATGAGGAACGGTACGATCGCGCCTTCGCCTTGCCACAGTCTCCTGAAGAACCTGAAAAACATTAAACCACAACTGTAAGCCCGAAAGCTTAGTGAGATACCCCCAAAATACCAACCACGTATACGCCCTTCCAGGCCGTGACCTTCCGTTCCAACACATATAAAACATACATAGCATAACAGGACATAGAACAATCATGCATATCGGGTCTACCGTGACTGGTCCGCCGTATCGGGCCTTCAGTCCATCGGATCCATCCTCCAGGTCTAGTCATGTCCTTCGAGTCTACAGTGGGGTTGGTCCGCCCGCATCGGGCCTTCAACCCACCTGGTCCACCCTCTGAGTCTACAGTGTGACTGGTCCGCCCGCATCGGGCCTACAGTCAGCCTGGTCCACTCTCCGAGCCTCGGCATGTCTGGTCCGCCCACGTGGGGCCTACAGCCTATCCGGACCGCTCACTGGGCCTTCGGAACAACCGGTCCGCCCTGGGTATCTTGGCCTACAGCACAAAGCAGGACCCGCCTCAACCCATCTCTAGTCCAAACAACCATGTGCACAAAACATACATTCATATAACAGTCATAATCAACAAACCGAGTAAGCAGATCACATAGCATATCATTACCCTAACCGGGCTACCGACCTAACCGGTCACTAGCATAGCATCACTCTTCATATCGAGATACTGACCTTAACAAGGTCCCCTAGCATGTACCATCCTAACTACCAGGATGCAGACACAACCAACAACAACATGATAGACGTAACTGAATCTCAATACAATAAAGGGTCGGCCTTGGTGCCTTAGACCCTGTTGATATAGTGAGGATAACTCACCTCGAGACTGACGGCTGAAAAGGTAAGATCCCGCTGCTCCGAACTCTGACACAACTCCTCCACTGAACATCAAACAATAACCCAATAAATACCCTTAATTACCAAAATACCCCTGGAAGACAACTGGTCAACCCTGGACAAGTCAAAGTCAACCCCTGACTGACCCTACTCGTCGAGTCAACCCAATGACTCGCCGAGTCCTTATGCTCAGAACTTCCCTCAATTAGCGACCCAACTCGCCGAGTCACCCCAAGACTCGTTGAGTGCAACAACTCTGAGTCCACTCGCACCCAACTCACCGAGTCATCCCTCGACTCACCGATTCATCGACTCAACCAGAAATATTGGGACTTCCTCGACAAGACTCGCCGAGTCCAAATGGACTCGTCGGGTCCAAGGCCATCTTCAACCTACTCGCCGAGTTGTTCTTCCAACTCGTCGAGTTCAAGGCCATCTTCAAGCAACTCGTCGAGTCCACCCATGTGACTCGCCGAGTACCACCGGTCTGAATCCATACAGAAGCATCTCAGGCCATGCAATTGATCCAAAACATAGATCCAACCTCCTACAATCCATCCATCACGTAAAGTGGCAAACTTTACGTGAATCTAACGAGATCTAAGCCATTTTCACCTTAGAACCAAGGTTTGGGACATGGTAGCTTCATTAACAACATAAAGATAGGGGCTTTAATGCTCTTAAGGTCTTCTCCACTCCAGATCTGAGGTAGCAACCTCAGATCCATCCTCCAACATCAAAATATCACACAACCAAGCACCCCACACAACCCAAAATGATGGAACTAGAAATGCACAGCCTAAGGACAAAGATATTACCTCCAAAAGATGCCTCAATAGCTGCTAAACTCGAATCCAAGCAAAGCCCTTTGATCCAAACCACTTCTCCTTCAAGATCTCTTCAAACCACACTTCTCCAAGCTCTAATTTGCTCCACAAATGATCTCTCCACGAACTTAGGGTTTCTGGAACTCAAGGGGGGAATAAGGGAGGCTGTGGAGGGGTGTAAGGCTCTTTATATAGGGCTTAACCCCGAAAATTAGGGTTTTCTTCATACAGCACCTACTCGCCGAGTCCATCCTGAGGACTCGCCGAGTAGGCCACTTGACACGCGACCATAGCCACGACCTGACTCGCCGAGTCTATCCATGGACTCGCCGAGTCACCCTCCAAACTTACACTTTTGGTCCTTCAACTCTACTCCCGCGATTCCGGGATGTTACAATTCTCCCCCACTTAGATTAGGCTTCGTCCTCGAAGCCTACGACATCTCATCTTCAAAATACTTCCCACGACGTGTCACTTGACCTTGACCGAACCAAGTCCCTCAAGGTACAACCATAGAACTAGAAGCTCGCTTCCTCCTTCCATACGGTGTCCTCACCACCTACTCAAACCGGGCACCAACTGTACCCTCCGATAACCACGCTCAACAACCGAGAATTACCCATGATGCATTATTACTCAAATCCTCATCTTTCACTTGACTCATATGGCTATAAAGCCACGAACCATCGGAGTCCCGATCCGAATTCCACTCTATCAATCCCATGCCGACCGAAAGACCCATTCCTCCATTTCGGAGCAACTCCCCCGAGTTCTCCTCTCGCCATCACACACACATGCTGATCTAGCTCTAGCACCCTCAGGTGTGGATAATCTGATATACTGACGATATCCTCAACATCCTTCCAGGATAAACCACTGATACATACCCAGAACCCTGATCAGAATCTCACTGAGAGTCCAAGACTCTTGCTCTGCATCCCTTCCGAACTCCTCTCCCTGGCTCCACGTCGCGATATTCCTTCCGCGCCCAGAGCAACATATCGAGTCGAATAAGCTTATATTCTACCGCCGCAACACACTACTCAAAGACCATCGACGGACCACTGCGATCGCAACTCTACACTACCGCTTTCACTTCCGTGAATTCGCACTCCCTTTCCGGAGTTTCATTCCTCCCTCTTTCCTTACCAAGGAAACCACTCGCGTGCCCAGTCACCATGACAGGCACCATGGTGCTCATCCTACGCCACATTACCTCTTTAAAGCGTACTCAACATCCATGCATTACCGCTACTCTGACTCTCATCACAAGGACTCTCAAGCCCATGCACTACCTTCACTGCTCAAGATCGCTAGCCGGGGCCAGACCTCCCAATGTATTCTCACTGCAACATACGCAACCCATAACCTCTAACCGATCTAACAATACCCGCAGAGTCTTCAGCATGACTGGACCGCTTCCCCAGGCCTTCAGCCAATCTGGACCACTCTCAGAACCTTCAGCCAATCTGACTGGACCGTCCTCCGAGCCTTCGGCCTGACTGGTACGCCTACCGGCCTTCAGTCTATCCGGACCGCTCAACAATCACTCATCATTCCGAACTATCTCTTCGGGAAATCCTCCCGTGCATACCGTTCTAGCCCTCTAGGGGTTCCGAACTCTATCTCCATCATACATACTCGATCCCGGCCTGCTCCCATGCCTTCCTCAATCAACTGCTCTAGGTCTATATTCCGCCCCGTACGCCTGTTACTCACCCATACGAGCCTGCTCTCGTCTGATAGAAATACCGCTGAATTCCCCAAGCGGCTAAACAACCTTCCATGCCCAACGATCATCATGAGAATTTCCAATTCTCCCCCACTTAAGACACTGACAGATAGTCACCGGTCGTCATCACCGATCTCCCCAAGCACCTTGCAGGAATCAACTCATGCACTCCAAATGTTTTTCACCAGCACCAACAACTTTCATACAAATCATGCTCCCACGCTGTACAACCCGCTCGAAAGCGACCCAATCTTCAACTATCCATTCCTCAGATTGCAGAATCCAACTGGCCTCCAAACTAATGCCGCATCCGCCACCAATCCTCATAAAGATAATCAACGATGGCTCGAAGTACAATTCCATAACCATAACGATCCCTCAGGGAACACAAGATACTAAAACGAAATCTCGATCACAACTCGCCAATCCCTCAAGGAACAACGAATACCACACGAAAACCCGAAACGCAATTCCATAACCAACCAATGAAACTAGCAGATATCAATACTCTACAACAATCATAAATAATCAAAACAGCAGAAAGAACATACCCGTAGCAGCAAGCTGAAAAACACGACCCTAAGCCCGTGGGGGCTCCGCTCCACCCTGACCTCCACCTGTGATCCTCAACGTAGCCGGTGCTGGAGCCTGCACCGGTCCTGTAGCAAGCTGTGGACAGTTGACCTTCAAATGTCCAACCTGATGACAATGATAGCATATCCTCAAATGCCGAACCAGCACTGACTGCCGACAATCCCTAGCATAGTGTCCCTCCTTCCCGCACTTGCGGCATGCTCCACCGGACCGACAAACCCCGACATGACCCCTTCCACACTTACCACAGACGTGGCCACCCTGATCTCCCATCCTGAAATCAACGGTCTTAGACCGTTTCGTCGCCGGCTGCAACTGAACCGGAGCTTGCCTCAGCTCACGCATCTGTAACTCAATCTCTAACTCACGCCGCCTGGCGGCCTCCTGCAACTCCAGCAAAGTCTCGCACCTCTGCGCAGACACAAACTGTCTGATGTCCCTCTTTAGCATACCCAGATACCGGGACATCTGGGCCTGCTCCGAAGCGAACTCAGGGCAAAACATCGCCCGCTCAGTAAACATCCTGGTGATTTCCGTCACCGATTCCGAATCCTGTTTCAGCTCCAAGAACTCCTGAGCCAACCTCTCCCTCTCGACCTGTGGAACATAACGAGTGCTGAACATCTCTCTGAACCGATCCCATGAAATCGCAGCCCTCTGCGCATCCTAGTACGATCCCGTGGTCAATCTCCACCAATCCTTTGCTCCGAGCCTCAACAGGTTCAAAGCACACCTCACCCTCTGATCAGCAGGGCATGAACACGTGAAGAAACATCCCTCCACATCTGATAACCATCTCATAGCAACGATCGGATCCTGAACTCCGTCAAAAGTGGGAGGCTTCGTATTATCGAAGTCCCTATACTGAAAACCTCTACTGGCTCCTCCCCCTGCCGCCGCTACTGCTGCGGTAGCTGCCGCGGCAGCCGTCTCCGTGAGAGCCGCATAGCGCTCATCAAAATACTCCACCATGGCGGTCTTGATCGACCCAAACAACTCTGGCAGCTCAGCCCGAAACAATGCGGCAACCTCATCATGCAGGATCTCACGAATCCTTGCATCCAACTCGTGCGTACTCATCTGGCTGACAACCTCTGGCTATGCAGACCCACTTGGAACTCCCTCTCCTGCTCCTGATCCTGACCCGGATCCACTCCCAGCGTGCCCTGAAATCTCCATACTGAAAATAAAACACCAAATCTCAGACATATTCCACTATCCCGGGAACCAGCTCTCATCCCAACCCTAGAGGTCATGGTTTCCCTGATACGCGTATGAGTCCGTGCTTTCAGTAGTACGGGCCCATACTACCTTCCACAACAACCCATATTTGTATGAAGTACTCCCACAACACCCTAGCGACACACATAACAACGCTCTATCCTCACCACTAGAGGAACACTAGAAATCTCTCACAAGGAACCCTAGGCTAGCAGGCATCATAAATCAGGCAACTCATCAATAAATCCTGCAGATCCCTAGCCTAACTCTAGCATGCTGTTCTATCAAAGCTCAATAAAACAATTGCCATGTATGGTATTTTGGGGTTACTTACTGGCTCCGGCTGATCGTACCTCCGCGTCCTCCTTTACTTATTTTGAAAACCATTTTAATTTCTCTTTTGAAAACTCTCCTCGATTTGAGACTGGAGTCACACAAGTGTTCCTCCAATTCACTCAAACCAAGGCTCTGATACCAACTTGTAACATCCGAAAAACACAACCAATTTAAAATTTTCAAAACAACCCGATTTTCATTAAAATGTTTACAAAAGGTTTTCAATACAATTCATTTAAGTATTCCCAGAATCACGTTGTTACGAAATCATGAGGAACGGTACGATCGCGCCTTCGCCTTGCCACAGTCTCCTGAAGAACCTGAAAAACATTAAACCACAACTGTAAGCCCGAAAGCTTAGTGAGATACCCCCAAAATACCAACCACGTATACGCCCTTCCAGGCCGTGACCTTCCGGTCCAACACATATAAAACATACATAGCATAACAGGACATAGAACAATCATGCATATCGGGTCTACCGTGACTGGTCCGCCGTATCGGGTCTTCAGTCCATCGGATCCATCCTCCGGGTCTAGTCATGTCCTTCGAGTCTACAGTGGGGTTGGTCCGCCCGCATCGGGCCTTCAACCCACCTGGTCCACCCTCTGAGTCTACAGTGTGACTGGTCCGCCCGCATCGGGCCTACAGTCAGCCTGGTCCACTCTCCGAGCCTCGGCACGTCTGGTCCGCCCACGTGGGGCCTACAGCCTATCCGGACCGCTCACTGGGCCTTCGGAACAACCGGTCCGCCCTGGGTATCTTGGCCTACAGCACAAAGCAGGACCCGCCTCAACCCATCTCTAGTCCAAACAACCATGTGCACAAAACATACATTCATATAACAGTCATAATCAACAAACCGAGTAAGCAGATCACATAGCATATCATTACCCTAACCGGGCTACCGACCTAACCGGTCACTAGCATAGCATCACTCTGCATATCGAGATACTGACCTTAACAAGGTCCCCTAGCATGTACCATCCTAACTACCAGGATGCAGACACAACCAACAACAACATGATAGACGTAACTGAATCTCAATACAATAAAGGGCCGGCCTTGGTGCCTTAGACCCTGTTGATATAGTGAGGATAACTCACCTCGAGACTGACGGCTGAAAAGGTAAGATCCCGCTGCTCCGAACTCTGACACAACTCCTCCACTGAACATCAAACAATAACCCAATAAATACCCTTAATTACCAAAATACCCTTGGAAGACAACTGGTCAACCCTGGACAAGTCAAAATCAACCCCTGACTGACCCTACTCGTCGAGTCAACCCGATGACTCGCCGAGTCCTTATGCTCAGAACTTCCCTCAATTAGCGACCCAACTCGCCGAGTCACCCCAAGACTCGTCGAGTGCAACAACTCTAAGTCCACTCGCACCCAACTCACCGAGTCATCCCTTGACTCACCGATTCATCGACTCAACCAGAAATATTGGGACTTCCTCGACAAGACTCGCCGAGTCCAAATGGACTCGTCGGGTCCAAGGCCATCTTCAACCTACTCGCCGAGTTGTTCTTCCAACTCGTCGAGTTCAAGGCCATCTTCAAGCAACTCGTCGAGTCCACCCATGTGACTCGCCGAGTACCACCGGTCTGAATCCATACAGAAGCATCTCAGGCCATGCAATTGATCCAAAACATAGATCCAACCTCCTACAATCCATCCATCACGTAAAGTGGCAAACTTTACGTGAATCTAATGAGATCTAAGCCATTTTCACCTTAGAACCAAGGTTTGGGACATGGTAGCTTCATTAACAACATAAAGATAGGGGCTTTAATGCTCTTAAGGTCTTCTCCACTCCAGATCTGAGGTAGCAACCTCAGATCCATCCTCCAACATCAAAATATCACACAACCAAGCACCCCACACAACCCAAAATGATGGAACTAGAAATGCACAGCCTAAGGACGAAGATATTACCTCCAAAAGATGCCTCAATAGCTGCTAAACTCGAATCCAAGCAAAGCCCTTTGATCCAAACCACTTCTCCTTCAAGATCTCTTCAAACCACACTTCTCCAAGCTCTAATTTGCTCCACAAATGATCTCTCCACGAACTTAGTGTTTCTGGAACTCAAGGGGGGAATAAGGGAGGCTGTGGAGGGGTGTAAGGCTCTTTATATAGGGCTCAACCCCGAAAATTAGGGTTTTCTTCATACAGCACCTACTCGCCGAGTCCATCCTGAGGACTCGCCGAGTAGGCCACTTGACACGCGACCATAGCCGCGACCTGACTCGCCGAGTCTATCCATGGACTCGCCGAGTCACCCTCCAAACTTACACTTTTGGTCCTTCAACTCTACTCCCGCGATTCCGGGATGTTACATGAAGGGGTTAGGCAGTCATTTTAATTCCACCTCCTTCTACTAACACCACATCGGATGCTGACTGTGACTTTCGTCTAATGCCATGTCTGTAATTAGTCGCCTCCTTCGTAATGTTCGTATATGCTTTATAAAAGAGCCCTTTTACATCCACTGTTCAACACTTCATCGGTAAACCCTTTTTCGTGAGCTGCTTCTGAATCCTCAAGCATGAAACCCGTATTCTTACAAGTAGATGTCCACTTCCAAGGAATGTTCGCCAGAAACCCCATACGCTACACCGGTGGAATTACTTAGAGGTTTTCGGACATTGATTTCGCAGGAATGGACAAGGATGGGTGTGTTGCATTCATCGAAAGGTTCACTGGGGAAAAGTGTGAGAAGCTCTATTACTGCCAACCTGATATTGATTTCCCAAAAGGTTTGACTCTAATTTGCAATGACCCCGATTATTACGACTTCATTGAAATTGCATATGAATGTGGTGTTATACTCCCTATGTACGTAGACCATTTTGGGGATAGTAACATACAGGAATGGTTGGATGAACACAAAGATGAGTTTGTTGGTAACGTTGAGGAAGAAGTACTTGATGGTGCAGGACTAGTTAAGGAAGTTACACCAGGGTATCGGGATGTGGGTGACAGTGACACGAACGATGAGGTACATAATGGCGATGATGATGACGACGAGGATGAGGATGCCGATGGCGATGAGGATGACCATCAAAAACCTCATTTTTTTTATAAAGGGTAATGAGAGTCAGGTAGAGATGTGTGAGAAAGCAGGTGCAGGTGAGTTTTTCGAAGAAGACATGGGTGACAATGAAGATGTTTATCCCGAATTGCCAAACATTTTCAATGATAAGCTCAATTGGAAGGAGCAGGAACCTGTTTTAGGTATGAGGTTTGAGAGTCCTAAGCAATTGAAACACATGCTTTGTAACTATGCTGTCGCGAATGGTTATCAATTATGTTTTGTTAAGAATGATACTAGACGATTACTTGTCAAATGTTGTGATGGCAAATGTACTTTTAGGCTTTGGGGTTCTTGGATGAGTGAAGATAAGTCTTTCCAGATAAAATCTCTTATCGGTGAGCATAATTGTGCAAAGAATTTCAAATTCGGATCAATTGTGACTTACAAATGGATAGGGACCCACTTTAAGCACCAATTTTATAACAATCAAAAGATGAGCATCCGAATGCTTAGAGAGGAGGTAAAAATAGATTTTGGGATTAACGTGAGTATGACTCCGTGTAGGAGAGCCAAGAAGTATGCATTGAGTCTAGTTGAAGGGACAATAGCTGAGAATTATGGAAGATTATGGTCATATGGTGAGGAGATTAAAAGATCAAATCCTGGATCCACAGTTAAAATTTGTGTTGATTCAATGCCTGATGGTAAGAATTATTTCAGCAAAATATACATATGTTTTGCTTCAGTAAAAGAGGGATGGAAGGGAGGATGTAGGAGGATCATTAACTTGGATGGTTGTTTTCTGAAAACTTTTTGTCAAGGGGAGTTACTTTGTGCTGTGGGTAGAGATGCTAACAATGGAATATTCCCAATTGCTTGGGCAATTGTTTCTGTGGAAAACAAAGAGATTTGGAAATGGTTCTTAGAAACTCTTTCAGAAGATTTGCAATGTTGGAATGATGGTAACGGTTTGGTTCTAATTTCGGATCAACACAAGGTATGGTTCAAAACTATTGCATGTTTTAAATTTAGTTATTGCTATTCGAATTTCAAACATTAATGTGACTTATGTAGGGTTTGATTGAGGCAGTAAAGGAAGTATTTCCAGCAGCTGAACATAGGCAGTGTGCTAGACATATTTATGCAAATTTTAGAAAGAGATTTAGTGGATCCAAGTTTGAAAATCTGTTTTGGAAAGCGAGCAAGGCAACAACTGAAGCACAATTTAATGTAGTTATGAAAGAGATTGGAAAATTAAATCCGGAAGCAATTGTGCATCTTATGGTTAGAGATCCAAAGACTTGGTCTTTGGCTTTTTTTCAGAGTTCATAATTCTTGTGAGTCAGTAGAGAATGGTTTTTCAGAGAGTTTTAATAGTGTGATTTTGGATGCCCGGAAGAAACCAATAATAAGCATGTTAGAGGACATTCGTATATATGTGATGTAAAGGATGGTGACTATGAAACTAACCGGACAAGGATGGAATTCTTATTCTGTTTGTCCAAACATCAGAATACGGTTGAATATGCTCCAAACTGAGCAAAGGTTTGTATATTTATCCAATTACAGTAGTACTTTACTCTTCACATCTCATGATATTTGCGATTTTCATCTATATATGTAGGTATTGGCATGTCATTTCTTGTGGGGGGATGAAGTTTGAGGCAAGGAAGATGGACGAGGCGTTTATTGTGGATGTTGAAAAAAAGGAATGCAGTTGCAGGCTTTGGCAACTTAATGGATATGGCTGCGTACATTCAGTTGCCACCTTAGCCTACTTAAATTTGACACCTGACGGTCCATATGTAGATCCAATGTACTTGGCTGCATTATACCATAATACTTACAAACAGCCAATCCATGGGATGAATGGACAAAATATGTGGCCTTCTACTGACTTGATACCCACTTTGCCTCCATTGAAAAGACGTATGCCAGGAAGGCCAACCATAAAGAGAAGAATAGATGCTTCTGAACGGATAGGAAAACATACCATCTGCAAGGCAGGGAAGAAAGTTTCTTGCAGCATATGCAAGGAGAAAGGACACAACAAGGCTACTTGTAGTAAAGGTGTAGGAACATCCAAACAAAATGGAACAAAGAAACAAAAAACTATACATACGCAGGAGTCTGTAAACGTTGCCACAGGAGTAGGGGATGATGAGGTAATCATAGATGCTACTGATGCTTTGGATAGGCCTAGAGATGAAGAGCGAATGGTGGGAGTCAATGGACGGGATGAAGGGGTGAATGTCAATGCTCGAGTTAAGCATGTTAAACCACCTAAAATGCAAAAGAAGTCAGAACGAATCATTAAACTGAAGCTTGCAAAAAATGTAGGAGGTGAAGGTAGCAGTGTTGCAACGGCCATGGACTTGGATTAAGTAGTTGTTTGTTATTTGTAGTGAATGTGTGTTGCAGTAAACAAATTATCTTTGTATGTTCTTTTATGGTGTACTACGAATATTTAGGGGTATTATGGGCATTTTAGCCAAAATAAAGTAAACTGACCATTTATGATGTGGGGGTATTTGAATTATTACTATTTAAATTGACCATTTTGGTTGTGGGGGCATTTTAGTCATTAGAAATTAAATTTAACATTTTGGATGTGAAGGCATTTTAATCATTAGAAATTAAAACCATTTTTGGATGTGGAGGTAATTAAGTCATTACAAAGTAAATTGGCCATTTTAGATGCAGGGGTAATTAAGTCATTACAAAGTAAATTGACCATTTTTCATGCAGGGGTAATTAAGTCATTGTAAAAAACAGGGGACTTGTGACTTAATCCATTCAACATGAAAAGGCTATCTTTAGAAAACTTTATTCCCTTTTTTTTTCTAAAAAAGGTTTGCAGACAAGCAGATATGGTTCAATCGTGTGCAAAAGAATTTTTTGTCCTTTTTCCCAAACTGCACCATTTGTGGTCCCTGTCTATGCGCATAAAGAAGGTAAATTCATTTTGCTTTGTCTTGTGGTGCCGTCCCTGTCGATGAAACATATATAATACCCAAATGTTTCTTTCTTTCATGCATACATACAGATACAAGTGAAAGACAAACCCTAATTTTTAATAATAACATATTAAAACACATTTCACCCATGGGTTCGTTTACATTGCTTTCTGCTAATCAATAACCTATTACAGAGATCATCGATAAAAAACTTCATCAAAAAACGATGACAAATCAGCAACCCAGCAACACCACCACCAAATCTACAGACCAACATCACAAACTAATACCAGCAACCCACACAAAATCTACTACTAATATTGACACTAAACAACATAGGCAACACACCAAAACACAAACCTAGGAGTGAAATGCTTCAACCTACACAACATTTTTTTTACTTAAACACCAAATACGTTAGCATAGATGCACAAACAACACCAAAAATCCCAACACAAGACATCAGCTTCTTACGTTTGTTGTCCTTGAAGACCATCTTCATATATGCTCCTTGCAGAGAAACGAGATGATTTTTAAGATCAGCAACCATATGTGAGATATCCATCTGACCAACGCGAACGTCATCGACCTCAAGGTTCATGGCATCTAAGTGTCGATTAACTGCCTGACGGAGCTCACACAACTGGTCTTGGAAGTCCTCCCATATAAGAGACAGTTCCATCTGGGTTTGCAGTAGACTGATGGCCATGTCTTCGTTGGTTACACCATTCGAATGATTCTCATCCATGTGACGGCCGTAATTTGGAGACCAACTGTGTTCTGCACGTCCGCTCGAAGCCATTTTGGAGTAAACTCAGAGACAAGATTGGGGTAATGAAGTTTGCAGATGTGCCCTTTTAGGTCAACGAAGTCTTCATTTTATATGGAGGTGCTAGAGCTGTCGACCCTTTTAGGTCAACGAAGTCTTCATTTTATATGGAGGTCAACGAAGTCTTCATTTTATATGGAGGTGCTAGAGAATGCAACTAATATGACTATAAAAGGAGTATTAAGCCAACAACGTTAGTCACACCTCCAACAACTTGCACAACACCTTTACTTTTTTTTTTGTGAGAGTCTTCCATAGCCTCAACAATTGCTATAATTGTGATCACAAACGCAAAATCCACATTGGGAGAAATGGTCACCTTGAATTTCTCATTAACGAACTTTATAATATTCTCCGATGACAGCATTTTGGACATCTACAGGAATAAATGTCATTAGTAAGTTTCAGATTGAGCTTTAAGTTATCTACAGAATCTTTTGAGTTAAACAGACATAACTGAAAACATGGAACTCTACTAGAAAACCAACTAAAAAAGGTTTGAAAATTAAATTACTTGGGCTATCATGGTTGAAGTATCTCCCATATAAATAGTGCAGTTTCTCTTCGACCGGCTTCCTTCGACCTTGAAATCACAAACATTTTTACTACTGGTTTTGTTTGCCAAGAACACATCTACATCACTCTTAAACAGCTGGATCACGCAATGTCTTTTTGTGGTAAATATCATATCCGATTTGCTTTCACTGTCACCCCTGAATACATACCATCCATCGTGTGCAGTCATGCTCTGGAAAATAAATCAGTCCATTTAAATGTTAAATTTAGCATCAAAATTTCAAAACAATCCAAAGTAATATATATATATATATATATATATATATATATATATATATATATATATATATATATATATATATATATATATTAAAAGTTAAAGTTAATAAACTCACCTTATTGCGCATCACAACGATGGGTTTGTCATCAGCATCGAGTAGTACTCGCTGCTCATGAAAGAACGAGTCGCATGGTTTCACTTTGAACATGATTTTATGGTTAATATCTGAAATCAAAAGGATTCCGCTTGAAATTCTATCAACTATAATATCGAGTTGATGTGGTGCTAGGAATTGAGACCCTATCACAGAAACCAGAGAGGATGAAGGTGCTTTGTTGGATTCAGCCATCGCCAATACTCCACACTGCAGAGAGGTCGTTCTTGATAGAGAGTGTGAGTGAAAGGCTTCTTATCAGACTATAAGGAAGATTTGTCCCTATGGGCCGATTACTTTTCTTGGGTTATATAGGAAGTTTGTCAGACACAACACATGATTGTATTGGCAAATTAAGCCTGACCTCATCTCTGGTGTAGTGCTCTCTTATTTGGTGAGAATGCATCCACACCTCCGTACATATTTGTTTTTAGATAGGTTAGAACAAGGGTTATTTTGTTTAATTTGTTTGAGAAAATATGATAGTTGTATGGATAATCAATATTTGAACTTAAATTCTTAGTTATTTACTGTATATTATTTGGTAAAAAAAGCTGCAAATAAATGTTAAACATATAACAATGTTAAACAATATCTCGTGATTTTAAAGTTATCAATAACTTATTTTTTACTGTTGTATGTTGTGTAATGTTAACAAAAGGTTGGTATTAAACCTTGTGCACCAAGGTAAAGAAAAAAGAATTGAACTCTTGTTGTGAACACGTTAGAAAAAAGAAATAAAACTTGCTATGATATTTTATTCTAAAAAACTAAACAATCTCAAAGTTTGACATCTCTTTATACAAAACAAAATAGAATCCTATTGCAATAGCAAAACTAGCAAAACACAAATCCTAAAAACTTTCCTATTAAACCATATTTAAACTAAACAAAATAAACTCCTAAAATAATAAAACTGATTAATCCAACAATCACCCCCTTAATCGGTTTGGTCATACGAGCCACTCGTCGTTCAAAACAATGTCGGTTCCTCTTCGATTAGACTCACTTCTTCCTTTTCCCATTTAGGACACTCGTTTTTATAGTGACCAAGCTCACCACATTTGTAACATCTAACGTGACTTTTATCCCGGACACGTTCATTACCATCTCGACTTCTGCCGGACCCCCGACCTCTTCCCCGGCCACATCCAAAGTCATCCCGATTTGAACGTCCATTACCACAATGCTTACAAACATGTGACTTTTCGTCACTAGCCAACAACAACCCACCTTGAGTGTTCTCCACTTTCTCACTTCCTCTTATACGCTCATCATACGCCTTTAATCTACCAACTGTTTCATCGAATAACATTGAATCCAACTCGAAACATTGCTCTATTGAAGCCACGATTTGGAGAAATGACTTACGCATCGAATCTAGTAACCTTTTTACCAAGTCACCTTCTTCAAGCTCATCTCCAAGACTCCTTACTTTTGATGCTAAATCGGATAATTTCGTCACAAAATCATCAACCGTTTCATCCTCTTTCATGCGTAAACTTTCAAGCTCCCTTTTTAAGGTTGCAAGTCGAGCCGTTCTTACCCGATCCACTCCCAAATACCGTGTTTTTAGCCCATCCCACACTTGCTTTGGGTCGGTGTAACTCGCCATTTGCAACACCATGTCTTCGGGTATCGCTTGAAACAAAAAAACAAGAGCTTGTTTTGACTTCTTTTGATCTAGTGCTTTATCTGACGTCTTTGGTTCGACCGTCTCCCATATGCCATGTGCATCCATAATTGACTTAACTTTAACCGCCCACACCGGATAATTCGTTGGAGTCAAAACCGGAACTTGATATGGCAACGGACCTCCTTCTTTAACCAACGACATCTTTTTCTCCTTAACCCCGACTTCTTTAATCAAGCTTGTTCCGAGAGCAGTTTTCCACCGGACAACAAGACAAGGTCACGACCACCTTTACCGTCTTCCGTCACCCGCAAAACGAACCGAATCAAAGCCACCCGCTTTGACGTCTTCCCGTTCGTTTACTCCGCGCCTCCGGTTAGTCTCTCACAAGCCCAATTAAAAGAAACCGGGGTTGCTTCTAATCAACCTCGAATCACACCCCCTTCAAAGAAACCGCGCTCTAATACCAAGTGTTAACAAAAGGTTGGTATTAAACCTTGTGCACCAAGGTAAAGAAAAAAAAATTGAACTCTTGTTGTGAACACTTTAGAAAAAAGAAATAAAACTTGCTGTGATTTTTTATTCTAAAAAACTAAACAATCTGAAACTTTTACATCTATTTATACTAAACAAAACAAAAACCTATTCCAATAGCAAAACTAGCAAAACACAAATCCTAAAAACTTTCCTATTAAACCATATTTAAACTAAACAAAATAAACTCCTAAAATAATAAAACCGATTAATCCAACATGTAATTAGTTTATATTTATATATTACATTAGAAATGACATAAATAGATTATAATTATGTGGTAATTACATAATAATATTTTTAAATAAGAACCATTAAACGTCTGTATAATATTTACGTCTTATATTCTTGTAGTTCATATTGACCAACACAAAAAACCTTTGATTTTTTTCCCATAAGAACCGGGAGAATTATATTAATTGTATTTTATAACCATTGCGTTTCAATGTAAGTTTAAATCAGTTAATGGTTTCGGTTATCAGTAATTATCGGCTACCCATGTTGAAAAATTAACTATATTGTTTAAATAAATATAAAATACATTGCTATAAAAGGTTAAAAACAGAAAGTAGACTGCTATTATGCAAATCTTTTATTGAACATTTTGCACATAATTAACTTTGATTTTTATTAGTATCTGGTATAATTAAAATGCAGTATTTATGTTAAGAATAGTCTGTTCCTACCCATAGTTTGAGAAAAACCGCATGTTTGTTTAGATTTGTTTCTTTATACACCAAAAGAAACTACGCACATTGCAATTCTGCAAACGTTATATTAGCCCTTGATAGAATTATGAAAGTTTGAAAGTGTGGAGAACGTAATCTTCAATCCATTTGCCCTTATGCCCTTCAATCAACTTAAATTTGAAACATCTTACATCCACACAAAATTGCAAGCGCTTATTCATTTCATGATTTATTGACTTTCATTTATTCAATTTTATGAGCATTAATTGATGGCTTTTAAAGAATATGTAATTAATAACGTATCTAAAATTTATTAGGTAAAACTCACAAAAGGGTAGAAAATAATCCTAATGATAAATATAGAAAAGTGTTTCTTAATTGTGTGTGTGTATATATATATATATATATATATATATATATATATATATATATATATATATATATATATATATATATATATATATATATATATATATATATATATATATATATAGGTGGGTTCAATTGAGAAAATAAAAAAGGTTGAGAATGGGGGAATCATTCTCAGCCATTCATTTAATCTAAGCATAAAAGACACGGTGACAAACTTGTAAATCTACTAATAACCTTCAATCTCAAATACGTAACTATAGAGAATTCGATAACTGTTCGTTCATCATCAAATTTTTTCCTTCAACCTTCAATAATCATCCAGATTTCTTTAACTAAACCGGAATTTCTTCGATGTTCATGAAATTGGAATCGGAGTTCTGGACTCGCAATCACAGTCGACATTGAGGGACTTCGAATCGGTACTCACAGGTTCCAATCGGATTTTCGAGAATCAAAATCAAATTAAGAAATCGATCAGAGATAGGGTGTCGCATCTAAAGTCGAAATCGGAAGTATATGATGATTTGGAATTGATAACTTGATGTTTTTAACATTTTTAAAATAGTTAACTTGTTTGCACTCCAACTGTTTGATGAAATGCATAAACTAAATTACCACGTTATATTCACATATGAATATGTGTTTCTCACCTGAATCAATATATGATTATTAAAAACACAAAACAAATATGCAAGTCTGTATGTTATTCATATGTGAATAACATATAAAAATTATATATATTTGTCAAAATACCTTCAATATTCATAAGTGAATATACCTTGTAATATTCATAAGTGAATATACCTTGTAATATTCATATGTGAATATACTATGTAATATTCATAAGTGAATATATCATCTAATATTCACAAGTGAATATACTCTGTAATATTCACATTTGATATACCATGTAATACTATGTAATATTCACATATGAAATATAATTTAATACTCATAAGTGAATATACCATCTAATATTCACAAGTGAATATACTATGTTAATATTCACAAGTGAATTCATCGTCCAATATTAAAATATGAATATACTATGTTTATTATATGCTATATTGATATATGAATGATACTTAAATTGTAAAAAAAAAAAACATATTTTTTATTCATAAGTGAATAACGAATGTACTGTAATAAAACCTGATGCATTGTTATTCATTTAAGAATAACGATAGCTGAAAATATAAAAAAATAAAATTTTTATTTTATCTAAAAACTATATCAATATGGATGTCTATTTATAGAGAATAAAAAATCATGAAGTTTGGTATATTTAAAATCATTTTTTTAATAAAAATAGCTTATAAAAATAAAAAGAAAAACGAAAAAAAACTATGTTTTTGTATATATTAAGGTAATGATTAGCATAGTTTAAGGAAATATGTTATGTTGGAAAACACATGTGCATTCATTTCTCATTTCCGCCAGTACATTGAAGCCTTTTGCGGCAAAAATAAATGATTGGCTGAGAATGATTCCCTCATTCTTAACCTTTTTTTTTTCTCAATTGAACCCTCCCCTATATATATATATATATATATATATATATATATATATATATATATATATATATATATATATATATATATATATATATATATATATATATATATATATAAAGCTTAGGAATAGTAAACCGGACATTTTTTTGGCAGAAATGATCCCTGCACTTTGCTCCTAATTCGTTACATATTTTGATATTTTTGGTCCTTGCAATCAATATTTTACACTTTTTAGGAACCTTTTTAATATTTAAAGTTTGACCACAAAACTTTAACGGTTTGACAACTTTGAATCATTTTCTAAAAATTTATTAATTCCTACCCCTTTAATTCTTTAACCGTTTTGAAACTTCTGATCCTTGCAGTCAAAACTTTTACATTTTTCAATATAAACATGAAAACCACGGTCCGGGGCAAACTCCTGGTTTTTCATCATTGCACTTTCTACGTTTGTCGTATTTATCGATTCGAAAACAATATTGAAAGTTTTTGGCCCCCGCGTAACGGGGGTAACCTTTCTAGTTCTCATTGTATCTTTGTATACTTTTATAAGTTGATTACACTAGAGTTATTTTGATTTTTACCAAAGCTTTTATAAATTATAGTTAGATACTGGAATAATAAATAATATTTTAGAACTCTATATTAAATATAACGTTATTCTTCCAAGGGTTGATGAAATGGGGTTGTATATTTGTAAAAAAAAAGTGGTAAAAAGGTGTGAAAGCGTTATGATTTAGAAGTACTCAATAAACACAAAAATATCACGATGATAAAGACGCTAAGACATATAACAGATAACACAAGAAAATTTAACATTTGTCACTTGTCAGAGTAATCAAGCTACGTCCACATACAAACTAGAAATATCTGATATTTGACAATCAATGTTGATATACACACTCACATACACTCTTTTCTGTGCATCCTTTTAACAATACAATCAATGAGATTATTTATAGTGATGTTGACCTAAATCTTATGGGCCGGTTCATGGGCCTATGATGTCGTCGGCATAGGCCGACCTTGAATTCACATACCCAAATTTTCAATTAAGGTAGAACATACACTTGTTTACTACGGGGGAGGGAATGGAGAACACCGAAGGCAAAGCTCATGAGATGAACTTCACTGCCCGTAGTTGCACTTTGGTACATGCATTCACTAACAAAGCTTCATACTTTAGTCTTCAACAGATGCTTCATTTCTTTTAAACCATGAATTCGCTTTCTACTGAAGCCTTGCCTCTTTCTAGCTACAATCCTTGGATATCCTTTGTCAAGAGTATCCTTTATCTTTGAAACCTTCACTAAGTGAATACTCCATGGTTATTCTCTAGACCAAATCTCATAACTGTGTTCCTCGATTTGGTGTTAGATCATGCTTATCTCCCAACACTCTCTCACTTGTAGGCTAATTGAACCTCTATTGACCTCCAAGCAATACAACAAATAATATTTATTTCTTGTTATTTTGTAACCCCGTAAATTTCCAAACAAAATTTTTATTTAAAAATCACATTAATTTCATTATCACAACCATAAAAATCACCAAATATCGAGTTATAAAAAGCACATGTTCATTAATTGTTTAAAACACAATCCAGGATCCTCCAAAAACATATCTCCAACTCGTGTGTGTACAATCAAACCAATGCCTTCCCGTGATCCTCATAAGTACCTGAAACACAAAACACATAACACGGTAAGCACGAAGCTTAGTGAGTTTCCCAAAATACCAAACATGTCGCATTGGCATCTCATGGCTATACTTAGATAAGACCCTCCAGTCAATGTGTCTCAGTGGGACCCTCCGGTCCCAGAAAATCGGGTGGACCCTCCGGTCAATATGTCTCAGTAAGCTCAGAATAATACACATCATAAATCACAAAGACATAATGCATGATATCACAATACTCAATATAAACACATAAGACCCTCCGATCACACACAAAGTTACAACTCTAGGTAAGTATAGTGAGAAGACTCACCTCGTAAGAAATCGGATAACCTCGAACTCAAATCACCGATTTATCCTCCACCTAACACATACGATAATTATTTCTAATTAATAATAGCTCTAAAAAAAGCTAGACTAAACCCTTCTACAAATTCACAGAAAGGATAAAATACCATTTTACCCTTCCATGCCCTTAATAGCCCACAAATTAACAGAACCCTAAAAGTCAACTAAAAATCAATGGCAGTGCGTACGCCGCGTGTACCAGCCCTCTACGCTGGGCGTACTCCATCGCCATGCATGCTTCGGGGATTCTCGAACTTACGCTGTGCGTATTGGGATTACGCTCAGCGTACGTCCTAGTTTTGCTCTTCCTACTCATTTGGTCTTAATCCGTTTAAACCTTAGCTCAAATATCAGATATGGACGCCCTAAAGGCTCATACTCGAAAAAGTCTATGACTTTAAGATTTTGCATGGCTGATAAAGTCACAAACACCAAAAGTCTGACTCTCTATTCTCAAGAACGCTCATATGTCATGCATGGGTAGGTTTAAATGTCCACGTCTCGATGTTTATGACTTTACACCTCTAAAAACACTTAAAAGAGCTGATAATAAACTCTGGAGCTCAATATCACATAAAGCATCCAACTTTGGGTACAAAACCCTAAAATGACCTAAAATGATGCACAAAATCAAAAGGCTGAGAAGCTTTGAGCTTTATACCTTTGACTGAAGCTCCAATCACAGATAAGCTCACATCAAAAGCCTGGACTCCCACTCCTTCCTTTTCAAAGCTCCTTCTTCACTAAAAAGAAACCACAAGAACAGTTAATAGCTTACAAATGGACACACAAGCTCAAGGGACGAGAAATTAGGTTTGAGAGGATTGATGTTTGGGAATTGTGGCCAGAAATGAGGCTATCATGTCCTTTAAATAGGGACACACCCTAAATTAGGGTTTTCACTTTGGGCCTAGTATGCCTAACATACCCTCTGGTATGCCTAGCGTACTAGGTGGCTTCCGCATCAAAAACATGAACATAAGTACGTTGAGTGTACACATGCGAATGCCCATCCTACTCATTTACCACCTTTTTCTCAAATAAGGGTTAAACTTGACAATTACTAAAAGAACAAGGGTTTACAAGGTATACCTGGTCTTGAGATGTTGTAGATTTGCTTTAGTAATGACGAAAGACAGTTCAAGTCATACACAACTTCATGATTGGTGCTTGTGGTTTGCAAAAGGTATCACGTTAAGGTTAACTATCACAAACGTTACGTTTCTAGTCATCATGTTTTTATTTTGTTGCATGATTAGTCCCTTGGGACTTAAATATTATGTTTGAGTTGTTACTTTTTTAAAATGAAAAATATACCCTTTGACCAAATATGAAAAATATAGTACACCTCAAGGACAATTTTCGTAATTACACTCCCGTCTCTTTACACTTTCTCTCTCTTACTCTTAATAACTATATTTGTCTCTACATCCTCACCACTCTAGCCGACCATCTCCCATATCCCTCTATCATAGACAGAAATGCCTCATCTATCATCTACCATATGTCCTACATAAACTACCATCATCGCCTTTACACAAACCCCATTGGATTACTTGCAACAAAACTTTTCATAGCCAACACAACCTCCTCCTCTATCTCCACCATAGCAACACATATTTAAGAAAGAGGTTGTTGGATAAGTGAAGTTATATGGTGGATTTAAAGGGCCACTAGAGCCTCCATGACCGTAGTTCAATTGAAAACCATGATTGGAGTGATAAGTGTCTCATAAATATTGGCTCGACCAAGTTTTGTTAAAAAACATGAAAGGAAGGGGAATGATAGATACATTAAAAAGTGCTTCCCGATTGAATGTGGAAATATAGAATATTGCTTAAGAGAGATTTGGTAAGTACTTTTGAAGTTGTATTGTCACACCCCGACCGTCGGCGGAAATGTCGCGGTTGCAATTTAATAGTTTGGATCACAATTAACAACACATATTGAATAATACAAGGATTTATGATTACATTACATTCTTCCATAAATCCAGTATGAGGAATTATATTGTTGACAATTTAACAAACGGTAACTACTTAAACAAGTTTTGCATAATGTAAGTCAAAGTGGAACAAAAAGGCCTAACATGTCGGCCAACCATTTAAACAAAAAATGTATTATTCCATGACACACAAGGTGTGTCTTGCAGCTCCTAGGTTCCTGAAGATACATACATTTGAAAACAATACGTCAAGAATAGTGTTGGTGAACTTTATATGTTTTGACTATGTATGTTTTTATCAAGGTTATAAAAGGCAACATGTTCTACCCTTGTAAACATATACAAGTAAAATATATTTGTTTATCGTTTTGACTTCTTGTGTTTTTATAATAAAAAAATGTGTATAGACCAATGAATTATAAACATGTAAAGTGCAAAATGTTCTACCCTTGTAAATCCATACAAGTTAAAGAGGGTTTTTTTAATCATTCCGACTTCATGTATTTTTATAATCACAAGTGTGTTTAGACTAATGAATTATAAAAGTGCCAAGTATATTGGGTTTTACACTTGTAATCCCACACACGTAAAAAATATTTGTTTGTCTATATAAATTACCAAACCTAAGTTATAAAAGTGCTAAGTATAAAGGGTTCACGACCCAACTCGCCAAGTCAGATGAGCGACTCGTTGAGTCGTTTACATACCATCACCATACAGTTGATTTTAAACGATTTCAATGCATCCAATTCATAGATCTTGGCTTCTAGGGCTTGCATAACACGTAAACTTGCCAACTTTACGTGCATACATTGTGATATGAAGCTAAAACATCAAACTAGGCTAGAAATGGAGACCTAAGGTTTGGGATAGGGCCTTGGTTGAATAAAGGTGGCTACCATGAGCTCCTGGAGCTCAAGGGTGTCCAGATTTGAAGTCCATAACCCCATGAGAGCTCCAATTCTCGGGGTTATCATTGAAATGACCCAAAAGTCACAAAAACAAGCATAGATGAAGATCTAATAAGGGAATGATCAAGTTTGAGGCTTGATTACCAGAAGATGTAGCAAATGACGTGTTGCTCTTGGATCTTCTTCTTCTCTTTTGAATCTTCTACCTTCTTCTTCTTCTACAAGCTCCAAAATACACAAATTCACTTCAAATTGGCAAGAAATCACTCAAGCTCACTAATGGAGGGTTAGGGTTTCGAAGAAGGTGCTGTGGAAGTGATGGAGGCTGGAGTGGGGGGGGGGGGGGGGGGTGCTATAATGACGTTTAAATAGGGTACAATCCCTAAAGATTAGAGTTTCATCCAGCCTGGCCGACTCGCCGAGTCGTGAATATTGACTTGTCGAGTTGTCCCACCAATCTCCGCGTACTGTCCCATATCTAGTCGATAAGTTAGGGCTACCGACTCGTTGAGTAGCCCTTATAAAATGGAAAATAAAATAATTAAAATTACATATCAGGATCGAGACGTAACATGGTTTTGCAGGGATTAAACTCCCAACCTCTGACCCATGTGGATATTAAACCAGGTACCTTTTCCCAGCTAATAGATGTGTATCTCATAAAAGACCCCAACATTTATGTGAATTATACAATTTAGGACTCAAGGGGTATAGTAATCATCCGTTTCTTACAAAGGTTGACATCATGGGCCAACATTTAATAAATATTTTCAGTTTACGTCATATATCTTATTTCAAATTTATAGTATTATGTATTGTGTTTAGATATTTTTCATACTAATACAATTTTTTATATTAACTTAAAAATATAAAAAAGAAATTACGCAATTAAATAAGAGCTAATTGATACGTGTAGAACAAAATCAATATTGAAACAATTTTACTAAGCCTTTTTATCATAAATTTTAGTTTTAGTTTTATAAAACGAAGACAAATATTAAATATGTTTTTGGTTTTATAAACATTCTTTATTTTTGTTTTATAATTTTAAATGTGAAATATAGATATTAAAATAATAAAAACATGAAACCCATTTATGAAATACACATCTACGTCCACAAATTGCTTAATAATGAAAGTGGACTGGAAGGACTTAACATAATATATAGGAAGAATTGCTAAAAAGTATTGTTTAATACAACATCATATTTATGAAATGAACACATACATCTGGACTATTGCTAGATATTTATATTACAATGTTTGATACTATTGAATAGCACTTCTTAATTGTTACACAAACTTCAAAAAAAAATTCCAAAGCAGCATTTATTCTTCGGCACTAGGATACAACTAATTAACATGTCCAGATTATAACTTAATTACTTCTAATTAACACAATTAAGGAACCATAATTTGAGCCTATCATGGTAATCATACCATATCCATCACGATGTGAAAAGATGAAATGAATTGCCGGATAAGCCATATATAAACCCGTTGATCCATGGAAGAATTTAGGAGTAGAGAATGCAACTAATATGACTATAAAAGGAGTATTGTGCCAACAACGTCAGCCACACCTCCAACAACTTGCACAGCACCTTTACTTTTTTTGTCGGAGTCTTCCATAGCTTCAACAATTGCTATCATTGTGATCACAAACGCAAAGTCCACATTGGGAGAAATGGTCACCTTGAATTTCTCATTAACGAACTTTATAATATTCTCCGATGACTGCAGTTTGGACATCTACAGGAACAAATATGTCATTAGTAAGTTTCAGATTGAGCTTTAAGTTACTTAAGAGTCTTTTGAGTTATACAGACATAACTGAAAACATGGAACTCTACTAGAAAACCAACTAAAAAAGGTTTGAAAATTAAATTACTTGGGCTATTGTGGTTGAAGTATCTCCCATATAAATAGTGCAGTTTCTCTTCGACCAGCTTCCTTCGACCTTGAAATCACAAACATTTTTACTACTGGTTTTGTTTGCCAAGAACACATCTACATCACTCTTAAACAGCTGGATCACGCAATGTTTTTTTGTGGTAAATATCATATCCGATTTGCTTTCACTGTCACCCCTGAATACATACCATCCATCATGTGCAGTCATGCTCTGGAAAATGAATCAGTCCATTTAAATGTTAAATTTAGCATCAAAATTTCAAAAGTTAAAGTTGATAAAGTCACCTTATTGCGCATCACAACGATGGGTTGGTCATCAACATCGAGTAGTACTCGCTGCTCATGAAAGAACGAGTCGCATGGTTTCACTTTGAACATGATTTTATGGTTAGTATCTGAAATCAAAAGGATTCCGCTTGAAAGTCTATCAACTATAATATCGAGTTGATGTGGTGCCAGGAATTGAGACCCTATCACAGAAACCGGAGAGGATGAAGGTGCTTTGTTGGATTCAGCCATCGCCAATACGCAGAGAGGTCGTTCTTGATAGAGAGTGTGAGTGAAAGGCTTCTTATCAGACTATAAGGAAGATTTGTCCCTATGGGCCGATTACTTTTCTTGGGTTATATAGGCAGTTTGTAAGGATTGTATTGGCAAATTAAGCCTGACCTCGTCTCTGGTGTAGTGCTCTCTTATTTGGTGAGAATGACATCCACACCTCCGTACATATTTGCTTTTAGATAGGTTAGAACAAGGGTTATTTTGTTTAATTTGTTCGAGAAAAATATGATAGTTATATGGCTAATCAATATTTGAACTTCAATTCTTAGTTATTTACTGTATATTATTTGCTAATAAAAGTTGCAAATAAATGTTAAAAACATAACAATGATAAACAATTTCTCCTGATTTTAAAGGTATCAATAAGTTATTTTTTACTGTTGTATGTTGTGTAATTAGTTTATATGTATATATTAAATAAGAAATGACAAATAGATTATAATTATGTGGTAATTACATAATAACATTTTTAAATAAGAACCATTGACGTATGATATTTACGTATTACATTAATGTAGTTCATATTGACAAACACAGAAAACCTTTGATTTTTTTTCAGGAAGAACCGGGAGAATAGCCCTTGACAGAATTATAAAAGATTGAAAGTGTGGAGACTGTAATCTTTAATGCATTTGCCCATGATGCCTTTCAATCAACTTAAACTTGAAACATCTTACATCTACACAAATTTGCAAGCGCTTATTCATTTCATGATTTATTGACTTTCATTTATTCAATTTTATGAGCACTAATTGATGGTTTTTAAAGAATGTGTAATTAATAACATATCTAAAATTTATTAGGTAAAACTCACAAAAAGATAGAAAATAATTCTAATGATCAATATAGCAAAGTAGTTAAAAGTTTCTTAATTCTAATTGTATCTTTGTATACTTTTATAAGCTGATTACACTGAGTTATTTTGATTTTTATCAAAGCTTTTATAAATTATAGTTAGATACTAGATTAATAAATAATATTTTAGAATTGTATATTAAATATAAGGTTATTCTTCCAAGGGTTGATGAAATGGAGTTGTATATTTGTAAAAAAGGTGGTAAAAAGGTGTAAAACCTCTACGATTTAGAACTACTCAATAAACACACAAATATCATGATGATGAAGATGCTAAGACATATAACAAATTACACAAGGATATTTAACAATTTTCAGTGGGTCAGAGTAATCAAGCTACGTCCACATACAAACTAGAAATATCTGATATTTGACAATCAATGTTGATATACACACACTCACATGCGTCCACATACAAACTAGAAATATCTGATATTTGACAATCAATGTTGATATACACACACTCACATATACTCTTTTCTGTGCATACTATTAATATTACAATCAATGAGATTATTTATAGTGATGTTGACATAAAACTTATGGGCCGGTTCATGGGCCTATGATGTCGTTGGCATAGACCAACCTTGAATCCACATACCCAAATTTTCAATTGAGGTAGAACATACACTTGTTTACTAAGGGGGAGGGAATGGAGAACTCCGAAAGCAAAGATCATGAGATGAACTTCATTTCCCGTAGTTGCGCTTTGTTACATGCATTCACTACCAAAGCTTCATAATTTAGTCTTCAACAGATGCTTCACTTCCTTTAAACCATGACTTCGCTTTCTACTGAAGCCTTGCCTCTTTCTAGCTGCGATCCTTGGTCAGCCTTGGTCAAGAGTATCCTCTATCTTTGAAACCTTCACTAAGTGAATACTCCATGGCTATTCTCTAGACCAAATCGAATAACCGTTTTCCTCGGTTTGGTGTTAGATCATGCTTAACACCCAATAATCTCTCACTTGTAGGCTAATCGAACCTCTATTGACCTCCAAGCAATACAACCAACAATATTTCTTTCTTGTGATTTTGTAGTGCTGTAAATTTCCAAACAAAATTTTCATTTAAAAATCACATCAATTTCATTATCACAAACATAAAAATCACCAAATATCGAGTTATAAAAAGCACATATTCATTAATTGTTTAAAACATGATCCAGGATCTCCAAAAACATATCTCCAACTCGTGTGTGTACAATCAAGCCGGTGCCTTCCCGTGATCCTCAGAAGTACCTGAAACACAAAACACATCACGGTAAGCACAAAGCTTAGTGAGTTTCCCAAAATACCACACGTATCTCATTAGCCTCTCATGACTATACTCAGATAAGTTCCTCCGGTTCCAGAACTCGGGTGGACCCTCCGATCCTAACTCAGTAAGCTCAGAATAATACGCATCATAAATCACAAAGACATAATGCATGATATCACAATACTCAATATAAAGACATAAGACCCTCCGGTCACACATAAAGTTACAACTCTAGGTAAGTATATTGAGAAGACTCACCTCATAAGAAATCGGATAACCTCGAACTCAAATCACCGGTCTATCCTCCGTCTAACACATACGATAATTATCTCTAATTAATGACAACTCTCAAAAAAGCTAGACTAAACCCTTCTACAAACTCACAAAAGATAAAATGCTATTTTACCCTTCCATGGCCTTAATAGCTGTAACGTCGTGATTTTTACCATAGTTTTTTTTTCTTTTTAAAACATTTATTTAACAGAATACGTTAGAAGAAGACTTAGTTTTTTTTATTCGAAACATTTTTTAAACAACAACGTTACTTCAAAAATTCAAACATAATTCCAAAACATTTAAAATGTAAATAATAGTACTTTAAAGTAAATAATAAAAAAACGTGTCCAAGAGTGGTATTGTTAATATAAATCTACTACCCATAAGAACCCCTCTCACAAAGGCCAATCTTCTAAAATGCATGCACAAATCATAAGACATAAAAGAGAAAAGATACAAGTGTAAGCCCCTACTGAGTGCGTTCAAAACGTTGCACATAAAACATACAAACCCCAAACGGGTCAATCATTCATTTTATGATGAAGCATAAAAATAAAAGACAAATACCACTTAGAAAACAATCGCATATCATAATTATTCAACCGCATACATGCATATATGTTTCATCACAATTCTACCACATAACATATATGATCAACCAAATACCACATAAGCAACCGCATAACATATAAATAATCACATTTCATATTTAAGCAACCTTTAATTGTTCAACCTTTTATTAATAACCAACCTTTGTTATATATTCAACCTTTTAATATGCAACCATCCTTTTGTTACATGTTTAACCTTTTATTAATAACCAACCTTGGTTATATATTCAACCTTTTAATATGCAACCAATCGTTTGTTACATGTTCAGCCTTTTATTATATCTATCCAACCGATTGATAGAAAAGTGTCTCTTAGTGCAACCTAACCAAAGAGAAACATCCCGTTCACTACATGTGTGCACGGCCAGCCGAATGCTCTAAGTGGCTCATGACTTCCAACCGAAACACCAACCCCGTGACTCCACTTTCGCTACTCCGACTTTGCAAAGTACAAGTACTCGGCGGTGTCGTTCAGGATCGATACAAACGGTGCCAATTCCAATGATACACCTCCCGATTCCCACGTGATGTTTGCGTTGGCCGCGAACGAGGGACCAACATCACTCCATCCCACGAACACTGAAGTGCCCGCAAACCATGTGTCACATGGTCATCTAGAAAGACCGGAAACTAATCACCATTGTAGCTATAGCTCTTCCTATAGGTACTCTTTCAACCTAGTAGGCACCCTTAATGATCCGGATAAGGTTTTAAGCAAATATCATCAAACTACCCAAACCCACTACGCATAACCCCGCAATCTCCTTTATACATTAAGTAAAGCATGTAATGCATACCATATAAATGTGTATTAAACATGCAATGTATTCATAACCAACACATCAAAACATAACCATACATCATATTTCAAGTAACTTAAGCTAGCATGTCGTATACATCAAGGACATCAAAGTGTAAGCAACATAGCAATTAGGTCATATCATGGCATTAGGACAAAGCGTATTTTAGCATCATAGGTATCATATCATCATTAAGCACAAGTAATGACATGGTCATCCTAAAGTGAATCAAATCACCATCTACGGATTGCACGTGTCAATAATGCAACCTTAGTGAGTTAAAACTATGAACTCACCTTTAGCCTTGATGAAATCTTCCTTCTATTCCAAGTGTTGAACTTACTTGAAGTTCTCAAGGCTCTATCTAAACACCACACATAATATTCAATTAACAAATAAAGTATATGTTTCAAAAATACAACTTTATTCTAACTTTTATATTAATTTTTATATTTTCCCTACCCGACCGCCGTTCAGTGTTTTAGTTATAAAGCTAATGTAACGACCCAATTTTCACATCCAAAAAAAAATTTGTTTAAAAACGTTACTTTAGAAAAATTAATAACTAAAACATCGTTTGATCAACCATAATATAAACTGAACCATGTCTGAAAACCAAACCATACAACTAATCAGAATATCAGAGTATCAATCCCAGAAAAGCTAGTAAATGCGGAAACCGGAGAGTGTGTGTGTGTGACATGCTGCTACCGCGCCGGATCCTTTCCCCTAGCTGAGGAAGTACTTGAAACCAAAACTGAAACTGTAAACACAAAGCTTAGTGAGTTCCCCCATAATACCCCATACCATGCATACATATAACAAACAATGTTCAGCTAGGAGTTACGGGCCTTGCCCACACTCGGGAAGATACGGGCTCTGCCCACACTTCGCTAGCCGGGAGATACGGGCCTCGCCCACACTTGTGAAGATACGGGCCCTGCCCACACTTCGCTATCGGGGAGATACGGTCCTAGCCCACACTCCAACCTCGGAGAGATACGGGCCCTGCCCACACTCAACCGCTAACCCATAACATACAAGTATCACGCAGACAACAAGTATAAGCAACTCTATCATATTAACACACATTTCATACTTGACTAAACCCAGAGGTACGGCCTCGGCCCACACTCTAGTACTAACATCTCGTCTACGCGGGTCGGCCTTGGTACCTTAGACCCATTCCTACTGGAAAGGAAACTCACCTCGAAATAGCTGCTGGTCTGTGTGGGAATTGATCACCTACTACTGCTGCTGCTGCTCCGGAAACTCCCCGGCTGTAATTCCCACAATATACTTAATCATACACTGCTAACTGTCCTTTGGATTAAAAGACCATTTTACCCCTGGTCTAGCCCTAAGTCAAATCAGAGTCAACTTTTAGTTGACCCGACTCACCAAGCTGGATCTCCAACTCACCGAGTCCCTGTCCAGACAATTGTCCTGGGTCCCTGATTCTACTCGTCGAGTTAGGCTATGACTCGACGAGTTCATCTCCTAAACTGACATTCAACCCCTTCATCCTACTCGCCGAGTTGTATGAACAACTCGTCGAGTTCATCTTCATCCGAAGAACACTTATGCTAAGACTCGCCGAGTTGTATGAACAACTCGCTGAGTCTGTTCTTGATCTATGAAGATTGCCTTGGACTCGCCGAGTCAGGGCATTGACTCGCCGAGTCCTAACATGGGTGAGTTCAGCTCCCAACTGTTGGGTTTTGAGCAATCTAACACTTCCTAAGTGTGCATGCAACCCTAATAAACCTTGGATCTATGTTTGTCTAAATACATGCAAAATAATAATTTTCCAAGGTTTATGACCTATCTAACATGGCATGGGGAACATTTCAACATAAAAGAGTTGGAAGAGATTACATACCTTTTGGTGAGTTTGGTTCTAAGGAGTTTGAGGGCCAAGCACCAATAGTGTGAATGCCTCAAATGGAATCACAAACACCACAAACTCTTGGAAAACTTTAAGAGAGTATACAACTTGTATAAAAATCAGCCACACACATGCACACACACACTAGTTCCTAATAACCCATGTCTTTTCCTTTTCCAAGGATCCATGGGTTAAAAGCTCCATGGACTTCCACATAAGCCTAGCCCATTAACAAATGAGTATTAGCCCACACTATATAAAAACAAATAGCCCATAATTTAATTAGTATTCCTTTTAATCTCTAAATTAATTCATAATTAATTTAAGACTAAAACTAATTAAATAACGTAACTTCATATTAATATATTATAAGTCATAATATATTAATAAACATATGTGTATAACTCTCATAAAATTATCCATAATAGTTTGGATGAGATGTAACCCAAATGGACCATGCCGGTCGGGTCAAGTATATACCAAATAAGTTATGGACTTAGACACCTTATCCAACAGACTCCCACTTGGATAAGTCTAATAACTATATTTGCCTATAACTTCAGGAACCAACCAGCAATCGTAGCTCTCGAAAACTCCCTCGAACAATGAAGACTCTGTCGAACTATGAAGCGCCATTTTAGATAAGTGATCACATAATCCACTGTTCTCATGATATCAGCCGGACAAACACATGGAACTATGTCTTGCTTATTATCTAGCAGTTGTTTCTCGATTTTCCGATTTGTTTGACGAAGAACTTCACTGAACACATCAGTTTAGTTCTGACCAGGCCTGGTACATGGGTCAACACAAAATCATCGAGGGGCCCAGATATCGCTTCTATTTCTAGAAGGAACAGATAAACTTCGACTGATATGCTTGTTCTACTACTTATTGAATTGTACACAAAGGCACGTTTTATAACATCAAGTTACTGATGCGTTTACGTGCAATCAATGCACAACCAACTCATAGGTAACAACTCATATCTCTAGGTTTAAAGATTTATATGATGTTATCGTCTCACGATCACTCGAGATAAATTCCATGAAGTGATACAAGTGAGCGTGGGTTTATACCAATACTCATAACTTATGAGTACTCATGAATGTTGCAGCAACCATTGCCATGTCTAAACACCTTTAAGGCATCTACAAACCCAATTCATGACAATCTTGATTCATACCTACTTCCGACGTATGATCGATTGTGGAGGTTTGAATAAATTAATTATTCTGGAAGTCAAAACATGCAAAACTGAAACAATAGTAAATAATTGACAATGATAGTAACACTTTACTCATAAATAAATCACAAATTTTATTCATCATCAAACGTCGATTACATTTTACAAGTTTCAGGAAAACTATCTAATCTGATAAACTAATATCGTCCCTCAGCCCGATGCGTCTCGCATGCTGAAAATGCTTAACCCTCGTCAGTCCCTTCGTAAGGGGATCTGCAGGATTCTCATCCGACGATATCCTCCTTGTCACAAGGAGTCCTTCTTCAATCTTGTGTCTTATGAAGTGATATTTTCTGTCAATGTGTCGAGATCTGCCATGATCTCTTGGTTCCTTGGCTAAGGTAACCGCACTATTGTTGTCACAGAATATCTCTACAGGTTCCTTAATAGCTGGTACAACTTCAAGGTCTCCGATGAAGTACTTTAGCCATATCGCCTCCTTCGCTGCTTCACTCGCTGTTATATACTCTGATTCACAAGTCGAATCAGCCACCGTCTCCTGCTTGGAACTCTTCCAAGAAATTGCCCCTCCATTTAAGGTAAAGATCCAGCCCGACTGAGAGCGGAAATTATCCCTATCAGTCTGAAAACCAGCATCACTATACCGTGGTCCAATGAGCCTTGCCAGGGTTCCCCTGAAACCTGCTAACCATGCTCAAAGCAAATGCCACATCAGGACGGGTACAAGTCATAGCATACATGATCGAGCCAACTACGGAAGCATACTGTAATTGGCTCATCTCAGCTATCTCTGTCTCTGTACTCGGACTCTGAGTCTTACTCAGTTTGGTATCGCTTTGGATCGGTAAATCTCCTTTCTTGGAATTCTCCACGTTGAACCTTTTCAACACCTTGTCCAAGTAGATACTCTGACTAAGTCCAATTAGTCTTCTACTCCTTTATCTTAATATCCTTATCCCTAGGATATAGGTAGCCTCCCCTAGGTCCTTCATAGCAAAGCACTTCCCAAGCCAGGACTTAACCTCCTACAAGGTTGGGATGTCATTTCCTATGAGTAGTATGTCATCCACATACAGTACCAAGAAGCTAACTATACTCCCACTAGCTCTGACATACACGCAAGACTCATCTTCGCTTCTCAAGAAGCCAAACTCTTTTACCTTCTCATCAAAACAAAGATTCCAGCTACGAGATGCTTGTTTTAATCCATAAATGGATTTCTCAAGCTTGCATACTCTATTAGGGTACTCTGCACTGACAAAACCCTCTGGCTGATTCATGTACACATCCTCAGCCAACTTTCCATTAAGGAAAGCGGTTTTGACATCCATTTGCCATATTTCATAATCATGAAATGCTGCAATGGCTAACATAATCCTAATAGACTTAATCTTGGCTACCGGCGAGAAGGTTTCATCATAATCAATACCTTGAGTTTGAGTAAAACCCTTCGCAACCAGTCGAGCCTTATAAGTATGCACTTTTCCTTCCATGTCGGTCTTCTTCTTGAAGATCCATTTGCACCCGACTGTTTTACGGCCTGGTACATTGTCAACCAAGTTCCAAACTTGATTGTCATACATGGACTGTATCTCGCTGTCAATAGCCTCCTTCCATTTAGCAGACTCCAAGCCTGCCATGGCTTCCTTAACACTGCTGGGTTCATCCAAATTTACCAGTGTACTATCACTAATAAACGTATCACCTTCCGTAGTAATATGAAAACCATAATAAAACGAAGGTGTATTCCTAACCCGTGTGGAATGCCTCGGAGGTACAGACTCATCAGCTAGATCAACAGGAGTTTCCTCCTCAGTTTGATTGCCAGTGTCTGAGGTTCCTTCACCAATTGATTCTTGAATTTCTTCAAGATCAATCTGCCTCCCACTGTCTCCTTGGTTTATAAATTCTTTCTCGCGAAAGATCCCTCTTCGTGCTACAAATACCACATTCTCACTGGGTCTGTAGAAGAGGTAACCGAAGGATTTCTGTGGGTAGCCGATGAAAATACACCTTTCACTTCGAGGTTCAAGCTTATCATGAGTTTCACGCCTCACTAAAGCTTCGCAACCCCAAACTTTGATGTGGTCCAAATTGGGAACCTTCCCAGTCCACATCTCATGAGGTGTTTTGGTAACCTTCTTTGTAGGGATTAGATTAAGGATATGGGCGGCAGTCTCTAAGGCATATCCCCAAAAAGAGATTGGTAACGAAACTCGACTCATCATAGAGCGAACCATGTCCAACAAAGTTCGATTACGCCTCTCAGCTACACCATTCAGCTGTGGTGTCCTGGGAGGAGTCAATTGTGAGACAATCCCACACTCCTTAAGATAGTCAAGGAACTCGGTACTAAGATACTCACCACCTCGATCGGATCGAAGCATCTTAATGTTCCTGCCCAATTGATTTTCTACTTCCTGTTTGAATTCCTTAAACCTTTCAAAGGTTTCAGACTTATGTTTGATTAGGTAGACATACCCATATCTACTAAAATCATCAATAAAAGTCACATAATACCGATTAGCATCCCTTGTGGCGGTTTTGAATGGCCCACATACATCAGTATGTATTAGGTCCAACAAACCTTCACCCCTCTCACAAGTTCCAGTGAAGGGTGATTTTGTCATTTTTCCAAGTAGACAAGATTCACAACTATCATCTGATTTAAGGTCAAATGATTCCAAGACTCCACTCTTTTGGAGTTGGCCTATCCGTTTCTTGTTTACATGTCCAAGACGACAATGCCACAATGATGCTTTATCTAGGCTAGTAGAAGAATCAATATACAACACATTATTTCCTAAGTTGTCTACAATCGACACAGTTTCATACACACCATCACAAGGTAATGCTTTAAAATAAAACACATTATTAAAGAAAGCATTAATACCACCACATTCATTATCAAACGAAAAGGTAAAACCTTGTTTGTACAAAGCATGAAAAGAAATAATATTCCTCGCCATTTCAGACGAGTACACACATTTATTCAAATCTAATTTTAACCCATTATTAAGCACCAAATTATAAACTCCAATCTCGGAAACAGGTGAAGCCTTCTTATTCCCCATGATTAAGTTTATCTTCCCGTGCTCCACATCCTCACTTCTTCTTAGGCCCTGCATATCAGAACATATGTGAATACTACATCCTGTATCAAGCACCCAAGAGTTAGAGTATGTTGAGTAATTAGACAATATGGTGTAAATACCTGCATAGGTGGGTTTCACTTTCCCATCCTTTAGATCCTGCAAGTACTTGGGGCAGTTTCACTTCCAGTGTGCCTTTTCATGGCAATAAAAGCATTCAGCATCCTTGGGAATGGCAGAAGGAGTGGCAGAACCGCTCTTGGTCTTTGATGAGGAGCCTTCAAGAGATTTTCCCTTGGTACCCTTCGAAGGGTGCTTCCTCTTCTTCCCTTTGCCTTGCCCAATAGCTAAAACAGGGGTAGATGTTGGAGTAGGAGTAGTAGAGGTAACAACCGCTTTACCCTTAAGACCGGTTTCAGCGGTCTTCAAGAGTCCTTGAAGCTTGCTGAGGGTAACTTCCTCCTTGTTCATATGATATGTCATTCGAAAATGATCATAACAAGAAGGCAAGGAGTGCAAAATGATGTCAATTGCTAACTCCTCGGGGATGTTAACATTCAGCTTCAGCAAACGGTCCACATACCTTTGCATCTTTTGCATGTGGCCTGTGACGGATTCACCGTCCTTCATGCGGGTAGTTATTATGGAGGAGATTATTTCATACCGCTCCTGACGAGCACTCTGATGGTACCTTTCCATCAGGTCTTGGTGCATCTCAAAAGGGTAGAAATCTTCATACGACTTTTGGAGCTCGGCTGTCATCGTGGCCATCATGATACATGCCACCTTAGTAGCATCTCTCTCATGAGTCCTGAATTCAGTGATCTCCTCAGGAGTAGCAGTAGACTCATCAAGTTCTTTTAACTCCTTATCGAGGACATATTCCTTGTCCTCGTAACGAGTAACCATCCTGATGTTCCTAATCCAATCCATGAAGTTGGAACCATCAAAGATGACCCTCCCACAAAGATTCATGAGAGAGAAAGAACTAGTTGGGTTAGAGCCTAAAGCATTAGTGTTGGAAGACATCTGAAAGAAGAGAGTAAGTTTAGATTATATATTTGTAGGATCCTTAATAAGACACCCAAATGTAATATTAAGGCTAGGATCCAATCACAATATATTACACTTAGAAGAGGGATGCCGTAATCTAAGTAATAATATATTTGAAAGGTAGGTGAATGACGATTCACCAATTTCCACCATGAAAACGAAATGATTTATTAGGTTTAATTGGATTTGAAATTCCTAGATTCTTTTGAGATTCATTGAACTTTTCAATGACATGTTTCAATCTCGATTGTGCCCTTCAAGTTTTGTGACTGGGATGCCGAGGATCACAAAACAAGATGTGAATAACCATGCTAATTCACTTGGTACTCTTAATATTATCACCTAATCAATGTGCCGATTAACCACACACGCTCCATTGATCTATGACAAACATTAAGTCACCCTTCGTGATCCTTACTAGTCCTAGTTAGTGTGTCGGTTAACCACACACGCTCCACCAACGACTTGGTAAGGTACAAAGTGTGAATTCCATGGATTAGCACCATGTTCACATTTTCCTAAAATAACTAAGATTGGGAATTAAAAGAGTTTAGTTATTTTATAATATTCATTATACTTTTAATGAGGATTTAAAGTCATTGTTCTACCCGTTCGGCTAACGACCCTCCACCGATCAAACAAGCGGTAGGTGAGAGTATACACCCATTAAGTCGCCATTTTATAGGCAACAACCTTATACCCACCTTATAGACCGGCTTCGTGAATGAGGCCTACTAACGGTAAAACGACTTATTCTTATACATATATATAATAATTAACCATTAATGTTATAAATAGTATAAGGGTTGAATTTTAACTATTAAAACTCTAAGGTTTGGAATTAAAGTTTATTAAAGTGTGTGAAACTTTACAAATTCCAAAACTTGAGGGCAAGTTTTGTAACTTTGCAAAACTCTTCATTTCATAACTTATGAATTAAAGGTTCATAAAAATGAAGACTCTTCATTTTCATGTAACTTATGTGTTTTAAGTGTGTGTTAAATGAAAGTGACCTTTGGTAATCCATAACTTGAGGACAAATTATGGACTCCATTAAAACACATAAATGATAAAGAATTAATCCTAAACAATTCAGCAAATAATTCCTATCATTTTCTAAATTCATAAGAACATGAACATGATCATCAAAAATTCAAGAATTATATGAACACATAAAATCATGGAATTTTGATATATGCTATTGTAAATGGATTAGAACAACCATTACACCAACTAAAATAAGTTTTATAACACCAAAACAATTTAGGGTAATGTTTCTAGTCCATTTCCAGCAGCAAAAGTCGAGAATCTGCATTCTTTCGATCCTACTCGTCGAGTGCATGAACGGACTCGCCGAGTAGGTTGAAGTTTGCCTTGGACTCGTCGAGTCCCCCCAATGGACTCGGCGAGTCCACCATGCTGACAGCAACGATTTCGACTTTTTTCACTATTTTGCATCAAGTATCAAACAAGCAAGCCTAGGCTCTGATACCACTGTTGGGTTTTGAGCAATCTAACACTTCCTAAGTGTGCATGCAACCCTAATAAACCTTGGATCTATGTTTGTCTAAATACATGCAAAATAATAATTTTCCAAGGTTTATAACCTATCTAACATGGCATGGGGAACATTTCAACATAAAAGAGTTAGAAGAGATTACATACCTTTTGGTGAGTTTGGTTCTAAGGAGTTTGAGGGCCAAGCACCAATAGTGTGAATGCCTCAAATGGAATCACAAACACCACAAACTCTTGGAAAACTTTAAGAGAGTATACACCTTGTATAAAAATCGGCCACACACACGCACACACACACTAGTTCACTAGTTTTCTCTTAGGCTCCATTTCATGCTCCATAAGCATGCTTATATAGTATGCATGGTTAGGGTGAAACCCTAATAACCCATGTCTTTTCCTTTTCCAAGGATCCATGGGTTAAAAGCTCCATGGATCATCCATGGACTTCCACATAAGCCTAACCCATTAACAAATGAGTATTAGCCCACACTATATAAAAACAAATAGCCCATAATTTAATTAGTATTCCTTTTAATCTCTAAATTAATTCATAATTAATTTAAGACTAAAACTAATTAAATAACGTAACTTCATATTAATATATTATAACTCATAATATATTAATAAACATATGTGTATAACTCTCATAAAATTATCCATAATAGTTTGGATGAGATGCAACCCAAATGGACCATGCCGGTCGGGTCAAGTATATACCAAATAAGTTATGGACTTAGACACCTTATCCAACACCAACTCACCGAGTCACCCCCTGTGACTCACGGCTCAAACTCGATACATCATAAAGGGACCAATTCGGTGACTCGCGACCAGACTCGCCGAGTCACATATACGACTCGCCGAGTCGCCGCCATGCATCCACCAAATACACCGATTTGCTCGATTCCAGTCCATGCCATTCATAGATCTGGAATTCTAGGACACAAATCACACGTAAAGTTTCCAACTTTACGTGTGGATATTCACCAATATGGATTTTAGGGCTCAAAATGCCTTAAAAGGGTAGATCTAGGGCTAACAAGCAACATGGGACCATAAAGCTAACAGATCTGAGCTCTTGGAGCTCAATCTTGCCTAGATCCAGCGGCCAAACATCTTATTACGACATATAATGCACATACAAGCTTGGGGATTTGATCAAGAAAGATCCAAATGAAGTTTTAAGCATAGAATCATGGGGAAAACGGGTTATACCTCAAGGGAACTGCTGGAAGAACACAATAGTTACCTGGATGGCTTCCCTTCTTCTGGATCTACTTCCTTCCTCCTTCAAAACCTTCAAAAACACACACAATAGCCTCAAACTCTCAAGGAACAGCTTAGAACGAGGGATACAGGGCTCTAAGGGTGAATGAGTGCTGGCTTGGGGCAGTGAAGTCGTTTAAATAGGGTACAAACCCCTGAAACTTAGGGTTTCATCCAACAGCGGCGACTCGCCGAGTCCAGGATATGGACTCGTCGAGTCGCCAACTTAAAACGTGACCTGGGTCACGTCTCTACTCGGCGAGTCGGACCTATGACTCGCCGAGTCCTAGGCTAAAATAGGCAATATTCGAATAAGATTTACATACCAGAAACCAGGTGCTACAAATCTCCCCCACTTATTTTAGACTTCGTCCTCGAAGTCTGTTGCTCGATCCTGAAACAGCTCGGGGTAATGCTCCATCATCTCGTCCATCGGCTCCCAAGTCCATTCCGAACCCTTGCAGTGCTGCCATTGCACCTTCACTAACTCCACTCTCTTGTTCCTCAAATCCCTCGACTTCCTATCGAGGATTGCGACTGGGCGCTCAATGTAATTCAGGCTGTCATCAACCTGAATATCCTCCAAAGGCACTACTGTTGAATCATCCACTAAGCACTTCCGCAACTGAGAAACATGGAAAGTGCTGTGGATCTGGCTGAGCTCGGCTGGTAGATCCAACCTGTACGCCACCTTGCCCACCCGGGCTACGACCCTGAACAGTCCGATGAATCGCGGGCCCAACTTGCCCCGCTTCCTGAATCGAATGAAGCCTTTCCAAGGCGACACCTTCAGGAGAACCATATCACCGACTTGGAACTCCAAATCAGATCGACGCTTGTCGACATAACTTTTCTGCCGACTCTGAGTAGTTTGAAGCCTGCCTGGACCTGCTGGATCCTCTCAATCGTCCTGAGCACCACTTCGGTGCTCCCCATGACCCTTTGGCCAACTTCACCCCAGCATATCGGGGTCCTACACCTCCTTCCGTACAACATCTCGAAGGGAGGGCAGTCGATACTCGCGTGATAGCTGTTGTTGTAGGCGAACTCGGACAGGGGAAGATAGGTATCCCAGCTACCACCGAAGTCTAGCACGCACGCCCGCAGCATATCCTCCAGAGTCTGGATGGTCCGCTCGCTCTGGCCATCCGTCTGCGGGTGAAAGGCAGTGCTAAAATGCAGACGAGTGCCCAACTCGTCATGGAATTTCTTCCAAAATCTTGAAGTAAAACGTACATCCCTGTCCGAGATCACCGATACTGGCACCCCATGCCGTGCCACAATCTCCCTGATATAGATGTCGGCCAATTTTTCGGTCGATATGCTCTCCTGAATCGGAATAAAGTGAGCACTCTTGGTCAATCTATCCACGATGACCCAAATCGAATCCACTCCACGTGCGGTCCTGGGAAGCTTCGTGATAAAATCCATCGTGATATCTTCCCATTTCCACAGTGGAATATCCAACGACTGCATCTTGCCATGTGGTCTCTGATATTCGGCCTTGACCTTCCTGCAGGTCAAACACCGCTCGACGTACCATGCCACATCCCGCTTCATGCAGGGCCACCAGTAATCCAGATGAAGATCCCTATACATCTTCGTCGCCCCGGGATGAATAGAGAATCGGGACTCGTGCGCCTCCTCCATTAAAATCTGGCGCACGCCTCCGTGATACGGCACCTACACCCTATAGTGTAGTGTCAATAGTCCTCGGCTATCATAATCAAAGGAGGAAACCTGACCCACCACGCACTCGCTCTTCCGATGCTCCTCCTTGATAGCCTCCTGTTGAGCCTCCCAAATCTGCTCCAACAGGGGAGTCACCATGGTCATCCTCAAGCAGACGTCCCTGATCGGCGCCGCCTTGCGGCTAAGCGCATCGGCCACCACATTGGCCTTCCCCGGGTGGTAAAGGATCTCGCAATCATAATCCTTCACCACATCCAACCACCAACGCTGCCTCATGTTCAGATTCAGCTGGTCCATGAGGTACCTCAAACTCTTATGGTTCGTGTAGATGGTACACCGAACCCCGTAGAGGTAATGTCGCCAAATCTTGAGAGCAAAGACCACCGCCCCCAACTCCAAATCGTGCATCGGGTAGTTCGCCTCGTGAGGCTTGAGCTGCCTCGAAGCGTAGGCAATGACATGCCCCCTCTGCATCAGTACCGCGCCCAACCCAGAAACGGACGCATCACAATAGACCACAAAATCCTCTACGCCCACTGGCAGGGCCAAGATCGGCGCCTCACACAATCTCTGTCTCAGCGTCTCAAATGCAGCCTGCTGCTCGGATCCCCACCGAAAGACCACGGCTTTCTTCGTCAGCCGCGTCAGGGGTACGGCTATCTTGGAGAAATCCTGGATAAATCTCCGAATGTAGCCCGCCAATCCCAGGAAACTCTGAATCTCAGATGGAGACTTCGGGACCTCCCATCTCATCACGGCCTCAACCTTGGCCGGATCAACCAGAATCACGTTCTGGTTGACGAGGTGTCCCAGAAATTGCACCTCGCGCAACCAAAACTCACACTTGGAGAACTTGGCATACAAGCTCTCCCTCCTCAGGGTCTCCAATACCTCTCTCAGATGCTCTTCGTGTTCCTCCCGAGTCTTGGAATAAACCAAGATATCATCGATAAAGACTATCACAAACCGATCCAGCATCGGTCTGCATACGTGGTTCATGAGGTCCATGAACGCGGCAGGAGCATTGGTGAGCCCAAACGGCATCACCACGAACTCATAATGACCATAGCACGTCCGAAACGCGGTCTTCTGCATATCCTCCTCCCTGACCCTCATCTGATGAGAACCCGAATGCAAATCAATCTTGGACAACCAAGATGCTCCCTGAAGCTGGTCAAATAGGTCATCAATCCTCGGAAGCGGGTAACGGTTCTTCACCGTTACCTTGTTCAGCTCCCGATAATCTATACACATCCGATGCGACCCGTCCTTCTTCTTTACAAACAGATGCGGGGCTCCCCAGGGTGAACTGCTCGGATGAATAAATCCCTTGTCTAGCAGCTCCTGCAGCTGCGTAGACAACTCCTGCATCTCGGGAGGGGCCAACCGATTCGACGCCTTGGCTATCGGAGCCGCGCCAGGGACAAGGTCAATCCTGAACTCCACCTGTCGCTCCGGAGGTATCCCAGGAAGCTCCTCTAGGAAAACATCTGCAAAGTCTCGGACTACCGGAACCTCGTTCACTGTCGCCTTACCCGCCTCCCGGGTATCCATCACATATGCGACATATCTTGCGCATCCCTACTGAAGGTAGCGCCCAGCCCTCGCAGCTGAACATACAGTGGGTCCACACTGAGGCCTCTCTCCATGAATCACTAACTCTCCCCCGATTGGGGTCCTGACCCGTACTAGCTATTGCGCGCAATCTATCACCGCCCCATTAGGGCTCAGCCAATCCATGCCTATAATCACCTTGTTCCCACGCAACGGAATGGGAACCAAATCTACCATATAGCGCTCCTCAAACAAACACAGCACGCAATCTCGAAATATCATCGATGCTCGTACCGATCGATCGTCAGCGATCTCCACTTCCAAATGGCAATCTAACTCGCCCGATGACTCATGAAACTTCTTGCTAAGTGCAAGGGAAACGAATGATCGGGATGCACCTGAATCAAATAACACTTGAACTGGGAGGCCATTCACATGGAACGATCCTAATGCATACATATACATATAGAGCACATATCAATAACATAACATCATAAAAAATAAGATAGAGGGAAAGAATCATACCCATCACCACATCGGGTGCGGCGCGTGCCTCCTCGGCAGTCAACTGAAATGCCCGGCTCCTCACCACTGGAGCCTCTGCCTTGCCCCGCCAACCATCCGTGATCCGTAGGGTCGCTGGAGCTGGCGCCTTCACTGGCGCTGCAACTGTCAACTGGGGGCAATTGGCCTTCTTGTGGCCCCTCTGGTTGCAGTGAAAACACATCAACTCTGATGTCTGAATAGCTGAAACTGGAGTAGTACAATCCCTGCTAAAGTGCCCTGTCTTGCCGCACTTGTAGCAGCCTCCTGATCCCATCCTACATGCCCCCACGTGCGTCCTGTCGCATTTCCCGCAGCGGCTCGGTCCTGACTGGCCTTTCGGCCTATCTGATCCCTTGGGCTTCTTCCCCGAAGCCCCTCCTACCTGACCCTCCTCTAGTTTCCGTTTCTGGATGTGCTCCAAATCTATCTCCCTCTCCCTAGCCCTGGCAATCATGGAGTCCAGGGTAGGGCAAGCCGAAAAGCTAACATGCTCCCGGATGTCAGCTCATAGCATATCATGGTAACGAGTCCTCCTCATGTCCTCGTCACCAGCATACTGGGGCACCAATAAAGCCCTCTCCCGGAACTTGGCGGTGATCTCCGCCACAGTCCCCGTCGTCTGCCTCATGGTAAGAAACTCTCTGGCCAGCTGCTGAAGCTCGATAGCCGGCGCAAACTCTGCCCTGAACCTGGTCACAAAGTCCGACCAGGTCATTGCCTCAATAGCTGAGGCTCCCAACGAGTCACCCACTGACTCCCACCAATCCCGGGCTCGGTCCCGTAAACACCCCGCTGCGTATCTCACCTTCAACCCCTCGGGGCAGAAGCTAGTCAACTGGGCAGACTCGATATCTGCAATCCATCGCCTGGCGACAATGGGGTCTTTCACCCCATGGAAATCCGGCGCACCACTGCCCCTGAAGTCCTTGAAGGATAGTGTGCGAGATCCTGACTGGCTAGAGGCCATATCGCTCCTGAATGCCCGTAGGTGATCCTCCATCAACCCCATGATCCCTTCCTTGATCAACCCGAAGAGAATGGGGGTCGACTCAAGGATGCCCCTGGTGATCTCTGACGCGATGAACTCACGTAGCCTCTCATCAATCGGCTCGGAGCCTGATCCCGAACCTGACCCCTCTCCTGAAACCGCCGTCTGCCGGTCTCGATCGAAGTACCACCATTTTGCAATACATCACAACAATCATTAGTGATACTGCTACTTCCTGAGGGATCACAACTACTTACAGGTTCCCTGGTATTATCTTGGCCTTCCTTGGTTCGGGTACGGATCCTCTGCTTTCAGTAGTACGGGCCCATACTACCTTCCACATCTATCCATACCTTCTCCAAGGAATGCCTCGACTCCACCAGATCCCCTTCACTACTGTTGATCACAGCTATACTCATCCTAGGCTTGCCCTAGGGAGATCTCTAATTCTACTCTAACCAGTCCTCAGCTGCTGCAGGCCTCACTGTAATGCCAATTGGCCATTACCCGAATACCATCACATGTGACGAGTCTCAGATAATCCTTCGAGTACCCGACTCGTCCCTACAACGGTTGGACTCAAACAAGAGCTGCGCAGTAGGATCAAATTCGGCACTCTAAGATTATTTAATCCTGATTAGATGTGACGTGACGCATTCGCCTAATGGCTAACTCCCATTATTCAGAGTCCCACGAAGCACGAAGCAAGTAGCATTCAGACAAGGGTAACAATCTCAATTAACTCTATCCACTTTCAGGAACTGAGCTAGCATATAGTGCTAAGCTCATACTACCAGGCATAACCTAATCAGGCTATCCTACTTACTGTCTACTCAATAACTAGCACGCAATTTTCTCATACAACTGAAACACAAATAGTAGGCACATAAGGCATCACTCCTAGATCCTTAGTCCTATTCTAGCATGCGGTTCTAAAAAAGCTGATAAACATAACATAAACTTGTATGGGTACTATGGGGAATACTTACTTGAGCTCGGCCGGTCGCGCACATCACACACTTCGTTCTTTCTCAAAAATCTTTTATAAATTTTAGAAAACATTTTCTTTTAGAAAATCTTTCAATCCCTCGATATGAGTTCAGACACTCCCGAAGACGTGTCCGAATCCCTCAAACTAGGGCTCTGATACCAACTTGTAACGACCCAATTTTCACATCCAATTTTTTTTTTTAAAAACGTTACTTTATTAATAACTAAAACATCGTTTGATCAACCATAATATAAACTGAACCATGTCTGAAAACCAAAACATACAACTAATCAGAATATCAGAGTATCAATCCCAGAAAAGCTAGTAAATGCGGAAACCGGAGAGTGTGTGTGTGACAGGCTGCTACCGCGCCGGCTCCTTTCCCCTAGTTGAGGATCCCCCATAATACCCCATACCATGCATACATATAAAAAACAATGTTCAGCTAGGAGTTACGGGCCCTGCCCACACTCGGGAAGATACGGGCTCTGCCCACACTTCGTTAGCCGGGAGATACGGGCCTCGCCCACACTTATGAAGATACGGGCCCTGCCCACATTTCGCTATCGGGGAGATACGAGCCTAGCCCACACTCCAACCTCGGAGAGATACAGGCCCTGCCCACACTCAACCGCTAACCCATAACATACAAGTATCCCGCAGACAACAAGTATAAGCAACTCTATCATATTAACACATATTTCATACTTGACTAAACCCAGAGGTACGGGCTCGACCCACACTCTAGTACTAACATCTCGTCTACGCGGGACGGCCTTGGTTCCTTAGACCCATTCCTACTGGAAAGGAAACTCACCTCGAAATAGCTGCTGGTCTGTGTGGGAATTGATCACCTACTACTGCTGCTGCTGCTCCGGAAACTCCCCGGCTGTAAATCCCACAATATACTTAATCATACACTGCTAACTGTCCTTTGGATAAAAAGACCATTTTACCCCTGGTCTAGCCCTAAGTCAAATCAGAGTCAACTTTTGGTTGACCCGACTCGCCGAGTTGGCTCTCCAACTCGCCGAGTCCCTGTCCAGACAATTTTCCTGGGTCCCTGATTCTACTCGTCGAGTTAGGCTATGACTCGACGAGTTCATCTCCTAAACCGACATTCAACCCCTTCATCCTACTCGCCGAGTTGTATGAGCAACTCGTCGAGTTCATCTTCATCCGAAGAACACTTATGCTAAGACTCGTAGAGTTGTATGAACAACTTGCCGAGTCTGTTCTTGATCTATGAAGATTGCCTTGGACTCGCCGAGTCAGGGCATTGACTCGCTGAGTCCTAACATGGGTGAGTTCAGCTCCCAACTCACCGAGTCACCCCCTGTGACTCACGGCTCAAACTCGATACATCATAAAGGGACCAATTCGGTGACTCGCGACCAGACTCGCCGAGTCACATATACGACTCGCCGAGTCGCCGCCATGCATCCACCATATACACCGATTTGCTCGATTCCAGTCCATGCCATTCATAGATCTGGACTTCTAGGACACAAATCACACGTAAAGTTTCCAACATTACGTGTGGATATTCACCAATATGGATTTTAAGGCTCAAAATGCCTTAAAAGGGTAGATCTAGGGCTAACAAGCAACATGGGACCATAAAGCTAACAGATCTGAGCTCCTGGAGCTCAATCTTGCCTAGATCCAGAGGCCAAACATCTTATTACGACATATAATGCACATACAAGCTTGGGGATTTGACCAAGAAAGACCCAAATGAAGTTTTAAGCATAGAATCATGGAGAAAACGGGTTATACCTCAAGGGAACTGCTGGAAGAACACAATAGTTGCCTGGATGGCTTCCCTTCTTGTGGATCTACTTCCTTCCTCCTTCAAAACCTTCAAAAACACACACAATAGCCTCAAACTCTCATGGAACAGCTTAGAACGAGGGATACAGGGCTCTAAGGGTGAATGAGGGCTGGCTTGGGGCAGTTAAGTCGTTTAAATAGGGTGCAAACCCCTGAAACTTAGGGTTTCATCCAATAGCGGCGACTTTCCGAGTCCAGGATATGGACTCACCGAGTCGCCAACTTAAAACGTGACCTGGGTCACGTCTCTACTTGGCGAGTCGGACCTATGACTCGCCGAGTCCAAGGCTAAAATAGGCAATATTCGAATAAGATTTACATACCAGAAACCAGGTGCTACAGCTAATCTACAGCTCCAATTGGGATTACATCGGAAATTCTATAAACTAGATTTGATTTCCTAGAACTTCTTAAGAGAGGAGCATCTTCCAATTCTTCCCGAATTAGAAGCTATAGCTCTCGCAAAATGGGGAAAAGTTGTTGTGCATAATTCTTACATTCACCAAAAATCACTATATGATTCAAGACTTTAGGTAAATGATTGTAGTTGCTCAATTTTACACACAAGATGATTGAATGGTAGTATTAAGACATCAATTATGTACTTTTATTAGAATATCAAACAGATGACACAAAAACATTGAGAGTAGAATGCCTAAACATATAGACGAACGTTTAGAACAAAGTTCAAGATTTTGACCCGCAACAGCCACCTGTTCAAAGCCATTTTAACACCACCAATGACTGCAAATTATACAATATTATTGTATATTCAAGTATTTTATACTTTTATATTTCCAGAAAGTACTTTTAAAAGTCCAAATGATTTTTCTACAATTTTATATGATATTTAGAAAGCAGTTTATCTGTACAGCTAATTTCCGACCAATCAGTGAAAAAGGCAATTTAGGTTGAAGGCAACAACAAGTCTTGGAAAAATTCATGGACAAACTAGACTCGAATTTAAAACTTTGAGAATATACGGATCATTAATCCGACTTCTAATGATTTTTCTAGATTTTTTGAAAACAGGGACAGATTGGTAATTTTTGTTGAATTTCCCTGCAATGCATTTTAAGGGTTAATTGACAACTTAACCCATTAAGCCACAACCAAAACCAACTAGAAAGTTGTAAATCGAGGTCTTAACAGTAGCAACATCTCAATAAGTTAAAATAATAATTTTAATCTCAAGCCATGATTCAAAGTACATTGCTTATATGAGAAAAATAAGGTACTTTGCTAATAGAGAAAACACCACTAGGGCTTGAGTTTTCTCCACCATTAAGCCTCACATTAAGACCTTTTAAGGACTCTTTTGAGGACCTTTTGGGTGGTTCAAAACAAGTTCTTAGATGAGGAAATTAATCACACGAATCTAAAAGAATGAAGATAACAAAAACATGAACTTGAACAAGGAAATCACTCAAGGTGTTCATAAGAAATTTTGACAGTAATTAAGCCATCAAAAACACCCTACACCAATGGAATAAAACCATATGAACTTTCAAAGGTTGCTAGGAAGAAAAAGATGAGATTGTAATCATAAAAAAGGAAGAGAATTGATAACCCTAATATTCAATTGACAAGGAATTTGACATATGAACACAACAAAAGAGATTAGAAGAGAATTTTTTTCCACAATTAGCCAAGAATCGCAGCCTTCTTCCCTCTAGGATCGATCAAGCAAATCCTTCTCTCTTCTTCCTCCTTGCTCGGCTCGACTTTTCTTCCCCTCCAAGCCGCTCATGCTTTTTTTTCTTTTCTTCTTGGCCTTCAACCGACGACACACACAATGAAGGAAGAAGTAGTGATCGTTTTTTTTGTTCTTCTTATGTATTCACGTGAATGGATGGACACAAGGAGAAGGATCGATCCTTCTCCTTGGGGGTTACTCCAAATTTTGCCATCTAGCCCCTTAATTCTCCATATTGTACCCCTTTTACACTAACCCTAGTATTCTTGACAAATTAGATTCCTATAAATGACACCTTAGCACCTAAACTCATAATAAACCCTAAAATGAATTATTTTTACCCTAATCATTCCATAAATCAATTTCATTAATTTACACATTTCATGTGATTAATTCTTTTTGATATTAAATAAAACTATTTTTAGTTAATTTATTCCCTTTTAACCTCATAAAACTAAAATATTTTGCATGAATAGTTCTTTGAGTAACGGAACAACTAACATTGTTTACGATAGGATTTTTGGGTCGTTACTGTTCTCCCCTCCTTAAAAAGATTTCGTCCTCGGAATCTCTATATCTATGCTTCTTATTATTCCTATGTCGCCTCTTTGTGTTATACTCCAACATGAATCAATGTCAATGTAAAAGTGTTTTCACCAACAGAGATATCACACCAATCAAACTTTTCATGTATTATGACTAAATCAAACATAGCCACATCAATATCTACATCGTAACTAATGGAGTCCGAGACACACCATAAATGACTACATAAATGCAATGATACAAACTAGTTACTAAAACTAGCATCAATGTGACATCCCCAAAATCTCGGCCAGAAAAGACCGATTTTCATTTATGCTTTTAAAATAATTTTAGAGTAAATCCTTTTTATTTGAAAGAGTTGCGGAATTTGTTCCCAAAAACAAAGTATGATAAAATAATATTTATCAAAGTATTTCATAAAGAAATGTATTTTCATTATATAATCAAAACTCAGGATGTTATGGTCCGATACAGACCATAAAGCATAAACGATAACATTACAAGTTATTCAATAAATATATACATATACAGACTTGTAAACAAAACAACTTGATGATTCATCCATCTTATGCCCTTGCGCCACTTCCTGTAATACAAATAAACTGAGTGGGTCAGGCTTTGGAGCTTGGTGAACATATAGGTTTTTCAACCCACAATAAATAATTAAATTAATTTTCATCAACCAACAATAACCCAATTACCCATTCCCGTTATTCTCACTTTACGTCCCTAAAATAACTAACACAAGGGACCTAGTCTAAGAATATTTCATCGAGGCGACAACACATGCATTCGGGAGTTTCTCGGCAATATATGTCAAATAAGGCAACCATGAGAGCGATGGAGTACAACGAATAACCAACCAAGTTCATTAACACCTACAGGTGGCGAACCTGCTAGTGTTTCACACGACTATCTAGAAAAGTATGTGGTCGTCATCTAAACTCCGCTAGCTGACTGAATAAAAAACAACATCGAGGCCTCTCATCTGTTTATCACACAACTATCTACCCATGTTCTATCCGACATATTAGTAGATAAATATATATATATATATATATATATATATATATATATATATATTTATACATAGTTAGAACCTGTATAGTATTCTCATTCAATACATATTCCAAACAACAGATGAGACACATACACATAACACGTATTTCATAGAGAATAAATCATATCTATGAGATAGAAGAAAGTGAATATATATTCACACATATAACAACAAAATATACACATAACACGTATTTTGTATAAAATACTTTATAATTATGCGTTAGAAGAAAGTAACCACATACTCACCTGATCAGAAGATGATCGGACAGCACTACAGCTTGTAGAAGTAGTATTCTTCGGAAGATTTGGAAGATCTTCACAAAAACCGGACTCCTTACGGGCAGAGCTTCGACTTGGGAATTGCACTTCTCGGGATCTTCGGGTCTTCGGAACTTGCTTTGGGGCTTGGGAATAATACCGAGGCTTCGGGTTATAAACGGCATGCAAATCGAGGCAAAAACTAGAGAGAAAGGAAGAATTTGGCAAAAGAATAAGGCTGCCCTCGCATGCCCTTTTATAGGAGGCTGAGGCGTTGTAGTACGCTGGGCGTACTCCCCTTACGTGGGGCGTACTCCTCCGAAGTGGTCACTGCTTGCATCATCGGAGCTTCGTCATCATCGGTTACGAACCCGGAGCACTCGAGTGGTACGCTGGGCGTACATCACTATGGTGGGCGTAATGTTGATCGGAACGGTGACTCCTCCCCCCTTCGGATATCATCCGATATATATATACATATATATATATATATATATATATATATATATATATATAATAATAATAATAATAATAATAATAATAATAATAATAATAATAATAATAATAATAATAATAATAATAGTAATAATAATAATAATAATAATAATAATAATAATAATAATAATAATAATAATAAAATTTGAAAATTCATATCTTCTTCATACGAACTCTATTTTTGACATTCTTTATATCCACATGTAGGTGAGACTACGCTCCACAATTTTCGTTTAGACTTCGTCGGCTAATTTTGACTTTATTTTTATTATTTATTTTTCGTAGGGCGGGACAGGAAAACTCCGTTATAAATTCATAACTTCTTCATGAGACGCCCGTTTTCGCCTATCTTTTTATCGTTTCACTACCATCGACGAGATCTTAGATTCTCATTTAGATTGTTTTGGCTAAAATCCGCTCGGTCTCAAATCGAGTATTCGGGCTACATACTGCTAAGTTGAAACTTCGAAAAATCATAACTTTCTTATACGAAGTCAGATTTGAGCATTCTTTTTATGCACACTCTTGATTTAACGAACTCTACGATTTTCGTTAAGATCACTAAGGCTAAATATTGCTCTAACGTAAAGTTCACTTTTTACGTCATTCAGCGTTGTCGATTCTGTCGCGAAACATCGACAAGTCATAAGTTCTTCGTTATAACTCGGATTTCGGCATTCTTTATGTCTTCGGAATCCTTTTTTCGACCACTATATCTTTATGCAAAGATATCGAGCTTATCTCACACTTCAAATTTGACGCTTATTTTATTCTTAATTCATTAAATTATAATAATTAAGAAAATAAACACATAATTCACATAATATTCAAATATTTCATCATTAATACTTCAAAAAGAGTTACAAGGGTTAACGTAGACTTTTACATCAATGATAATGCCTAGCCTGGAAACGTGGGCGTTACAATCAAATAACACAAAAGCACAGATAACACATAAACATGTACAAAATTAACTAAGAGGGTTCCCAAAAATTACCTCATCGGTTGTCATATTGAAAGCAAGAGCTTTCACCTTTGGTGCTTCATCTTTCTTCTCACCAGCTCCCATCTGGACCTCGGGGTTGGGACATTGCGTATTGATATGTCCCATTTGGCGACAATTGTAGCACATAGGTTCAACACTCTTATAATCTTCATAACGGTGTCGCACCTTACCACATCGCTTGCAACTCTTGGTACTGCTACTACATGGACCTACATCAGAAGAGTGACACTTCTTACAAAATGTTGATGTTTCACCCTTCTTTTGAAATTTCTGCTTTTAGAGGACCCCGATTGACCCTCCCACTTACGTTTTTCCCCGTTCATCGTTGTGGTACGATCCCAAATAGCTATATCGTTCTCTATCTTGCGGGCCTCATCCATGGGCTCGACCAAAGTGGTCTTTAATCTCACAATTGCACGGTACTTAAATGGTAACCCTTCAACATAGTGACAAATCAACTTCTCCTCGGTCAGTCAGTAATCAGTAGCGAACTGTGACTTCTCAGTAAAGGTGGTGTTATACTTAGCATTCGTCATGCTACCTTTCTAAAGATTCAAAAACTCCTGTTGCGTCTGTTGTACGCTACCATCACTGCAGAAATGATCTTTCACCTTCTTACTAAGAATTTCCCAAGTCATAGCCCTCCGAGTGACCTTAGTGAGTCGTACATCAATAGTGTCCCACCACTCGAGTGCTTCCTTGTCGAATGTTAGCACCGCATAATTCATATTCTGGTCCTCAGTAAATTCACCAGATTGGAAGGTTTGGTCCATCTTCCTAATCCAACGAAGGCATGCCACAACACTCTCGCCTCCCTCAAAGGTAGGCAGCTTACAGTTAATGAAGGTTCTGAATGAACTTCCTCGGCCTCTGACAGCTCCAACGACCTCCTGCCTTGGCACGGAACGACTATGTGCTTCGTTATCAAATGATTGATCTCCACCCTCGTTCTCGCCCTCAGGTGGCAATAGACCAGCGACATGCATCTCCTGTCGCATCTGCTCTAACGCCTTATCCCACTCCTGGAACTGCTCCTGAAGGTCAGCAATGATGGTGGCACTTACAGTGCTGCGTGCGCTCTGTGACGGTTGGGCTCGTGGCTGGAAGTTAATGGGCAGGGTCGAAAACATGAACGGCGGTGTCCCAGGAGTGCGATTATTTTGGCTGCCACCCGTTCCTCCAGCATTCACATTCTCCATAGCGTTCGACATTATCCTAATTTATAAAGAGTTTCATTTTTATTAGGAATGGAAACTTGATAAGCAATTATCCTACAATGCTCAACACACACCCTTCCCCCCTCAAGTACCTAAAGGTCCTAAATGAGCCAACTAAGCTGCGAGTCTGAACACTGGCATCTGTATTCAGTTCACTCCTAGCATGGCTCTGATACTAATTTGTAACATCGTGAATTTTACCATAAATTTCTTTTAAACATTTATTTAACAGAATACGTTAGCAGAAGTCTCAGTTTTTTTTATTCAAAACATTCTTGAAACCACAATGTTACTTCAAAAATTCAAACATAATTCCAAACCATTTAAAATGTAAACAATAGTACTTTAAAGTAAATAATCAAAAATGTGTCAAAGAGTGGTATCGTAAATATAAATTTACTACCCATAAGAACCCCTCTCACCAAGGCCAATCTTCTAAACTGCCTACACCAATCATATAACACAAAAGAGAAATGATACAAGTATCAGCCCCTACTGAGTGCATTCAAAATGTTGCACATAAAACATACAAACCCCAAATGGGTCAATCATTCATTTTATGATGAAGCATAAAAATAATAGACAAATACCACTTAGAAAACAATCGCATATCATAATTATTCAACCGCATACATACATATATGTTTAATCATAATTCTACCACATAACATATATGCTCAACCAAATACCACATAAGCAACCACATAACATATAAATTATCACATTTCATATTTAAGCAACCTTTAATTGTTCAACCTTTTATTAATAACCAACCTTTGTTATATCTTCAACCTTTTATTATGTAACCAACCTTTTGTTACATGTTCATCCTTTTATTAATAACCAACGTTGGTTATATATTCAACCTTTTAATATGCAACCAACCGTTTGTTACATGTTCAACATTTTATTATATCTATCCAACCGATTGATAGAAATGTGTCTCTTAGTGCAACCTAACCAAAGAAAAACACTCCGTTTACTACTTGTGTGCATGGCCAGCCGAATGCTCTAAGTGGCTCATGACTTCCACCCGAAACACCAACCACATGACTCCACTTTCGCTACTCCGACTTGCAAAGTACAAGTACCCCACGGTGTTGTTCAGGATCGGTACAAACGGTGCCAATTCCAACGATACACCTCCCGATTCGCACGTGATGTTTGTGTTGGCCGCGAACGAGGGACCAACATCACTCCAGCCCACGAACACTAAAGTGCCCGCAAACCATGTGTCACATGGTCATCTAGAAAGACCAGCAACTAATCACCATTGTGGCTATATCTCTTCCTATAGGTACTCTTTCAACCTAGTAGGCACCCTCAATGATCCGGATAAGGTTTTAGGCAAAGATCATCAAACTACCCAAACTCACTACGTATAACCCCGCAATGTCATTTGTACATTAAGTAAAGCATTTAGTGCATACCATATAAATGTGTATTAAACATGCAATGTATTCATAACCAACACATCAAAACATAACCATACATCATATTTCAAGTAACTTAAGCTAGCATCTCGTATACATCGAGGACATCAAAGTGTAAGCAACATAGCAATTAGGTCATATCATGGAATTAGCACAAAGCGTATTTTAGCATCACATATATCATATCATCAGCAAGCACAGGTAATGACATGGTCATCCTAAAGTGAATCAAATCATCATCTACGGATTGCACGTTTCAATAATGCAACCTTAGTGAGTTAAAACTAAGAACTCACCTTAAGTCTTGAACTTACTTGAAGTTCTCAAGGCTCTACCTAAACACCACACATAACATTCAATTAACAAACAAAGTATATGTTTCAAAAATACAACTTTATTCTAACTTTTGTATTAATTTTTATATTATCGCTGCCCGACCCCCGTTCAGTGTTTTAGTTATAAACAGGGCCGCCCCAAGACGATTTGAGGCCCGTGGCAAAAACAAAAAATGAGGCCCTTTAAAAATTAATAATCACAAACGATAATACAACGATGTCAATGGAGACGGGTATCGGAGGACTTGTTATTACACCATATATATATATATATATATATATATATATATATATATATATATATATATATATATATATATATATATATATATATATATATATAGGGCTGTAAACGAACCAAACGAACACGAACAAGGTCTTGTTAATGTTCGTTCGTTTAAATTAGCTGAACAACAAACGAATACGAACGGATAAACGAACGAGATTTTCTTGTTCATGTTCGATCGTTTAACAAATTACTTTGTTCATGTTCGTTCATTTATGTTCGTGAACATGCTAAACGAACAAAGATTAAAAAAAAAAAAAAAAAAACACAATTAAACATATATGAACATAAACGAACATATAATATAGCAAAATAATAAAACATAATTGAATATAGATGAATATATAAATAAACTTAAACGAATGAACATAAACGAACATAAATGAACATCATAAACGAACGTTCACGAACATAAATGAACGAACGAGACCATTGTTCATGTTCGTTCATTTATTAAATAAACGAACATAAACGAACTTCCAGCCGAACGTTCAGTTCGTTTACAGTCCTATATATATATATATATATATATATATATATATATATATATATATATATATATATATATATATATATATATATAATAACATATTATGTTTAAAGAATATGAGTTAAAAAAACCAAACAATCTAACAAACGAACCATTTTGAAAAACGGTCACTTTGATATTTGGAAACAAATAAAAATGAGTATTTGAAAAAAAAAAAAAAAAAAAAAAAATTCTTACCTTGATGAAAACTATAAAAAAAACTAAATTTGAAGAATAACCCGTCTTATCGGTAAGTTATTATGATTTCTATTAACAAACCTACAAATAATTGTTATTATATATATATATATATATATATATATATATATATATATATATATATATATATATATATATATATATATATATATATATATATATATATATATATATATATATATATATATATATATATATATATATGAAAAGATGGTGCAAAAAAAAATATTGCATATATAAAAGTTATGATTGATAATTGGCCTAAAAACACCAAAGATTTAAATGAAATATATAGTTGGGTTGTTTTGTCAAAATCAAGAAGAGTTAAAAAGAACATTTCTATTATTTGGTTGTTTTATTTATAATACCAAAAAATATAAGGGTGATATTTTGTAATTTGGATTTGAATTCATTAAAGTCAAGGAAATACGAATTAAAACGTAAGTTCTTTAAAGTATTAAAAAATATTTAAAAAAAGAATTATAAAAACACTCTATGATCATTATAAAAAAAGGCGCCCAATTGAATAATAAAAGATGTAAGAAATAGAGACAATGCATGCGAGCAAATTAAAAAAGTTGATTTAACAGATTAGATTCGAACCGACACCAATTAAAAGTGAAACGTCTAAAATAACAGCTCATAACCATCTCAACAGCCAAAACTTTCGTAAATAATTTTATAAAATGTATATATATAATATGAAAAGAAATTAATTTTGGGGCCCTAATCATTGTGAGGCCCAGGGCCGTCGCCCAGCTTGCCCGCCCTATTGGGCCGCCCCTGGTTATAAAGCCTAATCTACAGCTCCAATTGGGATTACATCAGACATTCTAGAAACTAGATTCGATTTCCTAGAACTTCATGAGATAGGAGCATCTTGCAATTTTGCCCGGATTAGCTGCTATATCTCTCACAAGATGGGGAAAAGTTGTGCAGAATTCAAACATTCACCAAAAATCACTATATGATTCAAGACTTTAGGTAAATGATTATAGTTGCTGAAGTTTACACAAAAGGTGATTGAATGGTAGTATTAAAACATCAATTATGTACTTTTATTAGAATATCAAACAGATTGACACAAAAACATTGAGAGTAGAATGCCTAAACATATAGACGAACGTTTAGAACAAAGTTCAAGATTTTGACCCGTAGTAGCCACCTATTCGAAGTTGTTTTAACACCACGAATGATGGCAAATTAAACAATATTTTTGTAGATACAAGTATTTTATACTTTTATCTTTTCATAAAGTACTTTTAAAAGTCCAAACGATTTTTCTACAATTTTATATGATTTTTAGAAAATAGTCTATCCGTACAGCTAATTTCCAACCAGTCAGTGAAAAAGGTGATTTTCACCTAAGTTGGAGGCAACAAAAAGTCTTGGAAAAATTCATGGACAAACTATAATCAAATTTCAAACTTTAAGAATTTACGGATCATTAATCCGACTTCTAATGATTTTTCTAGATTTTTTGAAAACGGGGACAGGTTGGTAATTTTTGCTGAATTTTCCAGCAATGCATTTTAAGGGTTAAGTTGTCACTTAACCCATTAAGCCACAACCAAAACCAACTAGAAAGTTGTAAATCGAGGTCTTAACATTAGCAACATGTCAATAAGTTAAAATAACAATTTCAATCTCAAGCCATGATTCAAAGTACATTGCTTATATGAGAAAAATAAGGTACTTGGCTAATAGAGAAAACACCACTAGGGCTTGAGTTTTCTCCACCATTAAGTCTCACATTAAGACCTTTTAGGGACTTTTTTGAGGACCTTATGGATGGTTCAAAACAAGGTCTTAGATGAAGGAAATTAATCACACGAATCTAGAAGAATGAAGATAACAAAAACATGAACTTAAACAAGGAAATCACTCAAGGTGTTCATAAGAAATTTTGACAACAATTAAGCCATCCCAAACACCCTACACTAATGGAATAAAACCATATGAACTTTCAAAGGTTTCTAGGAAGAAGAAGATGAGATTGTAATAATAAAAAGAAAGAGAATTGACAACCCTAATATTCAATTGACAAGGAATTTGACATATGAACACAACAAAAGAGATTAGAAGAGAATTTTTCCACAATTAGCCAAGAATCGCAGCCTTCTTCCCTCTAGGATCGATCAAGAAAATCCTTCTCTCTTCTTCCTCCTTGCTCGGCTCGACTTTTCTTCCCCTCAAAGCCGCTCTCGTTTTTTTTTTCTTTTCTGCTTGGCCTTCAACCGGCGACACACACAATGAAGGAAGAAGTAGTGATCGTTTTTTTTTCTTCTTCTTATGTATTCTCGTGAATGGATGGACACAAGGAGAAGGATCGATCCTTCTCCTTCGGGGTTACTCCAAATTTTGCCATGTAGCCCCTTAATTCTCCATATTGTACTCCTTTTACACTAACCCTAGTATTCTTGAAATATTAGATTTCTATAAATGACACCTTAGCCCCTCAACTCATAATAAACCCTAAAATGAATTATTTTTACCCTACTAATTCCGTAAATCAATTTCATTAATTTACACATTTCTTGTGATTAATTCTTTTTTATATTAAATAATACTGTTTTTAGTTAATTTGTTCCCTTTTAATCTCATAAAACTAGGGATAATTTCATATATACCCCTCTTAAACTTCAAAATATCATATTTGCCCAACTTAATTTCTCAATATCATATTTACCCATCATAAACCTTCAAAATATCATATTTGCCCAAATCCTCTTTTATAATATTTTTAATATTTTATAATTATTCTTTATACCTTAGAATTATTATAATAATTAAAAATATTAACCATATTATCCATACGTCTATGATAATGGAATGTGAACTTCTAAATTGTTGGAATGTCGCCCTCTTGACAAACAAATAAAAATTCATCTTCAACCCTCTATCTAGAATACATATTTTGATTGTCTAGTTTTTGTTGTTGTTGATTATTATCATGTTGTAGATAGATGTTATTTTAGATATTACCATTGATATTTTGATGTTAAAATGTACATATATGATATTTTTGATATTTAAGAAGGGTATATATGATATTTTGAAGTTTAAAAAGGAGATATCTGATATTTTGAAATTTTATGAAGGGTAACTATGATATTTAGAAATTTTATAAAGGGTAAATATGATATTTAGAAATTAAGTTAGGTAAATATGATATTTTGATGTTTAGGAAGGGAATATATCAAATTCTCCCTAAAAAGAAAATATTTTGCATAAATAGTTCTTTGAGTAATGGAACAACTAACATCGTTTACGATAGGATTTTCGGGTCGTTACAATAGCCCACAAATTAACCAAACCCTAAAAGTCAACTAAAGGTCAACGGCAACGCGTACGCCGTGTATACCGTCCCTCTACGTTGGGCGTACTCCATCGCCATGCATGCGCGTACTGGGATTACGCTCAGTGTACGTCCCAGTTTTTCACACCCCAAACCAAGGATGGCGGAAACGTCTGAGGTGTAGGACTTCATGTATAATATCACAACAACGAGTAAAATAGTGCTCAAAGTACAAACAACCAACATAAATATAATTGAAAAAGTTACATCATAGTATAAGTTTACATGTTTGTAAATCAATTACATTATGTTGATAAAAATACAATGTTTGACGCCTTATCTTTCCATCCTCAAAAGCGGCTGATTACCTGTTTTACGGATTCCCTAAGAATACAAGTAGTTTTGAAAAAGTGTCAACAATTAAGTTGGTGAGTTGATAAGCTTTTGAATGAAATTTTGAAATCCTTTCTTGTAAAAGTAATGTTTGTTCAAGAAAAATCCAATATTTTCCCTTTTTAAAATGTATTGTAGTCTTAAATGCCAAGACTAATAATGTACTAGTATTTTTCCATATAAAATTGTAAATCATGCAAGTTTAAATCGACATAATCTTCTTTAGTTTAAATGGAAATCCCATAAATCTTATGTTATGTTAATACCCCATGTGAGTTATTATAACCATACTATGACTTAGTCGGCCTTGGATACGACGTTCTTCAGGCGTCGGAATGTTAATAATATTTGTCACCCCAGACCTGTCGGTCTAGCTGTTGAATGCAACTAAGGTGTTGGTTTGTCAGACCCAATATAGATCTATATACAACTATCATGTTCTCCGTATAAGAGATTCTTGTTATAATTACATGACTTTTGTTGCACTACTTTGGAAGTAACATGAAGCGAATGTCTCACAAAATTAATCATTAACAGATTTACGTAGTGTGAAATTGAAAACCCCTTTTAGTAAAAATGTACTCTTTCGTAATGTATATGTAACATACACTGTATCTATTATAGTTTATCAAAATGTTTGGAATGTGTAGTATTCTTTTTCTATGTAAGTAGAATATATAGCAAAACGTAACTATGTTTTCTATGCTGCATCATGCATTAATTGTAATAATAAAGAGTTCTTACAATTTAGTGAACATTTTTTGTAATATAATTATATCCCAATAGAAAACACATGCAAAATATGAACGCATGAAAGGTTTACACTTTGCTCAACATGTTACAAAGTGTTATTAAAGTTGTAATCTGTAAATTCGTTTTTACCATTTCTGCATTGATTTAGAAAAATCGAAGAAAAATCATACAAAATCAAAAACTAGATCAGTAAACTCTGAGAGTTTAGAAAATGTGTTTAGTTGGTTCACAAATTTTATTATGATTTTTAGAAGCCCCAAACTAGTGTGAAAATGTTCATATGCATTGATAGGTCCGAATTCATAGCTACAGTGATAGACAGTTTTGTAAAAATCACTATAAATTGTAGAAAACCGTATGGACATGTACAAGTAGTCATTTGCACCTAATATAGTTTTGAAAACTAAAAAGTTTAAGATGTTCAAAACAGTACGTGAATGAACATTAACTTTTCTGTTGAAAGCTAAAACATGAAAATGTGGGGGTATGAACTCACATTGAGTGATTTCAGTAGATGGACGATGAAGAAAATGAGTTTCCAAGTCAAGAACACTTGGGAGATACTTGAGGACTCGAAGATCTAATAACAAACATGATGATATTTTTGTAAGGAATCCATGAGTTGTGTGAAAGGATGAAAGATAATCAAATGTAGGATGAAGTTACTTACCAAACTTGGAGGGAAATGCTCAATAATAGCTCCAATTTCGAGTTTTTAGAGAGAGAAATAGGTTTGATTCCTATGGAGAAAGAGTGAATATTGTGGGAAGAGAAATGAAGGTTTCCAGCCCTTTGATCTGATAATGGACTGGAGAAAGAGTGTAAAAGGACAACTAATTGACTAAGTATGGAGGAATAGTGACTGAGTATGGCCCTGGAGTGGGTGTGGTGGGTTGCTTGTGTTATGACTTAAAGGTAAAGTCAACACTCCACCTCAATATCTTACCCATTGAATTATATTCTTAAATAAAGATTTCCCTAAAAATGTGTTTAAATTATGAATATTTAGGGCCTTATATGTCAAATATGAGCTTGGGTGAAAATCCCATGTGAAAATCATGAAAAATGGGCTTAAAACGTGAAAGTGGTCGAAAACCGAGAAAAGAAGCCAAATCTTCAAAGTTCGGAAATAGGAGCCGAGGGTTCGGTCTTCAGGGGTTGGGAACCGAAGGTAGGTTCGGCCTTGGATGATTTAGGACTGAGAGGAGGTTCGGTTCCAGGAAATATCGCAGGTGAGCACGGAAGGTGCGAAGGCGAGAGTGGGGAAAGAAGCGAAAGCGAAGCTTGGTTTCGGTTTAGGTGAGGTTTGGTCCTAAGCAGCTTTCGATTCCCTGGTCTTCGGCTTCGGTCCTATTACTTTCGGTTCCTTGGTCTCGCCTCTTAGGTTTTTTGCTTCTTAGGGTTTCGGCCCTATAAAGTTATTTTTGGCATAAATTCTCCGTTTTGCGTGGTTTTTGGATAAGTTAAGGGTCGAGATGCTCCCAAATGATTATAAAAAGTTGAGGGAGGTTATGAGAGAGATTTGGGAGAGAGAGATATTGATAAAGAGAGATTGAGGGAAACTTCGTTTGTGACCTTTTTGGATGTTTAGCATCAACACAAGGTTCCTACACCCCATTAAGCCTCGTTATGATTGTTATACGTCCCCGAGGGGCATGGAATAATGTATTATTGAATAGTTTCATCAATTACCCCGATTAGGATTTAAATCTTTTGAACGTACGAACTTTCCAACTGATAACTTCTTATTAAAATAGCGAATTGTACAATAGTAACATAATGTAAACCCTAATATACAAGAGTTAGATGAATTGAGTGATTTGACCTGTTGACTTTATTTGACTTTGACTCGATCGGAAACTGACGGTTTTCACAAAGTTTTTCTCTTCCTACTCATTTGGTCTTAATCCGTTAAGACCTTAGCTCAAATCTCAGATCTGGATGCCCTATAGGCTCATACTCCATAAACTCTATGACTTTAAGCCTTTGCATGGCTGATAAAGTCACAAACACCAAAGTCTCACTCTCTATTCTCAAGAATGCTCATATCCCATGCATGGGTTGGTTTAAACGTCCAAGTATTTTATGACTCTACACCACTAAAAACACTTAAAAGAGCTGATAAGAAACTCTCTAGCTCAATATCTCATAAAGCATCCAACATTGGGACCAAAACACTAAAAATGAACTAAAATGATGCACAAATCAAAAGGGTGAGAAAGCTTTGAGCTTTATGATGGGTTTTAGCCATAAGAACTTTCCTATGTGCGCATGCAAAACCCTAATGCTTGGATCTAGGCTTTCTAATAAACATGCTTTTGAATCCAAGACTTCTAATAGCTAATTAGGTCAAATAACAAAATTGAAACAGATCTAGAATCATACCTTTGAATCCCTTGTTGATCTTGTTTGTCTAGGAGCTTCTAGAGTCACAATTGTCACTCCTCTAATGGCTTACAAACACCAATAGCAAGCAAGATGATTTAGGAGAGAGGAGAGGGGAGGAATTCGGCCAGAGTATCCTTGCTTCAGGTTGTGTGTCGAAATCCCTCACCCATAGGGTCTATTTATACTTGTAGACTCCTTAAGGGTTTCACCCTAAACCCTAATTGGATAATCTTCTCTTAAGGCTATCCAAATCCATTCCATAGATAACCATATGGACGATTTGAGCTATCCCAAAGCTCTTAGAATCCGTCCAAGGTCCATCCTAATGGATTTACAGTCTAAAGTCTAACTATCAAACAATTGACAGTTTATACCCTCTTATTTAATTAATCTCTTTAAGTCACCAAATTAATACCAATTAATTTATGACTTATATTAATCAAATAGCTAAATATTATTTCTTATAATATTTACTCTCTCTTAACAAATCATCCTTCAAGTTGCTATGGTGAAGGCAACCCAAAAGGACCATGCACAACCGAATATAGTTACAGCCTTAGACACTATTCCAACAATTTATACCTCTAATTGAAGCTCCAACCACAAATAACCTCAGATCAAAAGCCCAAACTCCTACTCCTTCCTCTTCAAAGCTCCTTCTTCACTCAAAAGAAACCATAATAACACTTAATAGCTCACAAATAGACACACAAGCTCAAGGGACGAGAAATTAGGTTTGAGAGGGTTGATGTTTGGGAATGGTGGCCAGAAATGATACCATCACGTCCTTTAAATAAGGACACACCCTAAATTAGGGTTTGCACTCTGGGCCTAGTATGCCCAACGTACCCTCTGGTACGCCTAGCATACTAGGTGGCTTCCGCGTCAAAAACATGCACATGAGTACGCTGAGCGTACATACGCGAACGCCCCGCGTACTCATTTACCACCTTTTCTCAAATAAGGGCCAAACTTGACAATAACTAAAAGAACAAGGGTTTATAAGGTATATCTGGTCTTGGGATTTTACATATATGCTTTAGCTATGAGGAAGGACGGTTGAATTCATACACAACTTCACGATTGGTGCTTGTGGTTTGCGAAAGGTATCACGTTAAGGTTAACTATCACAAACGTTGTGTTGTTGGTCATCATGTTTTCGTTTTCTTGCATGATTGGTCCTTTGGGACTTAAATATTATGTTTAACTTGTTATTTTTTTAAATGAAAAATATGCCCTTTGACCCGATATGAAAAATACAGTACATCTCGAGGACAATGTTCGTAATTACACTCCCCACTTTTTATCCTTTCTCTCTCATACTCTTAATAAATAGGGTAAATTACACCAATCGTCCCTCGTGCAGGTGCCAAAAAGCGTGTTTAGTCCCTATTTTCAAAAATTAACTCGGACCGTCCCTGTAATGTATTTTTTTAACTCGGATCATCCCTGATGGACATAAAATGTCTATTTTACCCTTTTTATTTCTTTTTTGATATATTTTATGACTTGTTTGTTATTAACTATTTAAAAGAAAAATAAAAAATCTAGAAAACAAAAAATGGGCCCACCACCCCCAAACACTTACCATCTACCCTAATCCTACCCACACCATTCAATCCCAGTTGGTTCATCTCCTTCACATGGGTCCCCGAAGCTAGAGAGAAATGGGTTGTTGGAGCCACCACCGCCATCGGTTCACTCCACCTGCACATCGCTTCTCCTGCCGGAAACAACCATCACGAAACTGATATTATTCCCTTTCCCTTTATCTTTCTCCTCCCCCTTTCTTTTATCACTTGCATCCACAACCCTGTATCAGATCTGAGGTCTTCATCATCTCTTCAAATCTTCACCTCCATGTATCAGATCTGAACACCTCCAACAACGTCGCTAAAACGATGCCACCACCATACCTGCAACTCGTAGAGTGGTCGAAGAAGACGAAGGAAGAGTGGAACAAGATGGGTTCGGGTGGAGCTTTTTTTGCATTGAGTCTCCTGTTCTCGCTGATTTCTTTGAAAGCTCCTTTGTTTTTTATGGAAGTGATTTCCGGAGAAGAAGACAACCACCATACGTAGGATTTTGATTTTGATTTTAGTTTCTGGAACCAGTTTCGATTTTATTTTCTGGAACCAATTTCAAGTTTCTTTTTTTATTTTGGTTTGGTTTGGGGCTCTTTACAGGTGGGTGTTGGAGGCAAATGGTGGTGGTTGCTAGAGGCAAAGGGTTGTGGAAGCTAAAACTGGTCGGAAACCTTCATCTTCTTTGATGTTTAGTAGATGTGAGCACTGGTAGGTGCTTGGAGGTGATGGTAGGTAGTCGGAGATGAAGGTCAATGGCTGGCTGGAGAGTGGAGGTCACTAGATGCATATCCTCCTCCACTGTATGTATTGCAACACCTAAGCAAGAAAAATGAGATTCATGGTGCTCCTTCCTCATTCTCATCAATCTCCTTTTTCTCATTAAGTCGGAAAAATGAGATTCACAGTCACCGGCGACAAAGAGAACACAGACTTCTAATTGATTTGTGCTCTAATGAAGAGATAAAGAGATAAAGAGGGTATACGTGGTGGGGTCCATTACTTTAAATAAACAAATAAATATTTAATTAATTAAATATAACTAACAAATAAAAAAAAATCAAAAAGATAAAGATAAGGGCAAAATCGTCTTTTTATGTCTAGCTAACGAAATTAGGGATGAAACGTGAAAATTTTAAACAAATGAGGGACTTTCCGAGTTAATTTTTGAAAATAGGGACTCAATGTGCAATTTGACACTTACGGTAGGGACGAATCGTGTAATTTACCCTAATAAATATATTTGTCTCTACATCCTCACCACCCTAGCCGACCATCTCTGTATCCCTCTATCATAGACAGAAATGCCTACTCTGTCATCTACACTACGTTCTACATAAACTACCATCATCGCCTTTCCAAAAACCCCATTCGATTACTTGCAACAAATTTTTTCATAGCCAGCACAACCTCCTCCTCTATCTACACCATAGCAACACATATTTAAGAAAGAGGTTGTTGGATATATGAAGTTATATGGTGGTTGTGAAGGGCCACTAGTGCCTCCATGACCATAGTTCAACTGAAAACCATGATTGGAGTGATAAGTGTCTGATACATATTGCCTCGACCAAGTTTTGTTGAAAAACACGAAAGGAAGAGGAATGAGAGATAGATTCAAAAGTGCTTCCCGATTGAATGTGGAAATATAGAATATTTCTTAAAAGAGATTTGGTAAGTACTTTTGATGTTGTATTGCCACACCCCGACCGTCAACAGAAACGTTGCGGTTGCGATGTAATAGTTTGGATCACATTTAACAACATATATTGAATAATACAAGGATTTACGATTACATTGCATTCTTCCATAAATCCGGTATGAGGAATTACATTGTTGACAATCTAACAGACGATAACTACTTAAACACGTTCTGCATAACATAAGTCAAAGTGGAACAAAAAGGCCTAACAAGTCGGCCAACCATTTAAACAAGAAATGTATTATTCCATTACACACAAGGTGTGTCTTGCAGCTCATAGGTTCCTGAAGATACATACGTATGAAAACAATACATCAAGAACAATGTTGGTGAACTTTATATGTTTTGACTATGTATGTTTTTATCAAGGTTGTAAAAATCGCTCGACGGTCGAATGATGTTAAGAGATTAATCGGTATTGGCGGAGATTAATCGGGACCATAGATTATTAAAAAAATATTAAAATTAATCAAATATTTATATATCTTAAGAAAAACAAGTACTTCAAAATTAGAAAATAAGAAAATTTGAAAATACGAAAATATGAACATTTTGGTATTATATTTGAAATTTCGAAATTTTGAAAATTTTGGAGTAAAAAAAGAGTTGATTTTCTGATTTTTTTTTTTTTTTTTTTTTTTTACCTTTTTTGACTTTTTTTCCGACTTTTTCAACTTTTGTTGACTTTTGTTGACTGATTAATCCTGCCAAAGCCGACTAATCCTAAATTTTCGATTAATACCCTAGTCCTCGACAGTTGGAGAACGATTAATCCACGATTAATTGCCGATTTCCCGATTTCTACAACCATGGTTTTATAATCAAAACTGCGTTTAGACTAATGAATTATAAAAGTAAAAAGCAACATGTTCTACCCTTGTAAACATATACAAGTAAAATATATTTGTTTATTGTTTTGACTTCTTCTACTTTTATAATAAAAAATGTGTATAGACCAATGAATTATAAACATGTAACGTGCAACATGTTCTACCTTTGTAAATCCAAACAAGTAAAAGAGAATTTATTTTATCGTTCTGAATTCATGTATTTTTGTAATCACAAGTGTGTTTAGACTAATGAGTTATAAAAGTGCCAAGTATAATGGGTTTTACACTTGTAATCCCACACAAGTAAAAAAGATTTGTTTGTCTACATAACTTATCAAACCTAAGCTATAAAAGTGCCAAGTATAAAGGGTTCGCGACCTGACCTCGCTGAGTCAGATGAGCGACTCGTCGAGTCCTTGACATGCCATCACCATACAGTTGATTTTAAACGATTTCAATGCATCCAACTCATAGATCTGGACTTCTAGGGCTTGCATAACACGTAAAGTTGCGAACTTTACGTGCATACATATTGATATGAAGCTAAAACATCAAACTAAGCTAGAAATGGAGACCTAAGGTTTGTGATAGGGCCTTTGTTGAATAAAGGTGGCTACCTTGAGCTCCTGGAGCTCGGGTGTCTAGATCTGAAGTCCATAACCTCATGAGAGCTCCAATTCTCGGGATTATCCTTCAAATTACCCAAAAGTGACAAGAACAAGCATATATGAAGATCTAATAAAGGAAGGATCAAGTTTGAGGCTTGACTACCAGAAGATGTAGTAAATGAGGTATAGCTCCTGGATCTTCTTCTTCTCCTTTGAACCTTCTACCTTCTTCTTCTTCTTCTTCTTCTTCTTCTTCTTCTACAAGCTCCAAAATGCACAACTTCACTTCAAATTGGCAAGAAATCACTCGAGCTCACTAATGGAGGGTTAGGGTTTCGTAGAAGGTGCTCTGGAAGTGATGGAGGCTGGAGTGGGGTGCTATAATGACGTTTGAATATGGTACAAACCTTAAAGATTAGGGTTTCATCCAGCCTGGCCGACTCGCAGAGTCCGAAATATTAACTTGTCGAGTTGTCCCACTAATCTCTATGTGCTGTCCCATATCTACTCGACGAGTTAGGGCTACTTAGGGCTACTGACTCGTCGAGTAGCCCTTAAAAAATGGAAAATAAAATAATTAAAATTACATACCAGAAATGAGGCGTTACATGGGTTTTGTAGGGATTGAACTCCCGACCTCTGACCCTACATGGGTATTAAACCTGGTACATTTCCCAGCTACTAGATGTGTATTTCATAAAGAGGACCCAACATTTATGTGAATTATACAATTTAGGACTCAAGGGGTGTAGTAACCATCCGTTTTTTACAAAGGTTGATATCATGGGCCAACATTTAATAAATATTTTCATTTTATGTCATCTATCTTATTTCAAATTTATAGTATTATGTATTGTGTTTAGATATTTTTCATACTACTAAAAGTTTTATATTAACATAAAAATATAAAAAAAGAAATTACGCCATTAAATAAGAGCTAATCGATACATTCAATGCAAATGTTACTAAACCTTTTTATCATAAATTTTAGTTTTAGTTTTATAAAACAAAGACAAATATTAAACATGTTTTTGGTTTTATAAACATTTTTTGTTTTTGTTTTATAATTTTAAATATGAAATATAGATATTAAAATAATAAAACCATGAGACCCGTTTATGAAATACACATCTACATCCACAAATTGCTTAATAATGAAAGTGAACTGTAAGGACTTAAAATAATATATAGGAAGAATTGCTAAACAATATTAATATATAGGAAGAATTGCTAAAAAAAATATTGTTTAATACAACATCGTATTTATTAAAAAGCTGAACACATACATCTGGACTATTGCTAGATATTTATATTACAATGTTTGATACTATTGAACACCACTTCTTAATAGTTACACAAACTTTAAAAAAATAAATAAATTCCAAAGCAACATTTATTCTTCGGCACTAGGATACAACTAATTAACATGTCCAGATTATAACTTAATTACTTCTAATTAACACAATTAAGGAACCATAATTTGAGCCTATCATGGTAATCATACCATATCCATCACGATGTGAAAAGATGATATGAATTGCCAGATAAGCCATATATAAACCCGTTGATCCATGGAAGAATTTAGGAGTAGAGAACGCAACTAATATGACTATAAAAGGAGTATTGTGCCAACAACGTCAGCCACACCTCCAACAACTTGCACAGCACCTTTACTTTTTTGTCAGAGTTTTCCATAGCCTCAACAATTGCTATCATTGTGATCACAAACGCAAAGTCCACATTGGGAGAAATGGTCACCTTGAATTTCTCATTAACGAACTTTATAATATTCTCCGATGACTGCATTTTGGACATCTACAGGAATAAATATGTCATTAGTAAGTTTCAGATTGAGCTTTAAGTTACTTACTGAATCTTTTGAGTTATACAGAGATAACTGAAAACATGGAACTCTACTAGAAAACCAACTAAAAAAGGTTTGAAAATTAAATTACTTGGGCTATTGTGGTTGAAGTATCTCCCATATAAATAGTGCAGTTTCTCTTGGACCAGCTTCCTTCGACCTTGAAATCACAAACATTTTTACTACTGGTTTTGTTTGCCAAGAACACATCTACATCACTCTTAAACAGCTGGATCACGCAATGTTTTTTTGTGGTAAATATCATATCCGATTTGCTTTCACTGTCACCCCTGAATACATACCATCCATCGTGTGCAGTCATGCTCTGGAAAATAAATCAGTCCATTTAAATGTTAAATTTAGCATCAAAATTTCAAAACAATCCAAAGTAATATATATATATATATATATATATATATATATATATATATATATATATATATATATATATATATATATATATTAAAACTTAAACTTAATAAAGTCACCTTATTGCGCATCTAACGATGGGTTGGTCATCAACATCGAGTAGTACTCGATGCTCATGAAAGAACGAGTCGCATGGTTTCACTTTTAATAACGGCTAGAAATAGAATAAGTCAAGTTATACGTTGTCGTTAGGATATTTACTCACATGTATGTTTGTTCCTAATTGTAAGCAGTTAAGTTAGGCACCACTTCTGTTTTTCTGTATATAAATTAATAGGTTATGACACGCGTTTAACGTGGGAACATATATTAAATATATATTACATTAATAGGTGGTTTTGTCTTAGGTTGAATTTTAATAAAAAAGTGTTAGAATTATTTTTAGAGTTCTTGAACCAAACTTATTAGATAAAAATATTTAATATATATTACATCAATTTGGTGTTTTAATACAATAATTTTTAACATAAATGATCTATGTGATCTTTGTTTTATCACAACATAATACGATTTCTTGATTAAAGCCTGTTGTGTAGTAGTTTTATGAATTGACTTTGTTCGGTGTACCAACCCACATCAAGGCTCATATGACCCTTTTCATATTGGCCATGTAAAACCAAAAAGAACAATAAATTGTTACATGTACCAACAACATTAAATTCTGCAAAGAAATTTGATAAACATTACAAATAAAGTGAATTGTCATAACCATAAACATCAAATTCAGACAGTGTAATTTGGTCGATTTAAAAGTATTTTTTCCTTATAAAAGTTAAAATATGATTTTTCAGGTTACACCCAATCACATATACATATCTTCCGATCAAATAAATTATTACAAAAAAAAAACATGTTATGAACAAAATTATAATATTAGTTTCATAATTTGTTAAAGGTTAACACTAATAAATAATAATGAACTTTCACAAATCTTGCATTTTGATCACTACATCCAACTAACAAATGAAATTCGGTTTAGATGATTAATTCAAGAAGTGCATCCATGACTTTTTGTAGTTGAATTATGGGAAATGTTAAGACCTAGTGAGATATTTGGGAAATGCAAGAAATTGAAGAAGAATAAGGAGAACAGAGTAAAGTAAAAGCTTGGAAAAAGAACTGGAGAATAAGATTGCTCGAGAAGAACAAGATTGCTCGAGAAGAACACTGTAAATCATAAGACTCAATCTAAAATTGTAAAAATAATCACTTCAGTGTAATCGTATATATAAGGTGTTTTTGAATAATGAAATCATTATCTTCTAAAAAATTAGGATCATAAGACATCAGTTTGGAGATTTTCGGCTATTCATATGGGAAAAAAAGATATTAGCTATATTAATTCAAAACTTCAAATTAATTGACTTTCTTATTTAATAAGTTTTAAAATTCAAACAATTATCTCAAATTGATTCATTTTATTTGGGATATACTAGGAGATAAATTATGAATAATATTGAATTTAATTTTGACTCTTAAATATTTTGTTGATTTAATGAGATTAAATTATATTTTATAGGTTAATAACTTAATTATTGATATGCTTGTTTAATGAGATTTAAAAAAAAACAAACAAATAAATAAAATATAAACGGGTTTGAATTTGGAAATCAAAACCTATAAATAATGGAGTTAAATTAGGAATAATATTAATTAAAGAAACTGATATCATGTATATAAATAGAATGACATGCTTCAATTGATAAAATAATAACTGAATTTAAAGATTCTATAATTATTACAGATTCTATAATTAAATGTAATTGTGTTTGAATTTTATTTGGGAATGATGATGTCAGCAATTTGATGTAAGGGTGGAAAACAGAGTAATAAAACACAATCAAGGGCCCTGATTGCTTCATAAGTGAATTAAGGGTTCTCTTTTAATAATATTTAGAGATTGTACAAGTTCCTTTTGGAAAGACAACAGATACAATTTTACCATTTACTCATTTCAATCTTTTATGGTATCCGAGCCGTGAGATTTTTTTTTTCTATTTTCTTGCTTACAATTTCCACCATAGCTGCTACCAATCAACAACTTCTTGCTGTGGCCCACCTTGCATCCTCCACCCTCAATTTTCCAATTCTTCCCATTAGCATCAAATTGGATAGGGATAACTACCCACTGTGGCGTACAAACACTCTCTCTGCCCTTGAGTGATTTGAATTGGACTCCTTTGTTCTCAACCCCACTCCTCCACCTATAACAATCTCACCCATTGTCGATCCTGATGATGCTGATGATGGTGCCTAGTTAATGATGCTGCTCCTATTCCTAACCCTATGTTCACGACCTGGAAAAAGAGGGACATATTTGTCCTTCATTAGTTAAAATCGACCTTATCAGACTGTACACTTGCCACTGTTGCCCGATCGACTTCTTCCCACCAAGCATGGCATATCCTTGAGCGCACGTTCCAAGCACACACTCGTGCTCATCGCATGGCCCTGCGCACTCAATTGCAGACTTCATCCAAAAGATCTCTCTTTATGATTAATTATCTTGAACGAAAACGGAAAATTGCTGATCGATTGGCTGAGAATCTCACACCGGCTTCCGACGAAGAACTCATGTGGTATATTCTCCATGGACTTGATTCCTCATACAGTTCCTTTGCATCCTCCTTCCTTATGCACGCTGAACACAACACTGTGGATACTCTCGTGGGTTTGCTCCTCCAAGAAGAAGTCCGACTTGATCATGACCTCGCCAGACAAGCTGCTATTAACCTACCATCCCCAGCTGACCCTACGCCTCTGCCCTCTCTCACTGCTCACCAGGTGTCCCAAAATTCCTCCACCAATTGCTCCTCCTCACAACCTATAGGTTCCGATTCCCCTCACTCACAGAAGTTCAGACAATCATCGTCATCGTCTTCATTGCCAGCTGTGCAACAAGCCAGCCCACGAGGCTATTAATTTTTGGCAAAGGGGTAATCAAATTAATTATCCTTCCCGACATCCACCTCCTCGCACTCATCCACGTCCCACTGCCTCCCATCAGGCCCATCTCACCAACTATCACAGTCCATCCACCATTGTTGATCCTTCATGGTACTTTGACATGGGTGTAACGGACCATGTCACTCCTGACTTAAACAAACTTCAGCTCACTGAAAGTTATACAGGGGATGATAAGTTACAAGTTGGTAATGGTAATAAGCTTTTTATTACTCATTTTGGCTCTTCTTCCTTATCTTCATTGCATTTACCTAAAGTTTTTCTTGTCCCTCGCCTCACTAAAAATCTTTTAAGTGTTTCACAGCTTACAAAAGATATCAATGTCTTCTTAGAGTTTTGGCCTAATCATTGTATTGTGAAGACATTTCAGGGCACTCCCATCCTCAAGGGGCACGTTGATAATGGCTTATATTGCCTGGAGCTTCCCCAACCTAAACCTGCATCTACCATGGCTCTGTCAAGTGTGCGTACCTCCATGATAGGCTGGAACAACTGACTTGCACACCCTCACGAAGCTATTCTTAGACGTCTAGTTTCTACCTTTCATCTATAAGTTGTTACCTGTTTGTGAACCTTTTCAATTTGGCAAGAGTCATAAACTCCCCTTTTTATCTAGTCATATTTCGTGTTCCAAACCATTTGAACTTATATACGCAGATGTTTGGGGTCAATTTCCATTATTATCTATAAATGGAAATCGCTTTTTTTGTTCTATTCATTGATGACTTTACCAAATTTGTGTGGATTTATTTTCTTCCGAGTAAGTCTCAAGTCTTACAAACTTTTATTCATTTTCGTACTATGATTAAAACTCAATTTGGTTGTGACATAAAGAGTTTTCAATCAGATTGGGGTGGTGAATACCGCAATGTTTCCACCTATCTCAATAATTGTGGTATTCACCATCGTATTTCATGCCCCTATACCCCCGAACAAAACGGTTATGTTGAATGCAGAAATTGAATTATCATTGAAAAGAGCTTATCCTTACTTGCCTATTCATCCCTTCCACATGAATATTAGGAACACATGTAACAACGTGAATTTTCAAAACAATTTTTCATTTTAGCAAACATCAAAAACCAACATTTAATATTCTGAAATCACATGTGTAACAAATGTCATTGTAACAAAATACATCCCATGATCATAAAACAGCTCCTTCGTCAGTGTGTACAATCACGCCGGCGCCTTCCCATGGTCCTCGCTAGTACCTGAAACACACAACACAACAACTATAAGCATAAATGCTTTGTGAGTTCCCCAAAATACTACTTACGCACATACGCCTTTCCAGGCGCTGACCTTCCGGTCCATGTGTCTCAGGGGACATCCGTCCCAACTCGGTAAACCTTCCGGTCCTACTTGCATCAACCTTACGGTCCACATCACAACGCCTTCCGGCCCATATCATATATGCCTTCCGACCCATAACATAATGCCTTCTGGCCCATATCAAACATAGCATACATAGCACATACCAACGATTAACTTATCATATACAACGCATACAACTCATAACATATCCGACCTTCCGGTCACACAATAAAACCCTTCCGGGTACAATATAGTGAGAAAACTCACCTCGTGGAAAGTCTAGAATCTCGCGTACTCGCTATCTCCAAATCTCAACGAAGACTCAACCTCGCCTAATCATAACAAATATCATTTTAAATAATATAGACTTCCATAACTAGACTTTACCCCTTATCATCACTCCTCAGAGGGTAAAAGACCATTTTACCCTTCCTTGACTCAAAGTCTACATGTTTACCAAAAACCTAAAAAGTCAACAAAGTCAACCTTTCGAGTCCGCGGGGCGTACATTGCCAACCCAAGAATCGGGGTGTCCACCCAGTACGCTGCGCGTACTGGGAGTTACGCCCAGCGTAACCATCAGACTTAAGCATTCATCATTTCTGGTCTTAATCGGTTAAGACATAACTTCAACTTCTAGATCCGGCTTTATTTAAGCATCCTTACTCATAAAGTCGAAACCTTTAAGCCTTGGCATGGCTGTAAAGGCTCTTACACTCCTTAATACTTTTCCATTTCAACTCAAGGATATAGATCTCATGCATGGCCAAACATTCACGTCCAAGATTACATTTTTATGGATCTACAACTCAAATGGACCAGGAATATGATGGATCTAAGCTAATGGAGACCATTTGCTCATATAGTCTCCACCTTTGGGACCAAAACCCTAGAAAATGGTCCAAAAAGCATACCACAAGAACTATATGCCAAGATCCGATCTTTTTACCTTAGAATAAAGCTCCAGCCTTTGCAAAGCTCGGATCCACACTTGAACACTAACTTCTAGCCTTCCCAATGAACTATTCTTCTCCTTTGCTAACTTGAAATGGCACCACCAAGCTTAGAACACTCACAAATGGGCTAAGAACAAATAAACACTCCCTTTAGGGTTTCTTTCTGAGGGATGGTGGCTGAGGAGTCGAGCCAGCACATCCCTTTTATAGCCAACCCATCAATTAGGGTTTTTAATTCTGGATCGGTTACGCCCAACGTACCCGAGGGGGAACGCATATAAATGAAGCGCGCGAGTACGCGCGGCGTACTCGTTGTACGCCCAACGTACTCGTTCATCATGCAAAACCCTAAATGACTTTAAATTAAAAATGAAGGCTTAAATAAAAGGGTACCTGGATTTTGGGCTGTTACAATTCTCCCCCACTAGAACCAGACTTCGTCCCCGAAGTCTCACACTGAAAAAAATTCCGGATACTGGTCCCGCATCACAGACTTGGACTCCCATGTCAGCTCGGACCCCTTCCGATGTTGCTACTGCACTTGTACTAAGGGTGCTTCTTTGTTCCTCAGAACCTTAACCTTTCGATCCCTGATCGCCACTGGTCTCTCAACATAGTTCAGGCCTGCATCCACCTGAATATCATCTAATGGCACCACTGCCGACTCGTCGACAATACATTTCCTCAACTACGAGACATGAAAGGTGTCGTGGATTTGTCCCAACTCAGCAGGTAGATCCAACCGGTAGGCTACCCTGCCTACCCTAGCGATTACCCTGAAAGGTCCAATATATTGGGGTCCCAACTTGCCCCTCTTCCTGAATCATATCACTCCTTTCCAAGGAGAAACCTTTAGGAGCACAAGGTCACTAACCTGAAACTCGAGCTCAGACTGACGCCTGTCTGCATAACTCTTCTGGCGACTCTACGCGGTCAATAATCTCTGCCTGACCTGTTGTATCTGCTCGGTCGTCTGAAGTACAATCTCCATGCTACCCATTACCCGTTGCCCCACCTCTCCCCAACAGATGGGGGTGCGACACATCCTCCTATGCAACAGCTCAAAGGGTGGCATACCAATGCTCGAATGATGGCTGTTGTTGTACGAAAACTCTGCTAAGGGTAAATAGGTGTGCCAAATCCCTCCGAAATCCAAAATGCATGCTCGGAGCATATCCTCGAGCGTATGAATCGTCCGTTCGCTCTGTCCATCCGTTTGCGGGTGGTATGCGGTACTGAAATGCAGCCTCGTACCCAACTCCTCGTGAAACTTCTTCCAAAACCTGGAAGTAAATCGTACATCCCGATCTGAAACGATCGACATCGGAACCCCATGCCACGATACCACCTCCCTCACATATAACTCTGCCAACTTCTCCGTAGAAGAGCTCTCACTGATAGCTAGAAAATGAGTGCTCTTCGTCAATCTATCCACAATCACCCAAATTGCATCGACCCCTCTCGTAGTGCTTGGCAATTTGGTGATAAAATCCATGGTAATCTATTCCCACTTCCATTCGGGAATCTCCAGCGGCTCCAATTTACCGTGCGGATGTTGGTGCTCGGCCTTAACCATTCGGGAATCTTCATACAGGGCCACCAATACTCCTTCTTTAGGTCCAAATACATCTTAGTAGCCCCGGGATGGATCGAGAATTTCGATCGATGCGCTTCCTCCATCAAAATAGTACGTGTACTACCCACAAACGGTACCCAAATCCGACCCTAAAATGTTATAAGTCCCCGATCATCCGTAACGAATTCCGATACCTGACCGACAACCCGCTCCCTCTTCTGGTTTTCTGGTCTCGCAGCCTCACCTGGGCCCCTCGGATGGTGTCCAAAATTGGAGTCATCACCGTCAACCTCATACAAACGTCTCGGATCGGGGCTCTCTCCGCCTTACGGGTCAACGCATCGGCTACGACATTAGCCTTGCCCAGGTGGTACACGATCTCACAATCATAATCCTTCACCACATCCAACCATCTCGTCTGACGGATATTCAGATTTTGCTGATCCATCAAGTACTTCAGACTCTTGTGGTCCGTGTATATGGTACATCGAACTCCATAAAGATAGTGTCGCCAAATCTTGAGGGCAAACACCACAGCCCCGAATTCCAGGTCGTGGGTTGGATATCTCGACTCATGAGGCTTCAGTTGCCTCGAAGCATACGCTATAACGTGTCCCCTCTGCATAAGCACTGCCCCTAATCCAGATATAGATGCATCACAGTATACCACAAAATCCTCCATCCCTTCCGGGAGTTCAAGCACCGGGGCCTCGCACAATTTCTGATGAAGGGTCTCGAATGAGGACTGCTGCTCCGGACCCCATGAAAATGCAACACCCTTCCGGGTCATCTTGGTAAGCGGCATGATGATCTTGGAGAAATCCTTGATAAACCTTCGATAATAGCCGGCTAATCCCAGAAAGCTCCTGATCTCAATGGGCGATCTTGGCACTTCACATCTCATCACAACCTCAATCTTGGCCGGATCGACCAATATCCCTTTCTGGTTAACGAGGTGTCCTAGGAACTGGACCTCTCTTAACCAGAAATCACACTTGGAGAATTTGGCATACAACCTCTCCGGTCTCAATACTCCAACAATCTCCCTCAAATGTTCCTCATGCTGCTCCCTAGACCTCGAATATACCAAAATATCATCAATAAATACGATCACCGACCGATCCAGCATCGGCCTGCACACCCTGTTCATAAGATCCATAAACGCAGCCGGGGCATTGGTGAGTCCAAAAGGCATCACCACAAACTCGTAATGTACATAACGAGTTCTGAATGCACTCTTCTGAATATCTTCATCCCGAACCCTCATCTGATGATAACCCGACCTCAAGTCTATTTTTGAGAACCAAGATGTCCCCTGCAATTGATCAAACAGATCATCGATCCTAGGTAATGGATACCGGTTTTTAACCGTCAACTTGTTCAACTCCCGGTAATCGATACACATCCGGTGTAAACCATCCTTTTTCTTGACAAAAAGAATCAACGCTCCCCAAGGTGAGCTACTCGGTCGAATAAACCCCTTTCCCAGCTGCTCCTGAAGCTGCGAGGATAACTCCTGCATTTCTGGTGGAGCGAGGCGATAAGGCGCCTTGGCGATGGGCGCCGCTCCCGGAACCAGATCGATACAGAACTCCACTTGCCTTTCCGGAGGCACACCTAGTAGTTCTTCGGGAAACACGTCCGAAAATTCGCACACTAATGGAACCTCGTAAACCGAGTGTCGCCTCCCCGCGGCCAGTCGTGTGTCCATCACATAGGCCATGAATCCACTGCAGCCCTGCTACAAACTCTGTCTCGCCCTGGTAGCCGAACAAAATGCTGACCCATACCGAGTCCCTTCGCCATACACAGTAAGCACTCCCCCACTAGGGTCTCGTATAGTCACCAGCTGTCTCTCGCAGTCAATGATTGCCCCAAACTTACTCAACCAGTCCATGCCCACGATAACGCACACATCTCCCATCGCTATAGGAACCAAATCTATAGGGAACTTGACACCAAAAATCTCTATCACACATCCTCGAATCACGTTAGTGGCGTATACCGCTTTCTCATCAGCTATGGAAACCCTCAGGGGTCGACTCATCACCTCCCGATCAATACCGATGTGCTGGCTAAAAGCCAAAGATACAAAATACCGACTCGCACCCGAGTCAAATAATACCAAAGTAGGTACAGAATTCACAAGAAAAGTACCTACGCATATCATAATATAAGCACAATATCTCAGCATAAAAGTAAATACACGAAAGAATACATACCAGCCACGACATCGGGCGCCGCACGGACCTCCTCCGCAGTCAACTGAAAAGCTCTCCCACGAGCCTTAGGAGCCTTGGCTTTCACCGGCCGAGTCTCGTTAACCCTAGTAGTAGGTGCAGATCCCTGGTGAAGATGAGGACACTCGGCCTTTCGATGGCCGGTCTGGTTGCAATGAAAGCAAACCATAAATCCCTTGGGGCAATCCCTAGCGATGTTTCCCTCCTTGCCACACTTGTAGCAAGCACCTGATCGACATGCCCCCTCATGACCCTTGCCGCACATTCCGCTAGTGCGGCCCTTCTGACCTCCCGTCCTCGGATCGGCGGACTTGGTACGCTTGGCTGCCGGCTGAGACTGAGCCGGCTGCCGATCCACCTGCTGAGACTCGGCCTCCTCCCTGGCCTGAGTCTCCAACTCGATCTCTCTCTTCCTGGCATTTTCCTGGAGCTTAGCAAAGGTCTGGTATGACGAGTTCGATACGAACTCCAGAATATCCCTCCTCAGTACACCCAAATATCGACTCATCCAAGCCAACTCAGTGGACACCTGCTCAGGGCAGAACATCGCCCTGTCATGAAACTTCCGGGTGATCATAGTAACCGAATCATTACCCTGCTTGAGGGTCAAGAACTCCTGAACCAACCGTTCCCTCTCCACCGGGGGAACATACTCGTCTCTGAACATAGAAGTAAATCTCTCCCAAGTCACGACTGAAATCTTCGCAAGAGTGAAGTTCGCCATCACGAACTTCTACAAATCCTTTGCTCCCAGGCAGAGCTGGTTCAAAGCGAACCGTACCCTAAAATGCTCCGGACATGAACATGTGTAGAAGCAACCCTCAATGTCAGCAATCCATCTCATTGCAGCGATCAGATCCTGCATCCTGTCAAACTCGGGTGGCTTCGTGTTGCTGAACTCCCGGAATAGCAACGAGTCACCCCCTGTGGTCTGGCAGCAGCCACAACTGCGGTAGCTGCAGCGGCTGCAGCCTCAGTCACCGCGGCGTACCGCTCATCGAAAGTCTCCATCAATGTGGTCTTGATAGACCCAAACATCTCCGAAATCTTGTCCCGGATCACCGCAGCCACCTCCTCGTGAATCATCTGACGAAGCTCCTCGTCACTCACACCACTCGTCCCAGGTCTGTGGCGTGGCCCAACCATAATGCCTCTAAAATACAACATAAAAATATCAGAGACTCCATCGAGCATAATCGCACTCGATAACGCAACCCTACTCGGTCTCTGATACCCAAAGGATTCTTACTTGGGTTGCTTACTGACCCGGTGTCTTTAGTAGTACGGGCCAAATACTACCGACTACACCGCATAAGCATTCACCCCAAGTCCTCCTCCCTGGACCCCGGATCATGAGTACTCTATTCTTGCTATGCACTAGCTACCTACTCGCTCTCAAAGTATCTCATAGCACCAGGTTCCCCTAGACTAAGGCATCACAAATCAGGCCACTCTAGTCCTAATATGAATACCTAGTCTACAAGCATGCATATCATATCATAACATATCTTATAACACATATTGTAAGGGTATTTTGGGGATTGTACCGTTCGGGCGCTAGCTAACCGTACACACTGCTTCTCCTTGGTTATTAGGAAATCTATTATAAATTTTTTTATGCTTTTATTAATTAAAAATTTTCCTCAAATCCCCGGTTTGAGTTCAGTTACGCCTGAAGGTGCATCCGAATCCATCAAACCAAGGCTCTGATACCAACTTGTAACAACGGGAATTTTCAAAACAATTTTTCATTTTTGCAAACATCAAAAACCAACATTTAATATTCTGAAATCACATGTGTAACAAATGTCATTGTAACAAAATACATCCCATGATCATAAAACAGTTCCTTCGTCAGTGTGTACAATCACGCTGGTGCCTTCCCACGGTCCTCGCTAGTACCTGAAACACACAACACAACAACTGTAACCATAAATGATTAGTGAGTTCCCCAAAATACTACTTACGCACATACGCCTTTCCAGGCCCTGACCTTCCGATCCATGTATCTCAGGGGACTTCCGTCCCGACTCGGAAAACCTTCCGGTCTTACCTGCGTCAACCTTACGATCCACATCACAACGCCTTCCGGCCCATATCATATATGCCTTCCAGCAAATAACATAATGCCTTCTGGCCTATATCAAACATAGCATACATAGCACATACAAACGATTAAGTTATCATATACAGCGCATACAACTCATAACATATCCGACCTTCCGGTCACACAATAAAACCCTCCCGGGTACAATATAGTGAGAAAACTCACCTCATGGAAAGTCTAGAATCTCGCGTACTCGCTATCTCCAAATCTCAACGAAGACTCAACCTCGCCTAATCATAACAAATATCATTTTAATTAATATAGAAATCGACAACTAGACTTTACCCCTTATCATCATTCCTTAGAGGGTAAAAGACCATTTTACCCTTCCTTGACTCAAAGTCTACATGTTGACCAAAAACCTAAAAAGTCAACAAAAGTCAACCTTTCGAGTACGCGGGGCATACATTGCCAACCCAAGAATCGGGGTCTCCACCCAATACGCTGCACATGTTGGGAGTTACGCCTAGCGTAACCATCAGACTTAAGCATTCATCATTTCTGGTCTTAATCGGTTAAGCCATAACTTCAACTTCTAGATCCGGCTTTATTTAAGCATCCTTACTCATAAAGTCGAAACCTTTAAGCCTTGGCATGGCTGTAAAGGCTCTTACACTCCTTAACACTTTTCCATTTCAACTCAAGGTTATAGATCTCATGCATAGCCAAACATTCACGTCCAGGATTACATTTTTATGGATCTACAACTCAAATGGACCAGAAATATGATGGATCTAAGCTAATGTGTGACAATCGTCAAACTTGAGTCAAGTCAAGTCATCAAGTAAAGCCGGTCAACTCTATTAAACCTTGTGTATTAGGGTTTGTGTTATGTTCGTACTGTATAACTTGCTATATTAATGGGAAAACATCACAGGAGAAAAGTTTTGTGTTAAAAATTTCCTAAGCCTTAGTACTAATCAATGAATTAAACTGATGAAAACCATGTTGCATACTCATTAGGAGTGTGTGGGATCCTTAATCATGACTTAACGGGCTCAAGAGACTCGCATTACGGAACCAAACACTCACAAATGCCACACTTGAAATCTCTCTCAAATATCTCTCTGTATGAGAAATCTCTCCAAGAATGTCAAATCTCTCCTAAATCTCTCCAAGTATGTGAAATCTCTCTCGAATATCTCTCTGTATGAGAAATCTCTCCAAGAATGTCAAATCTCTCCTAAATCTCTCCAAGTATGTGAAACCTCTCTCAAATATCTCTTTGTATGGGAAATCTCTTCAAGAATGTGAAATCTCTCCCAAATCTCTCCAAGTGTGAGAAATCTCTCCCAAATCTCTCTCAAAAGTTTCCCGTAACTTTTTAGAATCATTCGGGTCATTCCGGCCCTTAACCGGGTCAAAAACGGCTTAAAACGGGACGAAAACGAGAAAAATAGGCTTTAGGAACCGAAACCGGAATGAGAGGCTTCTTAGGACCAGAGACCGAGCCTCTGGTGGCTAAGAGACCAGAGGCCGAGCCTCTGGTGGCTAAGAGAACCGAGACCAACCGAGCGATCGGTGCCTCTCGGTGCCTCTCGGTCCGCCCCCACTCTCTGTTCGCTATCCCACTCTCTGTTCGCTATCCCACTCTCTGTTCGCTATTCCACCTCTCGGTTCGCTGTTCCGCCTTCTCTGTTCGCGTCGCGCGCTCTGTTCCCTTCTCTCCCCTCTGTCTCTCGCGCGCTCTGTTCCTTTCTCTCCTCTCTGTCTCTTCGTGCTCTCGGTTCTTCCCTCCTTCTCCTCTCCTCTCGGTTCCGCCTCCCTCTCTCTCTCGGTTCAGCATAAGAGGGCCGAGCCTCGGCCAGATTTCGTATTTTTGTCATTTTCAGCCCATTTTTGATATTTTTAACATTTTAAGCCCGTTTTTCGTGATTTTAAAGCGGGATTTTCTCCAGAAATTTTATTTTAACATAATAAACTCTAAATATTCATAATTTAAACATATTTTTATAAAAATCATTAATTAAATAATAAAGATCTAATGGGGGATTTATTTAAGGTAGAGTGTTGACTTTGCCTTAACTTATGACACAAGCAACCACCCCACACCCACTCTATGACCAGCCATACCTCCCCACCTTACCTATGTCACTTCAATGTTCCCTTACACTCAAATTTCACTCACTCCCACGTTTTTGAGCTGGAACAATCAACCACACTCCTCATTTTCTCTCATTTCTCTCATTCCACTAAGTAACAAACATCACTTTTTCTCTCAAACTCTTCTACACAAATTTTCGAGATCCAAGGCTGATTTCAAGTGTTCTTCCACACTTAATTCTCGAAAACCTTCAAGGCATCTCCAAGTGTTCTTGAATTAAACACTTCCATTCTTCAACAATCATCTACTGAAATCACTCAAGGTGAGTTCATACCCCTACATTTTCATGTTTTCTCAAGTTTTTAGGGGGGGAATACAAGTTAAAACACTAAGAACATAACTAAATTTTGCTAACAGCTTACATCAGAAAAGTTCAACTCCATTCACGGACTGTTTTGGGAATCTTAAACATTTTTGTTTTCAAAACTGTACAAGGTGCAAATAGTTCAAGTTTTTAGCTTTAAAATGGCTACTTGCACATCTCCATACGATTTTTCTACAATTTATGGTGATTTTTACAAAACTGCCTATCATTTCAAACAACAATCCGGACCAGTCTGTGATTTTGGACTTTTTCACCCAAGTTGGAGGTCATTAAAAATTGTGATAAAAATTATGAGTAAACTAGACACATTTTGTGAACTCTCAGAATTTACGGATCTAGTTTTTGACTTCGTATGATTTTTCTATGTTTTTTCCAAAAACAGGACAGAATGGCTAAATTTAGCCAGCAGCATGTAAACATCATAACACTTTGTATTATGTTGAGCAAAGTGTATAATCATAAGTTCTAATATTTGAATGTGTTTCCATGTTAGTTTATCATTGTGAACTGAAACTAAGACATTCATATTAAATATTATTCATTCATTTTAGAACACGGATTATTTAACTATAAAAAGTATAGTTTGATAAATTCATAACACTAATACATTTCCATAAAAGAGTTCATACATATTACATACACTTTAGATAAACTATAATAGGTATAGTTTGTGATACATCACTCAACGCACTCGTACAAAAAGGGTACATTCATACAAGAAAGATTTATATTCACACACATTTCAAGTAAACTTGTTAACCTATGTTGTGAGACTCTCTCTCTCTCTCTCTCTCCCCGTACGTCCGAGTGCGGGATATAATTCCTGGTAGTTATAATCAGAATCTCCTTGAGGGAGAACGTGATACTTGTATATAGATCTATATTGGGTTTGACACCCCACACCTTGCTGCTAGCTACAGTGGGACCTGCAGGTCTACGGGTGACAAATGTCATTTCATTTTCGCGACGCCTGAGAAACGTTGTGGCAGGTTCACATAGTCACAGTATGATTATAGCGACTCACTTAGGGAGACAACAATTCATAAAGTTTACGGGGTTTCATAAAACCGAAGTAGGTTTTAGGTTGATAAAATAAATTTACTTTCCATTTCATTTTAAACTCACAACATTCCTAATAAGAAACGATGATTTCTCATACATTCTAGTCTTTGGTTGTAAGGCTACATTTTTCGGATTTCAAGGAAAATATCGGATTTTTCTGAAACAAACGCGACATTTACATGTGAAAGACTTCTACTAAGTTTATTAATAAAAGCTTATGAACTCACCAACCTTTGTGTTGACACTTTTCAAACAACTTGTATTCACAGGAAAACACTAATCAGGTTATCAAGTGCTTTTGAGGATGGGACGTTAAGGCGTCAAACTTTTCATATTTTGACAACATATTGTAATTGATTTTGAAACATGTAATTCATACAAGTGATGTAACTTTTTCAATTATATATATGTTGGTTGTGTTTGCTTGAATTACTATTGAAATTGTGGTTATGATGCTATACATGAAGTCCTCCACCCCCGGACGTTTCCGCCATCCTTGGTTTGGGGGTGTGACAGATTGGTATCAGAGCACGGTTTATAGTGAATTAAGTATGTCAACCACATAAGATATACAAACTATAAACACATTTGGGACTAAAAGCCTCTGATTCTTAAAGTGATTTAAAGAGTTGTACTTTTAGAAAACAAATAATTTCTTGTTTTAAAGTATACTTGCATGCATTCTATGTTAGCATGGTGTCATAACTTAGGAGAACATAAATTGAAAGAGGAGGAGTCGAACATTATTAATACGCCTTAGCATGTGTAATCAGTTCTGGGAAGGATATAGCCTGATCAACTATATCCGTCCAAGAAGTAACTTATGCACACTAAGGAATAGTAGTAATGAGCGACAAATCTGAAAACCTAATAACACTCCATAAAGAACACGCTAAGAACCAAATATAAACATTTAAAAATACTATAGGAGTATTTGTACGTTTCTATAGCGCCAAATTATTATTTTCCGATACGTACTTCTTAACCCCGTTTCTCGTGCAGACGACATGGCAGGATTTCACATACCCGGGGACCCCTACTTTCCCAATCAGGGAAACACGGGATGGATCGAAGACGAGCCCGAGGAGAATCCCAAAGAGGAACCCGAGGAGGATCCCGAAGAGGATCCCGAGGAGGAGCCCGAGGAGGAAGACGAACAAGAGGAAGAAGAGGAAGACGACCAAGAAGAAGAGGGAGAAGAGGAAGAAGAGGAAGAAGAGGAAGGTGATGAGGTAGTCATGGTTGGGAACGAAGCGGAGGAACCACCAGAAGTATTCAACCCTCCCTACATCGTGAGGGTACCCGCGCACCGTTTTGGTTACAATGGACCTGAACCCCCTTGGGTAACAACGATCGAAAGATGGAGCCGACAACAACGCCAACGGTCACCATATGGCTACCAACGAGGTTACTATGATCTCACTCATGGTGGACCGGCTGACAGGGCTCTCCCCGTCACGATACAACGAATGGCAAGAATGGATGATCGTGGTAGGACAACGACAGATCAGGTCCGGGAGTTAAGTGCCATTGTACAGTCTACTACGGATCGCACCAGAAACCTGGAACGAGACTCCCACCACCGAGACCAACTCATTCGAGACCTTCTCGCGGCTCAAGCAGAAACAAGAGAGTATCGGGAAAGATACATGGCACTCGAAGAGAGAATGGTTGCAGCAGAACGCAAATTGGCGGAACTACAGGGCGCATCGACATCATCGCAGCCTCCGTCAAAGAAGGGTCGTAGTGATTAGAACTTGTTGCTATTCTCCCGTCTTGGTAGTAGGATTTTATGAGTACGCGTTGGTGCTACTCCTTGTATGTAGGTCGACCCTGCGACTATGTGATTACACTATTCAAAGGGCTTTTGTAATGCCAAAAACTACCTTTTGTAACGATGTAATGTAGACCCTTATGAGGTCAAACTTTTCCCTCTAAACGTTATGTACTAAAAGTTATCAATGAAATTTGGCATGTGTTTTATTTATTGAATGTTTGGCACTATACATCATAACCTGATCACACAAACAGTTTACGAATAATAAAGTTATGATAAAATACAAGAGGGATGAAACCAGTATCACTCGACTCGTTATCACTATTGAAGTCTTACCGACTAGTCATTTTTTTTATGACAGAACCATGCCACCAAGGAAAAGACCAAGGCCTTCCAACAGCCCAGTGCCGCCTCCACCACCACCTCCGCAGTTTGATCCTGCAATGTTCCAGGCTGCAGTGACGGCAGCAATGTCGCAAATGGGAACCCATGGTTCCGGCGGTTCTGGATCCGGAGCTACCAATTCCATTCATGGGGACAGCACGGGGCGTACGAGGGAGTGCACTTACAAAGACTTCACGAATGGCAAACCCGATCCTTTCAATGGAAGCGGGGGCGTCATCACACTGGTGCAATGGTTCGAAAGGACCGAGGCAGTTTTTGAAATCTGCGCTTGTCCCGAAGCGAGCAAGGTCAAGTATGCGGCATTCACTTTCACTGGAAAAGCACTTACTTGGTGGAATGGCCGAGTTAAGTCACTTACTCCTGCAGTAGCTAACGCAATCAGCTGGGAGGATTTGAAAGCCCTAATGTTAAAGGAATACTGCCCGAGGGGCGAAAGACAAAAACTTGAAGAAGAACTTTGGAACCTCAGGATGACAGGCACTGATCTTGAAACTTATACTGCCCGCTTCAACGACCTAGCACTCCTCTGTCCAACAATGGTCACTCCAGAAGAGAAGAAGGTGGAACGATATCTCTAGGGCCTATCATCCCAGATTCAAGATAGTTTCTTGGCCTCGAAACCCACTACCTTTGAGAGTGCCAAGGAATTGGCACAACAACTCATAGATCACAGGGCTAGCCGTGGTACCGTGATAACCACCACCGACCGAACAAAAGGAGGGAACAACAAGAGGAAGTTCTGGAGCAATAAAAGGAAGCAACCAATTCAAGACCCCGCCAAAAAGCAACCGATTGTTGCTGTACGTGCCACCACTACTGCCGTCGCTCCAACGCCACCGAAACCGTATACAGGAACTCTTCCCAAGTGCAACAAGTGTAACTACCACCATAACGGTGCTTGTCGAGAGTTACACTGCAATAACTGTAACAAAAGGGGCACACTGCACGATTCTGTAGAGCGACTACCCAACCTGCCACACAAGTCGCTACGACCGCCAACACTGGGGCAAGCCAAGCCTGCTATGGATGTGGTGAAACGGGACACTTCAGGAGGAACTGCCCCAAGGCACGAGCCCCTAATGCTGGGGGTGTAGGGAGAGTCCTAACTTTAGGGCAGGGAGAAGCAGTCAAGGATCCCTCTGTGGTTACTGGTATGTTCCTCCTCAATAACTCTTATGCATGCGTACTTTTCGATAGTGGGGCAGAAAGAAGTTTCATAAGTCACCAATTCAAACATATACTTAAGCAAAATTCTCAACCACTAGAAGATTCTTACATCGTAGAAATGGAAAATGGAAAGGTTGAGCGCGCTAATGATATTTACATAGGGTGTACTCTCACTCTAGACAACCATTTGTTCAAAATCGACCTTATGCCGGTCACCATAAAAAGCTTCGATATAATCATTGGTATGGATTGGCTAAGCCTTCATCGTGCCGACATTCTATGTTACGAAAGGGCCGTCCGCCTCAATCTGCCGAATGGCAACGTTCTCACCGTTTATGGCAATAAACCTAGTGCGAACCTACAAATCATCTCTTGTGTTAAAACCCAAAAGTACCTCCGAAAGCAATACCATGTTTTCTTAGCCCACATCGTAGATAAGAAACAGGAGGTGAAGGACATCAAAGAAATTCCAGAAGTATGCAACTTCCCTGATGTTTTCCCAGACGATCTGCCTGGTGTACCACTCGCACGACAAGTCGAATTTCGGATTGAATTAATCCCAGGAGCTACCCCCGTCGCCAGGGCTCCATATCGCTTAGCACCGGCAGAAATGCAAGAACTATCCAGCCAGTTGAATGAACTATTGAGCAAAGGGTTCATCAGGCCAAGCTTCTCGCCCTGGGGAGCACCAGTCTTATTTGTAAAGAAGAAGGATGGGTCTTTTCGCATGTGCATAGACTATCGAGAACTAAACAAACTCACTATCAAGAACCGTTATCCCCTACCCCGAATCGACGACCTCTTCGACCAGCTCCAAGGAGCCAGCTACTTTTCAAAAATCGACCTGAGGTCGGGCTATCATCAACTGCGAGTTCAGGAAGAGGATATCCCCAAGACGGCATTCAGAACTCGTTATGGGCACTATGAGTTTGTAGTGATGCCATTCGGATTAACAAATGCGCCTGCGGTATTCATGGATTTGATGAATCGAGTGTGTCGACCCTTCTTGGATAAATTCGTCATCGTATTCATCGACGATATCCTGGTCTATTCGAGGAGCGAAGAAGAGCACAGACATCACCTACGACTAGTTCTGGAAGTTTTAAGGACCGAGAAGCTTTACGCTAAATTCTTAAAGTGTGAATTTTGGCTCCGAGAAGTAGGATTCCTTGGCCACGTAGTAAGCAAGGAAGGAATACATGTGGACCCCTCGAAGATCAAAGCAATCGAAGATTGGTCAACACCTACAACGCCAACAGAAATCCGACAGTTTTTGGGACTCGCAGGCTACTATCGAAGATTCATACAAAACTTCTCCAAAATCGCTAAGCCTCTCACCACCTTGACTCAGAAAGGGGTGGTATTCGAATGGGAAGATAAACAAGAAGCTGCCTTCCAGACACTAAAGCAAGCCCTATGCAGCGCACCAGTCTTGTCTCTTCCAGAAGGAACTGATGATTTTGTGGTGTATTGCGATGCTTCAAATCAAGGCCTCGGCTGTGTGCTCATGCAAAGGGGAAAGGTCATCGCTTATGCATCAAGGCAACTGAAGACACATGAAGTTAATTACACAACCCACGACCTTGAATTGGGAGCTGTGGTGTTCGCCCTGAAGATCTGGAGGCACTACCTCTACGACACCAAGTGCACCATCTTCACTGATCACAAAAGTCTTCAACACATTCTCAATCAGAAAGAACTTAACATGCGCCAAAGGAGATGGGTGGAATTGCTGAATGATTACGAATGTGAAATTCGCTACCACCCGGGCAAGGCTAATGTAGTAGCCGATGCCTTAAGCAGGAAGGAATACTCGGGTCGCCGAGTAAAATCCCTAACCATGACCATCCACTCCCAACTGGCCACCCAGATCAAGGACGCCCAATTAGAAGCCCTGAAACCAGAAAACGTGGCAAGCGAAGCACTAAGAGGGATGGATAAGAACTTGGAAGTCAAAGGGGATGGAGCTCGTTATCTCATGAATCGAATTTGGACACCGAAGTTCGGTGGGTACCGAGACGTTGTAATGAACGAGGCCCACAAGACTCGATACTCCATTCATCCGGGGTCAGATAAGATGTACCTAGACCTCAAAAGGTTATACTGGTGGCCAAACATGAAGGCTGAAATTGCTACTTATGTGAGCAAGTGCCTCACTTGCGCCAAGGTCAAGGTGGAATATCAGAAACCATCAGGACTACTTCAACAACCGGATATACCCGAGTGGAAGTGGGAGCGAATAACCATGGACTTCGTAACCAAACTGCCTAAGACATCAGGTGGGATGGATACCATATGGGTGGTTGTGGACAGATGGACCAAGTCCGCGCACTTCCTGCCAATAAAGGAAACAGACAAGATGGAGAAGTTAACCAGGACGTACATTAAAGAGATCGTGCGACTACATGGTGTACCAACATCCATTATCTCTGATCGAGATAGTAGATTCACCTCACGTTTCTGGCAGTCCCTACAGAAGTCTCTGGGAACCAGGCTAGACATGAGTACGACCTACCATCCGCAAACGGACGGACAAAGCGAAAGAACCATCCAGACGTTGGAAGACATGCTGAGAGCCTGCGTGATAGATTTCGGTAAGGCATGGGATACCCATCTACCGCTTATCGAATTCTCTTATAATAACAGTTATCACACTAGCATTGGAGTCGCTCCATTCGAAGCTCTCTACGGTCGCAAGTGTAGATCACCACTGTGTTGGGCCGAAGTTGGAGATACTCAGCTAGCCAGAGGGCAAATCCCTGATAGCACCCTTACTGGGCCGGAAATCATAAGGGAAACCACAGAAAAGATCATTCAAATTCGGGAAAGACTAAAAGCGTCTCGTGATCGACAAAAGAGTTACGCGGATAGGCGACGCAAACCTTTAGAATTCCAGGTCGGAGACCGGGTAGTACTAAAAGTTTCCCCCTGGAAAGAGATGATACGTTTCGGTAAACGAGGGAAACTAAACCCAAGATACATCGGTCCATTCGAAATCCTTGCTAGGATTGGTCCTGTGGCATACAAACTCCGACTACCACAAGAACTTAGTAATGTACACCCTACCTTCCACGTGTCCAACTTAAAGAAATGTCTGTCTGACGAGACACTCGTAATACCACTCGAAGAAATCGAAGTTAATGAAAATCTCCACTTTGTGGAGGAACCCGTCGAGATCATGGATCGAGAGATCAAGAGAACAAAACAAAGTCGCATTCCCATAGTGAAGGTTCGTTGGAACGCGAAACGAGGGCCTGAGTTTACCTGGGAACGTGAAGATCAAATGAAGCAAAAGTATCCACATCTTTTCCCAAACCCTTGAAGTCCCAGCCGAATTTAAATTTCGGGACGAAATTCCCTCTAACGGGGGGATGATGTGACAATCGTCAAACTTGAGTCAAGTCAAGTCATCAAGTCAAGCCGGTCAACTCTATTAAACCTTGTGTATTAGGGTTTGTGTTATGTTCGTACTGTATAACTTGCTATATTAATGGGAAAACATCACAGGAGAAAAGTTTTGTGTTAAAAATTTCCTAAGCCTTAGTACTAATCAATGAATTAAACTGATGAAAACCATGTTGCATACTCATTAGGAGTGTGTGGGATCCTTAATCATGACTTAACGGGCTCAAGAGACTTGCATTACGGAACCAAACACTCACAAATGCCACACTTGAAATCTCTCTCAAATATCTCTCTGTATGAGAAATCTCTCCAAGAATGTCAAATCTCTCCTAAATCTCTTCAAGTATGTGAAATCTCTCTCGAATATCTCTCTGTATGAGAAATCTCTCCAAGAATGTCAAATCTCTCCTAAATCTCTCCAAGTATGTGAAACCTCTCTCAAATATCTCTTTGTATGGGAAATCTCTTCAAGAATGTGAAATCTCTCCCAAATCTCTCCAAGTGTGAGAAATCTCTCCCAAATCTCTCTCAAAAGTTTCCCGTAACTTTTTAGAATCATTCGGGTCATTCCGGCCCTTAACCGGGTCAAAAACGGCTTAAAACGGGACAAAAACGAGAAAAATAGGCTTTAGGAACCGAAACCGGAATGAGAGGTTTCTTAGGACCAGAGACCGAGCCTCTGGTGGCTAAGAGACCAGAGGCCGAGCCTCTGGTGGCTAACAGAACCGAGACCAACCGAGCGATCGGTGCCTCTCGGTCCGCCCCCACTCTCTGTTCGCTATCCCACTCTCTGTTCGCTATTCCACCTCTCGGTTCGCTGTTCCGCCTTCTCTGTTCGCGTCGCGTGCTCTGTTCCCTTCTCTCCCCTCTGTCTCTCGCGCGCTCTGTTCCTTTCTCTCCTCTCTGTCTCTTCGTGCTCTCGGTTCTTCCCTCCTTCTCCTCTCCTCTCGGTTCCGCCTCCCTCTCTCTCTCGGTTCAGCATAAGAGGGCCGAGCCTCGGCCAGATTTCGTATTTTTGTCATTTTCAGCCCATTTTTGATATTTTTAACATTTTAAGCCCGTTTTTCGTGATTTTAAAGCGGGATTTTCTCCAGAAATTTTATTTTAACATAATAAACTCTAAATATTCATAATTTAAACATATTTTTATAAAAATCATTAATTAAATAATAAAGATCTAATGGGGGATTTATTTAAGGTAGAGTGTTGACTTTGCCTTAACTTATGACACAAGCAACCACCCCACACCCGCTCTATGACCAGCCATACCTCCCCACCTTACCTATGTCACTTCAATGTTCCCTTACACTCAAATTTCACTCACTCCCACGTTTTTGAGCTGGAACAATCAACCACACTCCTCATTTTCTCTCATTTCTCTCATTCCACTAAGTAACAAACATCACTTTTTCTCTCAAACTCTTCTACACAAATTTTCGAGATCCAAGGCTGATTTCAAGTGTTCTTCCACACTTAATTCTCGAAAACCTTCAAGGCATCTCCAAGTGTTCTTGAATTAAACACTTCCATTCTTCAACAATCATCTACTGAAATCACTCAAGGTGAGTTCATACCCCTACATTTTCATGTTTTCTCAAGTTTTTAGGGGGGGAATACAAGTTAAAACACTAAGAACATAACTAAATTTTGCTAACAGCTTACATCAGAAAAGTTCAACTCCATTCACGGACTGTTTTGGGAATCTTAAACATTTTTGTTTTCAAAACTGTACAAGGTGCAAATAGTTCAAGTTTTTAGCTTTAAAATGGCTACTTGCACATCTCCATACGATTTTTCTACAATTTATGGTGATTTTTACAAAACTGCCTATCATTTCAAACAACAATCCGGACCAGTCTGTGATTTTGGACTTTTTCACCCAAGTTGGAGGTCATTAAAAATTGTGATAAAAATTATGAGTAAACTAGACACATTTTGTGAACTCTCAGAATTTACGGATCTAGTTTTTGACTTCGTATGATTTTTCTATGTTTTTTCCAAAAACAGGACAGAATGGCTAAATTTAGCCAGCAGCATGTAAACATCATAACACTTTGTATTATGTTGAGCAAAGTGTATAATCATAAGTTCTAATATTTGAATGTGTTTCCATGTTAGTTTATCATTATGAACTGAAACTAAGACATTCATATTAAATATTATTCATTCATTTTAGAACACGGATTATTTAACTATAAAAAGTATAGTTTGATAAATTCATAACACTAATACATTTCCATAAAAGAGTTCATACATATTACATACACTTTAGATAAACTATAATAGGTATAGTTTGTGATACATCACTCAACGCACTCGTACAAAAAGGGTACATTCATACAAGAAAGATTTATATTCACACACATTTCAAGTAAACTTGTTAACCTATGTTGTGAGACTCTCTCTCTCTCTCTCTCTCCCCGTACGTCCGAGTGCGGGATATAATTCCTGGTAGTTATAATCAGAATCTCCTTGAGGGAGAACGTGATACTTGTATATAGATCTATATTGGGTTTGACACCCCACACCTTGCTGCTAGCTACAGTGGGACCTGCAGGTCTACGGGTGACAAATGTCATTTCATTTTCGCGACGCCTGAGAAACGTTGTGGCAGGTTCACATAGTCACAGTATGATTATAGCGACTCACTTAGGGAGACAACAATTCATAAAGTTTACGGGGTTTCATAAAACCGAAGTAGGTTTTAGGTTGATAAAATAAATTTACTTTCCATTTCATTTTAAACTCACAACATTCCTAATAAGAAACGATGATTTCTCATACATTCTAGTCTTTGGTTGTAAGGCTACATTTTTCGGATTTCAAGGAAAATATCGGATTTTTCTGAAACAAACGCGACATTTACATGTGAAAGACTTCTACTAAGTTTATTAATAAAAGCTTATGAACTCACCAACCTTTGTGTTGACACTTTTCAAACAACTTGTATTCACAGGAAAACACTAATCAGGTTATCAAGTGCTTTTGAGGATGGGACGTTAAGGCGTCAAACTTTTCATATTTTGACAACATATTGTAATTGATTTTGAAACATGTAATTCATACAAGTGATGTAACTTTTTCAATTATATATATGTTGGTTGTGTTTGCTTGAATTACTATTGAAATTGTGGTTATGATGCTATACATGAAGTCCTCCACCCCCGGACGTTTCCGCCATCCTTGGTTTGGGGGTGTGACATAATGGAGACCATTTGCTCATAAAGTCTCCACCTTTGGGACCAAAACCCTAGAAAATGGTCCAAAAAGCATACCACAAGAACTATATGCCAAGATCCGAACTTTTTACCTTAGAATGAAGCTCCAACCTTTGCAAAGCTTGGACCACACTTGAACACTAACTTCTAGCCTTCCCAATGAACTCTTCTTCTCCTTTGCTACCTTGAAATGGCACCACCAAGCTTAGAACACTCACAAATGGGCTAAGAACGAATAAACACTCTCTTTAGGGTTTCTTTCTGAGGGATGGTGGCTGAGGAGTCGAGCCAACACATCCCTTTTATAGCCAACCCATCAATTAGGGTTTTTAATTTTGGACCGGTTACGCCCAGCGTAAGCTTGGGTACGCCCAACGTACCCGAGGGGGAACGCGTATAAATGAAGCACGCGAGTACGCGCAGCGTACTCCTTGTACGCCCAGCGTACTCGCTCATCATGCAAAATCCTAAATGACTTAAATTAAAAATGAAGGCTTAAATAAAAGGGTACCTGGATTTCGGGCTGTTACAACACGCCTTTTAAAAAAGCTACTTATGTTCATAATCGAACCATCACACCCACTCTTAAGCATAACTCCCCTTACTATCTATTGTATATAAAAGAACCTGACTATGGTTTTTTGAGAACCTTTGGTTGTCTGTGCTACCCTTTTCTCTGACGCTATACCTCTCATAAATTAGACTTTTGATCCTTACCCTACGTTTTCCAAGGCTACAATGCCTCCCACAAAGGTTATTTATGCCTACATCGTCCTACATCCCGCATATATATCTCTCGTCATGTCATCTTCAATGAGGATTTTTTTCCCTTTGCCACTTCTCCTTCTCTAAAACCTTCACCTACCTCCCCTCTATCTCCCACCTCACCATCCTCTAATAGTCTTCTTGCACATGCCCGCTTCCTTACATCTAGACAAACTCCTTCCCCTTCTACCTCCCCCCCACAACTTCCACCAATGCCTCCTCACCAGCACCTACTTCCATCCTCGCCCAACCCAATCCCTCTCCTCCCACTCCAGCACCATGCCCGTCTCATTAGCGCCCTACCATCAGCTCTACAGCCAAACAAACACCGCCTCATTTTTTCCGACCTACCAACAATAACCAACACAAAATGATCACTCGTGCGCGCACCAATTCTCTTAAACCCAAAACATTCCTCTCTCAATCCGTCTCTCCCCCACCTCTGAACCATGCAACATTCCTCAAGCTCTTAATAATCCTTTTAGGTTAAATGCAATGAAAACAAAATTTGATGCCTTAATGAGTAATAAAACGTGGATAGTTGTTTCACGACCATCTAATGCTAACATTGTTGGTTGTATGTGGATTTTCAGAATTAAAAGACACTCCGATGGCACTGTTAAACGCTACAAGGCGAGACTTGTGGCTAAAGGTTTCAACCAAGAGGAAGGGGTTGACTTTTTTGAGACATTCAGTCTAGTTATCAAACCAACTACAATCCGGTTGGTCATTTCCATTGCGCTCTCCCAAGGCTGGACAATTAGACAATTTGATATCAATAACGTATTCTTAAATGGTATCTTAACGAAGGAAGTCTACATGGAACAACCTTGAGGGTTTGCTGATCCCTCTAACGCTCATGCGGTTTGTAAATTACCCAAAGCCATCTACGGGCTAAAACAAGCCCCTCGGGTCTGGTTCAATCAACTCAAACATCATCTAGTTCAAAATGGTTTTCGAGCATGTCATTGTGATACTTCATTATTTGTACACTCCTCTCCTGTTGCTACTATCTATGTTTTACTTTATGTTGATGATTTGATTATAACAGGAACCAATCCCCAAATCATGCAACAACTTATTCACGATCTAAATCAAAGTTTTCACTCAAAGATCTTGGAAATCTCACATATTTTCTTGGTGTTAAAATTACGAAAACTGCCCATCCTCTTCACCTTTCCCAACAACAATACATCCATGATATTCTAACTCGAACCAAGATGCTTGAAGCCAAACCTCTTACAACCCCAACAGATCCCTCCACTCCACTCACGCAACATGGTGATCCTTTTTCCGACCCTCGCCTATAGAGACAAACAGTTGGTTCCTTACAATATGCCACTATTACACGACCGGATATTTCCTTTGCTGTCAATCGTGTTTGTCAATTTATGCATGCTCCCACTGATCTTCTTTGGCAAGCCGTCAAACGGATCCTACGGTACCTTAAAGGAACAATACACAATTGTCTTCATTTCAAGCCACACAAGTCCTCATCTCTCTTCGCCTATTCTGATTCTGGGTGGATGTCTGACAAAAGCGACAGTCGTTCTGAATATGGATTTGGTATCTTTCATGGACCCAACCTCATCAGTTGGACATCGCACAAACTGCAGGTTGTTGCTCGCTCAAGCACCGAGGCAGGATATCGGGCATTGGCTTACCACAGCTGAACTCCTGTGGATCCAACATCTTCTTCGTGATCTTCATGTTCCACTCCCACAGTCCCCTGTTATTTTTTGTGACAATATTGGGGCTACCTTCTTGTGTAAAAATCCTGTCATCAGCTCCATATCCAAACATATTTCTCTTGACTTTCACTTTGTTAGAGAACAGGTTGAAAATGGTGCTTTACATATCAGTCATGTTTCTTTCAATGACCAACTAGCAGATATCTTCACAAAACCATTTGGCAAGGATCGTATTGCTGTGTTAAGAGACAAGCTTCAAGTTCGTCCCTCTCTTGACCTTGCAGGGGGGTAATAACGGCTAGAAATAGAAAAAGTCAAGTTATACCAGGTCATTAGGATATTTACTGACATGTATGTTTGTTCCTAATTGTAAGCAATTAAGTTAGGCACCACTTCTGTTTTTTCCTGTATATAAATTATTGTACAAGTTCCTTTTAGAGAGACAACAGATACAATTTTACCATTTACTCCTTTCAAGCTTTTAACTTTGAACATGATTTTATGGTTAATATCTGTAATCAAAAGGATTCCGCTTGAAATTCTATCAACTATAATATCAAGTTGATCTGGCGCCATGAATTGAGACCCTATCACAGAAACCGGAGAGGATGAAGGTGCTTTGTTGGATTGAGCCATCGCCAATGCTCCACACTGCAGAGAGGTCGTTCTTGATATAGAGTGTGAGTGAAAGGCTTCTTATCTAGAAGGAAGATTTGTCCCTATGGGCTGATTACTTTTCTTGGGTTATATAGGAAGTATGTCAGACGCGACGTAGGATTGAATTGGCAAATTAAGTCTGACCTCGTCTATAGTGTAGTGCTCTCTTATTTGGTGAGAATGACATCCACACCTCCGTACATATTTATTTTTAGATAGGTTAGAACTAGGGATATTTTGTTTAATTTGTTTGAGAAAATATGATAGTTGCATGGATAATCAATATTTGAACTTAAATTGTTACTTATTTACTGTATATTATTTGGTAATAAAAGCTGCAAATAAATGTTAAAAATATAACAATGATAAACAATATCTCGTGATTTTAAAGTTATCAATAAGTTATTTTTTACTGTTGTATGTTGTGTAATTAGTTTATATTTATATATAAAATAAGAAATGATATAATTAAATAGATTATAATTTTGTGGTAATTACATAATAACATTTTTAAATAAGAACCATTGAACGTGCATATAATATTTACATATTACATTCATGTAGTTCATATTGACCAACACAGAAAGCCTTTGATTTTTTTTCCTGAAAAACCGGGAGAATTATATTAATTGGATTTTTATAACCATTGCGTTTCAGTGTAAGTTTAAATATGTTAATGGTTTCGGTTATCAGTAAATATCGGCTACCCATGTTAGAAAATTAACTATATTGTTTATATAAATATAAAATACATTGCTATAAAAGGTTAAAAACAGAAAGTAGACTTCTATTATGCAAATCTTTTATTGAACGTGTTTTGCACATAATTAACTTTCATTTTTGTTAGTATCTGGTATAATTAAAATGCAGTATTTATGTTAAGAGTAGTCTGATCCTACCAATAGTTTGAGAAAAACGGCATGTTTGTTTAGATTTTTTCTTTATACACCAAAAGAAACTACGCACGTTGCAATTCTGCAAACGTTATTGAAAGTGTGGAGACCGTAATCTTTAATCCATTTGCCCTTGATGCCCTTCAGTCAACTTAAACTTGAAACATCTTACATCTACACAAAAATTGCAAGTGCTTATTCATTTCATGATTTATTGACTTTCATTTATTCAATTTTATGAGCACTAATTGATGGTTTTTAAAGAATGTGTAATTAATAACGTATCTAAAATTTATTAGGTAAAACTCACAAAAGGGTAGAAAATAATCCTAATGATCAATATAGAAAAGTAGTTAAAAGTTTCTTAATTCTAATTGTATATTTGTATACTTTTATAAGCTGATTACACTTGAGTTATTTTGATTTTTCTCAAAGCTTTTATAAATTATAGTTAGATACTTGATTAATAAATAATATTTTAGAACTGTATATTAAATAAAACGTTATTCTTCCAAGGGTTGATGCAATGGGGTTGTATATTTGTAAAAAGTGGTAAAAAGGTGTGAAACCATTACGATTTAGAACTACTCAATAAACACACAAATATCACGATGATGAAGATGCTAAGATATATAACAAATAACACAAGGAGATTTAACATTTTTCGTTGGGTCATAGTAATTAAGCTACGTGCACATACAAACTAGAAATATCTGATATTTGACAATCAATGTTGATGTACACACACTCACATACGCTCTTTTCTGTGCATACTTTTGACATTACAATCAATGAGATTATTTATAGTGATGTTGACCTAAATCTTATGGGCCGGTTCATGGGCCTATGATGTCGTTGGCATAGACCGACTTTGAATCCACATACCCAAATTTTCAGTTGACGTAGAACATACACTTGTTTACTAAGGGGGAGGGAATGGACAACACCGAAGGCAAAGCTCATGAGATGAACTTTACTGCCCGTACTTGTGCTTTGGTACATGCATTCACTACGAAAGCTTCATACTTTAGTCTTCAACAGGCGCTTCACTACTTTTAAATCATGACTTCGCTTTCTACTGAAGCCTTGCCTCTTTTTAGCTGCGATCCTTGGTCATCCTTGGCCAAGAGTATCCTCTATCTTTGTAACCTTCACTAAGTGAATACTGTATGGCTATTCTCTAGACCAAATCTCATAACCGTGTTCCTTGGTTTGGTGTTAGATCATGCTTAACACTCAACAGTCTCTCACGTCTAGGCTAATAGAACCTCTATTGACCTCCAAGCAATACAACCAACAATATTTTTTTCTTGTGATTTTGTAACGCCGTAAATTTCCAAACAAAATTTTCATTTAAAAAGCACGTTAATTTCATTATCGTAACCATAAAAATCACCAAATATCGAGTTATAAAAAGCACATGTTCATTAATTGCTTAAAACATAATCCAGGATCCTCTAAAAACATATCTCCAACTCATGTGTGTACAATCAAGCCGGTGCCTTCCTGTGATCCTCAGAGGTATCTGAAACACATAATACATAAAAAAGTAAACACGAAGCTTAGTGAGTTCCCTAAAATACCACACATATCTCATTAGCCTTTCATGGCTATACTCGGATAAGACCATCCGGTCAATGTGTCTCAATGGGACCCTCCGGTCCCAGAACTCAAGTGGACCCTTCGGTCCTAACTTAGTAAGCTCAGAATAATACGCATCATAAATCACAAAGACATAATGCATGATATCACAATACTCAATATAAACACATAACGAGATGACTCATCTCGTAAGAAATCGGATAACCTCGAACTCAAATCACCGGTCTAGCCTCCGCCTAACACATACAATAATTATCTCTTATTAATTATAGCTCTCAAAAAAGCTAGACTAAACCCTTCTACAAACTCAAAGAAGGATAAAATACCATTTTACCCTTCCATGGCCTTGATAGCCTACAAATTAACCAAACCCTAAAAGTCGACTAAAAGTCAACGGCAGTGCGTACGCCGTGTGTACCAGCCCTCTTCATTGGGCGCACTCCATCGCCATGTATGCATCTGGGATTCTTGACCCTACGTTGTGCGTACTGGGATTATGCTCAGTGTACGTCCCAATTTTGCTCTTCTTACTCATTTGGTCTTAATCTGTTAAGACCTTAGCTCAAATCTCAGATCTGGACGCCTTAAAGGCTCATACTCCATAAAGTCTATGACTTTAAGCCTTTGCATGGCTGATAAAGTCACAAACACCAAAAGTATCACTCTCTATTCTCAAGAATGCTCATATCTCATGCATGGGTTGGTTTAAACGTCCAAATATTGATTTTTAGGACTCTACACCACTAAAAACACTTAAAAGAGCTGATAATAAACTTTGGAGCTCAATATCTCATAAAGCATCCAACTTTGGGACTAAAACCCTAAAATGAACTAAAATGATGCACAAATCAAAAGGGTGAGAAAGCTTTGAGCTTTATACATCTAACTGAAGCTCCAACCATAGATACGCTCAGATCAAAAGCTTGGACTCCCACTCGTTCCTCTTCAAAGCTCCTTCTTCACTCCAAAGAAACCACAAGAACACTTAATAGCTCACAAATGGACACACAAGCTCAAGGGACGAGAAATTAGGTTTGAGAGGGTTGATGTTTAGGAATGGTGGCCAGAAATGAGACCATCACGTCCTTTAAATAAGGACACACCCTAAATTAGGGTTTTTACTCTGGGCCTAGTATTCCCAACGTACCCTCTGGTATGCCTAGCATACTAGGTGGCTTCCACGTCAAAAACATTCACATGAGTATGCTGAGCATACACACGCGAACGCCCAGCGTACTCATTTACCACCTTTTTTCAAATAAGGGCCAAACTTGACAATTACTAAAAGAACAAGGGTTTATAAGGTATATCTGGTCTTGGGATGTTACATATTTGCTTTAGTTATGAGGAAGGACGGTTGATGTCATACAAAACTTCACGATTGGTGCTTGTGGTTTGCAAAAGGTATCACGTTAAGGTTAACTATCACAAACGCTACGTTGCTGGTCATCATGTTTTCGTTTTCTTGCATGATTGGTCCTTTGGGACTTAAATATTATGTTTGACTTGTTTTTTTTTTAGAATGAAAAATATGCCCTTTGACCAGATATGAAAAATACAGTACACCTCGAGGACAATTTTTGTAATTACACTCCCCTCTCTTTACCCTTTATCTCCCTTACTCTTAATAAGTATATTTGTATCTACATCCTCACCCCCTAGCCAACCATATCCCATATCCCTCTATCATAGACAGAAATGCCTCCTCTGTCATTTACCCTACGTCCTACATAAACTACCATTATCGCTTTTCCACAAACTCCATTGGATTACTTGTAACAAAATTTTTCATAGCCAACACAACCTCCTCCTCTATCTCCACCATAGCAACACATATTTAAGAAAGAGGTTGTTGTATAAGTGAAGTTATATGGTGGTTGTGAAGGGCCACTAGAGCCTCAATGACCATAGTTCAAATGAAAACCATGACATTGCCTTCACCAAGTTTCGTTGAAAGACACGAAAGGAAGAGGAATGAGAGAGAGATTCAAAAGTCCTTCTCGATTGAATGTGGAAATATAGAATGTTGCTTAAAAGAGATTTGGTAAGTACTTTGGATGTTGTATTGTCACACCCTGACTGTCGGCGAAAACGTCGCGTTTGCGATGAAATATTTTGGATCACAATTAACAACACATATTGAATAATAAAATGATTTATTCTTACATTACATTCTTCCATAAATCCTGTATGAGGAATTACATTGTTGACAATCTAACAGACGATAACTACTTAAACAAGCTTTGCATAACGTAAGTCAAAGTGGAACAAAAAGGCCTAACATGTCTGCCAACCATTTAAACAAGAAATGTATTATTCCATCACACACAAGGTGTGTCTTGCAGCTCCTAGGTTCCTGAAGATACATACGTTTGAAAACAATACGTCAAGAATAATTTTGGTGAACTTTATATGTTTTGACTATGTATGTTTTTATCAAGGTTGTAAAATTGCTCGACGGTCGACGGATGTTAAGAGATTAATCGGTATTTGCGGGGATTACTCGGGACCATAAATTATTAATAAAATATTAAAATTAATCAAATATTTTTATATCTTAAGAAAAGCAAGTACTTCAAAATTAGAAAATAAGAAAATTTGTAATTTGAAAATTTGAAAATATGAACATTTTCGTATTATATTTGAAATTTCGAAAATTTGAAAATTTTGGAGTAAAAAAAAGAAATGATTTTTTGACATTTTTTTGACTTTCTTTTTCGACTTTTTTAACTTTTGTTGACCGATTAATCCTGCCAAGACCGATTAATCCCGCAAAAGCTGAGTAATCCTAAATTTCCGATTAATACCCTAATCCTCGACGATTGGAGAACATCAAACAATTAATCCACGATTAATTGCCAATTATCTCGATTTCTACAACCATGGTTTTATAGTTAAAACTGTGTTTAGACTAATGAATTATAAAAGTAAAAGGCAACATATTCTACCCTTGTAAACATATACAAGTAAAATATATTTGTATATCGTTTTGACTTCTTGTGTTTTTATAATAAAAAATGTGTATAGACCAATGAATTATAAACATGTAAAGTGCAAAATGTTCTAACCTTGTAAATCCATACAAGTAAAAGAGGATATTTTTTTAATCGTTCTGACTTTATGTATTTTTATAATCACAAGTGTGTTTAGAGTAATGAGTTATAAAAGTGCCACGTATAATAGGTTTTACACTTGTAATCCCACACACGTAAAAAATATTTGTTTGTCTACATAACTTATCAAACCTAAGTTATAAAAGTGCCAAGTATAAAGCGTTCGCGACCCGACTCGCCGAGAAAGGTGAGCGACTCGTCGAATCCTTTACATGCCATCACCATACAGTTGATTTCAAACGATTTCAATGCATCCAATTCATAGATCTGGACTTCTAAGGCTTGCATAACACGTAAACTTGCCAACTTTACGTGCATACATAGTGATATGAAGCTAAAACATCAAACTAGGCTAGAAATGGAGACCTATGGTTTGGGATAGGGCCTTTGTTGAATAAAGGTGGCTACCTTGAGCTCCTGGAGCTCAAGGGTGTCCAGATCTGAAGTCCATAACCCCATGAGAGCTCCAATTCTCGGGGTTATCCTTGAAATGACCCAAAAGTGACAAAAACAAGCATAGATGAAGATCTAATAAGGGAATGATCAAGTTTGAGGCTTGATTACCAGAAGATGTAGTAAATGAGGTGTTGCTCATGGATCTTCTTCTTCTGCTTTGAACCTTCTAGCTTCTTCTTCTTCTACAAGCTCCAAAATGCACAAACTCACTTCAAATTGACAAGAAATCACTCAAGCTCACTAATGGATGGTTAGGGTTTCGAAGAAGGTGCTCTGGAAGTGATGGAGGCTGGAGTGGGGGGCTATAATGACGTTTAAATAGGGTACAAACCCTAAAGATTAGGGTTTCATCCAGCCTGGTTGACTTGCCGAGTCGGGAATATTGACATGTCGAGTTGTCATACTAATCTCCGTGTGTTGTCTCGTATCTACTCGACGAGTTAGGGCTACTGACTCATCGAGTAGCCCTTATAAAATGGAAAATAAAATAATTAAAATTACATACCATGAATGAGGCGTTACATAGGTTTTGCAGGGATAGAACTCTCGACCTTTGACTCCACATGGGTATTAAACCCGATACCCTTCCCAGCTAGTAGATGTGTATTTCATATAGAGGCCCCAACATTTATGTGAATTATACAATTTAGGACTAAAGGGGTACAGTAACCATGGGTTTCTTACAAATATTGACATCATGGGCCAACATTTAATAAATATTTTCATTTATGTCTTCTATTTTATTTCAAATTTATAGTATTATGTATTATGTTTAAATATTTTGTCATACTAATAATTTTTTTTATATTAACCTAGAAATATAAAAAAGAAATTACGCAATAAAATAAGAGCTAATTGATACGTGTAGAATAAAATCAATATTGAAACAATTTTACTAAGCCTTTTTATCATAAATTTTAGTTTTAGTTTTATAAAACACGACAAATATTAAATATGTTTTTGGTTTTATAAACATTCTTTGTTTTTGTTTTATAATTTTAAATATGAAATATAGATACTAAAATAATAAAACCATGAGACCCATTTATGAAATACACATCTACATCAACAAAATGCTTAATAATCAAAGTGGACGGTAAGGACTTAAAACAATACATAGAAAGAATTGCTGAAAAATATTGTTTAATATAACATCGTACTTATTAAAGAGCTGAACACACACATCTGGACTATTGCTAGATATTTTTATTACAGTGTTTGATAGTTTTGAATACCACTTCTTAATAGTCACACAAACTTCAAAATAATTTCCTAAGCAGCATTTATTCTTCGGCACTAGAATACAACTAATTAACATGTCGAGATTATAACTTAATTACTTCTAATTAACACAATTAAGGAACCATAATTTGAGCCTATCATGGTAATCATACCATATCCATGACGATGTGAAAAGATGATATGAATTGCCGGATAAGCCATATATAAACCCGTTGATCCATGGAAAAATTTAGGAGTAGAGAATGCAACTAATATGACTATGACTATGAAAGGAGTATTGGGCCAACAACTTTAGTCACACCTCCAAGAACTTGCACAACACCTTTACTTTTTGTGTCAGAGTTTTCCATAGCCTCAACAATTGCTATCATTGTGATCACAAACGCAAAGTCCACATTGGGAGAAATGGTCACCTTGCATTTGTCATTAACGAACTTTACAATATTCTCGGATGACTGTATTTTGGACATCTACAGGAATAAATATGTCATTAGTAAGTTTAAGATTGAGCTTTAAGTTATTTACAGAATGTTTTGAGTTATACAGACATAACTGAAAACATGGAACTCTACTAGAAAACCAGCTAAAAAAGGTTTGAAAATTAAATTACTTGGGCTATTGTGGTTGAAGTATCTCCCATATAAATAGTGCAGTTTCTCTTCGACCAGCTTCCTTCGACCTTGAAATCACAAACATTTTTATTACTGGTTTTGTTTGCCAAGAACACATTTACACCACTCTTAAACAGCTGGATCACGCAAGGTTTTTTTGTGGTAAATATCATATCCGATTTGCTTTCACTGTCACCCCTGAATGCATACCATCCATCGTGTGCACTAATGCTCTGGAAAATAAATCAATCCATTTAAATGTTAAATGTAGCATCAAATTTTCAAAACAATCCAAAGTATTAAAAAATATATATATTAAAAGTTAAACTTAATAAAGTCGCCTTATCGGGCATTACAACGATGGGTTGGTCATCATCATCGAGTAGTACTCGCTGCTCATGAAGGAATGAGTCGCATGGTTTCACTTTGAACATGATTTTATGGTTAATATCTGAAATCAAAAGGATTCCGCTTGAAATTCTATCAACTATAATATCGAGTTGATGTGGTGCCATGAAGTGAGACCCTATCACAGATACCAGAGAGGATGAAGGTGCATTTTTGGGTTGAGCCATCGTCAATACTCCACACTGTAGAGAGGTCGATCTTGATAAAGAGTATGTGTGAAAGGCGTCTTATATATAAAGAAGATTTGTCCCTATGGGCCGATTACTTTTCTTGGGTTATATAGGAAGTTTGTAAGATTAAACCATACAATATTCCTTGTGTCCTATCACCTATGATTCACGTGTCATGTCCTACATACACCTACTAGCTTATTCCTTTGGTTCCCTCCTCTTTGTGATCGAATAATTGAAGACACTATTTTATGAATTGTTCATCTAGTTATTTAACAATACCTAAGTTAGTCCACCGTCTCAACTACTGGATAGCTTTTAACCTCTTTTCCACCGCCACCGCCATTAGCTTCAATATCTTCTATCTTTTACTTCTTCATTTTATACCTTATTAATCGCTTTTTTGCCTCTTCGAATTTCCGTCAACTGAAAAACAATTCGTCGGCTTCCAATGAGCTCTTCTCCATGGGCAGCCATTTTGCGTAAACCTTTTATATTTTTATCTCTTTCAAGTGATTGTTTTCCCTTGGGTCTCTTCTTCTTTCTGCCTTCTGCTTATATTTCGGGGATCCGGGTAGTTGATATCCCTCCACCACACCTAAGAACACGATTAAGGTAAGTTTTAACTCTAAAAATTTATAATTTGGCTGGGTTTATGTTATTCACGAATTTAATACTTTGTGCCTTCTGCTTATATTTCGGGGATTCGGGCAGCTGATATCCCTCCACCACCCCTAAGAACATGATTAAGGTAAGTTTTAACTCTAATAATGTATAATTTGGTTGGGTTTATGTTATCCATGAATTTAATACTTTGAACCGTTTTTCGATTTGTCATTGGTAATTGATTGGAATCTTTTGATACTTGATTATTCGTCTTTTGAAGACCAATTGATGATTGACTAAGTTTTAGGTTAATTATGGTGTTTAATTACTTGATTTAAGTTTGTGAACTATTATGAATCTTTGTGATTATCGATCTTTCACCGGTCTATCTTGAACTTGCCATCAATTAAAGAAGACATTCATGGCACCGCTACACTATCGTAGATGGTTACAGGCTGATAGGGGATATGTGTTTGCCTACAACCGAGATCACTATGACTACTCACTTGCACAATAAAACTCTACAATTGTTACCATTTTCTTTGAAATTGAGTGTCTCTATGTGTGACATCCTCATTTTCACGGCCAGAAAAGAACGATTTTGTTTATGCTTTATAAAAATCAGGTATCTCTTTTAATAAAAACGTTGCGGAATTTGTTCCCAGAAAAACATGATAGTTATCAAAGCGTTTCCGAAGAAATATATTTTTATTCATTTTAAAACATTTGGGATGTCATCGTCAATACAGAAACATAAGCATAAACATAACTTATATTCATTTATACTAGTAATCTATATCTCCTTAATCTCTCAATGTAATGTAACTTCACATCGCCACCTGTAAATTGAGTGGGTCAGGTTGGGAAACCTGGTGAGTACATAAGGTTTTCAACGCACAATAATATAATTATTATGTTTAATCATCAAACAATTAACCCAATTACTCATCCCCATTATCTTCTTTATTCCTAAGTACCTTCCCTAAGGATTTATCCCAAGGATCGTCTCCTACATCATATTTACCTCTCATCTCCTTAAATCGCATTTCCTTATATGTTTGTTCCTAAGGACTCTCCCTAAGGAACATCGTCTAGATCCTATAGATAATATTGATTCAGGGATTCAATACGTGCCCGACAAGGGTTAGGGCATCATCGCATGAATACGTAGTTACAACATCGCCTGAACTCGTAATTCATAGTAAGGGGTTAGAGTATCATCGGATGAATACGTAGTTACAACATCGCCTGAACTTGTAATTCATCACCTATAGGTTATGGGCCTGCTGGTGTTTCCACGGGGTTGTCTAGAATAATCCGTGGTCGCCATCTATACTCTAGTAGATGACTACATCGCCACATTGCCGGTTAAGGTTATGATACTTCCTTTCATCCTACATCACATATTCATCATCATCTATTTACCTAATTGTCATCACCTTTCATCCTACACACCAACTATTTCATATACCCATGTTTTATCCGCAACATATTTGTAGATATAAAATAAATATGCCATTTAAATCTTGTAAAACATGTATAAAATCGTTCATCCAACATAGACAACAAGTATTCAAATAATATGCACACATAGCACATAATTTATAGAAAATACTTCATATATATGTGTAAGATGAAAGTAACTATGCACTCACTTGAAAATGTGGTGATTCCGAACTCAGACAGCGCTTCGCTTCTTAAAAATAATTTCCTTCGATGAAACCTAGAATTATTGTCACTAGAGCTTAGTTTATTATTCGCTGAGAGTAATTAATAGTCTAGCTATTATTACTATTATATAAGCGTTAAACAATACTTATATAACCCATAATAATAGCCCTAAGTACTTATTATAAGTTTGTAATAACGTTACTATAATTAAATAAAAGCTATATTAAAAATAGCGTAGCTCTAGCTCACTTACAACGGGTTTTATAGAAAACCGGGCTTTGCTTGGAGCAGCATTCCCGAGCCGAAAAATATCTTTTTCTCAGAGCCGCCGAGCACTTCGGGGCTTCCGCCTCATGTAAGGGAGGTTCCCTAGGCTTTTTAGTGGGTTTCGGGGCGCGCGCGCGCGCGAGAGAGAGAGAGAGAGTAAAGAGAAGAAAGAATGGGAAATGTGTTAAGAAAATGAGGGTGAGAGAGGTTCTATTTATAGGGTAAAATATGGCTGAGCTTGGAGCCACATGTCACCATCTGGTGGCAAGACTTGGGGACAAAGCAATGACAAAGATTGTGCCACGTCACCTATTTCTGCACATCACACTTCCGACTTCTAAAATCCATAAATTTCTCATACGAGCTCCGTTTTTGACGTTCTTTATATCCACACATAGATAAAAATAAGATCTACAACTTACATTTTGACTTCGTCGGCTAATTATCGACCGATCTTAAATTTAGCAGTACAAGAATATTAGACTGTTAAATAACTGTGAAAAAATCGTAACTCCTTCATAAGACTCCGTTTTCGTCTGTCTTTTTACCGTTGAGTTCCTATTAATGAGATCTTTAACTCACATTTAGGTCGCATAAGCTAAAAACAACTCGAACTAAAATTCGAGTTTCTGGCCGTGCACTACTAAGCCAAATCTTATAAAAACAATCATAACTTCCTCATGCAAAGTCAGATTTGGGCGTTCTTTTTTTGGACGCTCTCAAGCTAACATATTCTATGACTTTCATTTAGATCAGTAAGGCTAAAATTTTCTCTACCATAAATTCACTAGTTGCGTCTCCCCAGTGTCGTGCCGATTCTGTCGTGAAACTTCGACGGACCATAACTTCTTCGTTATAACTCGAATTTTGGTGCTCTTTATATGCACGGAACCCTTCAGACATACTCTACAACTTGGTTAAAATTATTTATTCTAAATAATCTTTTGTCGAAAAGTCGTTTTAGACCCCTATTATTTCTAAATTGACTAGCCCGGATCTACGGACGTTACAATTATCTCCCCCTTAGGATGATTACGTCCTAGAATCATCAACGAAACGATGCTGACATGATGGCTCCAGACATTATCTCTTCATCCTAAGTAATTACTGTTCACTGATCACATTTGAGCCTAATATTCTGACTGATTACAGTTTATCCTCCATCATTGAGCCCAATATTCTTAATTTGTTACTGTTCATCAATTTTGAGCCCATACATTTGTTTTGATCTGATATAGTTGATTGAAGCCCGAAAGTCATCAATTGATCAATTGAGATTATCCTAATTACACTGTTCCAAGATCGAATTGTATGCGTACTTACCCAGGTGTACCATCAGAGAATTATATCTCAGTTCTTGATTGATTGTTCTTTAGTCTTGTTTTATTGTGTTCCGATTTCATATGTTCGTTTCTACTAATCCTTTATTGTTGATCGATAATGTAAATTTGAGATACAATTACATATCGATTAATATGTGGTCTTGAGCCAATGTGAGTTCGTTGATGAAATCTCAACTAAAATTCAAGAACATTATGAACAACAATGAACAACAGTTTGAATAGTGTGTTTGATCTGAAATCGGACTTCATAATCATCGATTTCGTGTTTATGGTTCGTTGACTTTAAAAAGTCAAACTAAGAAAAAGTTGAAATTTAAGAGATAAATCAGTGAATCGTATGATGAAATAGATTGATACATGATGTTTCGAGGTTTGGTGTGTCAAAATCAAGTTCAAACTGGGATTTAATTTTGAAGATTGAATGGATCTTGTTCTTGATAACGAAAGATACGATGTTGAGGCTGAGTTTTGTTGCTTGATTAGGAACAAACAGATGAAGAGATTTGATTGTTGATTTCAAAAGATTGGAGTCTGTGCTCGTTAATTTGGAATCAATCGTGAGTTAGGTCAAGAATCGTTGATTTTCAGAATTGTTGCTGAGTAATGAAGAACGAAGGAATCAATGGTTTGGAAGTCGATGTGTGTTCGTTTTAGGTTGAACTGTGAAAAGAGAATGAAGTTGAGAATTCGATGTCATGTTCAATTTCATGAAAAATGAAGGGTTATTGAATGAATCAAATGGGTTGTGACTTTAAGAACGAAGGATGGTTTTTGGTTTGAACGAATAATGACTGTGTTGGAATGATCGAAGGTATTTTCGATTTTGAACGAAGGGTTGTTTGGAATATATACGAAGGCGGTGTTTTGGTTTTATAAGAAGGGGTGTTTATTTGGGAAATATATGAAGGGGGTTTGTACAAAGATAAAATTGTGTTCACTTATATGAAGGGGTGTTTGGGATTTCATATGAAAGATAAAGGTTGGATTCGTACGAATTGAAGAAGAAGGCGAATTTTCGAAAATGGTCCCTCAACTTTTGTATGAATTAGCCAAAGTTTTGTATGCTTCTTCAACATTTCGTATAAATTGAAGGCAAATGAAATTTTTTTTAATTCGACCCCTATACCTTCGAATATGTGACATTTCGAAAATTAATTCAAGTTTCGAGTGTTTGACACTTTTCACTGAAATTCAAAAAATTTTGAAGCTTCGTATGTTTGGGGTGATTCTTCATATGATTTGAGAACAAAGAGAATAATTGTTGAAAATAGTCCCTGAGGTTTCGAATGTTTGGCGGCTCATACCCAAATTCGAAAAAGGACTGTTTTTGTTGAATATTGAAGAAAGTGCATTTCAGGCCCCTGCAGTTTCTGCAAATTAACGCTTTATACCCATATTTGAAAAAGGAGAGAGTTTATTTTGCTGTTTTGGACGCAACGGGTCACTGCAGAATTTTGAAATTGTCAATTTCTACCAATTTATGAGAAATTTTTGTCAAAGGCTATCCGTGAATGAAGCTAAAAATTGAATATTTTTTGGATTTTCCGGATTGAAGAACAAAGTTTATGACACATGTTAAGTAGGAGTTTTGACATGAAAAATTCCGAATAGATCACGTTCTTTTTCCTTGGAGTTTTATAATCAAATTTTGATTATAAAAAGGGAGAGAGGTTTATATGGAAATTCGAACTTGAATTTTTCATATTACGTGGATTTGAAGACCGAAGTGATCTTGAAGTTTTGAAGCTTACGAGATGATGTAATTGGAAGTTCGGAAATGATTTATTTCTGAAATGGGTTTTGAAGTATTGAAGATTTTTGGGGTGTGTTTTTACGCTCAACTTTAGGGTGATCGATTTAGAGTTTGAGAAGCTCATGATCATTCGTTGATGTTCGGATTGTATGGTCTCACATCCTACAGCCCAAATTGAAGAATCATGGAAGAATTGAAGATTGAAGTTCATTTCGATATATGTCACCTTTGAGGTTCAAACCGCATAGCTGCTCGACTTTGGAAGGTTTGAAGTGGGTCATCCATTCCTAACTTTGGGGGGGAGAATGTTGGGATACAAAGTTCTTCATGTATGATTTTGTAGATAGTTTGACCTTTGTAGACCCACTTGCATATGGTGCATTAGCCTTATGACTAATGAGTATTAGAAAATGAGAGAGAGACATGTAAACACCTCTATATAAGGTGGGTTCATACCACTTGTAGAGGTGTGATTGAGAGATGTAGTCATAGTGATTAGTGAGTGAGATATTTATGAAGTTCTAGACTAGATCCCTTTTGTACTCATTTACTATGATCGAATATATCTTTTAGCACCCAAATCACCATGTTTAATAGTGCAAAATTTAAATCCGCATGCCAAAGCATGGTCTTATGTCACTACAGTAATAACCGTAACTTTAATGTTTCTTGGAACGAGTATCTAAGTCTAAGACTTCCTGACTATAGGCGGTGCCCGGTCTTGGACCTGCTCTCTATCTCATGTTAGATTTCCAATCATAATATTTATGTCTCAATATCGATCTTTATTGAAGACTCTTTCTCTAACAAACTTGAGATAAGTTTCTTCATTCGATTATTATAATAGACCGACAGGTCATGTTCTACTGACCTCTCATCATATGATGCATTGCTTGGACTCAGATCTTTTAGAGTCAAATTCCAGAACAGACTATACTTTCTTTCATGTTATAATCACATCTTAAAAGGTAGTGTTTCTAGCTACAAGCAACTATTTTGATACCTCTACCGATCGCTTCTATTATCTTTTATTTCAATCTTCTTGCTGAAGTCAAATGCTAACTCAAACATGGTTCTCTGAACCATGTAACATACTCATCGTAGTCGGACTAAATTAGATATGATACTAGGGTCGGAATAACAATCATCTTCTTAGTCATTACCGAACGATGGTAACAACATACTTGAATAAAATGCAATCAATTACTAGCTTCTTGGAAACCTTGTGAGTTTCCCTATTCCAAGCGTGAGTCATGTGCTTCCGGTAGTATATGCATCTACTACCTTTTACACCTACTCATACTCGTCCCAAGTATTATCTCATAGTTTTCCAATTAACCATAAAAAAATCACGTAAAAATTTGACACATCAGATAAGAAAGCGAAGGTTTTATATTATTCCTTGAAACGATTACATAGGTGTTCAGGTTCAACCTATACTATGCATCTAATAGGCTACACCTCCTGATACTATCCGCATGGCATCTTCATAAATTGATTCTCGAATATCCATCCTCACTCCTGATTCCTTGCATTGCCATCTACTTCGTCAAGGATCATTTGAAATGCTCTTTCTTTTGGCTTTAACGACACATTTGTCCTTGCAGCTTCGTTCTTCTTTAGACAGTTCTTCAAAATATGCCCATCATTTCCACCTTCATAGCACTTCTTTTTGTCGAATGTACAATCTATGGAATAGTAACCAACCCTACCACACTTATAGAATGTCACTTCTCCATCGCATATTCTGAAATGATTATTTTTGCCCTTCTCACACCATCTTGCTTCACCTCCTCCTCCTCCAGAATTCGGGAATTTTCTCTCCTTGTTGGACCTTGAAGATCCTTCATGCTTCCTTTTCTCGCCAACTTCAGCTCTCTCCAGACCCTTTTCTCTTATCTGGGTCTCCACATTCTTAGCAGTCCAGATGGCGGCTTTTAGAGGTGTTGCTTGCTTGACCATTGGACCAAAGTCTGCTGGTAATCCGGGGGCAAACTTGTTGACCTTGGAGAGCTTAGTTGGAACTAGATAAGGAACGAGCTTCATCTTCTCCATAAAATTTGTAGCATACTCGGTGACACTCATCCTCCCCTTCTTCAGATTCTGGAATTCATTGTTGATCTCTAGAAGATCCTGCTCAGAGTAGTACTGCATCTTTAATTTCACTAGGAAATATTCCCAAGACATCTTGCTTGCTTCTCCCTTGGGCATCGTGTTAGCTAGTAGCTTCCACCAACTCAATACTCTAAAATTTAACAGAGGGACCACAAGGGCGGTCTTTTGTTGGTTGCTACACTCACAACTCTCAAACATTGTCTCCATCTCGGAGATCCCGTCCATAATTTCCACCAGTGATGGGCTTCGAGAAAGACTCGGGGGTTTGGATGCCATAAAATCCTTGTACTGGCATCCACGTTTATCATTTCCTCCATCCTGATTGTTTCGTCTAACTATCGGTGGGTTATCTTGACCAACCGTCCCACTGTATTTCCCTCTTTCTAACTGCCCATCATTCAGCTCGGGCTGTTCAATTAGCATTGTAAGTTCCTCTCGATTTTGTTGAACTAAACACCTTGTTTCCTCCATTTAACGATCCAACATCATTTGGATCATCGCTTGTACCCCGAACATGGTGATTGGCTCAGGTGCGATTATGACAACATGTATTTGTTCAATCACTGGGGGTTGTTGATTCCTATTTCCATTCGTGTTCCTGACTCCACTTTGGGTTCTTGCAATTTCAATCTATACAGCAAATCAGACGGTTGGTGTGTAATGATAAGAATTAAGATAGGAAAGATTTTATCTATGATTGACGTATAAATCCCCTTATCTCTCCAAAAAGTTATATGCCAGTTCTAATACAGTAATTAAACGTTTACAAACCTGACCACATAAAGTTACCAGATCCTGTCGGCAATAAACCATCGATCCGATCATATAATGCATATCATAAATCATTTAGCACATAAAAGCATGTTAGGCCTTTTTTCCGTAAATAAGCTAGTGCTTGTGTCTATTCAAGTGTATTACCTAAGACACACTCCTCACAATCATTTATTAGCATTCTATATTTAAGCCTAGAAATCAATCCATATTCCTAGTTCGATTAAATTAATGCTCTGATACCAACTGTGACACCCCCATTTTCATGGCCAGAAACTACCGATTTTGCTTATGCTTTATAAAAATCAGAGTATCTCTTTTAATAAAAATGTTGCGGAATTTGTTCCTAGAAAAACATGATAATTTCATTATCAAAATATTTTTGAAGAAATGTATTTTTATTCATTTTAAAACATTTGGGATGTCTTTGTCAATACAGAAACATAAGCATATATAGAACTTACATTAATTTACACTAGTGATCTATATCTCCTTAATCTCTCAGTGTAATGTAACTTCACCTCATCACCTGTGATACAAGTAAACTGACTGGGTCAGGTTGGGAAACTTGGTGACTACATAGGGTTTTCAACCCACAATAATATAATTATTACGTTTAATCATCAAACAATTAACCCAATTACCCATCCCCATTATCTTCTTTATTCCGAAGTACCTTCCATAAGGATTTATCCTAAGGATCGTCTCCTACATTATATTTAGCTCTCATCTCCTTACATCGAATTTCCTTATATGTTTGTTCCTAAGGAATCTCCTTAAGGAAAATCGCCTACATCGCATAGACAATATTGATCCAGGGATTACTCCCTCAATACGTGTCCAACAAGAGTTAGGGCATCATCGCATGAATACGTAGTTACAACATCACCTGAAATCGTAATTCATAGTAAGGGGTTAGAGTAGTATCACATGAATACGTAGTTACAACATTTCCTGAACTCGTATTTCATCACCTATAGGTTATGGGCCTGCTGGTGTTTCCACGGGGTTGTCTAGAATAGTTCATGGTCGCCATCTATATACTCTGGTAGATGACTACATCGCCACATTTCCGGTTAAGGTTATGGTATCTCCTTTCATCCTACATTACCTATTCATCATCATCTATTTACCTAATTATCATCACCTTTCTATCATCACCTATCTCTCATCATTTTATTTCACCACACACCAACTATTTCATCTACCCATGTTTCATCCGCACCATATTTGTAGATATAAAATAAATATACCGTTTAAATCTTTTAAAACAAGTATAAAATCGTTCATCCAACATAGACAGCAAGTATTCAAATAATATTCACACATAGCACGTAATTTATAGAAAATAATTCATATATATATGTAAGATGAAAGTAACTATGCACTCACTTGAAAACGTAGTGATTTTGAACTCAGACAACGCTTGGCTTCCTAAAAATAATTTCCTTCGACGAAACGTAGACTTATTACCACTAGAGTTAAGTTTATTATTCGCCGAGAGTAATTAATAGTCTAGCTATTATTACTATTACATAAGCGTTAAACAATACTTATATAACCCATAATAATAGCCCAAGTACTTATTATAAGTTCCTAATAACGTTACTATAATTAAATAAAAGCTATATTAAAAATAGCATAGGCGTAGCTCACTTACAACGGGTTTTATAGAAAACCAGGCTTTGCTTGTAGGAGCGTTCCTGAGCCGAAAAGATCTTCTTCTCGGAGCCATCTAGCAATTCGGGGCTTCCGCCTTGTGCTAGGGAGGTTTCCTAGGCTTTTCGTGGGGTTTCAGGGCTAGAAAAAGAGAGAGAGAGAGAGAGAGAGAGAGAGAGAGAGAGAGAGAGAGAGAGAGAGAGAGAGAGAGAGAGAGAGAGACAGAGAGAGAGAGAGAGAGTAAAGAGAAGAAAGAATGGGAAATGTGTGAAGAAAATAAGGGTGGGAGAGGTTCTATTTACAGGGTGAAATATGGCTGAACTTGGAGCCACATGTCACCATCTGGTGGCAAGACTTGGGGAGAAATCAATGACAAAGATTGTGCCACATCACCTATTTCCGCATAGCATATTTCCAACTTCTAAAATCCGTAACTTTGATATATGAGATCCGTTTTTGACGTTATTTTTATCAATGCGTGGGTACAAATAAGATATACAACTTTCATTTTGTAACAACCCGAAATTCATATCCTTAATTGTAATCCTTTTCGCGACTCGTTCCGATCATCCAATCGCCCTTTCCGATTTTGTTTCCGTTTCCGACCTTTTATTAAGTCGTTAATGTGAATTTTATTTTATGACTTAATAAGTGTCTTAATACCCTTAGAACTCATTCTAACGTCTCATATTAATGATCGGAACATTTTTAGAACCAACCATATCGGGTTACGGCAAATTGGCCGGGTTCGACCAAAAGCCCCGTCTAACGCCGGTATCGGGTAGAATTCTACCATGTCCCGAACTTGGACACTATTTAAAGCGATTCAAGTCTCTATTTTCAAGCTTTTGCTCCATTTTAAAAACTATCACTCCAACCTCTCTCCTCAAACTAGATTTAAGGGTCAAAATCTCAAGTTTAAGGCTTCAAATCACCAAGGTACCTTCCCTAATTTGTTATGCAACATCTTTAGCCCTCAAATTCGAGTTCAAACCATGGGATAGGACCATTATCATGAGTTTACGGCCCTAGAACAGTCCTAGGCCGTAAACTCATATAAAAGGGGATTTTGGAGCAACAAAACCCTTCCAAACCTCAATTGGACCTTGTTTATGGCTAGAGGACTTTATGAAATGGAATTAGAATGCCTCAAACCAAGATTTGAAGCCTTGTATATGATTTTACGGCCCTGGAAGGTGCCTAGGCCGTAAACACATATTTGAAGGGTTTTTAAGCCATTTAACCCTTCCAAAACACAAACAAGACTTAGATATGATTTTTAGAATATTGGAATTGGACTTAGAACACTTCAACATAAATTTTGAGAGGTTTATATGAGTTTACAGCCAAGGCATGTGCTTGGGCCGTAAACTCCTCAAAAATGAGTATAAATTCATTTTTGAGGTGTTAGAAAGCCATCCAACACCACCAAAAGCCTTGGAATAAATCATAGAACCAACCAAAAATAGTTTAAGGGCTTTAAACACATCAAAATCCCACATTTGAGAGTTTACAGCCATATAACATGCCCCATGGCCGTAAACTCCTAAATGGATGTCAAATGGTGCCCAAAATTGATTTCTAGGCTTGTTAGAATTTTTAGAATCACATGTGATTAATTTTGGGACCTTAACAACACTTATTCTAAGAGATATGAGAGTTTACGGCCATAGAAACCAATCCTAGGCCGTAAACTCCTTTAAGTGTTGTATTTGATGATTTTAATTCAATCCAAGCCTTAGTTAAAATTATTCCAAGCATTTCTAAGTGTCCATATCCATTTGTGAGCCATTAAACACCATAAACCACCCCTCTATGAGTTTACGGCCGTAAACTCATGGGGAATGGGTGTTTAGGCCGTAAACATCATTAGGGAGTTTACGCTTGGGGAGTAAACTCAAATCCCAAGTCCCTCGCCTCAATTTTCGTCCGTAGATGTCACCCGGGTTACTCCAAATACCCGTTTTGAGGTGTTTTCGTTCGTTGGAGTGTATCTTCATATCTAATTATGTAAATCTAATTAGATATATTTGTATGCCATTTCATTTTACATAGGAACCTCACGTGTTATCAGGCCTCGATTCAATGTTTAGCATCCGAAATCGACTCATATCCGCGTCCGGTGAGTTCATACCCCTACCCTTTTTCAATGGGTTTTCAATGTTTTCAGGGGGGGAATACAAGCAAAAGTACAAGAATATCTTGTACTCAATCACATGATTTCAGTTAAATGGTTTAATAATTGTACATTTTAAGAATTGAAAACCTTTTAAACAAACTGTTTTAACTTGCAGAGTTGTTTGATTTTAACCCGATTTTCAATTCTTATTATACACTGTTATATTGTGTACTTTGCATTTGATTGTTCACACTTAAACTCATAGAATACATAAACCATTGTAATGTTTGTAATAAAACACTAAGGTTCGAGTGTAAAAGACAGACTCCATTAGAAAACATAAAACATCTATAAGTCCTTAACAATACACCTAGGCTCGAGTGAGATAGATAAATACTATCATAACACACAAATTACTGTAATGTCCTTAATAATACACCTAGGATCGAGTGTAAAGGACCATAATCATTAAATAACACCTAGGTTCGAGTGTAATGTCCTTAATAATACACCTAGGGTCGAGTGTAAAACGACAGCCATCATTAAATAACACTTAGGCTCGAGTGTAATGTCCTTAATAAAACACCTAGTCTTGAGTGTAAAGGACAGGTACGTAGAATATAATCAGTCGTAAATATTACTTTCCTAGTCGAAAAGTAAAGAGTAATCTTAATGATTGGAGACAAGTCCTTGTAACACTTCCATGGCACGAGATAGTGAAGGACTAACCCTGTAACCAGAATCTCCGTTCGTAGGTGAGCGTGGCTTGAGTGTATAGATCTATACGGGACTGACAATCCCACACCTTGCTGCTAGCTACAGCCGAACGGAATGGTTCAAGGGTGACAAAAGTCATAAATAGGATACTGGCCATGGTCCGACTCATATCCAGTCTATGTATGGTTAAGGACTTGCAATCTAGATTATTAACGTTTCAGACTCATTTACTAGCTTTATGTACATAGTAAAGCTAATGTACATCTAGGGATGACAAATACACACACACAGTCAGGAAAACATGGGGTTTTCCTGGGAAGAACAATGAACATAACCATAACCAGTAAAGACACACACACACACACAGTCAGGGAAACATGGGGTTTTCCTGGGGAGAACACTGAACATAACCAAAACTAGTAAAGATATACACACAGTCAGGGAAACATGGGGTTTTCCTGGGAAGGACACCGAACATAATCAGAACTAGTAACAGTTCACACACACACACAGTCGGGAGAACATGGGGTTCTTCCTAAGTAATAGTAGTACGAAATTAGAGAAGTGTAATAAATTAAACAATTGGACTACATTTCACAAGAACAATCATGTTTTAATTAGACATCGTTTATTTTACTTTTGGAATTGGAAACTAACTTTACATAAGAAAATATGGGATTTTCTTGGATAACCATTATTCAGGAAACCAAAGGAACTCGTACATTTTTAGAAAAACTAATCGCTTATGAACTCACCAGCTTTATGCTGATTTTTAAACCGCTTGTATTCTCAGGTCCGTGTTAGACACGCACCCGAAGACCCTTTTGTGTGAAGACGGAGTTCTCAGAAGACTCGTTTCGTGTTGTTCATATATACTATGTATCACTTGTATAACTTATGCTTTTGAAATATATGTAAAACTTTCATATATGTAATGTAATTGTTGATTTACTTTACTTACTATGTACATTGGATTTGATACTTAACGTGGAGTCAACCCCGGAAATGTTTCCGCCTTCAGTTTTCGGGGTGTGACATATTGGTATCAGAGCCCTTCTTTATAGTGAATGACATATACCAAACCTTACATGGTATAAAACTATAAACATTAAAGGGCCTCAGTGCTCTGAATTAAAAGTATCTTCAAAACTATAAGTATTTTCAAAAGTATACAGGTATACCGACCCATCGAAATCCGTAACTACAAGTAGAACAAAACATAAGTAAATGGATGTTGTACACTTTGGTTAAACCTGGGCAGTTATCTGGTCGTGTATAATATCAATATAGCCTGGCCAACTATATTCATTCGAGACACGGCTAACTTGTGCTTGGGAGTGACTGTGGTATGCAACATGCCTAAAACTTACCTAATATCTCAAACAACGAATCGTCGCTGCAGTGAACCATGAAATACTATGGGAGTATTTCTCGAGCCAATCCTTCGTAGAAAATCATCGTATACGCGATGTTACTTGAACATTTCTCTAGCGATAAAATGTTCTGTTTTGATAACTCTTTCCTGCTTTATTGCTTAGTATAACGTTATATCTGTCTTGATGAGATATCCCCTGTTCCATATCTCTTAATTCAATTCAGAGGACTTATGATCCTCTCTTTCCTGATCTTTTTAGATCAAGATGCCTCCAAGAAAGAGACCCAGCTCGAAAAACAACGACAATCCTCCTCCGCCACCACTTCCTCCTCAATTTGATCTCGCATCACTTCAAACAGTTCTGACTGCCGCAATGGTGGCAGCCATGTCAGAAATAAATCCCGGTGGCTCAGGAGGTGACCCCCAGCCCCAAAACCCAGAAGATAGCCAGGGATGCCGGAAAGAGGGTTCCTATAAGGATTTCATGAACGCCAAACCCACGTCTTTTGATGGCACTGGAGGTGTCATTTCCCTTACCCGATGGTTCGAGAAGATCGAATCTATCTTTGAAATCTGCGCTTGTTCAGATTCAGACAAGGTGAAGTTTGCCGCCTGCACCTTTCTCGACAAAGCTCTGACTTGGTGGAACGGCCGAGTCAAATCCCTAACTTTACCTGTAGCCAACGCAATGGGTTGGGAAGCCATGAAGGAACTTCTGCTGGCTGAGTACTGCCATCGGGGAGAAATGCAGAAGTTAGAACATGAACTGTGGAACCTGAAGATGAAAGGTTCTGACATTGTTGCTTATACTTCCAGGTTCGACGACTTGGCACTACTTTGTCCGGGAATGGTTACCCCAGAAAGTAAGAAGATAGAGAGATTTATCTGGGGGCTGACTCAGCCAACGAAAGGAAACGTCATAGCTGCGAGGCCGGTGTCACACCCCCAAACCAGAACGGCGGAAACGTTCGGGGGCGGAGGACATCATGTTCAATATCATAACAGTTCATAGAAAGGAAAGTACACACCACCATATATAATAAGTTTGCAAGATGTTTACATAGTTGTATTCATTACATGTTCAAAATAAGGGTACATAAACATCATTCAAAATGAAGTAATTAACGCCAGCGCGTTAATCCCAAAAGTTGATTCCCAACCTGCTTAGCGATTTCCTGAGAATACAAGTTATTTCAAAGAAAAAGTGTCAACAATTAAGTTGGTGAGTCTATAATTAGTTTAGAAAAATTGGATGCCATTCCAAAATGGGTGTATGTTTTCCAGTAAACGTAGCGTTTCAAAATGCAAAGAGTTGTGATTTGTGGTGTTGGAAATGAAAGCATTAGCTCCAGAAAATCCCATATTTTCCTTAATAGTTGAAATATGATTTGTTGTGTTTTCCAAGAAAAACCCGTATTTTCTTATAAAAGTATGAGATGTATATAGTTGTTCATGTTATAAGTTGTAAATGATTGCACCGGGAAAATCCCTTATTTTCCTATTAGTTATTTGGTTTGTATGCAGGAAAAACCCTTATTTTCCTCACACATAATGTCAGTCTCTAAGACCGAAAATTTGCAAGAAACCGACGTTTCTCGTAAGTGTGTCATAGTTTTATATATAATAAAACTACGCGAAGATCGAACCGGTTGGATGAAGAATAGTTTAAATAACTACTCGCTCATCAAAACTGAATATCATAATAATTGTATATCCGATGAGTTTCTATAACCATACTAAACATAATATGCCTGTAACGACGTTCTTCAGGCGTCGCAGTGCTATGACAACTGTCACCCCAAAAGACGGACTGTAGCTAACAGTCAGGGTGCGGGATCATGACTTCCCGTATAGATCTATACACATTTGACACGTTCTCGTCGCGGGAGATTCTGGTTATAGACAGGACTTACTGCAGTACTTTCTAATAAAGAAAAGTAACGTTTGAAGATGTATGCGTCTCATGGATTCTCAATTAAGTCTATATTAAAGTGATAGTTTTGTATGCAAAGTTTATCCTTTTTCAAAATGTTTGATAAAGCAAAATCATAAGTTTTTAGAATGTATAAAACGATTTAACAATGAAAGATCATTATATGTTTCGTATAAGTCTAATGCACACAAAGTATGACAAGAGTTTTCCATAATAGTAATGAGTTCCAAGTGGTTTATTTGATAATATAAGTGAAGTGAAACTTTATAACATACACGATAATAACCGTATGTTTACTTGTATTCCCCCCCTAAAAGAGTGTAAAAGTATTTAAAAATGTATTTAAAGTGTGTTAGAAAGGGGTATGAACTCAATTGACAACTTGAAGATAGCGAGATGGAAAAACGGCAGAGTTTCGTCTCGGGAAATGGATTTTTCTCGGAAATCTCGAGATTCCTCGGGAGAAAATCGACCTTCGGATCTTGTACGAAGCGACCAGGGCTTCGGGGTAGTACGAGCACGGAAAACGAGGAAAAACGCAAGAGAAATGAGAGAGAATGAGCCCTTTCTTTGGAAACTTTCGTATGCTATTTATAGAGAGGCTAGTCTGCCTCAGTACGCGGGGCGTACGCTAGTACGCAGCGCGTACGCGTACGTCACGCATGACCGAGGCCTCGACTGCCTCGGCTTCGGATGGGACGGATCCCTGGGTTCGCGGGTCGGATGGGACGGGTCGCTGGCACGCGGGTCGGATGGGACAGCGGGTCGGGTTCTCCGGATCGTGCGACGTGGACGATCCGAGGCCGTGGCCTCTCAGTACGCGGGGCGTACTAGGGTACGCGGCGCGTACTATAGCCTTAGGCTGACTCCTCTTCGGATAATACCGAATTTTGAATAAAAATTATATATAAATTAATTATCAAACTTCAAAAATTCATATCTCCCTCATACGAACTCCGTTTTTGGCGTTCTTTATATCCCCGCGAAGGTGAGACTACGATCTACAACTTTCATTTAGATTCCGTTGGCAAATTCCGAAATTATTTTTATTATTTATTTATTAAAGTGACGTGTTTAAGGAATTTCTTTAAAAATTCATAACTTATTCATATGATGTCCGATTTGAGCGTTCTTTTTATGCATGTTTGTAGTTTAACGATATCTATCACTTTCATTTAGACACCTAAGGTCAGAAAATGTTTTATTGAAACTTTGCGTTTTTACGTAACTTTGTATTGCTGGTTTTTGTCGGAAAAACTTATAATGAGCATAACTTCTTCGTTATAACTCGGATTTTTGTGTTATTTATATGTTTGGAAACCTTAAGATGATAACTACCACATAGTGTACTCCAAATAGAGTTTTTGAATACTTCATATTCTATTTCTTTTCTCAAGGAGGTTACATGACTCGATCTTTACTGACATGAAATAACGGGTTGTTACAGCCGGATACGTACGACAGCGCCAAATGCTTAGCAAAAATCCTAATCGATCACAGTGATAACCTTGAAGAGGCAACTACTACTACTGAGCCGACGGTGAGGAGCGGTGAGAAAAGAAAACTTGGGAATAAAGAGAAAAGCCAAACATCACACGAATCTTCAAAGAGACAGCAAACGGTGGCAATTCACGCTGTCACTTCCCCTGCAACTGTTTCCGTTGATGGGTCCTCAACCCGAAAATCTGCTAATAGGTATGTTGGAACCCTTCCTAGTTGTGGCAAGTGCAACTATCATCATCTTCCTTCTAGTCCATGTATCGAAGTAATTTGCAACAAATGTGGAATAAAGGGTCATATGGCGAAAAACTGTAAGACACCAACTCAATCAACAAGTCAAACTTCCGGAGCGGGCATCGGTCGGGCCTGCTATGGTTGTGGAGAAGTGGGACATCTCAAGCGAAACTGTCCTAAGACTGTAAAACCTGGTAACATTGGAAGAGTTCTAGCGATAGGATAAGAAGAGACAGCCACCGATCCCACCGTTGCCATAGGTATATTTTCCCTCGTTATATTCATATGCCTGTGATTCTTTTCGATTCTAGCACCGAAAGAAATTCGTTAACCATCCTTTTGAACATTTTCTAAACCCCGTCGTTTACGAGTAACCGAAAATGTATGTCTTCGAGATGGTTATCACATAAAAACGAGAACGCTTGTGCCGTATTCGTAGATTGTTTTCTCAATCCGAGTGATTATTCTTTTCCATTCGATCTATTGGTAAACTTTTTATGAAATGCTTTGATGCCACCCTTAACATTTAATGACTGAGCCTCATTCATACTGTCTTTCCTAGTTTTGAGAAAGCCATTTGTTGTAATCTTCCTCCAACTTGACTCTTATGATCTTCGTACATCAAAGTTTAAAAGTTTGCCCATGTATCTCTCGTCCAAGTGATCATCGAGAAACGAGAAGTCTACGATCCTTTCCCGATGCCGTTTCTAAAGAATTCTTGAGAATTCTTTCCGAACGCGTAGTCTAGTCTCGCATCGACCTAATTCCGTGAATTTCCTCGTAACCAAACCTCAGTAAGCATAATGTGTGCAAGTCAGCAATCAGGGCATGATACGATCACTACGAGGAGGTAGTGACGCCCTTCGATTGAACCATTCTCTTGTTCATGTAGATAAGCAAAGCAGTTATACTCGTAGATCCTTTCAAAAGCTAAGGCAATAAAGAATTAGTCAACACTGGGAGCACCCATGGAACCTGTCGATCTTTGGGTCCCGTCGGCTACGATCGTAGACTCACGTAGAAGTTCCCCTTAGAACCATTGGACCTTTAGTTACTTTGACATGTGGAAGCGTACCCACTTGTTGAAGGTTTTACCCTGGAAAGACATAGTACGTCTTGGGAAGTGCGGAGAACTTAACTTGTGGAACCTTAGACCCTTCGAGATCTTCATTAGGAATCGATTCCATAACCCTCTCCGAGCTATCTTAAGGACCCAGTAGCAACCATCTGGTATTCCGCATCTTTATTCGTAGGGCTTGCCGACCTGAAGAAACCCTAGTAAATTCCTTTGAGGAAATAAAAATCCAAATTTTCATGTATGAATCAATTGAGATCGTAGATTGAGAGGTTAATCATACGTAACAAAGCCACATCCTGACAGTGAGGGTTCGCTAGAATGTTAAGCGGAGACCCGAATGCAGTAAATTCATCTCCATATATCTTTCCACTTTGTGATCTGTGTTCGAATCTTTGAATTTCGGGACGAAATTCCCTCTAACGGGGGTGATAATGTAGCAACCTGAAATTCATATCCTTAATTGTAACCCTTTTCGCGACTTGTTCCGATCATCCAATCGCCCTTTCCGATTTTGTTTCCGTTTCCGACCTTTTATTAAGTTGTTAATGTGAATTTTATTTTATGACTTAATAAGTGTCTTAATACCCTTAGAACTCATTCTAACGTCTCATATTAATGATCGGAACTTTTTTAGAACCAACCATATCGGGTTACGGAAAATTGGCCGGGTGCGACCAAAAGCCCCGTCTAACGCCGGTATCGGGTAGAATTCTACCATGTCCCGAACTTGGACACTATTTAAAGTGATTCAAGTCTCCATTTTGAAGCTTTTGCTCCATTTTACGACTATCACTCCAACCTCTCTCCTCAAACTAGATTTAAGGGTCAAAATCTCAAGTTTAAGGCTTCAAATCACCAAGGTACCTTCCCTAATTTGTTATGCAACATCTTTAGCCCTCAAATTCGAGTTCAAACCATGGGATAGGACCATTATCATGAGTTTACGGCCCTAGAACAGTCCTAGGCCGTAAACTCATATAAAAGGGGATTTTGGAGCAACAAAACCCTTCCAAACCTCAATTGGACCTTGTTTATGGCTAGAGGACTTTATGAAATGGAATTAGAATGCCTCAAACCAAGATTTGAAGCCTTGTATATGATTTTACGGCCCTGGAAGGTGCCTAGGCCGTAAACACATATTTGAAGGGTTTTTAAGCCATTTAACCCTTCCAAAACACAAACAAGACTTAGATATGATTTTTAGAATATTGGAATTGGACTTAGAACACTTCAACATAAATTTTGAGAGGTTTATATGAGTTTACAGCCAAGGCATGTGCTTGGGCCGTAAACTCCTCAAAAATGAGTATAAATTCATTTTTGAGGTGTTAGAAAGCCATCCAACACCACCAAAAGCCTTGGAATAAATCATAGAACCAACCAAAAATAGTTTAAGGGCTTTAAACACATCAAAATCCCACATTTGAGAGTTTACAGCCATATAACATGCCCCATGGCCGTAAACTCCTAAATGGATGTCAAATGGTGCCCAAAATTGATTTCTAGGCTTGTTAGAATTTTTAGAATCACATGTGATTAATTTTGGGACCTTAACAACACTTATTCTAAGAGATATGAGAGTTTACGGCCATAGAACCCATACCTAGGCCGTAAACTCCTTTAAGTGTTGTATTTGATGATTTTAATTCAATCCAAGCCTTAGTTAAAATTATTCCAAGCATTTCCAAGTGTCCATATCCATTTGTGAGCCATTAAACACCATAAACCACCCCTCTATGAGTTTACGGCCGTAAACTCATGGGGAATGGATGTTTAGGCCGTAAACATCATTAGGGAGTTTACTCTTGGGGAGTAAACTCAAATCCCAAGTCCCTCGCCTCAATTTCCGTCCGTAGATGTCACCCGGGTCACTCCAAATACCCGTTTTGAGGTGTTTTCGTTCGTTGGAGTGTATCTTCATATCTAATTATGTAAATCTAATTAGATATATTTGTATGCCATTTCATTTTACATAGGAACCTCACGTGTTATCAGGCCTCGATTCGACGTTTAGCATCCGAAATCGACTCATATCCGCGTCCGGTGAGTTCATACCCCTACCCTTTTTCAATGGTTTTTCAATGTTTTCAGGGGGGGAATACAAGCGAAAGTACAAGAATATCTTGTACTCAATCACATGATTTCAGTTAAATGGTTTAATAATTGTACATTTTAAGAATTGAAAACCTTTTAAACAAACTGTTTTAACTTGCAGAGTTGTTTGATTTTAACCCGATTTTCAATTCTTATTATACACTGTTATATTGTGTACTTTACATTTGATTGTTCACACTTAAACTCATAGAATACATAAACCATTGTAATGTCTGTAATAAAACACTAAGGTTCGAGTGTAAAAGACAGACTCCATTAGAAAACATAAAACATCTATAAGTCCTTAACAATACACCTAGGCTCGAGTGAGATAGATAAAACTATCATAACACACAAATTACTGTAATGTCCTTAATAATACACCTAGGATCGAGTGTAAAGGACCATAATCATTAAATAACACCTAGGTTCGAGTGTAATGTCCTTAATAATACACCTAGGGTCGAGTGTAAAAGGACAGCCATCATTAAATAACACTTAGGCTCGAGTGTAATGTCCTTAATAAAACACCTAGTCTCGAGTGTAAAGGACAGGTACGTAGAATATAATCAGTCGTAAATACTACTTTCCTAGTCAAAAAGTAAAGAGTAATCTTAATGATTGGAGACAAGTCCTTGTAACACTTCCATGGCACGAGATAGTGGAGGACTAACCCTGTAACCAGAATCTCCGTTCGTAGGAGAGCGTGGCTTGAGTGTATAGATCTATACGTGACTGACAATCCCACACCTGGCTGCTAGCTACAGCCGAACCGAATGGTTCAAGGGTGACAAAAGTCATAAATAGGATACTGGCCATGGTCCGAGTCATATCCAGTCTAAGTATGGTTAAGGACTCGCAATCTAGATTATTAACGTTTCAGACTCATTTACTAGCTTTATGTACGTAGTAAAGCTAATGTACATCTAAGGATGACAGATACACACACAGTCAGGAAAACATGGGGTTTTCCTGGGAAGAACACTGAACATAACCATAACCAGTAAAGAGACACACACACACACACAGTCAGGGAAACATGGGGTTTTCCTGGGGAGAACACTGAACATAACCAAAACCAGTAAAGATATGCACAGTCCGGGAAACATGGGGTTTTCCTGGGAAGGACACCGAACATAATCAGAACTAGTAACAGTTCACACACACACACAGTCAGGAGAACATGGGGTTCTTCCTGAGTAATAGTAGTAAGAAATTAGAGAAGTGTAATAAATTAAACAATTGAACTACATTTCACAAGAACAATCATGTTTTAATTAGACATCGTTTATTTTACTTTTGGATATGGAAACTAACTTTACATAAGAAAATATGGGATTTTCTTGGGTAACCATTTTTCAGGAAACCAAAGGAACTCGTACATTTTCAGAAAAACTAATCGCTTATGAACTCACCAGCTTTATGCTGATTTTTAAACCGCTTGTATTCTCAGGTCCATGTTAGACAGGTACCCGAAGACCCTTTTGTGTGAAGACGGAGTTCTCAGAAGACTCGTTTCGTGTTGTTCATATATACTATGTATCACTTGTATAACTTATGCTTTTGAAACATATGTAAAACTTTCATATATGTAATGTAATGGTTGATTTACTTTACTTACAATGTACATTGGATTTGATACTCAACGTGGAGTCAACCCCGAAAATGTTTCCGCCTTCGGTTTTCAGGGTGTGACACATTTTGACTACGTCGGCTAATTCTCGACCGATCTTAAATGTAGTAGTACAAGAATATTAGACTGTTAAATGACTGCGAAAAAAATCGTAACTCCTTCATACAGACTCTGTTTTCATCTGTCTTTTTACCATTGAGTTCCTATTAATGAGATATTCCACTCTCATTTAGGTCGTGTAAGCCAAAAACCACTCGAACTAAAATTTGAGTTTCGGGCCGTGCATTGCTAAGCCAAATCTTAGAAAAATCATAACTTCCTCATACGAAGTCAGATTTGGGCGTTCTTTTTATGGACGCTCTCAGGTTAACATATTCTATGAATTTCATTAGATCACTAAGGCTAAAATTTGTTGTATCATAAATTCAATATTTACGTCTCCCCAGTGCCGTGCCGGTTCCGTCGCGAAACTTCGATGAGTCATAACTTCTTCGTTATAACTCAGATTTTGGCGCTCTTTATATGTACGGAATCTCTGAGACATATTCTACAACTCGGTTAGGATTAATTATTCTAAATAATATTTTTTTGAAAAGCCGTTTTCGACCCCTATTATCTCTAACTTGACTAGCCCGAATCTACGGGTGTTACACTATGACCGTCGATGCTTAGGTAAACTTTAAAGTCTTTCTTCTTTCATTGCACTATCTTTCTTGAGATGTTGTTTCATGTTTATAAACCGTTTGATGAAATATTTAATAGATTCTCTGTGTATATGTAAGGCTCATAAAAATCATCATAAATTTAAACTTTTTAAATATAACCCAAAACCATAAAGTGTTTATGAAACAGTTTTCAAAACATTCCCAACATTAGAGTTTTCTCGAAATCATAGATCATAACAAGGGGATGTGTACGATCATGCATTCGCCTTCTTGCAGTCATCCAAAGTACCTGAGGCTCAACCCAAAACTGTAAGCCAACACTTAGCGAGTTCGCCAAAAATACCAATACATAACCAAATAACATATAACCAATAACAACATGCAATGGATCCATAACTAGAAGACCAAATTACCGTTGAGCCAACAACATAAGTCTGACTTGCTCCCCTACCAGATCAGTCCACGAACAGCCATCAAGCCCTCAGTACGATTCTGGCATACCTCCCAGTCAAGGTTGTAGAACTCGTTACTCGGTACCTGTTCGGCTAAATACCGAGTAACGAGTACTCGGGAGTACTCGGATTGAGTAATTCATGTAGAAATATTTTTAGGGAAATTATATATGTAAAAATCATTAGTTAAAATCATAAGTTGATTAAAATATATAACAAAATTAGATACATGTGAATACACAAAAACTGAAAAACATATAATGGTCTCACTTTGTGAATAACTACTAAAAATTTAAAATATATATGTAGTAGTAATCACATGTGTATGTACAAATAATAAATCATTATGTATATTATACATTTTAATCACCAAGTTGACTGGGTTTTACAACACTGCTTAGTTCAGTATGGGGTCGATTAGGGAGTACTCGGGATTCTATAACTCGCCTCGGTATGGGGCTGAGTTGCAAATACTCAAAGGAGTACTCGGCCAACTCAATGATTTTTACAACACTTCTCACAGTCCTCAGTTTGTATCTGGAATGCTCATGAGCCCTCAGAATAAGTCTGGCATGCCCTACCCGATCCTTAGCCCATATCTAGAACGCTCTAGGTTTAGTAGCTACCACACAAAGCAGTACAGCCTCAACCTAACACAATATGTCAACATATACCATATAATAAACATAGACGTATAATCATGCTACAGAATCACCGGTAGCCCTATAGATCTACCAGAATAGCATATCAATAACTGGCATAAACATAAATATCTTTAACAGTCTCATCATATCAGTGAATATCAACCAATGGGGAGGCCTTGGTGCCTTTGACCTGTAAGTATAGTAAGGAAGACTCACCTCATAAAGTCGACAAAAGCTGAAGAGGTCTTAAATCCAAATCTTAGCTCCAACCAACTTCTATTCCCACCAAATGACCCAAATCTAAATCAAAAATCCCAAAATACCCTTAAGGTCAAACATGGTCAAATTCAAAGTCAACTGGTCAAACCCACTAAATCAATCGAGTCAACCCGGCCGAGTCAACCCAACCGAGTCAACTCAACTGGATTGACCCAGTGTGAGTACGCTGGCATACCCGAAGGTACGTTGGGCTTACTGCATCCTTGCATGTTGACCATCATCGGGGTGGTTGACTTGTACGCAGGGCTTACTCTTACTACGCGAGATGTAGTCTCGCAAACTTCAAAACTCATTAAGAGATTAATGGCTTGAGCTCTTACATCCATACTTCAGATCCAAGGCTAAAATACATACTAGAGTTATAAAGTTTCCAACTTTATGACTTTACATTCCCATTAAGTGCTTAAATCATGGTCTTAATCCATCAAGACCTTCTATAAGATGCATGGAGCAAAACTAACCATTGGGATTTAATTTTTGTGACTTAGGAACCCTCCTAACGTCTGAAAGGAGAACTTAAATCGTCAAGAACATGCCATGATCAAGATAGGACATTTGGGACCAAAAAGCATCACTAAAACATCCATTTCTAGATCTATATGGTTGACAGATAAAGTTTCCAGCTTAATACCTTTGAAGGCATGCAAATGAAGAATAATTCCCACATCCAAACTGCTTCACTCTTCCATGATGAGCTTGGCATCCTTCCTTCTTCTTCTAAGCACACAAACACACACTTTTAGGCTAGAAATGACTTATCAAAGTGAATTAGGGTTACAAACACAAATGAGATGGTGGAGGCTACTAAGGTGAAGGGAAATGAGGCCATAAGGTTGCTTAAATACCACCCAAACTTTAAAAATTAGGGTTTCCTCATTTAGCAAGTATGGTCAGCGTATACTGATGTACACCCAACATACTAGGGTGCACCTTAGTACGCTTAGCGTACACCATGTACCCATGTCCTACTATGAAGGCCTCAAATTAAAACAATTCCATTAATGCCCTTTTGTTGGGTTTTATACATAGCAAACAATCATATGTGTACATGCAACCCTAATTTGAGGATCTAGGTTTTCACTATTAGTCATACAAGCTTTCAACACAAAAACTAGAAACCCTAGGAGACACATGTAATTTTCGAAATTAACATACACTTAGGGTTAGGATACATAGCTTTATTGTTATATTGTAATAACAATCAAATCCTTGAAGATCTTGAGCTTTGGTAGCAAGCGCCACAAGTGTCGTGCCTCTAATAGCTCACAAACAAACCTAGTAACCAAGGATTACTATGGAGCGAGAGAAGGGAAGTGAAAATTCGACTCTAAGCCTTTCTTGGAGTACATGGGACGAAATCCATCCCTATAGGGGCTTATATAGGTGATAAGGAAGGTTTAGGATAAGACAAGTGTATCTTAGATAACCCTAATCCCTTAACTTCCTCCCTAAGGCTTCTAAGGCACCCTTTTAGCCCAAGGAAACCCTAGGACACTCTAGATTTTGTTCTCCACCTCTAAGGGAGGTTCTAGAATGCTCAATGCTCATCTTTTAAACATTATCACCTTTAGTCCCTGCAGTTTCAATTAATTTGTTTAATCCTAAAATTATTTCCATATTAATTTATGTCTAAATATTAATTAAACAATATGATTTCTAATTAATATATTATATCCATAATACATTAATAATTCATTTATCTTGATTTCATATTAACTTATTAACCAAGTAATAAATTAATAAATCATTCTTCTCTCTCCAACATGTATCCTATTCAATTGACAGGTTTGAAGGTAACCCAAAAGGACATTGTTACTATCAATTCAAGTACATACCAATTATAGTTATGGGCTTAGAAAACTAATCCAACAGTCTCCCACCTGGATAAGTCTAATAAATATAGTTGCAATTATAACTTCAAGAATTGACTAGCAAATTTTAGCTACCAAAAGCCGCTGTCGAACTCTGACCTAGTCAATGATGTGTCCTTAGATAAGGGATCAAATATTACTCCATTCTACAAGATATTGTATGGACATGAGACATGGATTATAATCAATCTCTGTCCAATAGTTGTTTCCCAATTTCCGATTTAAGACAACTGGTAATAGACTTTTGTTGAACACATCAATTTAGTCCAGGATTGGCCAAGCGCTTAGGGTGTCATCACTAAATCATTAAGGGGACCACATATATCGCTTTTATCCCACATTGAATAAAAGGAATGGATAAACTTCGACTCATATGCTTGCTCTATTTACTTATCAAATCACACACAATGATACATTTTATAACACCGAGTTACTGGTGCATTTACATATCATCATTGTGCAACCGACTTGTAAACTGTAACTATATGTCTCCGTTTCAAGACTATAAGATATTATCATCTCACAATCACTCGTGATAAAATCCATGAAGTGATTCACGTGAGTGTGGGTTTAATCCAATACTCAAATATTATTTCAGGAGCGCTCATGAACATTGCAACAAACATTTGCTATGTCTAAACGCTTTAGACAATCTATAATCGGATTCATCACAGTCTTACCTCATTACGTACTTCCAAAGTATGATTGACCGTGGATGTTTGAATAACCTAGTTATTCTGGAAGTCAAAACATGTGAAGTGAATCACAAAAGTAATCGAATCCAATACGGCCTCAAAACTTGTGAGTATAAATAAAACACATTTTATTTAATCACCATATTGATTACACATTATTCATTGTGTAATGTTTCGAGTAATCAACTTAATACTTGAATTGAAACAATAGTCATCCCATGTTCCAAGCATGCACACTATGTTTACCTAAGGCCCTTACTTTGTGAAATATTTCAATTGAACACATTTCCAATGATGCTCATTTCACAATTCCCAATCCTTATCACAAGTGTAAGAATACCAAATTCTTGCTATGTGTTAGATTCTAACATTTTATGCAATGATCATTTTGTAATGACATAGCACCAAAGTCACAAAGAATTTGCCAATGAAATTACAAAGTGCTTTATCGGAGATTGTTACAGGACATATCCACAGATATGAACTCTAATGTTCAAAGTACATTCCTTTGAACACCCTTCTTGCATAAAAGTTTCTAATCTACATAAATTCTTAATATCCAACTCCCATTATGGAAAAATTTCCATATTTTCCATATGACAACACATTGTAAATAGAATCCTATCTATTCATAATAATATCAATATGGTCCATCTAATACTATACTTCCAATTGCCTAAGTGACTAATCTTTGGCGAACCTTAGATCGTTCTTGGCGATTGTTTAACTTACTTTAGTCATATCCGGTTTCGATTCTCATTTCCCTCTTAATTCCCTAGGAATTTGGAATAGATAGAACGGTCGAATATTACAACATATGCAATCAATCCTATACCCAATGCGTATGGGATACCATACATAAAGTCTTACATAAAGACATGATACTTTACCAGTCTCCTGCTACAATATCGCTATATATAGAATTCCATTATGTTGAATCTTTTCAACATAACATTCATATATGTCATTTGACTAAATTTTATTAAAATTTCTTGATCTAAACTTTTAGAATTGAAATGAAGTATAAGTTCCTCTCCCATAATTATTGCAAAACGACTTTTCAACCTTTGCAAGTTTGTGAATTGAAACTTTTGTTTTCTATAATTAATATTGCTAACATGAAACATAATAATCATACTCCCACTAACATGATAATTATATCTTTATCTGCATTCAAAAAACAATTGGACTTCTAGAAATCAATACTTATTGACTTTCTTACCAAAGTTGAAATTTCTGATGCGTAATGCTTCGATAAGACTTTATCTAAGCTCATATGTGTGTCAAGATATTTTAGAACTTATATTAATAAGTTCCAAATGTTATGACTAATTGCCAAATCTCATAATGCGAACCATGAAGAGGGATGCTGTAATCATGATCGAATTTGAGAATGCAATTTTCACAATCGCTATCTCGTTAAAATCATTCTAGTCAAAGCGTTTCCTCACAATCATTTTCATGAAGGAGAGAAACCTTATGACACTTAGATTTTATGGTGTATGTGTTCGTATTCATGTGAATTTTTCATAACCATAATCATAAGACATGGTTTGTGACAATTCCAAACTCATATGGACTGAACTTGTTCAATCTTTATTTCTTGCCACCTGGCAGCACAATGGGCTACCATGTCATCCAAGTAGTTAAGTAGCTCACCCATATAGATCAATGAACTTTCACCAATCAATGTGTTTTACTTTATGCAATCAATTGAGAACTCTTAGAACTCACATTCATAGTCAACTTTATCGGAATGGCATAGAAACAAGAATATATCAAAACGATAGCTTATAAACCTGAAGTTGTGTGCTAGTGATGAGCAACTAGGTTTATTCTTGATTTTTTGGAAACGTTTCAATATCATTAAGATTCCACTGACCTCTTGTAACACCCAAAGTTTTGAAGGCCAAGAAAGGAAAGAAAAGCCCTAATTTCCAGGGTAGACTCGACGAGTCCAAGGAGGGACTCGGCAAGTCCGAGCGGGATCCGGGTCGAGGAGTTAGCGACCGACTTGGCGAGTCGGCCAAGGTGACTCGGCGAGTCTGGTCTGAACGAGGAAAACCCTAATCCCGGGGGTTGTACCCTATTTAAAGGGTGTTATGTCCCTCCCTCAGCCCCCATATCACCCTAGAGAACCAGTACACCCTTTGATTTCGTGAGAGCTTCCATCATTTGAGAGATAAATCTTGGAGGAAGGAACTTTGGGAAAGGAACTTGAAGATCAAGTAGGTTGCTTCAAAGGAGGAGGTGTAGATCCGAGATCTACTTTAGTGGTGTTCATCTTGGAGGTAACAAGCTGCTATTTTCCCTTCTTTGCACCTAGATCTATGTGTGTATTTGGGCATTCATGGCATTAGAGTGGCCTTTAGAGCTAGGGGTTCAGATTTGAGGTTGTTACCTCATATCCATGCTTATTTTGATCTAAAACCCCATAAAGTATCAGCCCTTGAATTGATTTTGAAGCCCCTTGGCCTTAAACCCTAGTTTATGGCATATTTTGCCTAGCTCTCCTTCTCTACACGTAAAGTTTGCAACTTTACATGTGGAATAGGCTTGGGAAGGGTAGATCTATAGCTTGGAGTCCATGCATGACTCAAAAGTCCTCTGCATGCAAGGAGAACTGAAGGGACTCGGCGAGTCCTTTGAGTGGACTCGGCGAGTAGCATGAAGTTGTGGAGAAACTCGACGATTGGGATGAACAACTCGTCGAGTCATATGAGGATTGCCTTGTACTCAGCGAGTCTGTTCTTGGACTCGGCGAGTCAAGTCGCGAAACCCCAAACCCTTCGAGTTGAGACTCGAATCAGTGAGTCGGGTGGAGACTCAGTGAGTTGGACAGGTCAGGACTCAAAAATCGGTAGAATCAGCGAGTCATGGACTGACTCGGCGAGTCGAGTCGCGAATGGAAGGAATCTGATCATTTTGAACACGGCGAGTCAGTAGGGTGACTCGACGAGTAGGGTTGACCTGGAAGGTTGACTTTGACCAGGACTTTGACCCTGGACCAGGGTTGACTTGGTTAGACTCAGTGTTGCATTGATATTGGTAGTTCGGGGAGCAAGGGGAGCAGGAGTTCCGTGAGTTGTCGGACAGCAGCTAGTGAGATCATCAACAAGTTCAACCAGTGCAGGTGAGTTTCCCTTTGTGTGAATGGGTCTAAGGCAACAATGCCGGCCCATGTAGTTATGAGTAGAAGACCCGGGGGTTAGCCCTAGGTACAGTATGCTAGCATGATAATCAGGACGAGGTCCAGTAATAGTGGGCGGGTGCCCAAGGATTTGTTTGTATGCTAGATTATACTTGTTGTCTGTGTGGTACATGTATGTGCCTGGTAGGGAGGTGAGTGTGGTCGAGGTCCCGTATCTCACCAACAACAGAGTGTGGATGGGGTTCCATATCTCATTAGTAGCAGAATATGGGCGAGGCCTAAACTAGAACAGGAGTGAGAGTGGGCTAGGCCCGTACCTCGCTACCATTAGGAGCGCGGACGGGGTTCCATGAATCATCAATAGCAGGACATGGGCGAGGCCCAGGATAGGCGAGGTTTTAGAACAGAAGTAGTTTCATGTGTTTAGTTATGTGTTGTGAAATGTTTATGTGTTATTATTTTGGTGGGCAAGGCCCTGTGACAGGCGAGGCCTAAGTAAAACAGATCTGTATCCGAGCGGGGCTCGAAGCCAGGCGGGGCCTGGAGCGGCCGGGCCATTATAGAGGGCGAGGCCCAAGATAGCGGGCGTGGACCAGTATGTGCAATATGTGGTTATGCATGGTATGTGGTAGGGTGCGGAACTCACTAAGCTCCATGCTTACGGTTTTCAGTTTTGGTTTTAGGTACTTCCGGTAGCGGAGGGAAGAGCTCGGGGTGATCGCATGGCACACACCATAGATTAGACGGCCTGGGAATGTTTACTCTGATAATGAATATGTGTTTTGAAAACTTATACTCATATTATGTTTTGGAAATGATGATTTTACTTTGAGTAGTGAATTATTAAAAGAAATTTTTGGTCTTAAATTTTGGGTCGTCACAAGTTGGTATCAGAGCCTTGGTTTGAGGGATTTGGACATGCTCTCGGGTGTGTCTGAACTCAAACCAAGGGTTTGGTATGGGAGTTTTCAAAACAAAAAGACAGTTTTGTAAAAAGAGAGTTTCGAGAAAGAAAATGGTTTTAGAAAAGTAAAAAGAATTCAGAAAGAAAAGAACTTTGAAAAGAGAAAACAGGTGTGGTGCGTGCAATCAACCGAGCTCAAGTAAGTACCCAAAAATACCCATACAAGTCTATGTTTTGATTATCAGTTAATAGAACAACATGCTAGATTAGGACTAAGGATCTAGGGAGGATGCCTTATGTGCCTGTTATATGTGCTTTTGATCTGCATGATAGTGCTGAATAGTCAGTAGTAGGATAGCCTGATTAGGTTATGCCTGAGTTTATGAGTTGTGTTGCATGCTAATCAGATTCTTGCTATGTGGATATGATTGCTTAAGTTTGTTATGGTTAGATTTTCCCTTGTCTGAATGTTGCTTGCTTTGTGCATTGTGGGATTCTAAGTGATGGGAGTTAGCCATTAGGTGGATACGTCACGTCACATGTGATCAGGGTTGAATAATCTCAAAGTGTTGGATTTGGTCCTATTGCGCAGCTCTTGTTTGAGTCCAACCGTTGTAGGAACGAGTCTTTTACTTGAAGGATTATCCGAACCTCGTCACATGTGATGGTATCCAGGTAATGGCTAATTGGCATTGCAAGGAGGCGTTCAGCAGCTGAGGACTGGTTTGAGTTGAGTCAAAGGTTTCCCTAGGGTAAGCCTAGGATGAGGTAGTGCTAGGAGCAGTAGTTGTAGAAAAGGGACCTGGTGGAGTCAAAGCAGTTCTTGAGGAAAGTACGGATAGATGTGGAAGGTAGTATGGGCCTGTACTACTGAAAGCAGAGGATCTGTACTCGATTCGGGAAAGGCCGAGACAAGACCGAGAACCTGGTAGCGAGTATGTTTGGTCTCGTGGCAGTTAGGAGTATTCTGATAATGGTTATGTTATGTGTTTCAGTATGGTGACATTGCAAGAGGGACCAGCAGGCGGATCAGGCAGCGGAGAGGGATTGGGCTCGGGTTTAGAGGCCGAGCAGCTTGAGCAGCGGATGAGAGAGTTGATAACAGCCGAGGTTACGCGCAGTATTCTAGCTCGGACTCCTGTGATCTTTGGCACGGTCAAGGAGGGTATGTTGGAGATTTTGGATGAGAGGCTGGGAGCCTTCCGTACTGAGATGACGTCTTTGTTGGGAGTGTGTACCTTAACATTTCGGGAGTTCAGGGCTTGCAGGGTACCAGATTATCATGGGGCTAGGTGTTGGGTTTTTTGAGCAATCTAACACTTCCTAAGTGTGCATGCAACCCTAATAAACCTTGGATCTATGTTTGTCTAAATATATGCAAAATAATAAATTTTCCAAGGTTTATAACCTATCTAACATGGCATGGGGAACATTTCAACATAAAAGAGTTAGAAGAGATTACATACCTTTTGGTGAGTTTGGTTCTAAGGAGTTTGAGGGCCAAGCACCAACAGTGTGAATGCCTCAAATGGAATCACAAAACACCACAAACTCATGGAAAACTTTGAGAGAGTATACACACTCTTGTATTTTCGGTCACACACATGCACACACACACTAGTTCACTAGGTTTTCCTTAGGATCCATTTCATGCTCCATATGCATGCTTATATAGTGTGCATGGTTAGGGTGAAACCCTAATAACCCATGTCTTTTCCTTTCCAAGGATCCATGGGTTAAAAGCTCCATGGATCATCCATGGACTTCCACATAAGCCTAGCCCATTAACAAATGAGTATTAGCCCACACTATATAAAAAAAATAGCCCATAATCTAATTAGTCTTCCTTTTAATCTATAAATTAATTCATAATTAATTTAAGACTAAAACTAATTAAATAACATAACTTCATATTATAACTTATAATATATTAATAAACATATGTGTATAACTCTCATAAAATTATCCATAAATAGTTTGGATGAGATGCAACCCGAATGGATCATGCCGGTCGGGTCAAGTATATACCAAATAAGTTATGGACTTAGACACCTTATCCAACAGACTCCCACTTGGATAAGTCTAATAACTGTATTTGCCTATAACTTCAGGAACCAACTAGCAATCGTAGCTCTCGAAAACTCCGTCGAACTATGAAGCGCCATTTTTTTTAAGACAAGTGATCATACAATCCTCTGCTCTCATGATATCAGCCGGACAAACACATGGAACTATGTCTTGCTTATTGTCTAGCAGTTGTTTCTCGATTTTCCGATTTGTTTGACGAAGAAATTCACTGAACACATTGGTTTAGTTCTGACCGGGCCCGGTACATGGGTCAACACAAAATCATCGAGGGGCCTAGATATCGCTTCTATTTCTAGAAGGAACAGATAAACTTCGACTGATATGCTTGTTCTACTACTTATTGAATTGTACACAAAGGCACGTTTTATAACATCATGTTACTGATGCGTTTACGTGCAATCAATGCACAACCAACTCATAGGTAACAACTGATATCTCTAGGTTTGAATATTTATATGATATTATCGTCTCACGATCACTCGAGATAAATTCCATGAAGTGATACAAGTGAGCGTGGGTTTATACCAATACTCATAACTTATGAGTACTCATGAATGTTGCAGCAACCATTTCCATGTATAAACACCTTTAGCCATCTACAAACCCAATTCATGACAATCTTCATTCATACCTACTTCCGACGTATGATCGATTGTGGAGGTTTGAATAAATTAATTATTCTGGAAGTCAAAACATGCAAAACTGAAACAATAGTAAATAATTGACAATGATAGTAACACTTTACTTATAAATAAATCGCAAATTTTATTCATCATCAAACGTTGATTACATTTTACAAGTTTCAGGAAAACTATCTAATCTATAAAACTAATATCGTCCCTTAGCCCGATGCGTCTCGCATGCTGAAAATGCTTAATCCTCGTCAGTCCCTTCGTAAGGGGATCTGCAGGATTCTCATCCGACGATATCCTCCTTTCCACGAGGAGTCCTTCTTCAATCTTGTGTCTTATGAAGTGATATTTTCTGTCAATGTGTCGGGATCTGCCATGATCTCTTGGTTCCTTGGCTAAGGCAACCGCACTATTGTTGTCACAGAAAATCTCCATAGGTTCCTTAATAGCTGGTACAACTCCAAGGTCTCTGATGAAGTTCTTTAGCCATATCGCCTCCTTCGCTGCTTCACTTGCTGCTATATACTCTGATTCACAAGTCGAATCAGCCACCGTCTCCTGCTTGGAACTCTTCCAAGAGATTGCCCCTCCATTTAAGGTAAAGATCTAGCCTGACTGAGAGCGGAAATTATCCTTATCAGTCTGAAAACTAGCATCACTATACCCTAATACTCTCAAGTCATCACTCCCACCAAGGTTAAGGACCCAATCCTTAGTCCTCTGCAGGTACTTAAGAATGTTCTTTACCGCGGTCCAATGTGCCTTGCCAGGGTTCCCCTGATACCTGCTGACCATGCTCAAAGCAAATGCCACATCAGGGCGGGAACAAGTCATAGCATCCATGATCGAGCCAACAGCGGAAGCATACGGTAGTTGGCTCATCTCAGCTATCTCTGCCTCTGTACTCGGACTCTGAGTCTTACTCAGTTTGGTATTGCTTTGGATCGGTAAATCTCCTTTCTTGGAATTCTCCATGTTGAACCTTTTCAACACCTTATCCAAGTAGATACTCTAACTATGTCTAATTAGTCTTCTACTCCTTTCTCTTAATATCCTTATCCCTAGGATATAGGCAGCCTCCCCTAGGTCCTTAATAGCAAAGCACTTCCCAAGCCAGGACTTAACCTCCTGCAAGGTTGGGATGTCATTTCCTATAAGTAGTATGTCATCCACATACAGTACAAAGAAGTTAACTATACTCCCACTAGCTCTGACATACACGCAAGACTCATCTTCGCTTCTCGAGAAGCCAAACTCTTTTACCTTCTCATCAAAACAAAGATTCCAGCTACGAGATGCTTGTTTTAATCCATAAATGGATTTCTCAAGCTTGCATACTCTATTAGGGTACTCTGCACTGACAAAACCCTCTGGCTGATTCATGTACACATCCTCAGCCAACTTTCCATTAAGGAAAGCGGTTTTGACATCCATTTCCCATATTTCATAATCATGAAATGCTGCGATGGCTAGCATAACCCTAATAGACTTAATCTTTGCTACTGGCGAGAAGGTTTCATCATAATCAATACCTTGAGTTTGAGTAAAACCCTTCACAACCAGTCGAGCCTTATAAGTATGCACTTTTCCTTCCATGTTTGTCTTCTTCTTGAAGATCCATTTGCACCCGACTGTTTTACGGCCTGGTACATGGTCAACCAAGTTCCAAACTTGATTGCCATACATGGATTGTATCTCGCTGTCCATAGCCTCCTTCCATTTAGCAGACTCCGGGCCTGCCATGGCTTCCTTAACACTGCTAGGTTCATCCAAATTTACCAGTGTACTATCACTGATAAACGTATCACCTTCTGTAGTAATATGAAAGCCATAATAAAACGAAGGTGTGTTCCTAACCCGTGTGGAACGCCTCGGAGGTACAGACTCGTCAGCTGGATTAATAGGAGTTTCCTCCTCAGGTTGATTGCTAGTGTCTGAGGTTCCTTCACCAATTGATTCTTGAATTTCTTCAAGATCAATTTGCCTCCCACTGTCTCCTTAGCTTATAAATTCTTTCTCACGAAAGATCCCTCTTCGTGCTACAAAGACCACATTCTCACTGGGTCTGTAGAAGAGGTAACCGAAGGATTTCTGTGGGTAGCCGATGAAAATACACCTTTCACTTCGGGGTTCAAGCTTATCATGAGTTTCACGTCTCACGAAAGCCTCGTAACCCCAAATTTTTGTGTGGTCCAAATTGGGAACCTTCCCAGTCCACATCTCATGAGGTGTTTTGGTAACCTTCTTTGTAGGGACTAAATTAAGGATATGGGTGGCAGTCTCTAAGGCATACCCCCAAAAAGAGATTGGTAACGAAACTCGACTCATCATAGAGCGAACCATGTCCAACAAAGTTTGATTACGCCTCTCAGCCACACCATTCAGTTGTGGTGTCCTAGGAGGAGTCAATTGTGAGACAATCCCACAATCCTTAAGATAGTCAAGGAACTCAGTACTAAGATACTCACCACCTTGATCGGATCGAAGCATCTTAATGTTCCTGCCCAATTGATTTTCTACTTCCTGTTTGAATTCCTTAAACCTTTCAAAGGTTTCTGACTTATATTTGATTAAGTAGACATACCCATATCTACTAAAATCATTAACAAAAGTCACATAATACCAATTAGCATCCCTTGTGGCGGTTTTGAATGGCCCACATACATCGGTATGTATTAGGTCCAACAAACCTTCACCCCTCTCACAAGTTCCAGTGAAGGGTGATTTTGTCATCTTTCCAAGTAGACAAGATTCACAACTATCATCCGATTTAAGGTAAAATGATTCCAAGACTCCACTCTTTTGGAGTTGGCCTATGCGTTTCTTGTTTACATGTCCAAGACGACAATGCCACAATGATGCTTTATCTAGGCTAGTAGAAGAATCAATATACAACACATTATTTCCTAAGTTGTCTACAATCGACACAGTTTCATACACACCATCACAAGGTAATGCTTTAAAATAAAACACATTATTAAAGAAAGCATTAATACCACCACATTCATTATCAAATGAAAAGGTAAAACCTTGTTTGTACAATGCATGAAAAGAAATAATATTCCTCGCCATTTCAGACGAGTACACACATTTATTCAAATCTAATTTTAACCCATTATTAAGCAACAAAGTATAAACTCCAATCTTGGAAACAGGTGAAGCCTTCCAATTCCCCATGATCAAGTTTATCTTCCCGTGCTCCACATTCTCACTTCTTCTTAGGTCCTGCAAATCAGAACATATGTGAATACCACATCCTGTATCAAGCACCCAAGAGTTAGAATATGTTGAGTATTTAGACAATATAGTGTAAATACCTGCATGGGTGGGTTTCACTTTCCCATCCTTTAGATCCTGCAAGTACTTAGGGCAGTTTCGCTTCCAGTGTGCCTTTTCATGGAAATAAAAGCATTCAGCATCCTTGGGAATGGCAGAAGGAGTGACAGTATCGCTCTTGGTCTTTGATGAGGAGCCTTCAAGAAACTTTCCCTTGGTACCCTTCGAAGGGTGCTTCCTCTTCTTCCCTTTGCCTTGCCCAATAGCCAAAACAAGGGTAGATGTTGGAGTAGGAGTAGTAGAGGTAACAACCGCTTTGCCATTAAGATCGGATTCCGCGGTCTTCAAGAGTCCTTGAAGCTTGCTGAGGGTAACTTCCTCCTTGTTCATATGATATGTCATTCAAAAATGATCATAAAAAGAAGGTAAAGAGTGCAAAATGATGTCAATTGCCAACTCCTCAGGGATGTTAACATTCAGCTTCAGCAAACGGTCCACATACCTTTGCATCTTTTTGCATGTGGCCCGTGACGGATTCACCATCCTTCATGCGGGTTGTTATTATGGAGGAGATTATTTCATATTGCTCCTGACGAGCACTCTGATGGTACCTATCCATCAGGTCTTGGTGCATCTCAAAAGGGTAGAAATCTTCATACGACTTTTGGAGCTCGGCTGTCATCGTGGCCATCATGATACATGCCACCTTAGTAGCATCTCTCTCATGAGTCCTGAATTCAGCGATCTCCTCAGGAGTAGCAGTAGACTTATCAAGTTCTTTTAACTCCTTATCGAGGACATATTCTTTGTCCTCATAACGAGTAACCATCCTTATGTTCCTAATCCAATCCATGAAGTTGGAACCATCAAAGATGACCCTCCCACAAAGATTAATGAGAGAGAAAGAACCAGTTGGGTTAGAGCCCGAAGCATTAGGGTTGGAAGACATCTGAAAGAAGAGAGTAGGTTTAGATTAGATATATAGGATCCTTAATAAGACACACAAATGTAATATTAAGGCTAGGACCCAATCACAATATATTACACTTAGAAGAGGGATGCCGTAATCTAAGTAATAATATATTTGAAAGGTAGGTGAATGATGATTCACCAATTTCCACCACGAAAATGAGATGATTTATTAGGTTTAATTGGATTTAAAATTCCTAGATTCTTTTGAGATTCATTGAACTTTTCAATGGCATGTTTCAATCTCGATTGTGCCCTTCAAGTTTTGTGACTGGGATGCCGAGGATCACAAAACAAGGTGTGAATAACCATGCTAATTCACTTGGTACCCTTAATATTATCACCTAATCAATGTGCCGGTTAACCACACACGCTCCATTGATCTATGACAAACATTAAGTCACCCTTCGTGATCCTTACTAGTCCTAGTTAGTGTGCCGGTTAACCACACACGCTCCACCAACGACTTGGAAAGGTACAAAGTGTGAATTCCATGGACTAGCACCATGTTCACATTTTTCCTAAGGTAACTAAGATTGGGAATTAAAAGAGTTTAGTTACTTTATAATAATCATTATACTTTTAATGAGGATTTAAAGTCATTGTCCTACCCGTTCGGCTAACGACCCTCCACCAGTCAAACAAGCGGTGGGTGAGAATGGACACCCATTAAGTCGCCATTTTATAGGCAACAACCTTATACCCACCTTATAGACCGACTTCGTGAATGAGGCCTACTAACGGTAAAACGACTTATTCTTATACATATATATATAATAATTAACCATTAATGTTATAAATAGTATAAGGGTTGAATTTTAACTATTAAAACTATAAGGGTTGGAATTAAAGTTTATTAAAGTGTGTGAAACTTTACAAATTCCAAAACTTGAGGGCAAGTTTTGTAACTTTGCAAAACTCTTCATTTCATAACTTATGAATTAAAAGTTCATAAAAATGAAGACTCTTCATTTTCATGTAACTTATGTGTTTTAAGTGTGTGTTAAATAAGAGTGACCTTTGGAAATCCATAACTTGAGGACAAATTATGGACTCCATTAAAACACATAAATGATCAAGAATTTATTCTAAACAATTCAACAAATAATTCCTATCATTTTCTAAATTCATATGAACATGAACATGATCATCAAAAATTCAAGAATTATATGAACACATAAAATCATGGAATTTTGATATATGCTATTGTAAATGGATTAGAACAACCATTAAACCAACTAAAATAAGTTTTAAAACACCAAAACAGTTTAGGGTAATGTTTCTAGTCCATTTCCAGCAGCAAAAGTCAAAAAACTAAACTCTTTTGATCCTACTCGTCGAGTGCATGAACTTACTCGACGAGTAGGTTGAAGTTTGCCTTGGACTCGTCGAGTCCACCATGCAGACAGCAACGATTTCGACTTTTTTCACTATTTTGCATCAAGTATCAAACAAGCAAGCCTAGGCTCTGATACCACTGTTGGGTTTTAAGCAATCTAACACTTCCTAAGTGTGCATGCAACCCTAATAAACCTTGGATCTATGTTTGTCTAAATACATGCAAAATAATAAACTTTCCAAGGTTTATAACCTATCTAACATGGCATGGGGAACATTTCAACATAAAAGAGGTAGAAGAGATTACATACCTTTTGGTGAGTTTGGTTCTAAGGAGTTTGAGGGCCAAGCACCAATAGTGTGAATGCCTCAAATGGAATCACGAAACACCACAAACTCTTGGAAAACTTTGAGAGAGTATACACACTCTTGTATTTTCGGCCACACACATGCACACACACACACACTAGTTCATTAGGTTTTCCTTAGGCTCTATTTCATGCTCCATAAGCATGCTTATATAGTGTGCATGGTTAGGGCGAAACCCTAATAACCCATGTCTTTTCCTTTCCAAGGATCCATGGTTTAAAAGCTCCATGGATCATCCATGGACTTCCACATAAGCCTAGCCCATTAACAAATGAGTATTAGCAAACACTATATAAAACAAATAGCCCATAATCTAATTAGTCTTCCTTTTAATCTCTAAATTAATTCATAATTAATTGAAGACTAAAACTAATTAAATAAAATAACTTCATAACTTCATATTATAACTTATAATATATTAATAAACATATGTGTATAACTCTCATAAAATTATCCATCAATAGTTTGGATGAGATGCAACCCAAATGGACCATGCCGGTCGGGTCAAGTATATACCAAATAAGTTATGGACTTAGACACCTTATCCAACACTAGGGACCCCATCGCTAGCAGCAGATGGTTAGCTAATGTTGCCAACGCATTCCGCACGAGCCGGTGTCTTGAGGAGGACAAGGTTAGACTTGCTTCCTGTCTTCTGAAGGACAGAGCGAGGGATTGGTGGGAAGAGATTGGTCATGCTTTGGGTAATGATGCCGCGTTGGATGCGATGATTTGGAGTGATTTCTCAGCTAGATTCAGAGCATAGTTTTTGCCGATTATTGAGGTGCAGCAGTTGGCTCGGGAGTTTCAGGATTTAACGCAGACTACTGAGACTGTGGCGGAAATCACCGCCAAGTTCAGGGAGAGAGCCCTTCTTGTTCCGCAGTATATCACAGATGAGGAGATGAAGAAGGCAGGATATCTTGAGATGCTGAGGGATGACATTAGGGAGTTCGTGAGCAGGTCCGGTTGTAAGATGCTGGAAGATATGATTTCTCGGGCCATGGAGAGGGAAATTGATTTGGAGCAGATCCGGAAGAGGAAGCCGGATGAGGTTCAGGTAGCCGCGAGTTCGGGCAAAAGGCCCAAGGGATCGGATTCAAGATCGAGGGATCATCAGGACCGCAATCAATGCGGAAAGTGTGGTAGGTCGCACGGGGGCGCGTGCAGGAATGGTAGTGGTGGTGAGTCTGGCTGCTTCATGTAACAGCCCGAAATTTCAGGTATTGCTTTAAAACTATTTTTGGGGCATTTTAGGAAGGGACTCGGCGAGTTGGAGCCAGACTCACCGAGTAGGACCGCAGACTTGGTCGCGGGTTCGCGACTGGACTCGACGAGTCCAGATATGGACTCGGCGAGTCGACGCTGTTCAGCAGAAACGCTAGCCGTTTGGTTTTGGATCGTATATAACGCCTTTTAGGCCGTCATGGTCCGTCTTTTGGCCGATTGAGAAGAACCCTAATCGTTGTGGACGTCTAGAGCAGGAGAGAAAGCTATTGGAACTTTGAGGAACTTGTTAGGCAAGAAGAAGAAGAGTTTTGGTCAAAGGAATATCAAGGAGGATCGAGTCCTGAGGTTTGGGGACACAGAGAGTGCGTTTTCAGGTAATACTCGGACCATTTCTGTTATTTTGATGTGTACATGAATCTAGGTTTTATGAAACCCATTTAGTGATCAGATGGGTTATTATGTTGTAACCCAGACGTTTATACCCCAGTAATAGGATGTTTAGAGGTCCAGGAAGTCCCATGATTGCGTATTTCGGGACCATGCGTAATTCAGGAAGCAGTTGATCGACTGCATGGCATGGACTCGTCGAGTCCAATGATCAGACTCGGCGAGTAGCTTGAAGATTCACTGGGACTCGCCGAGTTGTTCTTCAGACTCGGCGAGTAGCTTGAAGATTCACTAGGACTCGCCGAGTTGTTCTTCAGACTCGGCGAGTGGAGTCGGGGTGGCCCCGCGATTCTTCCACGAGGATCTCGTCGAGCCAAGAGGGATACTCGACGAGTAGAAAGGGGAACAACAGGGAAAGTTGGGGAGGACGTCTAGACTCGCCGAGTCGCCTTTGCACTCGACGAGTCCGGTCAAGTTGACCGTTGACCGTTGACCAGAGTTGACCTGCATGTAATTCCTTAGGTTCAGTTGTCTTGAATGATAAGAGTATTAATAAGGGTATATGGTATTATAGGGAGTCTGCAGATCGGCGGATCGAGTGCGAGTGGTTTCAAGAGTTGATAGTTTACATTACTACGAGGTGAGTCTTCTCATTATACTACACCCGGAAGGGTTTGACTGTGTGACCGGAAGGTCGGATATGATATGTGTTATTTATGCTATAAGTAGAAAGGTAGTTGCTATGCATGCTATGTATGTTTATGGCCGGAAGGCAATATGTTATGTGACAGAAAGGTCAGGTATGATATATGATATATGTGTTACATGTGTTAGAGTATATGTATTATGTGTTGTATATGTTTATGGGCCGGAAGGCAATACGTTATGGGCCGGAAGGCGATATGTTATGGGCCGGAAGGCAATATGTTACGGGCCGGAAGGCGATTATGTTTACGGGCCGGAAGGCAATGTGTTGTGGACCGGAAGGTCAGGGCCTGGAAAGGCGTATGTGTGTAAGTCGTATACTGGGGAACTCACTAAGCATTTATGCTTATAAGTTGTTATGTATGTGTTTCAGGTACTAGCGAGGACCGTGGGAAGGCGCCGGCATGATGCATACACACTACTGCTATTTGAGATCTTGGGAATTTTATATATGTATTTGATACGAAATATGAAATAAATACTATTGGTTGAATGAAATCACTTTATTTTATTTGAAAATTTTATTTGAAAATTTGGGTTGTTACAATTGGTATCAGAGCCTTGGTTTGAGGGATTCGGGTGTACCTTCGGGTGTAACTGAACTCAAACCGAGGATTTGAGGAAAAATATTTTAAAAATAATAAAGACATAAATTTTTATAAATGGTAAAGTGGTAAACAAGAACGGAGCAGTGTGTACGATCAGCCAGCACCCGCACGGTAAAGATCCCCAAAATACCTTACAATGTTATGTTATGCACTGAATTATGAATTGTTATGCATTCTAGAAGACTAGGTATTCATGATAGGACTAGAATGGCCTGTTTTGTGATGCCTTAGTCTAGGGAGTTTGCTTATATGAGATATTCGATAGCGTGCAGGTAGATAGTGCATACTAGAAGTAGAGTACTCACTTTTCAGGGTTTGGGGAGGAAGATTTGGGATGAATACTGATACGGTGTGGTCGGTAGTATTGGGCCCGTACTACCGAAGACACCGGGTCGGTGGAAGACCCAAGTAAGAATCCCTGGATATCGGAGACTGAGTCGGGTTGCGTTATCGAGTACAATTGTACTTGATAGAGTCTCTGATAATTTTATGTTGTATTTCAGAGACATCATGGTTACCACACGTCATGGGGCGAGTTCGAGCACTGTGAGTGACGAGGATATTCGTCAGATGATCCAGGAGGAGGTAGCTGCAGCGATCCGGGCCGAGATCCCGGAGATGTTTGGGTCTATTAAGACCACACTGATGGAGACATTCGAGGAGCGGTACGCCGCACTGACTGAGGCTGCAGCTGCTGCCGCTACCGCAGCCGTGGCCACTGCCAGGCCGCAAGGGGGCGATTCGTTGCTGTTCCGGGAATTCAGCAACACGAAACCCCCTGAGTTCGATGGGACGCAGGATCCGATTGCGGCGATGAGGTGGATCGCCGACATTGAGGGGTGCTTCTACACGTTCTCATTCCCGGAGCACCTGAGGGTACGGTTCGCCTTGAACCAGCTCCGTCTGGGAGCGAAGGATTGGTGGAAGTTCGTGACGGCGAACTTCACTCTGGTGGAGATTACAGCGGTGACATGGGAGAGGTTTACTGAGATGTTCAGGGACGAGTACGTTCCCCCAGTGGAGAGGGAACGATTGATTCAGGAGTGCTTGACCCTCAAGCAGGGTACTGATTCCATTGCGGTGGTCACACAGAAGTTTCACGAGAGGGCAATGTTCTGCCCAGAGCTGGTGTCTACGGAGCAGTCACGGATGAGCCGGTATTTAGGCGTTTTGAGGAGGGATATCCGGGAGTTTGTGTCAAACTTCACCTATCGTACTTTCACTGAGCTTCAGGCGAACGCCAGGAAGCGCGAGATCGAGTTGGAGACTCAGGCGAGGGAGGAGGCCGAGTCTCGGCAGGTGGATCGGCGGCCAGCTCAGTCTCAGCCGACAGCCAAGCGGATCAAGTCCGCTGATTCGAGGATGGGAGGTCCGAAGGGCCGCACTTGCGGAAAGTGCGGCAAGGGTCATGAGGGGGCGTGTCGAGCTGGTGGTTGCTACAAGTGTCACAAGGAGGGATACATTGCCAGGGATTGCCCTAAGGGGTTTATGGTTTGCTTTCACTGCAACCAGACAGGCCATCGGAAGGCCGAGTGCCCGCAGCTTCGTTAGGAATCTACACCTACTACCAGGACTACTGAGACCCGACCGGCGAAGGTCGAGGCCCCGAGGGCTCGCGGGAGAGCCTTTCAGCTGACTGCAGAGGAGGTCCGCGCTGCGCCCGATGTTGTGGCAGGTATGATGTAACTCACGTATTTACTTTAAAGTCGAAATGGTATGCTTATGTTAATGTATGTGTAGGTACTTTTCTTGTGAACTCTATGCCTGCTCTTGTGTTATTTGATTCGGGTGCGAGTAGATCCTTTGTATCTTTAGCTTTTAGTCAGCATATCAGCATTAGTCGTGAGCCGTTAAGTCGGCCTCTGAGCGTTTCTATAGCGGCCGAGAGGGTGGTTTCTGCCACGGAGGTTCTTCGAGGATGCGTACTAGAGATTTTCGGGGTTGCGTTTCCGATTGACCTAATTCCTATTGCGATGGGGGATGTCTGTGTCATCGTGGACATGGACTGGTTGAGTCGATTCAGCGCTGTCATCGATTGTGAGCGCCAGCTGGTGACTATAAGAGACCCTAGTGGGGGAGTTCTTACGGTATACGGCGAGGGTACCCGTTCGGGATCAGCTTTTTGTTCGGCCGCTAGGGCGAGGCAATGCCTACAGCAGGGATGTAAAGGTTTTGTGGCGTATGAGATGGACACGCGGGAGGCTTCCGAGAGACTGAGGACAGTGGAGGAGGTTTCAGTGGTGCGCGAGTTTCCAGATGTTTTTCCCGAGGAGTTGCCGAGAGTACCTCCTGCGAGGCAGGTAGAGTTTGGTATCGATCTGGTTCTGGGGGCTGCGCCTATTGCGAAGGTGCCTTATCGTCTTGCACCTCCAGAGATGCAAGAGTTGTCCTCACAACTTCAGGAGTTGCTGGGGAAGGGATTTATTCGGCCAAGTAGCTCGCCGTGGGGAGCACCGATTCTGTTCGTCAAGAAGAAGGATGGTTCACACCGGATGTGTATTGATTACCGAGAGTTGAACAAGGTGACGGTCAAGAACCGCTATCCGTTACCGAGGATCGATGATCTATTCGATCAGTTGCAAGGGGCATCTTGGTTTTCCAAGATCGATTTGAGATCAGGGTACCATCAGGTAAGAGTACGGGATAAGGACGTCCAGAAGACAGCATTCAGGACGCGGTATGGGCATTACGAGTTCGTGGTGATGCCTTTCGGGCTCACCAATGCCCCGGCAGTGTTCATGGACCTCATGAACAGGGTATGCAGGCCAATGCTGGATCGGTCTGTGATTGTATTTATCGACGACATCCTAGTGTATTCGCGAACTAGAGAGCAGCATGAGGGGCATTTGAGGGAGGTCCTTGAGGTATTGAGGTCGGAGAAGCTATATGCAAAATTCTCCAAATGTGACTTTTGGTTGCGAGAGGTCCAATTTCTTGGACATGTTGTTAATCAGGCAGGGATATTGGTCGATCCGGCCAAGGTGGAAGCAGTGATGAGTTGGGAGGCACCGAAGTCACCTTCTGAGATCAGGAGTTTCCTTGGGTTGGCGGGGTACTATCAGAGGTTTATTAGGGACTTCTCCAAGATCGCGGTACCGCTCACCAGAATCACCCGGAAGGGTGTTACATTCTCATGGGGACCCGAGCAACAGACTTCCTTCGAGACACTACGTCAGAGATTGTGCGAAGCCCCGGTATTAGCCCTCCCGGAAGGAATGGAGGACTTTGTCGTATACTGCGATGCATCGATTTCGGGACTGGGTGCTGTGTTGATGCAGAGAGGCCATGTGATAGCTTATGCATCGAGGCAATTAAAGCCTCACGAGGCGAGATATCCCACGCATGACTTAGAGTTGGGGGCAGTAGTGTTCACTCTCAAGATTTGGCGTCACTACCTGTATGGGGTTCGTTGTACTATATACACGGACCATAAGAGTTTGAAGTATTTGATGGATCAACCCAACCTAAATATGCGTCAGAGGAGATAGTTGGACGTGGTTAAGGATTATGACTGTGAGATCCTATACCACCCGGGCAAGGCCAATGTGGTAGCTGATGCATTAAGCCGCAGGGTGGAGAGTACTCCATTGCGAGATGTATGTCTGAGACTGACGGTGATGACTCCGGTATTGGATGCTATTCGTGGGGCTCAGGCCGAGGTTGTGAGATCCGAGATGAAGAAGAAAGAGCGGGTCGTTGGGTTAATTTCAGAGTTCGTTAAGGATGGACGAGGACTTCTGACGTTTCAGGGTCGGATTTGGGTACCATTCGTGGGCGGTATGCGTACTACTTTGATGGAGGAGGCTCACAGATCGAAATTCTCGATCCATCCCGGTGCTACGAAGATGTATTTGGACTTGAGGAAGGAATATTGGTGGCCTTGTATGAAGAGAGATGTCGCTTGGTTCGTTGAGAGGTGTTTGACCTGCCGTAGGGTTAAGGCCGAGCACCAGAGACCGCATGGTAAGTTGCAGCCCTTGGAGATTCCTGAGTGGAAGTGGGAACTGATTACGATGGATTTCATCACCAAATTGCTGAGAACTGCCAGGGGAGTCGATGCAATTTGGGTGATTGTGGATAGATTGACGAAGAGTGCACACTTCCTTGCCATTAGCGAGAGTTCATCAGCGGAGAAGTTGGCGGAGCTATACGTGAGAGAGGTAGTATCTCGGCATGGAGTGCCGATCTCGATTGTTTCAGATCGTGATGTACGCTTCACTTCCAGGTTCTGGAAGAAATTCCATGAAGAGCTGGGTACTAAACTGCATTTTAGTACCTCATACCATCCCCAGACAGACGGTCAGAGCGAGCGGACGATTCAGACATTGGAAGACATGCTCAGAGCGTGTGTGTTAGACTTCGGGGGTAGCTGGGATGCGCATTTGCCTTTGGCTGAGTTTTCCTACAACAACAACTATCATTCGAGCATTGGTATGCCACCTTTTGAGTTGTTGTATGGTAGGAGGTGTCGGACTCCCATTTGCTGGGGAGAGGTGGGACAGAGAGTGATGGGCAGTACAGAGATCGTACTCCAGACGACAGAGCAGATTCAGCAGGTTAGGCAGAGGTTATTGACCGCCCAGAGCCGACAGAAGAGTTATGCGGACAGACGCCGGTCCGAGCTGGAATTCCAGGTTGGCGACTTCGTTCTCCTGAAGGTTTCTCCCTGGAAGGGAGTGATCCGGTTCAGAAAGAGGCGCAAGTTGGAGCCCCGGTTCATAGGTCCATTTCGTGTAATTGCAAGGGTAGGTCGGGTAGCTTATCGGTTGGAGTTGCCAGCAGAGTTGGGACAGATTCACAATACCTTTCACGTATCACAGCTGAGGAAGTGTATAGCCGATGAATCGGCAGTGGTTCCGTTAGAGGATATTCAGGTGGATGCGAGCCTGAATTATGCCGAGAGACCGGTAGCTATCAGGGATTGGAGGATCAAGGTTCTGCGGAACAAGGAGGTACCTCTGGTGTTGGTTCAGTGGCAACACCGGAAAGGATCAGAGATGACTTGGGAGCCGGAGCGGGAGATACGGGAGCAACATCCGGAGTTATTCGCAGAGTGAGACTTCGAGGGCGAAGTCTAGTTCTAGTGGGGGAGAGTTGTAACAGCCCGGAATTTCAGGTATTGCTTTAAAACTATTTTTGGGGCATTTTAGGAAGGGACTCGGCGAGTTGGAGCCAGACTCGCCGAGTTGGACCGCAGACTTGGTCGCGGGTTCGCGACTAGACTTGACGAGTCTAGATATGGACTCAGCGAGTCGACGCTGTTCAGCAGAAACACTAGCCGTTTGGTTTTGGATCGTATATAACGCCTTTTAGGCCGTCATGGTCCGTCTTTTGGCCGATTGAGAAGAACCCTAATCGTTGTGGACGTCTAGAGCAGGAGAGAAAGCTATTGGAACTTTGAGGAACTTGTTAGGCAAGAAGAAGAAGAGTTTTGGTCAAAGGAATATCAAGGAGGATCGAGTCCTGAGGTTTGGGGACACAGAGAGTGCGTTTTCAGGTAATACTCGGACCATTTCTGTTATTTTGATGTGTACATGAATCTAGGGTTTATGAAACCCATTTAGTGATCAGATGGGTTATTATGTTGTTACCCAGATGTTTATACCCCAGTAATAGGATGTTTAGAGGTCCAGGAAGTCCCATGATTGCGTATTTCGGGACCATGCGTAATTCAGGAAGCAGTTGATCGACTGCATGGCATGGACTCGCCGAGTCCAATGATCAGACTCGGCGAGTAGCTTGAAGATTCACTAGGACTCGCCGAGTTGTTCTTCAGACTCGGCGAGTAGCTTGAAGATTCACTAGGACTCGCCGAGTTGTTCTTCAGACTCGGCGAGTGGAGTCGGGGTGGCCCCGCGATTCTTCCACGAGGATCTCGTCGAGCCAAGAGGGATACTCGACGAGTAGAAAGGGGAACAATAGGGAAAGTTGGGGAGGACGTCTAGACTCGCCGAGTCGCCTTTGCACTCGACGAGTCCGGTCAAGTTGACCGTTGACCGTTGACCAGAGTTGACCTGCATGTAATTCCTTAGGGTCAGTTGTCTTGAATGATAAGAGTATTAATAAGGGTATATGGTATTATAGGGAGTCTGCAGATCGGCGGATCGAGTGCGAGTGGTTTCAAGAGTTGATAGTTTACATTACTACGAGGTGAGTCTTTTCACTATACTACACCCGGAAGGGTTTGACTGTGTGACCGGAAGGTCGGATATGATATGTGTTATTTATGGTATAAGTAGAAAGGTAGTTGCTATGCATGCTATGTATGTTTATGGCCGGAAGGCAATATGTTATGTGACAGAAAGGTCAGGTATGATAGATGATATATGTGTTACATGTGTTAGAGTATATGTATTATGTGTTGTATATGTTTATGGGACGGAAGGCAATACGTTATGGGCCGGAAGGCGATATGTTATGGGCCGGAAGGCAATATGTTACGGGCCGGAAGGCGATTATGTTTACGGGCCGGAAGGCAATGTGTTGTGGACCGGAAGGTCAGGGCCTGGAAAGGCGTATGTGTGTAAGTCGTATACTGGGGAACTCACTAAGCATTTATGCTTATAAGTTGTTATGTATGTGTTTCAGGTACTAGCGAGGACCGTGGGAAGGCGCCGGCATGATGCATACACACTACTGCTATTTGAGATCTTGGGAATTTTATATATGTATTTGATACGAAACATGAAATAAATACTATTGGTTGAATGAAATCACTTTATTTTATTTGAAAATTTTATTTGAAAATTTGCGTTGTTACACTTCAGGTGCGGTCGGACTGGTCATTTTAGCAGAGATTGTACTATTACCATCACCCAGGGATCAGACTTGATATGTTTTCACTGCAATCAGCGGGGCCACAAGAAGGCCCAGTGCCCCAGTTTGCTTTCAGCAGGACGGGTGATGGCACCTGCCCCTGGAACTTTGAGGATCACAGACGGCCATTAGGGCAGTGCGGAGGCGCCTGTGGTAGGAGGAAGGGCTTTTCAGGTGGCTACCTTGGAGACGCGAGCAGCGCAGAACGTTGCAGGTATGCGATTTCCGTTTTTAGTTATTCTGTTTATGCATGATGTTATATTGTTATGGTTCTGCATCATTATCTGTATGAGCATTTCATTTGAGCGGTTTAATTGTGATCGAGGTTATATGCCATCTGCATACCTTGGATATTGGTTAGTAGTTAAGGGATGGTTTGTATCGAAGAAGGTTACTTAGGGTGCAGTATCTGTAGCATGCCTTGGAGGGACTCGGTATGTCTCGCTAGTTCGGAGCCGTATAAGTTTTAGAATGGACAGGTTAGATCCTTAGCTATGGTAAGCTTGGGATTCCTCACCGGATTGATTATGGTAGCAAGGATTGGGATTTCTCTTCATTGAGCATTGAGGCCTAAGCAGGATCGAAGTGGGGGAGAATCCTCCGAGTGTATAAGGGTAATAGCACGCAAATCCAGATCGAGTATATGATTTCTGAGAAGGAAAGGAGGAAGTTCAGCATTTGGCGGAGTGGGTTGTTCAGGGTTGGGAGTTTGAGAAACTTCCCATCAGTCCGTGCGTGTAAAGGGTAATAGTGAGTATGTGGTTCGGATTCAGGTTGAAGGGTCGCCTGTAGGACTTGTCTGATTCGGAATGGAGATCTTGAGGTCAAATAACAGGAGATGTTTTCGTGTTAGCAGTCAGTGGCAGAAGCAACATGTAGAGCATGGAAGAGTGGCGCGAGTGCCTCGGCTTTCTTCAGCAGCAGTCAGTGGTGGAAAGTGAGGAAAGACTATGGGGCGGCCGTAGCATTCACTAGCAGTTAGTGGTGGAAGTGTTGTCAGGCTACGGGGCAGCCGTAGCATTCCGTAGTAGCTTCGTTGGCGGATACGGGGCGAGGCCCTTATCTCCTAGCATTCAGATAGGGATCGGGAATGGGTAATGGATGAGGATGGTAATGAGTTGCCTGTATAGCCCGTGGGAGGTGAGACCTTAGGAGAGGCCGCTCTAGAATATAGTCGGGTGAGACCCGTGGGCGAGGCCCGTATGAGAATAGTAGTATAGGTGAGACCTGAGAGTAGGGTTGCTCTGTAGTATGGTTGGGTGAGACCCGTGGGCGAGGCCCGTGAGTTTTAGCAGCACAGGTGGGACCTGGTAAGGATCTTAGTGTCTAGATAAGGGGATCAGGGATCCCAGGAAATTGTATTGCCAGCATGGTAGAATAGATTGAGCAGTATAGGTGGCGAAAGTTTCTTCGAATGTCGCTGGGAGCGACTCGTGGTTGTGCTGGGTCAGCAATCGGTGAGAGTCTGTAATCCAGATATTGATAGGTTGGTAGGGACCACGATGGTCTTAGTTCATCTGGAAGCCAGATAAGGAATAGCAGGATTTCTAGTCAGTAGTAGTGCGGGGATGCAGAGTATGGTGGAATTCAGTTAGTCGATCGTGGGGTGCTCGATACCGAATAATAGTAGAAAGAATGCCAAGTGGATACTGGAAATGATGACCTGTACAGAGTAGCGGGAGTAATAGATTGGGTGAAGACAGGGTCTTCATAGTGGCATAGGAGATAAATGGTTATGGAGCGTTGCCTTGGGAAGGCAAGGAAATCGCGAAAGGAATTAAGGGGTGAACCCCTATGTTGCAGTACTCGGAGAATACCAGAAAGATTGTCGGTTTAGTAAGTTGTGTTCCTAGGATGTTCATAGTCAGGATGCACCCAAGATTATTATCGGTAAGGATTGACGTTAGTCTGAATGACTGAGCGGAAAGCCAGCAAAGTTAGGCAGCTGGTGTTAGAATGGATGGTGGGGTATTGGAGGCAGATCGCAGGTAGTAGAGTATAGTAAACTTCGAGGACGAAGTTTAGTTTAAGTGGGGGAGAGTTGTAACACCCAAAGTTTTGAAGGACAAGAAAGGAAAGAAAAGCCCTAATTTCAAGGGTAGACTCGGCGAGTCCAAGGAGGGACTCGGCGAGTCCGAGCGGGATCCGGGTCGAGGTGTAAACGACCGACTCGGCGAGTCGGCCAAAGTGACTCGGCGAGTCTGGTCTGAACGAGGAAAAAACTAATCCCGGGGGTTGTACCCTATTTAAAGGGTGTTATGTCCCTCCCTCAGCCCCCATATCACCCTAGAGAACCAGTACACCCTTTGATTTCGTGAGAGCTTCCATCATTTGAGAGATAAAGCTTGGAGGAAGGAACTTTGGGATAGGAACTTGAAGATCAAGTAGGTTGCTTTATGTAACATCCCGGAATCGCAAGAGTAGAGTTGAAGGGCTAAAAGTGTAAGTTTTAGAGGATGACTCGGCGAGTCCATGGATAGACTCGACGAGTCAGGTCGCGGTCATGGTCGCGTGTCAAGTGGCCTACTCGGCGAGTCCCTAGATGGACTCGGCGAGTAGGTGCTGTATGGAGAAAACCCTAATTTCCGGGGTTGAGCCCTATATAAAGAGCATTATACTCCTCCACAGCCTCCCTTATTCCCCCCTTGAGTTCCAGAAACCCTATATACGTGGAGAGATCATTTGTGGAGCAAATTAGAGCTTGGAGAGGTGTTGTTTGAAGAGATCTTGAAGGAGAAGTGGCTTGGATCAAAGGGCTTTGCTTGGATTCGAATTTGGCTGCTATTGAGGCATCTTTTGGAGGTAATATCTTCGTCCTTAGGCTGTGCATTCTTAGTTTCATCATTTTGGGGTTTGTGGGGAGTATGTCTTGGAAGGTTTTGGGGTTTGGAGGATAGATCTGAGGTTGCTACCTCAGATCTGGAATATTGAAGGCCTAGAGTGCATTAAAGTTCCTGTGTTTGAGTGCTTAGTGAAGCCACCATGTCCCAAACCTTGGTTTTAAGGTGAATATGGCTTAAATCTCGTTAGATTCACGTAAAGTTTGCCACTTTACGTGATGGATGGATTGTAGGAGGTTGGATCTATGTTTTGGATCAATTGCATGGCCTGAGATGCTTCTGTATGGATTCAGAACGGAGGTACTCGACGAGTCACATGGGTGGACTCGATGAGTTGCTTGAAGATGGCCTGGGACTCGACGAGTTGGAAGAACAACTCGGCGAGTAGGTTGAAGATGGCCTTGGACTTGACGAGTCCATTTGGACTCGGCGAGTCTTGTCGAGGAAGTCCCAATATTTCTGGTTAAGTCGATGAATCGGTGAGTCAAGGGATGACTCGGTGAGTTGAGTGCGAGTGGACTCAGAGTTGTTGGACTCGACGAGTCTTGGGGTGACTCGGCGAGTTGGGTCGCTAATTGAGGGGAGTTCTGAGCATAAGGACTCGGCGAGTAGGGTCAGTTAGGGGTTGACTTTGACTCGTCAAAGGTTGACCAGTTGTCTTCCAGGGGTATTTTGGTAATTAAGGGTATTTATTGAGTTGTATGTTTTGATGTTTAGTGAAGGAGTTCGTGCCGGAGTTCGGAGCAGCGGGATCTTATCTTTTCAGCCGGCAGTTTCGAGGTGAGTTATCCTCACTATATCAACAGGGTCTAAGGCACCAAGGCCGGCCCTTTATTGTATTGAGATTCGGTTATGGTTATTATGGTATTGGTTGATGTGTCTGCATCCTGGTAGCTAGGATGGTACATGCTAGGAGGCCTTGCTAAGGTCAGTGTTCCCGATATACAAAGTGATGCTATGCTAGTGACCGGTTAGGTCGGTAACCCGGTTAGGGTAATGATATGCTATGTGATCTGCTTGTTCGGTTTGTGGACTATTACTGTTATATGAGTGTATGTTTTGGTGCACATGGTTGTTTGGACTGGAGATGGGTTGAGGCGGGTCCTGCTTTGTGCTGTAGGCCAAGATACCCAGGGCGGACCGGTTGTTCCGAAGGCCCAACAAGCGGTCCGGATAGGCTGTAGGCCCCACGAGGGCGGACCAAACGTGCCGAGGCTCGGAGAGTGGACCAGGCCGACTGAAGGCCTGATGCGGGCGGACCAGTCACACTGTAGACCCAGAGAGTGGACCAGGTGGGTTGAAGGCCCGATGCGGGCGGACCAACCCCACTGTAGACTCGAAGGACATGACTAGACCCGGAGGATGGATCCGTTGGACTGAAGGCCCGATACGGCGGACCAATCACACGGTAGACCCGATATGCATGGTTGTTCTATGTTCTGTTATGATATGTATGTTTATATGTTTTGGACCGGAAGGTCGTAGCCTGGAAGGGCGTATGCGTGGTTGGTATTTTGGGGGTATCTCACTAAGCTTTCGGGCTTACAGTTGTGGTTTAATGTTTTTCAGGTTCTTCAGGAGACTGTGGCAAGGCGAAGGCGCGATCGTACCGCTCCTCATGATTTTGTAGCAATGTGATTTTGTAAACATTTTAATGAAAAGCAGGTTGTTTTGAACAATTTAAATTGGTTGTATTTTTCGGATGTTACAAGTTGGTATCAGAGCCTTGGTTTGAGTGAATTAGAGGAACACTTGTGAGACTCCAGTCTCAAATCGAGGAGAGCTTTCAAAAAAGAGAATTTAAAATGGTTTTCAAAATAAGTAAAGGAGGACGCGGAGGTACGATCAGCCGGAGCCAGTAAGTAACCCCAAAATACCATACATGACAATTGTTTTATTGAGCTTTAATAGAACAGCATGCTAGAGCTAGGCTAGGGATCTTCAGGATTTATTGATGAGTTGCCTGATTTATGATGCCTGCTAGCCTAGGGTTCCTTGTGAGAGATTTCTAGTGTTCCTCTAGTTGTGAGGATAGAGCGATGTTATATGTGTCGCTGGGGTGTTGTGGGAGTACTTCATACAAATATGGGTTGGTGTGGAAGGTAGTATGGGCCCGTACTACTGAAAGCACGGACTCATATGCGTATCAGGGAAACCATGACCTCTAGGGTTGGGATGAGAGCCGGTTCCCGGGATAGTGGAATATGTCTGAGATTTGGTGTTTTATTTTCAGTATGGAGATTTCAGGGCACGCTGGGAGTGGATCCGGGTCAGGATCAGGAGCCGGAGAGGGAGTTCCGGGTGGGTCTGTACAACCCGAGGTTGTCAGCCAGATGAGTACGCATGAGTTGGATGCGAGGATTCGTGAGATCTTGCATGATGAGGTTGCTGCATTGTTTCGGGCTGAGCTGGCAGAGTTGTTTGGGTCGATCAAGACCGCCATGGTGGAGTATTTTGATGAGCGCTATGCAGCTCTCACGGAGACAGCTGCCGCGGCGGCTACCGCAGCAGTAGCAGCGGCAGGGGGAGGAGCCAGTAGAGGTTTTCAGTATCAGGACTTCGACAATACGAAGCCTTCCACTTTTGATGGAGTTCAGGATCCGATCGTTGCTATGAGATGGTTATCAGATGTGGAGGGATGTTTCTTCACGTGTTCATGCCCTGCTGATCAGAGGGTAAGGTGTGCTTTGAACCTGTTGAGGCTCGGAGCAAAGGATTGGTGGAGATTGACCACGGGGTCGTACTCGGATGCGCAGAGGGCTGCAATTTCATGGGATCGGTTCAGAGAGATGTTCAGCACTCGTTATGTTCCGCAAGTCGAGAGGGAGAGGTTGGCTCAGGAGTTCTTGGAGCTGAAACAGGATTCAGAATCGGTGACGGAAATCACCAGGATGTTTACTCAGAGGGCGATGTTTTGCCCTGAGTTCGCTTCGGAGCAGGCTCAGATGTCCCGATATCTGAGTATGCTAAAGAGAGACATCAGACAGTTTGTGTCTACGCAGAGGTGCGAGACCTTGCTGGAGTTGCAGGAGGCCGCCAGGCGGCGTGAGTTAGAGATTGAGTTACAAATGCGTGAGCTGAGGCAAGCTCCGGTTCAGTCGCAGCCGGCGACGAAACGGTCTAAGACCGTTGATTCTAGGATAGGAGATCAGGGTAGCCACGTCTGTGGAAAGTGTGGAAGGGGTCACGCCGGGGTTTGTCGGTCCGGTGGAGCATGTCGCAAGTGCGGAAAGGAGGGACACTATGCGAGGGATTGTCGGCAGTCAGTGACGGTTCGGGATTTGAGGATATGCTATCATTGTCATCAGGTTGGACATTTGAAGGTCAACTGTCCACGGCTTGCTACAGGGTCGGCGCAGGCTCCAGCACCGGCTACGTTGAGGATCACAGGTGGAGATCAGGGTGGAGCTGAGCCCCCAAGGGCTTAGGGTCGTGTTTTTTTCAGCTTGCTGCTGCGGGTATGTTTCTTTCTGATGTTTGATTATTTACGATTGTTGTGGAGTATTGTTATCTGTTGGTTTCGTTGAATTGCGTTTCGGGTTTTCGTGTGGTATCCGTTGTTCCTTGAGGGTTTGGCGAGTTGTGATCGAGATTTCGTTTTAGTATCTTTTGTTCCCTGAAGGATCGTTATGGTTATGGATTTGTACTTCGAGCTATCGTTGATTATCCTTGTGAGGATTAGTGGCGGATGCGGCGTTGGTTTGAAGGCCAGTTAGATTCTGTAGTCTGAGGAATTGATAGTTGAGGATTGGGTTCCTTTCGAGCAGGTTGTGCAGCATGGGAACATGATTGTATGAAAGTTGTTGGTGTTGGTGAAAAACATTTTTGAGTGCATGTGTCGATTCCTGCAAGGTTGCTTGGGGAGATCGGTGATGGCGACCGGTGACTAACTGTCAGTGTCTTAAGTGGGGGAGAATTGGAAATTCTCCGGATGATCGTTGGGCCTGAGAGGTTGTTTAGCTGCTTGGGAAATTCAGCGGTATTTCTATTAGTCGAGAGCAGGCTCGTATGAGTGAGTAACAGGCGTGCGGGGCGGAATACAGACCTAGAGCAGTTGATTGAGGAAGGCATGGGAGCAGGACGGGTTCGAGCATGTATGGTGGACATAGAGTTCGGAACCCCTAGGGGGCTAGAACAGTTTGTGCGGGAGGATTTCCCGGAGGGATGGTTCGGAGTGATGAATGCTAGTTGAGCGGTCCGGATAGACTGTAAGCCGGTAGGCGTACCAGTCAGACCGAAGGCTCGGAGGACGGTCCAGTCAGATTGGCTGAAGGTTCTGAGAGTGGTCCAGATTGGCTGAAGGCCTGGGGAGGCGGTCCAGTCATGCTGAAGACTCTGTGAGTATTGTTGGATCGGATTAAGGTTATGGGTTGCGTATGTTGTAGTGTGATTACATTGGGAGGTCTGGCCCCTGGTAGCAATCTTGAGCAGTGAAGGTAGTGCTTGGGCTTGAGAGTCCCTGTGATGAGAGTCAGAGTAGTGGTGATGCATAGATGTTGGGTACGCTTTAAAGAGGTAATGTAGCATGGGATGAGCACCATAGTGCCTGTCATGGTGACTGGGCGGACGAGTGGTTTCCTTGATAAGGAAAGAGGGAGGAATGGAATCCCAAAAGGGAGTGCGAATTCACGGAAGTGAAAGCGGCAGTGTAGAGTTATGATTGGAGTGGTCCGTCGATGGTCCTTGAGTAGTGTGTTGCGTCGGTGGAATAAAAGCTCATTCGACTTGATATGTTGCTTTGGGCGCGGAGGGAATGTCTCGATGTAGAGCCAGGGAGAGGGATTCGGAAGGGATACAGAGAAAGAGTCTTGGACTCTCAGTGTGATTCTGATCAGGGTTTTGGCTATGTTTAGCGGTTCATCCTGGAAGGATGTTCGAGGATATCATTAGTGTATCAGTTTTTCCAAACCTGAGGGTGCTAGAGCTAGATCAGCATGAGTGTGTGATTGCGAGAGGAGAACTCGGGGGAGTTGCTCCGAAATGGAAGAATGGGTCTTTCGGTCGTCATGGGATGGATAGAGTGGAATTCGGATCGGGGATCCAATGGTTCGAGGCATTATAGCCATATGAGTCAAGTGAAGGATGAGAATTGGAGCAGTAAAGCATCATGGGTAATTCTCGGTTGTTGAGTGTGGTTATCAGAGGGATTCAGCTGGTGCCTGGTTTGAGTAGGTGATGGGGACACCGTACGAGAGGAGAAAGTGAGCTTCTGGTTCTATGGTTGTACCTTGAGGGACTTGGTTCGGTCAAGGTCAAGTGGTGCGTCGTGGGAAGTAATTTGAAGATGAGATGCCGAAGGCTTCGACGACGAAGCCTAATTTAAGTGGGGGAGAATTGTAACATCCCGGAATCGCAAGAGTAGAGTTGAAGGGCTAAAAGTGTAAGTTTTAGAGGATGACTCGGCGAGTCCATGGATAGACTCGACGAGTCAGGTCGCGGTCATGGTCGCGTGTCAAGTGGCCTACTCGGCGAGTCCCTAGATGGACTCGGCTAGTAGGTGTTGTATGGAGAAAACCCTAATTTCCGGGATTGAGCCCTATATAAAGAGCATTATACTCCTCCACAGCCTCCCTTATTCCCCCCTTGAGTTCCAGAAACCCTATATACGTGGAGAGATCATTTGTGGAGCAAATTAGAGCTTGGAGAGGTGTTGTTTGAAGAGATCTTGAAGGAGAAGTGGCTTGGATCAAAGGGCTTTGCTTGGATTCGAATTTGGCTGCTATTGAGGCATCTTTTGGAGGTAATATCTTCGTCCTTAGGCTGTGCATTCTTAGTTTCATCATTTTGGGGTTTGTGGGGAGTATGTCTTGGAAGGTTTTGCGGTTTGGATGTCACACCCCCAAACCTGAACGGCGGAAACGTTCGGGGGCGGATGACTTCATGTGGTAGCGTAACAAATGAATACATAGTAAAGAAAGCAATACAACCATCATATATATAATTGAAAGTTTACATTTGTCAAAAGTTACATGTTCAAAACCAATTACAATATGATGTCAAAAATATGAGATTAAACTGACGCCGCAGCATCTCTTCTTCAAAAGCATATTAGTACCTGAAATTTACTGAATCCCTGGGACATACAAGTAATTTTGAAAGAGTTGATCAGCATTTAAGCTGGTGAATTTCATAAGTATTTAAATGACAATGTTTAAATGAAATGAAATGTTTTATCTTTGTTTGTACGTGTTTTAGAAAATCCTATATTTTCTACTAGCATAAAAGTAGTCTTCATTCAAGACCAATGTTTGTTTCCAAGATATATGTAAAGGTAAAATAATAAATGAGTTTGAAAACCTTGTAAATCAATGCGTTTTTAAATACCCCTTGTGAGTTTTATAACCATACTATTGACTCGAAATGCCTATAAACAACGTTCTTCAGGCGTTGGAATGTTATGACGTTTGTCACCCCAAACGGTGGACTGTAGCTAACAGTCAGGGCGCGGGTTGTCAAGCCCGTATAGATCTATACACAAACACCATGCTCCCCCTCCAAGGGATTCTGGTATATAATACAGGACTTGAAATGTGTACTCGAACGTACATGAAGTTAGTGTCTCACAAACCCGTGGTATAAAAACAGATCTACTGGTTAAAATGTTAAGTTTGTTCTTGTATACGAAAGTAAACTTCTTGAAATATATGTTTCTAGTACATAAGAGTTAGAAATCTGTTCATAAAACTATACCTATTATAGTTTTACAAAGTGTGCCTTGTTTGTTTTTAGAAATACTTAGGAAAAGAATCATTTGTTTATGAAAGCATAGATTTTTGGTGTAGAGTCTACGATAGAAAAGAATAATTTAAGAACAGTTTAGTTTTATACCTGCATTACAACAACTTTATATTTTAAAAGATCGAATGCTATTGTAACATATGATATATATTTGTATAATTAAAAGTCCCTTTAAAGGTTTATAAATCGAATGTGATTTGAATATTTAACAGTATATAAAAGAGTTTCTTTATATAACACACGATGATACTCGTGTGTTTTACTTGTAATCCCCCCCTTTTGAAAGCATATAAAAGTATTTAGAATAATTAAAACGGTTGATTAAGGGGTATGAAACTCACTTGAAAGTTTTGGAGATAGCGAGATGAAAAACCGGGCAGAGTTTCGTCTCGGGAAACGGATTTTCCTCGGGATTCTCGGGAATCTCGGGAGTAAAATCGACCTTCGGGACTTGAGCCAAAAAGACCAGAGCTTCGGGTTTGAACGGACACGGAAAACGAGGCAAGGTTGTGAGAGAGAGGAGAGAAATGAGCCCTTTCTTTGGAAACCTTCGTATGCTATTTATAGAGAGGCTGGTCTGCCTCAGTACGCGGGGCGTACGCTAGTACGCGGCGCGTACGCGTACGTCACGCATGACCGAAGCCTCGACTGCCTCGGCTTCGGATGGGACGGATCCCTGGGTTCGCGGGTCGGATGGGACGGGTCGCTGGCACGCGGGTCGGATGGGACAGTGGGTCGGGTTCTCCGGATCGTGCGACGTGGACGATTTGAGGCTGAGCTTCTCGGGTACGCGGGGCGTACAGGAGTACGCGGCGCGTAACTCGGATGTTGACTCCCCTTCGGATAATACCCGAATTTTGAATAAAATAAATAATTAATTAATTTAATAAACTTCAAAAATTCATATCTTCTTCATACGAACTCCGTTTTTGATGGTCTTTATATCCTCGCGTAGGTGAGACTACGCTCTTCAACTTTCGTTTAGACTCCGTCGGCAAATTCCGAAATTATTTTTTTATTAAATATAAAAATCTATCGTGTTTAAGGAATATCTTTGAAAATTCGTAACTTCTTTATCTGATGTCGGTTTTTGCCAGACTTTTTACCGCTGAAATACCATTGTCGAGACCTTCGATTCTCGTTTAGGTCATTCCGGCCAAAAGTCGCTCGATTTCTGATTCGAGTTTTTAGCTGTCTGTTGCTGAGTCGAACTTGGAAAAATCATAACTTCGCTAAATGAAGTCGGATTTGGGCGTTCTTTTCACGTACGATCATGGTTCAAAGACATTTAATCATAGAAGGAAATTAAATAGGACTTATTTGTACATTTTATTATGAAAGTAAATTTTATTACTCAGAAGCGGTTACAATACTTGACCCACTTTGGTCGTTACAAAGAGTTGAAATATCGGGTTGTCACATCATCCCCCCGTTAGAGAGAATTTCGTCCCGAAATTTAAAGTAGTAAAGATACTAGTGAACATGAAAGAGATGAGGATACTTTTGTTTCATCTGATCTTCGCGTTCCCATGTGAATTCGGGTCCCCGCTTGGCGTTCCAGCGAACCTTCACGATGGGTATGTGACTTTGTTTTGTTTGTTTGACCTCTCGGTCCATGATTTCTACTGGTTCTTCCACAAAGTAGAGGCTCTCGTTGATCTCGATTTCATCGAGTGGGATAACAAGAGTTTCGTCGGATAGACACTTTTTCAAGTTTGAGACGTGGAAGGTTGGATGGATGTTACTAAGTTCGCGCGGTAGGTTAAGCTTGTAAGCCACAGGGCCGATTCTGGCAAGAATCTCGAAAGGCCCTATGTACCTTGGATTTAGTTTCCCCCGCTTTCTAAATCGTATTAAACCCTTCCACGGTGAGACCTTTAATAAGACGTGGTCTCCTACCTGGAATTCCAAAGGTTTCCTCCTTTGGTCAGCGTAGCTTTTCTGTCGGTCTCTTGAGGCTTTCAATCGTTCACGAATCTGAACGATCTTCTCTGTTGTTTCACGTATGACCTCCGGGCCGGTGAGAGTGCTTTCAGGAACTCTTCTTCCAGCTAACTGGGTATCGCCAACTTCAGTCCAGCACAGAGGGGATCTGCACTTTCGACCACAGAGGGCTTCAAACGGAGCAGCCTTTATGCTTGTATGATAACTATTGTTGTATGAAAATTCGACAAGGGGTAAATGAATATCCCATGCCTTTCCAAAATCAATCACGCAGGCTCTCAGCATGTCTTCTAAAGTTTGTATCGTTCTCTCACTTTGTCCGTCTGTCTGTGGGTGGTAGGCTGTACTCATGTCCAGCCTATTTCCCAGGGAACTTTGTAGTGACTGCCAGAACCTTGAAGTGAATCTACTATCTCGATCGGAGATAATGGATATCGGAACACCATGCAGTCGCACTACTTCCCTTAAGTAAGTTCTTCTAAGCTTCTCCATTTTGTCAGTCTCTTTGATGGGTAGGAAATGCGCGGATTTGGTCAGTCTGTCGACAATGACCCATATGGTATCGAGTCCACTTGTCGTCTTGGGTAATTTGGTTATGAAGTCCATAGTAAGCCGCTCCCATTTCCATTCTGGTATCTCTGGCTGTTGTAGTAGTCCTGACGGTTTCTGATACTCGACCTTAACCTTAGCGCAAGTAAGACATTTACTCACGAAGGTAGCAATTTCTGCTTTCATGTTAGGCCACCAGTACAGTTTCTTAAGATCCAGATACATTTTATCTGAACCCGGGTGAACGGAATACCTTGAGTTGTGAGCTTCAGTCATGACTATGTTTCTGAAACCACCATGTTTTGGGGTCCAGATTCGGTCCATGAGATAGTAGGCTCCGCCACCCTTGACTTCTAAATTCTTCTCCATTTCTCGCAGGGATTCACCCGCCACATTTTCGGGTTGCAAAGCTTGCATTTGTGCTTCCTTAATTTGTGTGGACAAGTGGGAATGGATAGTCATAGTCAGAGATTTGACCCTCCGACCAGTGTATTCCTTTCGGCTGAGGGCGTCGGCTACTACGTTGGCCTTTCCAGGATGATATCGAATCTCACATTCGTAGTCATTCAGTAACTCGACCCATCGCCGTTGTCGCATGTTGAGTTCCTTCTGATCGAAAATGTGTTGAAGGCTCTTGTGATCGGTGAAGATGGTACTCTTTGTTCCGTATAAGTAGTGCCTCCAGATCTTCAGAGCAAATACTACAGCTCCTAATTCGATATCGTGTGTCGTATAGTTCACTTCGTGTGTCTTAAGCTGTCGGGAGGCATAAGCGATAACCTTCCCCCTCTGCATAAGAACACAACCTAGTCCTTGATTTGAAGCATCGCAATACACCACAAAGTCTTCTATCCCTTCGGGGAGGGATAGTATCGGTGCGGTGCAAAAGGCCTGCTTTAGTGTCTGGAATGCCTTCTCTTGTTTCGCTTCCCAGTCAAAGACCACACCTTTCTAAGTTAATAAAGTAAGAGGTTTCGCAATGCTCGAAAAGTTCTTTATGAATCTGCGATAGTAGCCAGCTAGACCTAGAAATTGACGAATTTCAGTAGGTGTCTTTGGTGCCGACCAGTTCTCAATAGCCTTAATTTTGGAGGGGTCAATGTGTATTCCCTTTTCGCTAACAACGTGACCTAAAAATTCGACTCTTCGAATCCAAAATTCGCATTTAGAGAACTTCGCATAGAGTTTTTCCGTTCGCAGTGTTTCTAGGACTTTTCGTAGGTGTTGACCATGCTCTTCCTCACTTTGAGAGTAGATAAGTATATCATCGATAAAGACGATGACAAACTGGTCCAAGTAAGGGCGGCATACCCTATTCATTAGGTCCATAAATACTGCTGGTGCATTGGTTAATCCGAATGGCATCACCACGAATTCATAGTGTCCATAACGAGTTCGGAAAGCTGTCTTTGGAATGTCCCCCTCTAGGACTCGTAATTGGTGATATCCGGATCGCAGGTCTATTTTGGAGAAGTAGTTCGCCCCTTGAAGTTGATCGAATAGGTCGTCGATACGGGGTAGAGGATAGTGGTTTTTGACAGTAAGTTTGTTCAGCTCTCTGTAGTCGATGCACATACGGAACGATCCGTCTTTCTTCTTTACAAACAAGACCGGTGCTCCCCAAGGTGAGAAACTTGGTCTTATGAATCCTTTGCGAAGTAGTTCATTAAGTTGACTGGAAAGTTCCTGCATCTCTGCTGGTGCAAGACGATAAGGCGACTTCGCTACTGGGGTAGCTCCTGGAATTAAGTCGATTCTGAACTCGACTTGGCGTTGCGGTGGTAATCCTGGTAGTTCTTCTGGAAAGATATCGGGAAAGTCGCGTACTACCGAGATGCTCTTGATGTCCTTCAGTTCTTGACTTGTATCGACGATGTGCGCTAGGAATGCTCGACAATCCTTCCGCAAGTACTTTCGAGCTTGGATGCACGAAATGATGCGAAGGTTTGTACTAGATTTGTCGCCGTAGATAACTAATGTTTCGTTGTTCGGGAGTTTAAGACGGACTGCTTTCTCAAAGCACATGATGTCAGCGCGAAGGAGACTCAACCAATCCATGCCGACTATGACGTCGAAACTTTTAATTTGTACCGGCATGAGATTGATTGGGAAAGAAGGGCCGTCCAATGTTAACGTACAACCCATGTATATGCAATTTGTGCCTTCGGTTTTTCCATTGGCCATCTCTACAGTGAATGGTTCTTTTAACTTGCTAGGTTTAGGTTTAAGTAAATGGATAAAGTTTTGACTCACGAAGCTTCTCTCCGCTCCACTATCGAATAATATGCATGCGTATGAATTATCGAGAAGAAACGTACCAGCAACTATAGTTGGGTCAGCTACAGCTTCGTCGTGACCTATTGCCAAAACTCGTCCTACACCTCCGGTGCCTGCTGCCTTAGGACAGTTTCTCTTGTAGTGGCCCACCTCGCCACAACCGTAGCAAGCCTGCCCTATACCCGCACCGGAAACTTGAGTGATCGGCTTTGCGGGTTCTTTGCAGAAACGAGCCGTGTGTCCTTTCCTGTTGCAGTTGGCGCACTGCATATCTCGGCAAGGTCCATGGTGGTGGAAATTGCACTTGGTGCATTTTGGGAGGTTGCCTACATAAGGCTTTGTTGGGTAGGTATTCGTAGGGACTGTAGCAGGTACAATAGCAGCATTTACTGACACAAGTTGTTTCTTTGCGGATTCTTGGGAAGATCCACCCTTTCCTTTGATCCACGCTCTCTTCCTGCCATTGTTTTTGTTGTTGTAGTTGTTGTTTTCTTTCTGTGGTGCTGGTGCAGAAGTGGTTGAGTTCTGATGACCTCCGTAGTCGATCAGAGATTGTGCCAGTTCCTTAGCACTTTCAAAGGTGTCAGGTTTGGAAGCTAACACGCTTGACCGCATCTGGGGCGTCAGTCCCCAGATGTACCTTTCTATCTTCTTGCTCTCGGGAGCAATCATGTCTGGACAAAGGATTGCCAATTCGCAGAATCTGTTGGTATAAGCAGCGATGTCGGTACCCACCATTCCGAGAGTCCATAGTTCGTGTTCAAGCTTTTGAATTTCTCCCCGCGGGCAGTATTCTCTCATCATCATGGCCTTCAAGCTCTCCTAGCTTATGGAGTTTGCCACAATTAGGGTAAGTACTTTAACGTGACCATTCCACCAAGTTAAAGCTTTATCAAGAAGGGTGAAGGTTGCAAATTTGACCTTGCTGTGCTCGGGGCATGAGCAGATTTCAAAGACTGCCTCCGTCCTTTCAATCCACTGCCTCAAGGCCATCACACCACCAGTACCATAAAACATCCGGGGCTTGGCATTGGTGAAGTCCTTATAGGTGCATTCTCGAGGTGGTCCATGACTCTCGCCATGGTTGGACGTGTGTGCGCCAGATCCCGAGACATTAGCACTTGAATTATTGATCTGTGACATGGCGGCTGCCACTGCTGCGGTGACTGCTGCTTGAAACATTACAGCATCAAATTGGGGTGGTGGAGGTGGTGGTATAGGTATTTCCTCACTGTTGTTTCGCCTTGGATTCCTACGCGGAGGCATCCTTCAACTATAGATGGAAAGAAAACAATGATAAGAATTTCATGAAATGGAAAATGTATGTGTCTCATGAATTAAATCGCTATAATTCAACAACAAAAGATAGTATGAGCCTTAAAATAGAAGAATGAAAGTTATTTGTAAGACTGAAGGTATGAAACAAGTATTTGGGTTCCCAAGGACCATTCAAGGTTCGAACGAAATACTCAACATCGTAATAATAGTGCCACTTATATTAATATAAAAGTTGTTACAACGATCAAGAAAATTTGTCCCCTATAAGGATCTCCGTTTACCAAGTTCAAGAAATTTAAAGACTTTTAGCCGAGGTCCTAAGCTATAACAAAATTTGAGTTCTTGACAAGCACTACTTGCGTCGAAAGTTGCGTTTGGAGCTTGACTCTGTATCTGATTGCTTCGACTCCATTAGATGCCTATCCAAAGCGGCTTGTTGTTCCCTTAGTTCGGCGAGGGCTGCAATAAATTGCGCTTGAAACGCTTCGGTTTGGAACTGAGCGTTGTCTTGCCTCTTGTTCAACTTACGGATGTCAGAAGTGTGAACCTGCACTTCTACGTTGATATCCCGGAGTCGACTAGCTTGTACTCCAGACTGATAGGACTGATTGGCTAACTTACCCACCATTACCGGGAGTGCTCGATCAGCCGAACCTCCGCCGCGGACATCATAGAAGTCCCGGCACATGCCGTAGGGAGGGCGTAGGTTTTGCTGTTGGCTCCAATGGTGGAGGTGACTTCCCCAGATGGGAGTCGGTCCTTGAAAGTTCCTTACGAAGACGGAAGGTTGAATGGGTGGTGGATCGATAACTTCCGGCTCTGAGTCGGTACCGGAGTCATCACCCACGTCTATGGGTTCCTCGTCCTCTTCGGAATCATCTTCGATCCATCCTCCATTACCTTGGTTGGGAAAGTAGGGGTCGCCAGGGTGGTGAAATCCAGCCATTTGACTATACGAGAATTAGGGTTATAAGAATTGAATAAAGTCGGAACATGTAAAACATGTAAGTTAAACTAGTTTAGATAGCAAATACTCCTATGGTATTTAAATTCTTGTGTTTGATTTTTGTAATTGTTTGGTATGGTTTGACTTGTTGCTTACTACGATCATTCCTCGATTCGTGCGTATCAACTTGCCTATATACTTGTAAAATTGTATAATATGAAAATAGTTTGTGGTATGCATGTAATTGTACTTAAATGAACTATTAATTTAAGTTGAACGAAATGCTGCTTAAGTGTAAAAAAGAAATTTGTTTTGTTAGAGAGTATTAGTCCCTTAAGCATTTATAGTTTGTATATCTTATGTGGTTCGATATACTTAGTTCACTATAAACATTGCTCTGATACCAATCGGTCACACCCCCAAACCTGAACGGCGGAAACGTTCGGGGGCGGATGACTTCATGTGGTAGCGTAACAAATGAATACATAGTAAAGAAAGCAATACAACCATCATATATATAATTGAAAGTTTACATTTGTCAAAAGTTACATGTTCAAAACCAATTACAATATGATGTCAAAAATATGAGATTAAACTGACGCCGCAGCATCTCTTCTTCAAAAGCATATTAGTACCTGAAATTTACTGAATCCCTGGGACATACAAGTAATTTTGAAAGAGTTGATCAGCATTTAAGCTGGTGAATTTCATAAGTATTTAAATGACAATGTTTAAATGAAATGAAATGTTTTATCTTTGTTTGTACATGTTTTAGAAAATCCTATATTTTCTACTAGCATAAAAGTAGTCTTCATTCAAGACCAATGTTTGTTTCCAAGATATATATAAAGGTAAAATAATAAATGAGTTTGAAAACCTTGTAAATCAATGCGTTTTTAAATACCCCTTGTGAATTTTATAACCATACTATTGACTCGAAATGCCTATACACAACGTTCTTCAGGCGTTGGAATGTTATGACGTTTGTCACCCCAAACGGTGGACTGTAGCTAACAGTCAGGGCGCGGGTTGTCAAGCCCGTATAGATCTATACACAAACACCATGCTCCCCCTCCAAGGGATTCTGGTATATAATACAGGACTTGAAATGTGTACTCGAACGTACATGAAGTTAGTGTCTCACAAACCCGTGGTATAAAAACAGATCTACTGGTTAAAATGTTAAGTTTGTTCTTGTATACGAAAGTAAACTTCTTGAAATATATGTTTCTAGTACATAAGAGTTAGAAATCTGTTCGTAAAACTATACCTATTATAGTTTTACAAAGTGTGCCTTGTTTGTTTTTAGAAATACTTAGGAAAAGAATCATTTGTTTATGAAAGCATAGATTTTTGGTGTAGAGTCTACGATAGAAAAGAATAATTTAAGAACAGTTTAGTTTTATACCTGCATTACAACAACTTTATATTTTAAAAGATCGAATGCTATTGTAACATATGATATATATTTGTATAATTAAAAGTCCCTTTAAAGGTTTATAAATCGAATGTGATTTGAATATTTAACAGTATATAAAAGAGTTTCTTTATATAACACACGATGATACTCGTGTGTTTTACTTGTAATCCCCCCCTTTTGAAAGCATATAAAAGTATTTAGAATAATTAAAACGGTTGATTAAGGGGTATGAAACTCACTTGAAAGTTTTGGAGATAGCGAGATGAAAAACCGGGCAGAGTTTCGTCTCGGGAAACGGATTTTCCTCGGGATTCTCGGGAATCTCGGGAGTAAAATCGACCTTCGGGACTTGAGCCAAAAAGACCAGAGCTTCGGGTTTGAACGGACACGGAAAACGAGGCAAGGTTGTGAGAGAGAGGAGAGAAATGAGCCCTTTCTTTGGAAACCTTCGTATGCTATTTATAGAGAGGCTGGTCTGCCTCAGTACGCGGGGCGTACGCTAGTACGCAGCGCGTAGGCGTACGTCACGCATGACTGAAGCCTCGACTGCCTCGGCTTCGGATGGGACGGATCCCTGGGTTCGCGGGTCGGATGGGACGGGTCGCTGGCACGCGGGTCGGATGGGACAGTGGGTCGGGTTCTCCGGATCGTGCGACGTGGACGATTTGAGGCTGAGCTTCTCGGGTACGCGGGGCGTACAGGAGTACGCGGCGCGTAACTCGGATGTTGACTCCCCTTCGGATAATACCCGAATTTTGAATAAAATAAATAATTTATTTATTTAATAAACTTCAAAAATTCATATCTTCTTCATACGAACTCCGTTTTTGATGGTCTTTATATCCTCGCGTAGGTGAGACTACGCTCTTCAACTTTCGTTTAGACTCCGTCGGCAAATTCCGAAATTATTATTTTATTAAATATAAAAATCTATCGTGTTTAAGGAATATCTTTGAAAATTCGTAACTTCTTTATCTGATGTCGGTTTTTGCCAGACTTTTTACCGTTGGAATACCATTGTCGAGACCTTCGATTCTCGTTTAGGTCATTCCGGCCAAAAGTCGCTCGATTTCTGATTCGAGTTTTTAGCTGTCTGTTGCTGAGTCGAACTTGGAAAAATCATAACTTCGCTAAATGAAGTCGGATTTGGGCGTTCTTTTCACGTACGATCATGGTTCAAAGACATTTAATCATAGAAGGAAATTAAATAGGACTTATTTGTACATTTTATTATGAAAGTAAATTTTATTACTCAGAAGCGGTTACAATACTTGACCCACTTTGGTCGTTACAAAGAGTTGAAATATCGGGTTGTCACATTGGAGGATAGATCTGAGGTTTCTACCTTAGATCTGGAATATTGAAGGCCTAGAGTGCATTAAAGTTCCTGTGTTTGAGTGCTTAGTGAAGCCACCATGTTCCAAACCTTGGTTTTAAGGTGAATATGGCTTAAATCTTGTTAGATTCACGTAAAGTTTGCCACTTTACCTGATGGATGGATTGTAGGAGGTTGGATCTATGTTTTGGATCAATTGCATGGCCTGAGATGCTTCTGTATGGATTCAGAACGGAGGTACTCGACGAGTCACATGGGTGGACTCGACGAGTTGCTTGAAGATGGCCTGGGACTCGACGAGTTGGAAGAAAAACTCGGCGAGTAGGTTGAAGATGGCCTTGGACTCAACGAGTCCATTTGGACTCGGCGAGTCTTGTCGAGGAAGTCCCAATATTTCTGGTTGAGTCGATGAATCGGTGAGTCAAGGGATGACTCGGTGAGTTGAGTATGAGTGGACTCAGAGTTGTTGGACTCGACGAGTCTTGGGGTGACTCGGCAAGTTGGGTCGCTAATTGAGGGGAGTTCTGAGCACAAGGACTCGGCGAGTCATCGGGATAACTCGGCGAGTAGGGTCAGTCAGGGGTTGACTTTGACTCGTCCAAGGTTGACCAGTTGTCTTCCAGGGGTATTTTGGTAATTAAGGGTATTTATTGAGTTGTATGTTTTGATGTTTAGTGAAGGAGTTCGTGCTGGAGTTCGGAGCAGCGGGATCTTATCTTTTCAGCCGGCAGTTTCGAGGTGAGTTATCCTCACTATATCAACACGGTCTAAGGCACCAAGGCCGGCCCTTTATTGTATTGAGATTCGGTTATGGTTATTATGTTATTGTTTGATGTGTCTGCATCCTGGTAGCTAGGATGGTACATGCTAGGAGGCCTTGCTAAGGTCAGTGTTCCCGATATACAAAGTGATGCTATGCTAGTGACCGGTTAGGTCGGTAACCCGGTTAGGGTAATGATATGCTATGTGATCTGCTTGTTCGGTTTGTTGACTATGACTGTTATATGAGTGTATGTTTTGGTGCACATGGTTGTTTGGACTGGAGATGGGTTGAGGCGGGTCCTGCTTTGTGCTGTAGGCCAAGATACCCAGGGCGGACCGGTTGTTCCGAAGGCCCAGCAAGCGGTCCGGATAGGCTGTAGGCCCCACGAGGGCGGACCAGACGTGCCGAGGCTCGGAGAGTGGACCAGGCCGACTGAAGGCCCGATGCGGGCGGACCAGTCACACTGTAGACCCAGAGAGTGGACCAGGTGGGTTGAAGGCCCGATGCGGGCGGACCAACCCCACTGTAGACTCGAAGGACATGACTAGACCCGGAGGATGGATCCGTTGGACTGAAGGCCCGATACGGCGGACCAGTCACACGGTAGACCCGATATGCATGGTTGTTCTATGTTCTGTTATGATATGTATGTTTATATGTTTTGGACCGGAAGGTAGTAGCCTGGAAGAGCGTATGCGTGGTTGGTATTTTGGGGGTATCTCACTAAGCTTTCGGGCTTACAGTTGTGGTTTAATGTTTTTCAGGTTCTTCAGGAGACTGTGGCAAGGCGAAGGCGCGATCGTACCGCTCCTCATGATTTTGTAGCAATGTGATTCTGGGAATACTCTAATGACTTGTATTGAAAACCTTTTTGTAAACATTTTAATGAAAATCAGGTTGTTTTGAAAAATTTAAATTGGTTGTATTTTTCGGATGTTACACTTTAAAGGAGGAGGTGTAGATCCGAGATCTACTTCAGTGGTGTTCATCTTGGAGGTAACAAGCTACTATTTTCCCTTCTTTGCACCTATATCTATATGTGTATTTGGGCATTCATGGCATTAGAGTGACCTTTCGAGCTAGGGGTTCAGATCTGAGGTTGTTACCTCAGATCCATGCTTATTTTGATCTAAAACCCCGTAAAGTATCAGCCCTTGAATTGATTTTGAAGCCCCTTGGCCTTAAACCCTAGTTTATGTCATATTTTGCCTAGATCTCCTTCTCTACACGTAAAGTTTGCAACTTTACGTGTGAAATAGGCTTGGGAAGGGTAGATCTACAGCTTGGAGTCCATGCATGAGTCAAAAGTCCTCTGCATGCAAGGAGAACTGAAGGGACTCGACGAGTCCTTTGAGTGGACTCAGCGAGTAGCATGAAGTTGTGGAGAAACTCGACGAGTGGGATGAACAACTCGTCGAGTCATATGAGGATTGCCTTGTACTCGGCGAGTCTGTTCTTGGACTCGGTGAGTCAGGTCACGAAACCCCAAACCCTTCGAGTTGAGACTCGAATCAGTGAGTCGAGTGGAGACTCAGTGAGTTGGACAGGTCAGGACTCAGAAATCGGTAGACTCGGCGAGTCATGGACTGACTCGGCGAGTCGAGTCGCGAATGGAAGGAATCTGTTCATTTTGAACTCGGCGAGTCAGTAGGGTTACTCGGCGAGTAGGGTTGACCTGGAAGTTTGACTTTGACGACGACTTTGACCTTGGGCCAGGGTTGACTTGGTTAGACTCAATGTTGCATTGATATTGGTAGTTCGGGGAGCAAGGGGAGCAGGAGTTCTATGAGTTGTCGGACAGCAGCTAGTGAGATCATCAACAACTTCAGCCAGTGCAGGTGAGTTTCCCTTTGTGTGAATGGGTCTAAGGAAACAATGCCGACCAATGTAGTTATGAGTAGAAGACCCGGGGGTTAGCCCTAGGTACATTATGTTAGTATGATATTTAGGACGAGGTCCAGTAATAGCGGGTGGGTACCCAAGGATTCGTTTGTATGCTAGATTATACTTGTTGTCTGTGTGATACATGTATGTGCCTGGTAGGGAGGTGAGTGTGGGAGAGGTCACATATCTCACCAATAGCAGAGTGTGGATGGGGTTCCAAATCTCATTAGTAGCAGAATATGGGCGAGGCCCAAACTAGAACAGGAGTGGGAGAAAGCTAGGCCCGTACCTCGCTACCATTAGGAGCGTGGACGAGGTTCTGTGACTCATCAATAGAAGGACATAGGCGAGGCCCAGGATAGGCGAGGTTTTAGGATAGAACCAGTTGCATGTGTTTAGTTATGTGTTGTGAAATGTTTATGTGTTATTATTTTGGTGGGCAAGGCCCTGTGACAGGCGAGGCCTAAGTAAAACAGATCTGTATCCGAGCGAGGCTCGAAGCCAGGCGGGGCCTGGAGCAGCGGGGCCGTTGTGGAGGGTGAGGCCCGAGGTAGTGGGCGAGGCCCGAGATAGCGGGCGTGGCCCAGTATGTGCAATATGTGGTTATGCATGGTATGTGGTAGGGTGGGGAACTCAGCAAGCTTCGTGCTTACGGTTTTCAGTTTTGGTTTGAGGTACTTCTAGTAGCGGAGGGAAGAGCTCGGGGTGATCGCATGGCACACACCATAGATTAGACGACCTGGGAATGTTTACTCTGATAATGAATATGTGTTTTGAAATCTTATACTCACATTATGTTTTGGAAATGATCATTTTACTTTGATTAGTGAATTATTAAAAGAAATATTTGGTCTTTAATTTTGGGTCGTTACACCTCTTGACATATAAGATTCTATTGTCAAGAAACATTCATTAACAAACAAATATTCAAAAGTTAGTGTGGGTTCCTATCAAGACAAAACCACAACACACGATCGGTCTTAGTTGGTGTTTGTCTTATCCAAGACATCATAACTTACCAATTTAAAACGTGCAGGAGTAAGAAAGATTTCTGATCTACATTTGATGATGTGTTATAAACCTATTTACGACATGTCACTCAATACACAATCTTGGAGTACGACTCTAAAACTTGATTTTGGAACGAAGTATGATTCTCTATAATTGATTTAACCATTTCAACACTTGTCGATTCCTCTTCTTAGCCATATAAATGTACTAAGGTGTCCTTAAAGGATCAATTGTGACCCGGTTTCATAATCACTAGGTTAATCATATAACATGATAATTAAGTACTCTCCCTTCTTTTCAGATTGGAGAAACATTTATCTTTCTGCTTAATTGATCCTTTCTATTCGTTCTGCTTTACATTGAGACCTTTTCAACGATTTGGAGTTACACTTAATCTTGTAAGCATAACCATATTTACTAAACCTTTAGCAAATCATGACAAATATTCTTATCGTTCTCTGTGACAGACTTGACCTAGTGCACAACAATGTATACTTGATCCCCTAATCCTTCACTTGACTCACATACTTCTGTGAACAAGGAATTAGTCTCAATTTCCCAATCACTAAGGTTCTCATTCATCGCACAACACAAGTCGCGTGATTCCAAGTTTCTGTCCAATTGAAACTTGGGTGATGAGAATCATTCCCTAATTGGTATATTTTTGACACTACCATAAATAGCATAACTAAGAATCATATCAATTTTCAACATTTTTACAATAGAAACATACAAACATCAATTTTCACAAAAGTCATAGCAAGGATATATATAAATAAGACAAAAATCAAAACTTATTTTATTTATAAAAACGCGGAAAAAACTTGTCCTTACAATGCAATTACAAATGAAAACTATGTTACTAGAATGTTCCTAAGCAATCTATCATAACTCTCAAATAGCAGCTCAAAACTCTGATCATTGAACCGTGCGATCGAAATCCATCTCTCACGGTTAGCTCATCATACCTTTCCTTTAAGCTTCCTTTGTTTTCTTCGATCCTACGAAACATCAAAATGTAATCTTATCACATCATGTATTAAGAAACTACAAATAGGAACTTAATAGAGTTAGATAATGGAATTACTTGAAGCAGAGTCATACATCTTGACTCTCCCATCTTTGCGATCCTTCAGGTAGATACAACAGCTTCGCATCCAATGCCCCTTCTCTTGGCAGTAGAAACAACTGGACTCTTTTGGAATGACACATGGGACAATCTCATATTCATATTTTCTTTTTACCATCTGGTCAAAAGGTTCGACCATGGCCAATCCCTTTCCATTGGGAAGAGAATACTTTTCTAGACTTCCAATGTTTCCATTTTCAATGTCCATGGAAGTTTGGGAGGTTGATCTACCAGTCAAATTTGCTTTACTAGTGCGTCAAATCATTGTTGATTCCGCAGCAATAAGCAAATAGGTAAGATTAATGAGGGTCACGTCATGGTTCATCATATAGTAATCTTTAATGAACTCACTATATGACTCGGGAAGTGATTGAAGAACCAAGTCAACAGCCAGCTTCCTTGAGACATCGACATCCAACATCCCTAACTTGTCAATATGCAACTTCGTATCCAAGACGTGAGCACATATAAACTTTCCTTCATCGTGTTTTCTTGCCAATAGGTCTTGAGTGATCTTGAAATTTTCAAGTCTTCGAATACATGGGCCAGGGAGAACTATTGGAAGAGGTGGAGGAAGTGAAGCATGATTTCCATTTCCACGATCCAATCGCAGAACATTATCTTCATGTGGAAAGCTTTTTCCAAAGGATTCGGGAAGACCATAGTTGTTAGATTTTGACATCTACAAAACGGGAGAAATTCAAGTTAGTTGATTCAACCCTTAATATAACACCCAAAGGAAATATTAAGGCTAGGATCCAACACAATATTCTACAACTCGAAGTGGGATGCCGTAATACAACTGCAAAATATTTGAAGGTAGGTAAATGACGATTTACCAATTTCCACCATAAAAACAAAAATTAAAAAATTAGGTTTTAAATGAATTGAAACTCCTAGATCTTTTGTGATTCATTTAACTTTTCAATGTCATCTTTAATCTCAATTATGCCCTTCAAGTTTGTGACTGGGATGTCGAGGATCATAAACAAGGTGTGAATAACTATGCAAATTAGCTTGGTACTTTCGAAGAAGTATATCACCTAATTAATGTGTCGGTTAACCACACACGCTACATTGATCTATGATAATCTACGAGCTACCCATTGTCATCCTTCATTTAGTGGCGGAATCAAGAATTTTGATATGAGGGTACAAACATTGCCAATATATTATTTGTAGTTGTCCAATATCAGACATTAAAAAATATGTTATAATTTCTTTAGTTTTGGGTACAATAACATGAAACATGTTTACAAATAATATTTTTTATATATATAAAACAATTTTTTAGGGGTACTTTAGTATCCCCAATGCCCCACCTAGCTCCGCCACTACCGTCATTAGTCCCATATTAGTGTGTCGGTTAATCACACACGCTCCATTAACGACCAACAAAGGGCAATATGCAATTTCATGGATTAGTACCAAATTCACATTTTTCTAAAGTAGCTAAGATTGAGAATTTTGTAAAAGTATTTAGTTACTTTATACTGTTCATTATAGTTATTAATGAGCATTTAATGTCCTATCATACCTGTTCGGCTAACGACCCGCCACTAAGCAAGGAAGCGGTGGGTGAGAGTGGACACCCATTTAATTGTTATTTTATAGGCAATTTTCTTATAACCCCTTATAGGCCAACTTCATGAATGAGGTCTACTAACGGTAATACTGACTCTTCTTATACATATATATAAGTTGTTGGGCTGAAGATTATTTTGAAGATTGCGTCTTTTGGGCTCGATAGCATAAGTTATTTTGTATTCCGGTTTGGGCCTGTCCAACTGAGAACCCTTTATGTTTTGTATATAAGTTTGCGCTTGCATGCGTATTAGGTTAACGTTTTTAGAGATCTACGAAATAGCGATTCATCTAGACGATAACAGGTTTCTTTAATCGTTCTTGTAACCTTCCAATCCTCTACAGTTGATGTTCTTAATAGAGCTCTTCTGAGGATTTTGTTTAATCATTCGACACGTTTGATTCCATCTTGACTTGTTCTTATTATTGCATTCATACTGTTTTATGTTTATATACTTGTTCAAGATCTAATCGATCTTTGTAGATTAAAGGTTAGTTTAATCTCATCAATTGGTATCAGAGCAGGAGGCTGTGTAATCAATACACATCTTTTCTGTGAAAAAGATTTCCATTAGGGTTTTTCCGCAATTATCAATATTTATTGAGCCGTCATCTCTTTATTGACGTATCTTGATATTTATTGTTTTGCCCTAATCTGCTTTATTACAAGTCTAATTTTTGAACAGGTTTTTACGATCATAATGGACGCGACGCAATCAAACCTTATTAATATTTCCAACAGCATCGGTTCAACGACAAAGATTCCAATCTTATACACCCATGACTATGAAGTATGGGCGCATCACTTTGAAGACTACGTGATTGGATCGGAGGATAATGGGTACCTCATATGGGAAGCCATCACCAATGGACCGTTTTCTCATTCTGCATCGTCCAGAATCATCAAGACACAAAAGGAGTACAATGATCTGCTAAAGGACGTGAAGGATATTGCACAAGATGAAAAGGATAAATTCCAGTGCAATATTAAGGCGTTAAGGTTGATCAGATTCGCCCTTCAGTCCGACACATTCAGGTTGGTCAACTCATGCACGACGGCAAAGGAAGTTTGGGATAGACTTCGTGAACTGTACTCTACAGACGAGGATCTTGAACATTCTATTCAAACTTTTCTTTTATCTGAGTTTGGAGAATTCAGGCAAGGAGCCGAAGAAACAGTGACCCAGACGTTTGATCGTTTCAATCATCTTCTCAGCAAGATGATCAAACACGATATTGAAAGGAAGCTTATCGAACAGAAGGTTACTTTCTTGAACGGACTGAGGTCTGAATAGAGAGCAATAGTTTCCACAGTCAAAGCCCATGAGCAGTTTAAATCATATTCTTTGGCGAAACTGGTGGCTATTCTTAAGTCCCAAGAGAAGACTGTGGTGCAAGAAAAGAACGTCGTTTCTAGTCTTGGTTCGTTGGCCCTCCTATCTAAAAGTAAAGCTGTGATGGAGGATGAAGACCTCAACTTGGAAGAATATGATCTCACGTCTGAGGATTATGCCATGATGGTGTCCAATCCCAAGAGGTTCATAAAGAAGAGATTCCCCAGCAACAAAAACCGAAACTGGTAGGGGAGTTACAGCTCTGAAAAGGTGAACAATGAACCGAAGGCTAAGGAGCACAAGAAGGAACCGAAGGTGGATGGTGATTCCGGAGTAAGCTATTTCTACTGTGCTGGGAAAAACCACTATGCTAAGGACTGTGTCCTTAAGAAGATGGCTGAAAACGATGATGGAAATGATGAGGAAGCTGTGTTGCAGAAAAGATTGGACGAGTTGAGAAAGAAGAAGTCTACCGCTAACCCTTCTATTAATGCTCTCATTGTGCAGGGTTCAGTTAAAGATGACAAGTTTGGTAGCACGGAAGTTTGGTCTACCGACTCAGAAGACGATGAAGTAAGGAAGCCTACCCATGGAAAGGCTTATGTGGCTAAGGAGGAAAGCAGTGGAGGAAGATGCTTCATGGTGACTGACGTATCTCAAATGAGGGGATACAACACCGATGGAGGAAGCGATGGACCGAAGGTACAGGAGGACATGTGCTTTACGGACAAACCACTTAGCCAGCAGTTCAATGAGCTCGATGAACTGATAAAGAAGGTACAATCTGTTTTTATTTTATCAAAAGTACCACTATCCTCATATGAGAAAGAACTAAAAAACGTTAATACAAGAATTTCTCATCTAGATAGTAGCTTAACTCAAACTCGAGTCACCAATTCTAACCTAACTGATCAATTAAGCAGGGTGGCGTCGAAGAGTGAGGAGCGGAGAATGTGGATCGAGTTAAAAGAGTCGGAATTAGTTAAAGTTAAAGACGAAAACATTTATTTGCAAAGAGACAATTTAAAATTGTTAAAACAGCGAAATGTTTTTTGTTTAATTACTAAACGTTTGTATTCTAATATTACTCAGCTTCACTTGGATTGTGAAATAGGCCAAAAGATCCATCGCATGATTTTGCCCTTCCTAGAGTTTAAGGAGGATGAAATTGATGCCGAAGCCTACAATTGTGAGAGTGTGATGTTGTCTGATGATGTCAATCCGACCTACATGTATGGACTGGACAAAATTGAGTCCTTCATTAAATCCAAGGACCACAAGGACATGCTTAAAAACCTTTTGGATGAAAATGACAGACTTAAACTGAGAACCGAAACCATGCAAAAATTTGACTCTTTAAACGCCAACGTAAGCTCAGAAAACAAAATTGATGTTGAAAATGCATCTGAGCTTAACGAGGATGAAAACATGAGTGAAATTTCTGTAGAGGACACGGTTGACTGCTCAAAATTTATTAAAAACGAACCTAAAAACCACAAGAATCTTATTTCTGAAAATTCAGTGGAGTTCGCTCGATTGTCCCATCAAAAGTCCCCGATATTAGTTGAGAAAGCAGTTGTGTATCAAAAGGTTAGGACCACTCCGAATCAAGTATACAAGGTGACAGGAGTTACCGAACATCAAACAGCTGAGTCACAACTATTGTAAACGAAGACAATGCTGATGGCTGCGATGAGTACTTCTGGGAAGCTCCAATAGATAATGCAAACGAAACCATTGGTTTATCTGAAAGAACTTCCTAGAAGATCAAAGGAAGATACATACCTGAACCCTTGAATAAGCCGGATAATTTCGATGAGCCAAGCACCAGTGGTACAAAAGATATTCCTCAGGAGGATGATCGTTCGGCAAAAGAACATGCTGCCTCAACTCCCTCAGCTCAAAGTGGAACTTCTACAGACATTCCCTCTGCTCCTTCGGCTCAAACTAAAACTCCTGCAGTTCAACAGGAACCAGTCAAGGAGACACCGAAAACGAAAGCGAATGTTCATCATCAACCTAAACAGATAAGGAATAGGAAGAGAGAAAGGAACAATAGATACAGGAAAAACCTTTCTGAAAGCAAACAATTCTGGCATTCCCAGAATGCATATTTCTCACACCAAGACAAGAATTTGAAGTATGAAAACAATCCTGTAGGAAAGCCTGAAGGTCACAACAACCGAAAGCCAAGGTTCGGTTCACGAGAAAATATCAACCGAAGGCAAAGGTTCGGTTCTGAAAAAGACTTCAACCGAAAACAAAGGTTCGATTCCAAGGACAGCTCAAACCGAACGCAAAGGTTCGGTTCTGAAGTCAAAAGAAAACAAGACTCTAAGGTCGGTCCCCCTAACGATCAAAAGCAAAAGGGTCACCTAGAGTCTCCAGCCAGGAAATCCTCTCAATCCAAACCCTCTCATTCTAATTCTTCTCGTTCTTCTAATTCTTCTACTTCCACCGATTCATCTCCATCTTGCTCTAAAGCTAATTCCGCTTGTTCTCAAAAATCTCATTCGTCAGTTGAACAAAAAGGAAAGCAGAAGGTCAATGAATCCAAACCAGAGTCAAAACCGAACACACCCAATCCTAACAAAATAAAAGTTTTTACCATTAAAAAGAAAGATGAAACAACTCTTATAAAACGAACATATCTAGTTGACATCTCTCTTACTGTTCCAGTTCCCATGAAAAGCTCACGTGGACCCAAGAAACTTTGGGTTCCTAAATCTGCCTAATTTTTGCAGGTTATAAGTGACGAGCAGTTCGACGAAGAATGGTACATCGATAGTGGCTGCTCACGTCACACGACAGGGAGGAAAGAGGAGCTTAGGGAATACAGATCTCTTGCAAATGGTGGCAACGTCAAGTTTGGAAATAATTCTTTCGGCACTATAAAGGGATACGGGATGATAACAAATGGGGACTTTACTATAAGGAAGGTGGCTTATGTGGAAGGACTCCAACACAACCTCATTAGTGTATCTCAGCTTGTTGGAGGTACAGGTCTCAAAGTCTCATTCGATGATGAAGGTTCTCAAATCATAGAGAAAAGGACAAAGAAAGTGATTCTCAAGTCAGAGCGAAAGGGTGAAATGTTTCCCTTAAACCTTAAACCCATCAAAGGAAACCCAGCTATATGCTTGTTATCAAAAGCTCAATCCGACGAAAGCTGGTTGTGGCACCGAAGACTCTCTCATCTCAATTTTAAAGATATCAACTGACTTGTCACTGGAGGTCATGTTAGGGGTCTTCCATTGCTCAAGTTCGATAGAGATCGTTTGTGTGCTGCATGCCAAATGGGGAAGCAAAGTCGTCAAAGTCACCCATCTATAATCAACACAAAAGTTGTTGAACCACTCGAATTACTTCATATCGATTTGTGTGGTCCTTCATCTATCGAAAGCATCGGTGGTAGCAAGTATATTCTTGTTATTGTTGATGACTTTTCACGATTTACATGGGTATTCATTCTAAAGCTCAAATCTGAAGCGACTCCAAAGCTGAAAGTGTTTATCAAGCAAATTGAAATACAGCTCAAGAAGGTCGTCCGCAACATCAGGAGTGACAATGGTCTCGAATTCAAGAACAGGGAGTTTGAAGAGTTTCTTGAAGAAAAGGGAATAAGTCACAATTTCTCAGCTCCCTACACACCGCAACAGAACGGAATAGTCGAAAGACGAAACCGATCTTTGTGTGAAGCTTCCCGAACTATGCTAAGTTTCGCTTCCTTACCTCTTTATTTTTGGGCTGATGCTATTTTGGCTGCTTGTTTTACACAGAACAGGTCCTATCTCAACAAGCGTTTCACGCTCACTCCATATGAGATACTAAACAACAGAAAGCCCAATGTGAAATTTTTCCATGTGTTCGGCTCAAGGTGTTTCATCTTTAATTCTAAAGAACACCGCAACAAGTTTGATGTCAAAGCCGACGAGGGAATTTTTCTGGGTTACTCGCTCACATCCAAGGCGTAGAGGGTCCTAAACAAGCGTTCGAGAAGGATTGAAGAGACATACTATGTGACCTTTGACGATAGCTATGTCAAGAAGCTATAGGCCAAAGAAGACACCGCTGAGGAAATCTTTCCTCTAACTGGCCAGGTCACAGTCTCGGTCGCCAATTTATACGAGACATTTCTGGAGCTCTTTGATGAACCAGAGAAAGCTTCACTCTTCGAAGCAGGTGCAGCAGACAACAAAGTTGATCATATGAAGCAGATTGTCGAAGATGCTGCAAGAAGAATGCATGAAGTAGGATCGACCACTAATGACTCTCCTTCCAACAACGCTCATGTCGAGGGGGAGCCAAGCCCACATGTCGAGGGGGAGCCAAGCTCACAAGTACAGGGGGAGCCAAATTCTACCACTTCAACCGAAGGTCCTTCATCACCCGAAGGTGCTTCTCCAACCGATGATACCTCTCCAACCGAAGGTGCTTCAACGCCTGGAAGCTAAGCACCACAAGAGACACCTGCACCTCATGTTTCTCAAAGCTCATCAATTGAGGGGGAACATAATGATATGACGCTTGAGTACGATAGCCAATCTGAGCCAGAAGAAATGATTAATGCTGAACTAGACCCAACCTTTGATCCGAATTACCCTTCTCTTATCAAATGGACCAGAGATCATCCTATCTCTCAAGTAGTTGGTGATGTATCTGAAAAGGTTCTAACTCGATCACAACTGAAGGCAAAACAGACATCCTTATTTTCAAAGGTTGGGTTTTGTATGTTTAACTCATTCGTATCAAAAGTTGAACCGAAGACAGTTAACACTGCCCTAGATCACTCTAATTGGGTTCAAGCAATGCAGGATGAATTGAACGAATTTGAAAGGAACAAAGTCTGGCGCCTCATTCCAACTCCTCCAGATGCTTCGGTTGTGGATCTCAAATGGGTTTTTAGGAACAAAATGGACAAGGAAGGTAATGTGATAAGGAACAAGGCTCGTCTGGTGGTAAAGGGATACTGTCAGGAGGAAGGGATAGACTATGAAGAGACTTTCGCTCCAGTAGCTAGGCTAGAATCTGTTAGAATATTTCTGGCTTATACTGCTCACAAAAACTTTGAGGTTTTCCAAATGGACGTCAAGTGTGCATTTCTCAATGGAGAACTCGAAGAAACTGTGTATGTGGAGCAACCTCCTGGGTTCGTGAATGAAAAGCATCCAAATCATTGCTATATTCTGGATAAAGCTGTGTACGGCCTCAAACAAGCTCCAAGAGCCTAGTATGAAACGCTTACAAAATTTTTAAAGATGTATAAATTTAAACAAGGATCGGTTGACCCAACCTTCTTTCGCAAAAAGGAAGGTAACCACCTTATGATAGTTCAAATTTATGTCGATGACATCATCTTTGGCTCCACGAATCCCAGCTTAACAACTGAATTCAGAAAGCTGATGGAGACTAAGTTTGAAATGAGCTCAATGGGTCCTATTAACTTTTTCCTTGGTTTAAACATAAGACAGGGACCCGAAGGCATCTTTATTAATCAGGAAGCTTACACGAAGACTCTCCTAGCAAAGTTTGGCATGATGGGAGACTCAAAAGTCAAAGTCCCAATGGCATTCGGCACCAAGCTTACCCCATCTCTAGACAAACCGACTGTCGATATCACGCTCTATCGTCAAATGATAGGCTCATTAATGTATCTAACTGCTAGCAGACCTGATATCATGTTTTCTGTGTGTTATTGTGCTCGATTTCAGGCAAACCCACACGAACCTCACATGCTTGCAGTGAAGAACATCTTACACTATCTCAAGCGAACCACCTCCTTAGGTCTATGGTATCCATCCAACTCAGGCTTCTTCGTTCAAGCCTATTCTGATGCTGACCTTGGAGGATGTGGACTCGACCGTAAAAGCACAACTGGTGGTTGTCAATTCCTTGACGGGAAGTTGGTCAGCTGGCAATCCAAGAAACAAACGTGTGTGTCGTTGTCTACTGCCGAAGCGGAATACATTGCAGCTGCATCCTGCACATCACAAGTGATTTGGATCCAAAGTCAACTTCGAGACTATGGACTCAATATGAAGAAGATCCCACTATATTGTGACTCTGAAAGTGCAATCAGGATCTGTCATAACCCAGTGCAACACTCTAAAACCAAACACATAGCACTGAGGTATCACTTCACCAAAGATCACGTGGAAGATGGAAACGTCGAAGTTCACTTCGTAAGAACCACTGATCAACTGGCTGACGTCTTTACCAAAGCTCTTCCTGAAGCATTATTCAATAAAATATTGCAAGGGCTAGGTATGATGGAATCAGAGTCAGTATCTCACACTACCTCTCAACCTCAAACGTAAGAAGCGAAACCAACCGAACGTTCGGGTTCGGTTCAACTATCTGACTCGCTCATTACTTCAAAGGTAGTCTTTCTCTGTTATATATTTCCTGGACAATTTTTTTTTTCCTTGTGTTAAAAATATTTTTTCCTTGCTTGTCTAAATTCCTTGGTTTCTCAAAATTTCTTCAAAACCGAAACCTACCGAAGGTTCGGGTTCGGTTTTTCAAAATTTTCCTAAACCGAAACCAACCGAAGGTTCGGGTTCGGTTTTTCAAAGTTTTCTTGAACCGAAACCAACCGAACGTTCGGGTTTGGTTTTTCATTTGGTTTTTTAATCTCAAAAACTCCAAAAATATTTTTTAATTTCTTGTGTGTTCGTGTTCGTTTATGGGGATAAATTTGATGAATTACTTAAGTGTCCCTAGAAGCATGCTGCTGTATGTGTCTCAAGCTTCATAAGATTTTGAATAATGGCCTTCATGACCTGGTATACAAAAACCTTGTCTTCCCAATAAGGCTAACTCATTTATTCTAATCGTGAGCTATCTCACTCTTTTCTCACATGAGTTAAGAGTTTCCTGCTTGGTCCTTATTTTCGCAGCAGAGGTACTACGTTCTCTTACACCATCTCCATTTTTCTTCTCCACTACACTCGTTCCATCATAGTAACCCTTGAGACTCTCAGAAATTACCGCGGAGGTTTATGGTTACACAACATCTGTGTTTATGATCTTAGTCTCGTGTCACTACGAGCTGAGTGAAACCCAAAATTCAACACCTAATGAATTGACGGTGAACAATTAAGTTGCTCAAGTTTTCACTAAAGGATTGACGAATGTACCCTACTAAAATCTCAAATTCTATTTTGTGTGATTCCTATGAAATTGTTAAACACCATAACATTTCTTCCCTTGGGATCTAGTTTTTAATTTTCTTATGAGATTTTATATTTTTCCAAGCCACCCTTATTTAGCCTAATTAAAAGAAGCCTTTCAACATTTCTTAATAAATATTTGATCGTAATTTAACGGGAATCCACACTTTAACCTTAAGGTCTCTCTTGTCCTGTGGCATTAAATGCGCGTGCGGAAATGGTAACGGCTTGTCTTTATGAAACGGCGCTTGTTGGGCGGCGTGATCCTAGGAACCTGACACTCTCTCTCTTACGTGATCATCGCACGCCTCAACTGTCATCCATCTGTCACTCAAGAACCCGGTTCGAATTTCCATAAGAGATTTGAAACAATTTTTCTCTCTCCTATCACCCACTATAAATAGCCCTCTACACCACGTTTTACCTCTTTACCGCCTTCAAAATTTCCAAAGCGCAAATACTCCCAAACAGTTTCCTGTTCATCATCTTCTTCATACCTGCAAAAATGGCTGATTCCTCTTCCGTTCATGCTACCTCACAGATCCTTCCCATCCGCCCACAACAATGTCTGGTCATTGATCTTAACCCACTGGCGTACGACTCCTATATGTCGCCGGTCATAGAATGTTTGAAGTATTCCCAACTTGCTCCGGCTCTCTCCAGAATTGAATCTGTGCCAATGGTGGCCCTATCGCAGGTTTACGCGACTGCATACTACGACAAGGCCGTCGACCGGGTGTTTTTCGAGATTGCAGAACACAAGACCGCAGTCTCTTGCCAACGCTTCTGTCACCTGCTAGGGTTCGCTGTTGACCCTTCACGAGTTCATCCGGAGACAATTCAGATTGGTCATCTGTATAACATGTTTTACAACATGGGATACACAAAGGTTCTCACCTCTGTCGCTAAGTTTAAGAAGTCTTGCCTGCCGCCACAGTGGAATGGCCTATGTACAGTCCTTTTCAAGGGCTTGTCGGAAAGGAGCTCAGGATCCGACGGTGCAAGTCGTCTCTTCCTAACAATAATGTACGGGGTTTACAACGGGATTAACCTGGACTATGGGTTTGTCCTATGGCAACAGCTTATTCAGAGCCTCTCCTCATCATCCCGACACTCTGAGGTGTCGTTGGCCCGGTTCTGGATCTTGATTACACGATGGGCAATGGATAAATTTGATGTTCCTACTGCTGACGGTGCATCAATGTCTTCTATCGGTACATTCCATACCAAGAAGATCATCGTCTCCGATGCATTGGAATTTTCCTTCATTGGCTCCATCACGGAGTCAATGTATGGCGACGTGCCATCTGACAGTAGGTTGATTCGGAAGATCAAGGAGCTTAGGCCATCTAGTCCAAGGGAACTGACACCGGATATGCTCAGGTCGATTCACGATGCAAACAAACCGGTGAGCAGGGGCAAAAAGGCAGAAAAAGGGAAGCAACCGTCCAAAGCTCCAAAGGGACCTTCTCCCAAAAAGAGGAAACAACCGAAGGCTGCACAATCCCCACAGCCGAAGAGGAGGAAGACTCAACAGAAGCGAAAGCTTGTAATTCCCTCTTCTTCGAGTGACTCTGAGGGTGAGAGTTTGGGTTCTGACGGCTCTCAAGGAGACAAATCTCCTCAACGAGGCAACACACCACCTCGGTCCCCTACCCCAGAGATGGAACTTCCCAATTCCCCAGTTCCTTCACCTCCACCAATCTTTACCACTGCAACCGAATCACCTCACGTAACCGAACCACCACAAACCGAAACCCATACAACCGAAACTACCCATACTCAACCACCACCCAAAATTATACCAACACCCACTCAACCTGATCCTACCAAACCCTCAACACTCCCAACTTCACCACCCCCTTCATCTCTTGAAAATGCCTCTGATGGCGAAAACTCTTATCTTGGTGGTGAACACATGATCTTTGATTCGGTCTACTATAGTCCGTTTCAGGTTCAGAGTGACGAGGAGGATGATGCTCTAGTGACAAAGAAGCATCTCAAAGAGCTTAACGAGAAGATTGACTTACTTCTCGCCTCCTCTTCCAACCAACAGTCCTCTCTTTCTGAAGCTGCCCTTCAGAAAATTGTTGATGCCTTCTCCAGGGCTCAACATGATTCGGTGGCCTCAGCAACTACTGCGATTGATGCCTCCACTAGAGCCTGTGAGGCAGCGACCGCAAAAGTCGATAAACTATTCTCTGACGCATCTGACCTGCTGAAGTCCTTGCAGGAAAGCGCCCATGCCACCAAGACATCTTTGGAACCAATTGTTCAGCAATTGGCCAACTTTGTCTCATCGGAGTTGACTTCGTTCGCTACTCTTCGCCAAAACCTAAGCGACGACAACTCGGCACTTTGTGCCTCCATCGATGCTCGCCTCGCCAAGCTACAAGAGGATCTTACAACCAAGCAATCATTGATGGATGATCGGGCGAGCAAAACAACCGCCCTCAAGATCAAGAGCACACAACTCTCCAACTCCCAACAACAACTGGAAGATCTTCGATCCGAAAGGGAGGTGATCAAAACGTGTGTTTCGGATGTCCACGCCGCAATATCTAACATCCTGGAAGCACACGATCCCATTCTAAACTTCTCGGTGAGGCGTTCCCTCGCTGAAAAACTCTCTCCGGCCATCGATTTTCTCAACAAAGTCGAAGGGCTACCGAGTTTCGTGTCCATTCCGAAACAAGGGGGAGATGAGAAGATAGAATCGAAACCACCTCCTTCCTCCAAAGCTACTCACACGACCGAACCATCTCCGACTGGTCAAGCTTTAGGCTCGGGTGTGAAGAACAAAGGCAAAAACTTAGCTGAGGAAGAAGATGAAGAAGGAGACAAGGAGACCATTGCTGACATTTTAAAAAGAAAGAACAGTCGCAAGGTTGACGATGATGCCAGTCGTGTGGCGCGAGAGGCTGAAGAAGCTGAACGCAAACAAAAGGAAGCCCACGATCTCCTTGAGAGTCGGAAGACTCTCTTCCCTGCCTGGACCAGGGAACGTTTGATTAAAGAGGCCATAGAAACTCCTAGCATTTTATGGCTCGAGCCGGTTATCTCGTTTGACTGCAACAACACTGTCGATTCGCAGTTCGATATGCCGCTGACTCGAAAGGCGTTCATCTTCCACGTCTTCTCAAACATCTTTAAAGTCCCTCACCCGAATGCTGAGCTTGATAGGGAGCTCATTGACTTCTATCTGGCGGCTGCTCGTCCTCAATACCTCACTTGGAGCGCCCAGAAGATTGTAAACGTTCGGGTGCTGAAACCTTATACCGAAGGTCGTTTCATAAACGTTCGGTTCAAGTTGATTCGGGGATCTGCAAGAACTGCTCATATTATCTCCCTGGCAGATCTACCGAATCTAAATCCTCATGATTGGATTGTCCTGTATAATATCCTTTTGACTAATGAAGTCGAATATGGTCCCATTCTAGACCATGTCAAAAGGATGTTAGCCTGCTACATCATGGAGGTTGCCCTAATGGATCAGGAGGTCGCCACAGTCTTCAAGAAGAAACCAAAGATTGCTCCTGTGGGATCGGCCAGTGATCTCAACCAAATGCAATTGGGCAGGATCGACCCGAGATGCAACTCGGTTATGTTCACTAGAGCGGAAGGACAGAAATGTCTCTTTGCTTTAGCTGACAAGCACCTTTACACCACAACTTGTTTGGAGCATGTGTTATTCATTATCAAACGGTGTAAAGAGAACACGGATGATGACATCAAGTACTTCGAAGATATGATTAATTGGTACATTCGGTTTAGACAGACCATTCTCTCCATCACCAAATGTCTGTTTAGCACCGTGAAGAAGAAGGTACCTGCTTCAGCTGCTGGCCCAAGTAACTAGTGAAGGTCTCGCTCCAAATTGACGCAAAGGGGGAGATTGTTGGGCTGAAGATTATTTTGAAGATTGCGTCTTTTGGGCTCGATAGCATAAGTTATTTTGTATTCCGGTTTGGGCCTGTCCAACCGAGAACCTTTTATGTTTTGTATATAAGTTTGCGCTTGCATGCATATTAGGTTAACGTTTTTAGAGATCTACGAAATAGCGATTCATCTAGACGATAACAGGTTTCTTTAATCGTTCTTGTAACCTTCCAATCCTCTACAGTTGATGTTCTTAATAGAGCTCTTCTGAGGATTTTGTTTAATCATTCGACACGTTTGATTCCATCTTGACTTGTTCTTATTATTGCGTTCATACTGTTTTATGTTTATATACTTGTTGAAGATCTAATCGATCTTTGTAGATTAAAGGTTAGTTTAATCTCATCATAAGTATTAAGATTTTAATATTATAATAGTATAATGACGTATTTTAAACATTTCAAACTACTAGCGTTTTTAATCAAATTTAAAATTTCAAGAATATTAATACCTTTTAATTTTAAAATCTTAAATATTAAAACTTTGATTTAATAATTATCCAAAATTAAACAATAAATTTAAATTATTAAATTTTAAAGGATTATCCATTAAATCAAATAATTAATTTAAACTAATCCCTTTATCCCCTAGATTTCGAAAATTTGGGAAGGGATATCTCAAAATCTTTACTTATCCATTTAAACAATTAATAAGATAATTACCACATATAACATTATCCTAATCCCTAAAATTTTGAAATCTAATCTTGGGGAGGAAGGTATTTTTGTGAAAACCCTAGGGTTTACCAACCCTAAAATCGAAATATGGGGCCAAAGGAAAAGGGTTCAAGAAACCCTAAAAAATTTCGTAAACTAAGGTTTTGAAACCCTAATTTCGAAAATCCAAGCCGTAGGGTTTATTTGCCATAAAGCCTAATTTATCAAATTCATACTTTTGTATCAAATCTAACTGAAAACAACAACCAAAAGCTCTGATACCGCTGTTGGGTTTTATACATAGCAAACAATCATATGTGTCCATGCAACCCTAATTTAAGGATCTATGTTTTCACTATTAGACATACAAACATTGAATACAAAAACTAGAAACCCTAGGAGGCACATGTAATTTTCTAAATGAACATATAATTAGGGTTAGAATACATACCTTTATTGTTATATTGTAATAACAATCAAATCCTTGAAGATCTTGAACTTTGATAGCAAGCGCCACAAGTGTCGCGCCTCTAATAGCTCACAAACAAACCTAGCAACCAAGGATTACTATGGAGCGAGAGAAGGGAAGTGAAAATTCCACTCTCTGCCTTTCTTGGAGTACATGGGATGAAATATAACCCTATAGGGGTTTATATAGGTGATAAGGAATGTTTAGGATAAGACAAATATATCTTAGATAACCCTAATCCCTTAACTTCCTCCCTAAGGCATCCAAGGCACCCTTAGAGCCCAAGGAAACCCTAGGACACTCTAGATTTTGTTCCCCACCTCTAAGGGAGGTTCTAGAATGCTCAATGCTCACTTTTGAACATTATCACCTTTAGTCCCTGCAGTTTCAATTAATTTGTTTAATCCTAAAATAATTTCAAAATTAATTCTGATTAAATATTAATTAAACAATATGATTTCTAATTAATATATTGTATCCATAATACATTAATAAATCATTTATCTGGATTTCAAATTAATTTATTAACCATGTAATAAATTAATAATCATTCTTCTCTCTCCAACATTTATCCTATTCAATTGACAGGTTTGAAGGCAACTCAAAAGGTCATTGCTACTATCAATTCAAGTACATATCAATTATAGTTATGGGCTTAGACACGTAATCTGACACCTTTTTGCATACATTTCTTGAACTTTGGGACCAAGTGTAATATAAATGAATTAAATGGGTTTAATTTAGATGTAGCTCACATTGGGATGTTACAGTATTTATGTGTATGTATGTTTGTGGTTGGTTATTAAGTATTATTGGAATCAATGAATATGTTTATTGGTACATGTAGGGAATTAATGGAATCCATGAATTTGCTCATGATTTTAGTAAAATATTGTATTTTCATTGTTTTCTTTTGAAGGCTTTGAGGTTTGTTCTCCAATCTATACGGGTTTAGGGAAAATTCTTACATTATGCATTTGGTAACCGTAAGGAGGGACCTTTTTGTCAACATAAACTTTTATAAAATAGATTTGGAATATTAAAACAATAAAATGTAAATGTTTTTCTACCTGGTATTCATATGGGACCTGGGATAATTGTTGAGGAATTGAAAAGTAGCTAATTACTATTGGGAATATTATCAATGAGTGGGATAATTGTTGAGTAATTGAAACGTAACTACTGTTGGGAATATTATCAATGGGCCTTAAAGTTTAAACCCTTGAGTCTGACTAGGTTACTTTCCTAACATGAGGTATGCACATGTTTCTTGGTTTTTGTATATGGTTGTGCAATTGTGAATTGTCATAATTGCCCTTGGCATTTGGTTGTTTAATATACTTACTATATATATGATATATTTAATTTTCTAATGTTTATAAATTTAAAGTGTATTACGGTCAATTGGAACATCTTAAAAATACATTCACCTACCTACTATTTAAACATATTTTGCTATTGGAATGTTTAATGAGATGAGCATGTACTTCCAACTTTCAGAAATTGGTTGCTATAATACTTCTGCAATATGTTTCCATTTTATGTATTATAGTATTTTTAGTCTTTAAACTTCAAATAATTTATCCATTAGATTTGGTTTGATGATATGCAGGTTAGTCGTGGTGATGTTGACTTCTTTATGGAAGATATTAACCAAGCTACACATTATTGTCTAAGAAAACATCAAATTACCATCAATAATTAATTACTTCCCTTCCACTCTTGTTAAATGAAAGTAATTATTTTCCAAAATTTTGTCACCTGCTTCAAAAATCTCTCGTGTTCTCGGACAATAAGGCACCGCCTCTCACCAGTTTCAAAACTGTAAATACTATTCAGGTTAGTTTATTGAGCCCATGATTTTGTTTTTAATTTTTTCTATTTCTTTTTGATAAAATATTGAAATTTTCCACAACCTATATTTTCTAAATTTTTGTTTTTTTATCAATTATTTTAAAGGAATTCAGACTTCAAAGGATTTTGGTTTTGGGTTAAGATTCAATTTTGAGATTTTGATATCCTCATTTTATTTGATTAGTGACAAGAAGTTAAATTCAAATAGACCATGGTTAATGTTTTTTCTAAGGAAGGTATCTTAGGGAAAGGAAGGGATAAAAGAGAATGTTTTCCTGCCAAAATAAATATAGATGGTTCAACCGAAATCTCAGTTAATGACACTGTAAATAATGGTGGAATAGTCACTTCTCCTTCGTTGGTTACTGAGATTGAGGCCTCTAAAAGGATAGTGATGATTCGGGTGATGACATATCCGAGAAGATTCTTGTAACGTTCATTGTTGGCAGAAAGTTTGGTGAAGAAGGGGAATTTCATACAGGACCAAATATATCTCTCAGTAGAGATCCTGAAAATACTAAGGACCCTAATGCCATTAAGGTTAGTTAATCAATTTGTTATATTGGATAGATAATGATTTCAAATGTCCTACAAATTATTAAAGAATCACATGGCTTTTGATTCAGGTTCTTTCTGTAGAATCTGGATGAAATAAAGTGCATGGTTATATACCTCGAGAGTTTCTTGAACATTTATCAAAATGAATGGACACATTTAGATTGATAGTTGAGGTATGATATAACTAAATTTCCCTTGAATACTACCTATTTATTGCTAACTAAAGCATTTGATTTTCTCAATGTGATTTTATTACATGGTCATATTATGTCTATGTCTATTCCTGTACATTCTCATGGTGTTGTCTAAGAGTTTTTGAAGACAACTCCTCATGTTTTCACAAAAACTAGAAAGACTTTATTAGGTGCTTATATTGCATTTACTGTCATTTATATAAATACGTGCCATTTAAGAAACATATCACAAACCCTGGAGCACAATCAATGATTTGGAAAACTTTATTTACTTATAAAACAATAACAATATATTCACAAAAAAATATAGGATTCTACAAAAAAAATTAACAAATGTCATTCGTTTGGAATCAACCAAAGGCTTCCAACCATCGCAAAGCAGGGAACCTTCACTATTTATTAAGTAAATGTGAGAGTGTAGTACACTCGATCATTCATTGTTTTTAAATAAGAAAGTAATCCTACTACTGCATGATTATGGGTAGTGGGTAAAGTTTATCTAGCCTCCTTCTATTTAAACGTAACTATCGTTTAATGTAATATGTCAAGATTAAGAATTGCATATGGTTTTCAAGTTGATGTAAACATCTCTTTCTTGAGCAAATAGTCGATCATTTCCTTTACTTCCATAATAGTAAAAACTCATTCTTTGTGTATTATACTTCAAGCATAACATACAAGTATGTACACTATCCTTTAAATTTCTAACAATTGGTATCAGAGTGAGGTTTTGTGAGGTTGTGTATGCCCAAGTATATGCTAAGAATGTCAACACCGGCTTCGTCCTCTCTCCACCTAAATATGAGAATTTTTAAATAACCGTGAAGAAAGGTAGTGTTACGTTACACTATCCAATGCTTATAAAGATGAACTATGTGGTGTGGGCTATAAAAATACAAGTGAATTTGCCAGAACAAGGAGTGTGGGATGCAATTCAAATAGCAAGAGTAGAGGTGCCGAAAGATCACATGGCTCTTACGGCCATTTACTAAGCGATCCTGGAGGGCATACTTCTAATGTTATTCGAGAACAACACCACCAAAGAAGCATGGGAAATGCTTAAGACGATGCACATGAGACATAATCGTTTAAAAGAGGCAAAGATACAATCCTTGAGAAGTGACTTTGAGGTTATCCGAATGAAAGATGGCAAATTGGCAGATGATTTTTTCATAAGATTAAATACCATAGTCTCTGGTATTCAATCTCTAGGAGAAACAAATGAGGAAATTATGGTGGCGAAGAAGTTCCTTTGAGCTATCCCTTTACGATTTATGGAAATTGTAACATCTATCGAAAAATTTTATGATTTAAAAAACATGACTTTGGAAGAGGTTGTGGGTTGTTTAAAAACCCATGAAGAAAGACTTCAAGCTTATGGAGAACAACGAGACAAACCTTATTCTTGTCGTTGATAGATATTTCGTGTTGCATTCTTATCTTTCTTAAACAAGTTATCATTCTCTACTGGACAAAGTTTGTTGAGGAAATGATCACTGAAGTTTCTTTTGAAAGATATAACTTCATCCTCCTCTTCATGTTAATTATTTAGACCAACTTTTAAAACAAAGTCAACATCATCAATAGAAACCAAATCATCTTCAAGGTTAGCTTCTTCCTCTTGTATCTAATCAAACAAAGGTTCATGATAATGATCCACACACATGTACAATCTCTTATTTCAATTGGAAACTTCAAAAAACTTGTTAAAATTACATTCATTCTATATGGCATGCAATCCCTCAGACAAACACACTTTATGTGGACAAAAATACACATCATTGCACTCAACGTAAGTAAGCTCACTACTAGAAAAACAACCATTTACGATGCGCAATGTGTGTCGTAAAACGCTCAGATGACGCGCAAATGCGCGTCAAGTAAGGCCCTATCATAACGAGAGACGACACGCTTTTGCGCGTCTTCTAGTTACGACGAGCATTTACGATGCTCATTTATGACACGCATTTACGACGTGTAGTTATGACACGTAATGCGTATCAAGGAAGACCATGTCATAAAGGAAGACCACACACATAGAGGCTATGTCTGCAACAAGAAAAGGGGTGAAAATCGGGGAATGTCATCTTGTTTACAACCTTGTATGGTATAGAGGCTATGTCTGCATCAAAATACATTAATGGGGAAGGTGTGAAGGTCCCATTATAATTTTCATTAATGATTAGATTTGTATCTTTTTCCATCGGTATCGTGATTGTGATTCAAGAAGCTTGAGAGAAACAGTGAGTAATGGAATAGTGTAATAGAGGAATGTTTGCTAAGTAAATAATCCTTAATTACCCGTTATCATCTAGATAGGTTAACAATGTTACCCTATCGATGTAAGCTACCATGTGGACGCCACATGGAAATTTCATTTCATCAAAATAAAATGATAATCGAATATGACTGGTAGATCGGGTATCACCGGTCAAAAGGAGTGCATGATTACAAAAATATTCGGTATAAAAGTTTATTTTACACAAAAAAAAGATTAAGTACTAAATATGTAGATATGAAAAAGTAAGTTATGTTATAAGGCTGGAAGGAGTGGTGCCATCAAAACCGCACCCCCTTCACTGTCACATGTGCGTCACATCACTTTTTACCACACAAGTATGGTTTCTTGCCACACCCATGGAGTGGTGATATAATTTAATTAAATAAAACTTCATTTTTAATAAAAAAAATAACATAAATTTTCAATACTTCTGTAACGACCAAAATTACGAAACAATCAAAACTTTTCAAAACAACCCATTTTAATAACGTTGTTACAAAAAGGTTTTCAATACATTATTTAACAGAGCATTTTCCCAGGTCCATTTCATAAAACACCAACGCGAGGAACGGTACGATCACGCCCTTGCCTTGCCACAGACTCCTGAGAACCTGAAAACATAAAAACCACAACTGTAAGCGCGAAAGCTTAGTGAGATACCCCAAAATACCAACCACATATACGCCCTTCCAGGCCACAACCTTCCGGTCCAAAACATATCGCCTTCCGGCCCATAGCGTAATGCCTTCCGTCCCATAACACATTGCCTTCCGGCTGATAACATATTGCCTTCTGGCGCATAACATATCGCCTTCCGGCCCGCAACGTAAAAGCATACCGGGTTACACTCCAGACCAGACAACCATACACGTAACATGTAATCATATAACAGTTCACAGTTAGCAAATCGATCAACAGATCACATAACATATCACTACCCTAACCAAGATACCAGCCTAGCCGATCACTAGCATAACATCACCCTACGACTCAGCCAACATAATAATTATGCACATACGCCTTTCCAGTCCATGACCTTCCGGTCCACATCGCATTGCCTTCCGGCCCGCAACATGTAATGCCTTCCGGCCCACAACATATAATGCCTTCCGGCCCATATCCCGCAATATCATAAAACAGACAGTTACGGATTTCCATCCGAGAAAAGGGTCGGCCTTGGTGCCTTAAACGCTATAGATATAGTGAGGATAACTCACCTCGAAACTGCCGACTGAACAGATAACCCAAGCTGCTCTGATCCCTGATATGATCTCCACCACTAGACAGCCACCAATGCACTGCGCTCAAAACCATAATCAACAATTACCAAAATACCCCTGGAAACCACTGGTCAACCCATGGTCAAGGACTGGGTCAAATTCAACCCCTGACTGACCCTACTCGCCGAGTCAACCCTATGACTCGCCGAGTTCCCAACTCAAAACTTCACTCAATCCGCGACCTAACTCGCCGAGTCACCCCGAGACTCGCCGAGTCCAACAACTCTGAGTCCACTCGCACATAACTCACCGAGTCATCCCTTGACTCGCCGATTCTTCGACTTAACCAGAAAATATTGGGACTCTTCGACAAGACTCGCCGAGTCCAAGAACAGACTCGCCGAATCTAAGGCTATCTTCAACCTACTCGCCGAGTTGTTCATCCAACTCGACGAGTTCCAGCTCATCTTCAAGCAACTCGTCGAGTCCACCCATGTGACTCGCCGAGTACCACCGGTCTGCATCGAAATAGAAGCGTTCCAGACCATGCAGTTGATCCAAAACATAGATCTAGCCTCCTACAACTCATCCATCACGTAAAGTGGCAATCTTTACGTGAATCTAGAGAGATCTATGCATTTTGCACATTAGGGCTAAGGTTTGGGACAAGATAGCTTCATCCAAAACTCAACACAGGGACTTTCCTGCATTCCAACTCTCCTCCATTCCAGATCTGAGGTAGCAACCTCAGATCTAACCTCTAGATTCCAATATCACCCAAGATAAGCTTCCCTCAAACCCCAAAATGAATAAAAAAGATAACAACAGCCTAAGAACGAGATATTACCTTAAAGAACGCCCCAATCTGCAAGGAACTCGAATCCAAGCAATGCCCCTTGCTCCACACCTTCAAACTTCCAAACTTTCTTCAACAAATACTTCTCCAAGCCCCAATCCACTCAACAATGGTGCTTCTCCATGATTTTAGGGTTTCAGGGACTCAAAGGGTGATAAAGAGGCTGGGGAGGAAACATAATGCTCTTTATATAGGGCTCAACCCCGAGAATTAGGGTTTTCTCCACTCAGCACCTACTCGCCGATTCCATCTCATTGACTCGCCGAGTCGGCTATTTAACACGCGACCAAGTCGCGACTCTACTCGCCGAGGCCATCCATGGACTCGCCGAGTCACTATTTCCCAAATTACACTTTTAGCCCTTCCACTCAACCCTTGCTATTTCGGGATGTTACAATTCTCCCCCACTTAAATTAGGCTTTGCCCCCGAAGCCTACAGCAATACAACTCCAAAGATGTTCCCACAGCGCGCCATCTGGCCTTAACCGGACCAGGTCCCACAGGGCATACCCGTCGAAACTCGAACACACTTTCCGTTCCCTTACGATGTCCTGACCACCGTCTCTAACCGGGCACCGACTGTACCCTCAGATAATCACACTCAATAACCGAGAATTACCCAAGATGCATTACTGCCCCAAATCCCAATAATCACTCGACCCATAAGGGTTAGAAAACCATGAACCATCGGATCCCCGATCCGAATCCCACTCTATCCATTCCGGGACGACTAAGAGACCCATTCTCAATCTCAGAGCAACTCTCACGAGTTCTCCCCTTGCAATCGCATACACATGCTGGACTACCTCTAACACCCTCAGGTTGGGAAAACCTGATACACTAGTAATATCCTCAAACACTCCGCAGGATAAGTCACTAATACATACCCCATACCCTGATCAAAATCACACTGAGAGTTCAAGACTCTCTCCCTGCATCCTTTCGGAGCCTCTTGGCTCTACACCTATGGAATTCCCTTCGCAACCTCAGCAGGCATCCCAAACCGGATGAGCTCCTATTCCACTGCCGCAAACATGCGGCTCAAAAACCATACTCGAATCACTCTAACCAGAACTCTACTCTGCCGCTTTCACTTCCGTGAACTTGCACTCCCTCTCGAAGTTACACCTCACTCTCTCTTCCTTTACCAAGGAAACCACTCGACCACATTGTCACTCCGACAAGTGCCACGGTGCTCGCCCAACGCTACACCACCCTTTCATAGCGTATCCGCTATCCATCCAACACACATATTCTGACTCTCATCGCAGGGACCCTCAAGCCCATGCACTATCTCAACTCACCAAGATCACTACCCGAGGCCAGACCTTCTAATGCAAACACACTGCGACATACCCAATCCATATCCTCAAACTGATCCAACAATACCTGCAGAGTCTTCAGCATGACTGGACCGTCTTACCAGGCCTTCAATCCATTCTGGACCGCTCAACAAGCATTCATCATTCCGAGCTATCGCCCCCAGAAATCCTCCCATGCATACCATTCTAGCCCTCTAGGGGGTTCCGAACTCTAATTCCATCATACATACTCGATCCCGGCCTGCTCCCAGGCCTCCACAATCTAATGCCCTGGGTCGGTATCCCGCCCCGCATGCCCGACACTCGCTCCTATCAGCCTATACGCTGGGCTGATAGTGTTGGGTTATGAGAATTCTAACACTCCTAAGTGTACATGCAACCCTAAATACCTTGGATCTATGTTTTCTCTATTATACATGCAAATATGAACATCCAAGGTATTATCCTAATCTAGCATACAAAATAATGGATATAACAAGATAGAATACATACCTCTTTGATAGTGCTTGTCTTCATGAAGCTTGAGTGCTTAGTGCCCCAAGTGTGACACCTCAAATGGTTCACACAACACCATAAGCACTTGGAATAACTTAGAGAGAAATTAGAACACTTCATGAAATCGTGTAGCCCTCATACATACACATAGTGTTAGTGTGTCGATTTCTTGAGCCATGGATTTCTTTTATATGGTGGCTATTAGGGTTACACCATGTAACTCATGACTTTACCCATTCCTTATGCTCCATGGATTTTAACCTCCATGGAGTATCCATGGGTCACCCCATGGACTTAGTCCAACATAAGGAATCTTGGATCACAAGCCCACATATATAAGAATGAATGATTTACACAATCAACCCATATATTTAATTAGTCTTCTTTTGATCACTTAATTAATTCTAGATTAATTCTTGATCAATACTAATTAAATAATCTCATTATTCTTATTATTAATATACTAGAACTTATAATATATTAATAACCGTAAGTGTCTTATTTCTCTCATTATAGTCTATCCAGTGCATGATGCCATGCAACCCAAATGGACCATGCCGGGTCGGGTCAAGTCTTACCAATTATAGTTATGGACTTAGACATTAATCCAACAGTCTCCCACTTGGATAAGTCTAAAACTATTATTGCGTATGACTTCAGGAACCAACTAGCAATCGTAGCTCTCAAAAGCTTCTGTCGAACTCTGACCTTGTAGATGAACTCTGATCTTTGTCAACGACTTGTCCATTAGATAAGGGATCATATATTCCTCCATTCTAGATATCATATGGACTGAGACATGGATTATAATCATTCTCTCTGTCCATTAGTTGTTTCCCGATTTCCGATTTATGACGACTGACTAATTGAACAAATCAAATCAGTCCTGGCCCGGCCGAGCACTTCCATTTGTCATCATCAAATCATCGAGGGGCCCACAGATATCGCTTTTATCCCGAAGGTAAAAGGAATGGATAAACTTCGACTCATATGGCTTGTTCTACTACTTGTTGAATCATACACAAAGACACGTTTTATAACATCGAGTTACCAATGCGTTTCGTGCAATCAATGTACTATCAACTCATAGTAACAACTCATATCTCTAGGTTTGAAGAATATAAGATATTATCGTCTCATGATCACTCGTGATAAAATCCATGAAGTGATTCCAATGAGCGCGGGTTGAATCCAATACTCAGAACTTATGAGCACTCATGAGTGTTGTAGCCCTTTGTCCAGCAACTTAGACCTCTACAAGCCAACCCATGACAGTCTTAATTCATATCTACTTCCAACATATGACCGACTGTGGATGGTTTGAATAACTTAGTCATTCCGGAAGAATAACCTAGCTTATTCGGGAAGTCAAAACATGCAAAGTGAAACACAATAATAATTGAATCCAATATGGTCTCAGAACTTATGAATATAAATAAAACACCTTTTATTTATCACCATATGATTACACATTATTTATTGTATACTGTTTCAGCTATCAACATTATTCTTGAATTTAAAACAATAGTTGTCCCATGCTCCAAGCATGCACACTATGTTTTCTAAACACTAGTCATGCCATACACCAAGTATGCATACTATGTTTGTCTATGATCTTTACTTTGTGAACTAGATCAATTGAACATAACTTCAATGATTCTTTTCCCACACTCCCAAATCCTTACTGCAAATGCAAGAATTCCAAATTCATGTCATTTACTGAAATCTGTTAGATTCTAAACTTATATGCATCGATCCTCTTGTAATGATTATGCACAAAGTCAGAAAGACTTTGCAACAATCATTACAGTGTATTCCAAAGGAGATCAATTCCTTGGAAACATCCTTCTTGCATTAAGTTTCCTTAATCTTAAACAGATTGGAAAAATTCTAACTTTGAAACATTTCCAGATTCCATTTTGACTATCACTTCTGAACAAGAGTTGCCTCCTTACAGATTATGTCAATATGGTCCTTCCAGAATTATCACTATACTTCCAATTGTCCTTGAGAAACCATTCTTTGGTAAACCTTAGATTGTCCTCGACAATTGTTTAATCCTTTTAGTCATATCCAGTTCTAAACCTTTTCCATTCTTAACGCCCTAGGCATTTGGAAAATTTTAGAAAGGATGAATATAGCACATGTAATCGATCCTATATCCGAAGCATATGGGACACGATTCATGATGTCTCACATAAAGACTAAACTAGTCTTTTGCTATAACATTTCCATTTCAATTTGCCAAGTTCTCATAATTCAGATTATGAAAAGGGATGCCGTAATCATAATCGAATTTAAGAACGCAAATAATGGACCCATATACAGAATTTCCTTATGTTGAGCCATCCCAACATGAAATTCATATATATTCTTGACTAAATGATTAAAACCTCACGATCTAAGCTTATAGATTTGAGATGAAGTATAATTTCCTCTCCCTTAATTATAGCAAAACAACTTTTCCCAATTGAAACCTTTTGTTTTCTATAATTAACATTGCTAGCTTGCAATACTTATTGTAATTATCATGCTCCCACTAACATGATGATTATTAGCATAACACTTATGCTCCCACTAGCTTTGACATATACTCAGAAAGCTCGACTTCTAGAAATCAATACTTTATTGACTTTCTTACCAAAGTTCAGATTTCTGATACTAGATTGTTTTGATAAGACTTTATCAAAAACATACACCTTCCCTTAGATAGCTCATGGGTATGTCAAAACAATTTTAAGAACTATGAAAAGGGATGTCGTAATCATAGTCTTGATCGTTTTGACCTTTGCCATTTCTCACAAGTCCAAGTTAGTGTGCCGGTAAACCACACACGCTCCACTAACGACTTTGAGAATGCAAATATCACAATTGCTATCTAGCTAAAATCTACTTAGTGGAAGTGTTTCCTCACCATCATTTTCATGAATCAGAGAGAAACCTTATGACACTTAGATTTATTGGTGTATGAGTTCCTACCCATATGAATTTGTCAAAACCATAGTCACAAGACAAGGATAATGACAAATCCAAACTCATATGGACTGAACTCAATCTTAATTTCTTGCCACCTGGTAGCTCAAGGGCCTGCCATTGCTTCTAAGTTGTTGTGCAACACATTGAGAACTCTAAGAACTCATATGCAAAGCCAACTTTAACTAGAATGGGCACAGAATATGTCAACACGATAGGTTATAAACCCCAAGTCGTGTGCTAGTGAAGAACTTCAGGTTTCATTCTTGATTAGTTCTTGAGACTTTCAAGACCTTTAAGACTCCCACTGTCCTCTTGACCTATAAGACTCCCTTGTCAAACATCCAAGAGATAGTGTGGATTCTAATCAAGACAAACACTTCACATAATTGGCCGAAGTTGGTCTTTGTTTTATCCAAAACATCACAACTTACCAATTTCAAATGTACAAGAGTAGAAAACTTTAACTCTTACATTTGTCAAGTGTTTTAAACCTTATTTAAGACATGTCACTCATATTACAATCTTGGAGTATGACTCTAAGACTTGTATTGAAACGAAGTATGACTCGTCTTCTTGATTTAATCATTTCAACAATTCAAGATCCCTTCTTCTTAGTCATAAGAATGCACTAAGACTTTCTTAGAGAACAAATTTTGATATGGTTTCTTAATCATTAAGATGATCACAAAGCTGATACTAAAGTACTCTCCCATCTTTTCAGATTTGAGAAACTTTTATCCTTCTGCCTAATTTGATTCTTCTTATCCGCTCTGCTATGCATTGAAGCCTTTTCCAATGTCTCAGAGTTACACTTAAGCTTGTAAGTATAATCATATTTACTGAGCTGTAGTAAATTATGACGAATAGCCTTACATGTTTTGTGGTGGACTTAATCAGTGCACATGACTATGTGCTCGATCCCTTAGTCCATTACTTGACTCACACATCCATGTGAACAAGTAATTAGTCTTAATTTTTCCAATACTTGAAAGTTCTCATACATCATGCTATACAACTTGCATGATTCCAAGTCCCGGTCCAATTGAGACTTTGGATGATGAGAATCTTTCCTTATTTGGTAAATTTAGACATTACCACAAATGAAGAATCAATTTCATATTTCCACTCTTGCTATTAATGGAATCATATAAGCAACAATTTTTCCTCAAATGCCATTGTAAGGATATTTAAAATAAATAAAAACTGAAAATTCTTTTATTTTAAAACTATGCGGAAAAACTTATCCTTACAATCCATATGAAAACCGTTGTTATCTATTCCTAAGCAATATCTCATAACTCCTAAGAAGTAGCTCAAGAATCCGATTTTTTTCAAACTATGCGATAGAAATCCATCTATGCGATCAGATTCAGCATATTCTTTCTTTAAATTCCTTTACTTTTCTTTGATTCTTAAAACATTACCATGTGACCCAGTCACATCATGCATCAAGAATCTCAGAATACAAACTTAACAGAGTTAGAGTAGTGGACTTTACCTGAAGTAGAGTCAACCTTATTGACTTTAACACCCTTAGGTAAATTTGGCAGCTTCGCAAATAATGACCCTTTCTTTGGCAATATAAACATATGGACCCTTTGATAATTGTACACGAGACTATCACAGACTTAGACTTTTCTCTTTACCATTTGGTCAATCGAGTTGACTATGGCCGATCCCTTTCCATTGGGAAGAGAATGCTTTTTCTGTATTTCTAGTGTCACCATTGTCAATGTCCATAAAGTTTCAGGAAGTTGATCTTAACAATAGATAAGATCATTAAGGGTCTTGTCATAGTCTATTTCATAGGTGTTCCAAAAGAACTCACTATGTGACTTAGAAAGTGATTGAACCACCAACTTTCTCAAGACTTTGACACCCAACTCTCCCGGCTTGTCAATATGTGACTACATCTCCAAGATGTGATCACACCTAGATCTTGCCTTGCCAATAGGGCTTGAGTGACCTTAAACTTTTTAAGAACTTGTGGGGTAGGGAGAATAATTGGAGGAGGAGAAAGAAGTATGATATCCATGGGACATCATCTTCATTTAGGAAAGCTTGTTTCAAGAGATTTGGGAAGATCATAAATGTCTAAACTAGACATGTTATGGGAGATATTCAAGATAGTTGATCTTTGAGTCCTTAATATGACACCCAATATGAAAATATTAAGGCTAGGACCCAACAAACTATTTTATAACTTAGAAGAGGTATGCCGTAATCCAAGCTATAAAACAATTTGAAGGTAGGTGAATGACGATTCACCAATTTCCACCAAGATAAACGAAATGTATTATTAGGTTTTTAATTGGATTTGAAACTCCTAGATCTTTTGAGATTCATTGAACTGTTCAATGGCATGTTTCAATCTCGAGTGTGCCCTTCAGGTTTTGTGACTGGGATGCCGAGGATCACAAAACAAGGTGTGAAGTAACCATGAAAATTACTGGGTACCCTTAAGTGTTTATCCCTCAATCGATGTGCCGGTTAACCACACACGCTCCATCGATACTATGATAAACATTAAGTTACCATTTGCCTACCTTGTTAAATACGAGTTAGTGTGTCGGTTAACCACACGCGCTCCACTAACCGACTCAAACAAAGTGCAAAGTGTAATTTCGTGGATTAGCACCTTATTCACATTTTTCTAAGTAACTAAGATTGGGTATTTATAAGAGTTTAGTTACTTAGTATTTATCATTAATACTTTTAATGAACGGAGAATTATAGTCCTGTCAAACCCGTTCGGCTAACGACCCTCCACCAGTCAAGCAAGCGGTGGGTGAGAATGGACACCCATTAAGTTGCCATTTTATAGGCAACAACCTTATACCCACCTTATAGATCGGCTTCGTGAATGAGGCGTACTAGCGGTAAGACCGACTTTACTCTTATACATATAAATATTATTAACTTATAATATTATAAAGTATAAGGGTTGAATTTTAACTTTTAAAATTCTAAGGGCTAACTTGGAATTAATGTATTCATAAGAGAAAACTTTACAAATTCCAAAACTTGAGGGCAAGTTTTGAAACTATTCAAAACTAATTAATTCCATAACTTATGTATTTAAAGTAGTTTTAATCCAAAAACTCTTCAAGTTCCATAACTTGTGGACAAATTATGGAAGACTTTAAACTAATAAAGAATTAACCTTTTTTCTTTATTTTATAACTTATGGAATTAATTAAGGTTACATATTTTATTTATTTATTTATTAATGAAGTGACTCTTGAACCTCCATAACTTAAGGACAAGACTCTTCATCTTTTTGTAACCTTTGCCAACTTTATGAGTTTTATGAGTCTTTAATGTGACTCTTCATGTAACTTAAGGATAAGTTACACAAACACATTTTATACTCAACTCTTAGATTAATTTGGATTGAAAACAACTTTTTCACTCAACTTTTCTATTAATCTAAGCAACTCATAAGAACAAGATAATTCAAATCAAACTTTTTCATGTAATTAGTCTAACCTTTAAACTAATACAAAACATGAATCTATTGACAATTATCTTGAAAATGGATTAGCATGAACATTACCACATTTAAAAACAAGTTTATAGGTTCAAAACAACTTAGGGTAATGTTCCTAGTCCATTTCTAGCCAAAAACCTCGAGGATATGCTGTCCGGGGTCCAACTCGTCGAGTGCATGAACTCAACTCGGCGAGTTGGATGCATTTTGCCTTGGACTCGTCGAGTCCCTTTATGGACTCGGCGAGTCAGCTGGGCTGACAGCATCAAAACTCGATTTTTCAGCTTCTATTGCAGGTATAACAAGAAAACAAGCCTAGGCTCTGATACCACTGTTGGGTTATGAGCATTCTAACACTCCTAAGTGTACATGCAACCCTAAATACCTTGGATCTATGTTTTCTCTATTATACATGCAAATATGAACATCCAAGGTATTATCCTAATCTAGCATACAAAATAATGGATATAACAAGATAGAATACATACCTCTTTGATAGTGCTTGTCTTCATGAAGCTTGAGTGCTTAGTGCCCCAAGTGTGACACCTCAAATGGTTCACACAACACCATAAGCACTTGGAATAACTTAGAGAGAAATTAGAACACTTCATGAAATCGTGTAGCCCTCATACATACACATAGTGTTAGTGTGTCGATTTCTTGAGCCATGGATTTCTTTTATATGGTGGCTATTAGGGTTACACCATGTAACTCATGACTTTACCCATTCCTTATGCTCCATGGATTTTAACCTCCATGGAGTATCCATGGGTCACCCCATGGACTTAGTCCAACATAAGGAATCTTGGATCACAAGCCCACATATATAAGAATGAATGATTTACACAATCAACCCATATATTTAATTAGTCTTCTTTTGATCACTTAATTAATTCTAGATTAATTCTTGATCAATACTAATTAAATAATCTCATTATTCTTATTATTAATATACTAGAACTTATAATATATTAATAACCGTAAGTGTCTTATTTCTCTCATTATAGTCTATCCAGTGCATGATGCCATGCAACCCAAATGGACCATGCCGGGTCGGGTCAAGTCTTACCAATTATAGTTATGGACTTAGACATTAATCCAACCGATAGAACACTGCTGAATCCCCACAACTAAGCTCTCTAAAATACTCATCGATCTCCCAGAGAGTTCTCCAACTCTCCCCCACTTATAGCACTGATTAACAACCACCGGTCGCCATCACCGACCTTCCAGAACAACCGTGCACAAAGAAAGCACTTACACGCTGACTGCTTCCCACAAGCATAAACAACCTTAACGAGATCTCACATCAACACTAATTAGCCCGCTCGAAAGAAACTCAAACTATATCTAGCCACTCTTCGGGAAGCCGATGCTACCCGACCTTCAACCCAATGTCGCATCTCCACTAATAACCCTTACGAATGATAACCAACGAAAGCATAAAACACCAAACTATAACCATACCAAACCTTCAGGGAACAACAGATACCAAGACAAAAACCTGAAACACGAATCCATAACCATGCCAAACCCTCAAGGAACAACGGATACCAGGATGAAAACCCGAAACACAGCCAAACCCTCAAGGAACAACGGATACCAAGATGAAAACCCGAAACACGAACCCATAACCAAAACCTTAACCCGCAAAACAACGAATACCGCATCGAAAACCACACAAAGATACCCGCACAACAATACACCATAATAATCGCAAGATAACATGACATCAAGAAAGAAACATACCTGCAGCTACATCCGTCACCGCTCTGACCTCTTCTGCCGCAAGCTGATAAGCACGACCCTGAGCCCTTGGGGGCTCCGCTCCACCCTGACCTTCTCCTGAAATCCTCAAAGTGGCCGGAGCTGGAGCCTGCACCAGTCCCTCTGAAAACTGTGGACAGTTGACCCTCATATGTCCAACCTGACGACAATGATAGCAAGTCCTCAAATCCCGAACCGACGCTGGCCGTTGACAATCCCTCGCATAGTGCCCCTCCTTTCCGTACTTGCGGCATGCACCACTGGACCTGCGAACTCAGATGTGACTCCTCCCACACTTCTCACAAGTGTGGCTGCTCAGATCCCCCATCCTGGGATCAACGGTCTTAGACCGTTTCGTTGCCGGCTCCGACTGAACCGGAGCTTTCCTCAACTCACGCAACTGCAACTCAATCTCTAACTCACGCCGCCTGGCGGCCTCCTACAACTCCAACAATGTCCCGCACCTCTGTGCGGACACAAACTGTCTGATGTCTCTCTTTAGCATACTCAGATATCGGGACATCTGAGCCTGCTCCGAAGCGAACTCAGGGCAAAACATCGCCCTCTCAGTGAACATCCTGGTGATCTCAGTCACCGACTCCGAATCCTGCTTCAGCTCAAGGAAATCCTGAGCCAACCTCTCCTTCTCTACCTGCGGAACATAACGACTACTAAACATCTCTCTGAACTGATCCCATGAAACCGCAACCCTCTGCGCATCCGAGTATGACCTCGTGATCAATCTCCACCAATCCTTCACCCCGAGCCTCAACAGGTTCAGAGCACACCTCACCCTCAGATCAGCAGGGCATGAACACATGAAGAAACACCCCTCCACTTCCGATAACCATCTCATAGCAACAATTGGGTTCTGAACCCCATCGAAGGTGGGAGGCTCCGTATTATCGAAGTCCCGATACTGAAAATCCCTATCAGCTCCTCCCCCTACCGCTACTATAGCCACTGTAGCCACCGTGGCAGCCGTCTCCGCGAGAGCCGCATAGCGCTCATCAAAATACTCAACCATGGCGGTCTTGATCGACCCAAACAGTTCCGGCAGCTCGGCCCGGAACAATGCGGCAACCTCATCATGCAGGCTCTCACGAATCCTTGCATCCAACTCGCACGAGCTCATCTAACCAATAATTCCGGGCGGTACTGACCCATCCGCAACTCCTCCTATACCCGATCCTGACCCGGATCCGCTTCCAGCATGCCTCGAAATCTCCATACTAAAAATATACTAGAAAACCTCAGACTCTTCCCACTATCCCGGGAACCCACTCTCAACCCAACCCTAGTGGTCATGATTTCCCTGATACGCGTATGGGTCTTATGCTTTCAGTAGTACGGGCCCATACTACCTTCCACACCTACCCATGTTTGTATGAAGTACTACCACAACACCCTAGCGACAAATGTTCATAGCAAGCACTCGATCCTCACTCCTAGAGGAACACTGGAAATCTCGACAGAGGAAAACCATAGGCTAGCAGGCATCATAAAATAGGCAACATTATCATGAAATCCTTAAGATCCCTAGCCTAACACTAGCATGCTGTTCTATCCAAGCTCAAATAAACAAATGTCCTACATGGTAATTTGGGGTTACTTACTGGCTCCGGCTGATCGTACCTCCGCATCCTCCTTTTACTTAATTTTAAAACCATTTTAATTTCTCTTTTAAAACCTTCCTCGATTAGAGACTGGAGTCACACAAGTGTTCCTCCAATTCACTCAAACCAAGGCTCTAATACCAACTTGTAACGACCAAAATTACGAAACAATTAAAACTTTTCAAAACAACCCATTTTAATAACGTTGTTACAAAAAGGTTTTCAATACATTATTTAACAGAGTATTTTCCCAGGTCCATTTCATAAAACACCAACGCGAGGAATGGTACGATCACGCCCTTGCCTTGCCACAGACTCCTGAGAACCTGAAAACATAAAAACCACAACTGTAAGCCCAAAAGCTTAGTGAGATACCCCCAAAATACCAACCACATATACACCCTTCCAGGCCACAACCTTCCGGTCCAAAACATATCGCCTTCCGGCCCACAGCGTAATGCCTTCCGGCCCATAACATATTGCCTTCCGGCCCATAACATATCGCCTTCCGGCCCGCAACGTAAAAGCATATATATATACATCATAACAGAACATAGAACAACCATGCATACTGGGTTACACTCTAGACCAGACAACCATACACATAACATGTAATCATATAACAGTTCACAGTTAGCAAATCGATCAATAGATCACATAACATATCACTACCCTAACCAAGATACCAGCCTAGCCGATCACTAGCATAACATCACCCTACGACTCAGCCAACATAATAATTATGCACATACGCCTTTCCAGGCCATGACCTTCCGGTCCACATCGCATTGCCTTCCGGCCCGCAACATGTAATGCGTTCCGGCCCACAACATATAATGCCTTCCGACCCATATCCCGCAATATCATAAAATAGACAGTTACCCGGATTTCCATCCGATAAAAGGGTCGGCCTTGGTGCCTTGAACCCTATAGATATAGTGAGGATAACTCACCTCGAAACTGCCGACTGAACAGATAACCCAAGCTGCTCCGATCCCTGATACGATCTCCACCACTGGACAGCCACCAATGCACTGAGCTCAAAACCATAATCAACAATTACCAAAATACCCTTGGAAACCACTGGTCAACCCTTGGTCAAGGGATGGGTCAAATTCAACCCCTGACTGACCCTACTCGCCGAGTCAACCCTATGACTCGCCGAGTTCCCAACTCAAAACTTCACTCAATCCGCGACCTAACTCGCCGAGTCACCCCGAGACTCGCCGAGTCCAACAACTTTGAGTCCACTCGCACATAACTCACCGAGTCATCCCTTGACTCGCCGATTCTTCGACTCAACCAGAAAATATTAGGACTCTTCGACAAGACTCGCCGAGTCCAAGAACAGACTCGCCGAGTCTAAGGCTATCTTCAACCTACTCGCCGAGTTGTTCATCCAACACGTCGAGTTCCAGCTCATCTTCAAGCAACTCGTCGAGTCCACCCATGTGACTCGCCGAGTACCACCGGTCTGCATCCAAACAGGAGCGTTCCAGACCATGCAGTTGATCCAAAACATAGATCTAGCCTCCTACAACTCATCCATCATGTAAAGTGGAAATATTTACGTGAATCCAAAGAGATCTATGCATTTTGCACATTTGGGCTAAGGTTTGGGACAAGATAGCTTCATCCAACACTCAACACAGGGGCTTTCCTGTATTCCAACTCTCCTCCATTCCAGATCTGAGGTAGCAACCTCAGATCTAACCTTTAGATTCCAATATCACCCAAGATAAACTTCCCTCAAACCCCAAAATGAATAAACAAGATAACAACAACTTAAGAACGAGATATTACCTCAAAGAACGCCCCAATCTGCAAGGAACTCGAATCCAAGCAAAGCCCCTTGCTCCACACCTTCAAACTTCCAAACTTTCTTCAACAAATACTTCTCCAAGCCCCAATCCACTCAACAATGGTGCTTCTCCACGATTTTAGGGTTTCAGGGACTCAAAGGGTGATAAAGAGGCTGGGGAGGAAACATAATGCTCTTTATATAGGGCTCAACCCCGAGAATTAGGGTTTTCTCCACTCAGCGCCTACTCGCCGAGTCCATCTCATTGACTCGCCGAGTCGGCTATTTAACATGCGACCAAGTCGCGACTCTACTCGCCGAGTCCATCCATGGACTCGCCGAGTCACTCTTTCCCAAATTACACTTTTAGCCCTTCCACTCAACCCTTGCTATTTTGGGATGTTACAACTTCAAAATAAAAAAACATTACATTGCATTACTAAAGATTAAATAAAAAACATACCATTAAAAAAATCTTGCAAACTTAAGAAACACACATCAAACGATTAAAATAACTTAAAATACACAAATAAAATAACTAAACCATACTACATAAAGTTGTTATTCGAGAACTCGTCTTCCAAGTCATCTCGTGGATCCAAATTAAGGTTAGCATGTTGAATCCCGTAAATGTGTTCCATTAAGTTCGTGCGAAAACTGTGAAATGTTCTAGTGCAATGTATCTCTTCTCTCCTATTCATATACTCTTCACCACCAATTTATATTGGTTGTCTCGGGTATGGTTTCTTCCTTATCAAACGTACATATCGCTCTTAATTCATCTTCAATAATTATGTTATGTAATATGAGACATGTATACATGATTACTCATAGTTTTTGTTGGGTTATGAGCAAAACAGAAGTCCTATGGTGCACATGCAAACCCTAAAGCTTTGGATCTAGTTTTTCTATTTCTACATGCAATAATCATCCAAAGTTTGTGAACCCTAATTTTGGCATACTAAAATCAAAATCAACATCTAATAAACAAGTTAGAATGTTACCTTTTATTGTAGCTTGATAACCTTGAGCTTTTGAGAACCTAGCACCTCAAACGTGATCCCTCTAATAGATCACACACACCAAAACAATTGGAGAGTATTAGAGAGAGATAGAGGGGGGGGGAGAGAGAGAGAGAGAGAGAGAGAGAGAGAGAGAGATGTTATTTTCGGCTCTAGGAATCCTTTTAGGGTTCTGGTAGCCGAACTTGTGATGCCAATGGTCACTTTATATAGATGAGCAATTAGGGTTTTAGTCAAAACCCTAAACAAGTTGCTTAGTCCTTAATCAGCCCAAAGGATCCTTCCAGAAGGACCTTTGGACGATTTCTTTGTGCACTCCCACATAGAATTCGTCCATTGCTTCCTTATGGATCCTAAGACCAACCTTGTAACTATCTTATAATTACAATATCAGTCCCCTTGATTTAATTTATCTATTTTGACCACAAAATTAATTCTAACTTAATTCTTGACCAATATTAATTAAACAATATGGTTTCTCTTTTAATATATTATTCATATAATATATTAATAAACCATAATAACCTCTTTCTCCTTTATTCTTCAAGTCAAGTTGCTTTGGTGAAGCAACCCAAAATGACCATGCTACAACCAGGTCAAGTACATACCAATTATACTTATGGGCTTAGATACCTAATTCAACAGTCTCCCACTTGGATAAGTCTAATAACTATAAATGCAAGTACAACTTAAAATTCCAATTAGCAATCGTAGCTCTCAAACCGCTGTTAAACTCTGACACATCCTTTAGATAAGGGATCATATAATCCTCCATTCTCAAGATATCATGTAGATAAGTACATGGAATATAGTCATACGTATTGTCCAATAGTTTGTTTCCCGATCTCTAATTTTTTTCTGACGTAGAAGTTAACTGAACACATTAATTCAGTCCTGACCAGGCCTGACACATAAGTCAAACCAAATCATCGAGGGGTCTAAGATATCGCTTTTATCCTCGTAGGATAAAAGGAATAGATAAACTTTGACTTATATTCTTCTAGTATTTACTCATAAAGTCGTACACAACAATTTGTTTATAACATCAAGTAACTAATGCGTTTACACATTATCCATGCACAACCAACTCGTAAACAACAACTCATATATCTAGGTTTAAAGACTATATGATATTATCATCTCACAATCACTCGTGATGAAATCCCATGAAGTGATTAATGTGAGCGTGGATTTAATCCAATACTCAAATCTTATTTCAGAAGCAGTCATGAACGTTGCAGTACACTTTTGCTATGTCTAAACTCTTAGACAATCTACAAGCCAATTCATGACAGTCTTATTTCATACTTACTTCCAACGTATGATCGACTATGGATAGTTTAAATAATCTTATTATTTGGGAAGTCAAAACATGCAAAGTGAAACGATAGTAAATAATTAACACAAGATAATAACTTTACTTATAAATAAAACACCTTTATTTAATCATCAAATGTTAATTACAATTTATCTATTAAAAGTTCTAAAAGTAATCTAATCACTAAAACTAATATCGTCCCTCAGCCTAATGCTCCTAGCATGCTGTAAATGCTTAACCCTACTCAGTCCCTTCGTTAGGGGATCTGTTGAGTTCTCCTCTGATGATACCCTCTTTACTACGATTAGTCCCTCTTCTACCCGATGTCTAATGAAATGTATTTTCTATCGATATGCCTGGATTTTCCATGATCCCTCTGTTCCTTGGTCAAGGCAACAACACCTTCATTATCACAGAAATTCTCCATATGCTCCTTTATGGTCGATACAACTCCAAGGTCTTCGATGAAGTTCTTTAGCCATATTGCATCCTTCAACGCTTCACTTGCTCCTATGTGTTGGGTTTTGTATACTACATCCTATGGTGCACATACAAACCCGACTACCTTGGATCTATGTTTTCACAAATTATGCATGCAAATGGTTTCCAAGGCATTAAACCTAGAACTAGCATGTATTTGACATAAACCAAATAAAATACTAGTTAAGTTAACATACCTTTTATGTAGCTTGAAGTCCAGATGTATTTGGCCTTAAGAGCTTAGCCCCAATAGCATGGAAGCCTCAAATGAAGTCACAACACATCATGGAAAAAGGATGAAACTTGAGAGAGAACTCATACACATCAAAATCGTCCATATCCTCCAAGAATACATTAGTGGTGATCTTCGCTATGAATTAACATATTTTTATGTGGAATTCCAAAGGTCATGTGTTAACCCAAACCCATACCCATTGGTGTATTGATCCATGGTTGATGTGGCCCAACTCTTATTGTATATACACATAAACTTGGTCCAACATGGATCATGAGCCCAACACATATAAATATAACTAATTCCATAATTAGTCCCCACAAATTTAATTAGTCTCTTTTAATCACTAAATTAATTCCAAATTAATTCTTGATCAATACTAATTAAAACATATGATTTCATATTAATATATTAGAATTTATAATATATAAATCATATATAACCTTCTCTCAAGAGTCAATCCTAACAAATTATCTTGATGATATGCAACCCAAATGGAGCATGCTACTCTCGGGTCAAGTACATACCAATAATAGTTATGGGCTTAGACATCTAACCTTAACAGTCTCCCACTTGGATAAGTCTAAAACTATTATTGAAAGTATGACTCCAAAGCCCTACTGGCAATTGTAGCTCTTAAAAGCTGTTGTCGAACTCTGAACTAGTCAATGACGTGTCCATTTGATAAGGGCCCATATATTCCTCCATTCTAGACATCATATGGACTGAGACATGGATTATAATCATTCTCTCTATTCATTTGTTGTTTCCTGATTTCCGATTTATGATGAACCAACTAATTGAACAAATTCAAATCAGTCCAGACCCGATCGAGCACTTATGCTTGTCATCACTAAATCATCGAGGGGCCTACACATATCGCTTTTATCCCTCCAAGGGTAAAAGGAATGGATAAAATTTGACTCATATGCTTGTACTAACTATTTGTTGAATCATACACAAAGGCATGTTTTATAACATCAAGTTACTGATGCGTTTTCGTACAATCAATGTAGAACCAACTCATAGTCAACAAATCATATCTCTAGGTTTTAAGAATGTAAGATATTATTGTCTCATGATCACTCGTGATAAAATCCATGAAGTGATTCAAATGAGCGTGGGTTTAATCCAATGCTCGAATCTCATTCCAGGAGCACTCATGAATGTTGCAGCAACTTTTTCTATGTCTAAACACTTTAGACATCTATAACCCCAATTCATGATGGTCTTGATTCATACCTACTTCGAAAGTATGATTGAGTGTGGAGAGTCTGAATAACCTAGTTATTCGGGAAGTCAAAACATGCAAAGTGAAACACGAGAATAATACTAATCTTATATGGCCCAACCACTTTTGAGAGTAAATAAAACATCTTTTATTCAAACACCAAATTGATTACTCATTATTCATTGTATAATGTTTCGAATAATCAACTTTATACTTTAATCAAAACAATAGTCATGCCATGCTCCAAGCATGCACACTATGGTTGTAAAAACAATAGCTATGCCATACTCCAAGTATGCATACTATATTTGTTTATGATCCTTACTTTGTGGAATAGATCAATTGAACATAATTCCAATGATTCTTCTTTCACAATCCTAAATCCTTACTGTAAATGAAAGAGTACAAGATTCTTTGCCATTTAATGAGATATGTTATATTTTAAACTTATATGGATTGATCCTCTTGTAATGACTATGCACAAAAATCACAAAGACTTGGCAATAGACATTTACAAAGTATTCCAATAGAGAGCAATTCCATCGAAACAAAGTCTCAAATTCAAAATACATTCCTTTGAACATCCTTCTTGCATTAAGTTTTCTAATATTACACAGATTTAATGAATAACTTCCACCTATGAAACATTTCCATATTCCCAATCTGACTATCACTTATGAATATGTGACAACACGTAAATTGTTCTGTCACTGAAACCGATTTCCATCTGTAAAATTTGTTTGTCTTTCAATATTACCATTAATATTTGGTCATTTAATTTAAGATTTCTATTATGACCTCGTAAGTATCCAAACACATTAGAAACACATGATAACGCCCCAATTTAATAATTGGAAGATTTTTAGATTCGACTATATCGCGTAACGGCAACTTAATCGGGTGCGACCAAAAGCCTCGGTAAACGTCAGTATCGGGTAGAATTCCACCGTGTATCACAATTAACCTATATATAAAGTTTAAAATACTTCATTTGAAGACTTTCCTCTCTCTCTCTCTACTCTCTCTCCTCAAATCCAAGAACTAGGTTCCAAATTCATCCAATTCAAGCCTCAAATCGATAAGGTAACTACCCTAACTCATAGATTAGCATCCTTAACCATCAAATTCGTGTTCAAATCATGGAATTGGACCATTATCATGAGTTTAGGGCCCTAGAAACAGTCCTAGGCCGTGAACTCACATAAAATGGGTTTTGGAGCCCAAAAACCCTCCCAAATCAGTTTTGGAGTTTGGAATCGACTTAAGGACATATTTGAATGGACATAGAACACCTTGAACTCATCCTTTAGGGGGTAAATATGATTTTACGGCCCAAGCACATGCTTGGACCGTAAACACCCTTTGATGTGCAGTAAACTCATTCTAGGGTGTTAAACACCTCATAAGCCTTGGAATAAATTCTAGAAGCAACCACGAACAATTTAGGGGCCTTAAACTTAATAAAAACCACTCCATAAGTAGTTCACGACCATAAACCCCCCAAGAGTGGGTTCATGGGCTGTAAACTCCTATATCTTGGTCAAAGTGTGCCCTAAATTCACCTCATGACTTGTAAAATGAGTTTAAGTCACATGTGATTAACCTATGACCATGAAAGCACATAAGGATTGAGTGGGTGAGATTTTACGGCTGTAAACTCCTATTTTACTGCCATAAACTCATCAAATGGTCCATATAATTGATCAAATCCCTTTCTAATGCCCTAGAACCAAACTTATCATCATCCCTAAAATGTTATAAGACCATTTAGCACTCAAGAGCACCACCCATGAGTTTACGGCTGTAAAATCATGGGGATGTGGTGTTTAGGGCTGAAAACTCTTCTAAGAGTTCACTCTTGAAGAGTAAACTCCATTCCTAAGCCATATACCCCCTTAGATGCCACCCGGGTCACTCCAAACAATTGAATTGAAGTGTTTTCGCATCTAGAAGTGTCTATTCTTATTTAATTAATAGGCCAAATTCTAATTAGATACAAATTATGTATCTCTTCATATTACATAGGAACCTCGCGTGTTTCAAGCCCTAAACTGAAAATTAGCATTCAACCGACGCATCTCTCGTCTGGTGAGTTCATACCCCTACGCCTTTTTCCGTTTTTTCAATGTTTTCAGAGGGGAATACAAGCAAATTATAAATGTTTTCAAAACCTAAGACTGATGTATTTCTATAAATATTTGGCTAACTTTTAGATATCTTTACCCCTTATGTATTATGCGGAGCATAAGGGATGTTTTATTGAATATAAATACATGGATTTCAATTATAGTAAAGGAAACAATCAAAACAATCAAATTATTATGGGAATAATTTGGAATCTTTATTTCTTGTTTTACGAGTACAGATTTATGTAAAGTTAATAGATAAACTATGTCTAATTCAGTTTATCTATGTTTAATTTAGAGTATTATGCCAGATAATTTCATTGTATTAAACTGTTTTTACTTATTATGTTTCAAAACGATTAGTATGTTTGATAACAACCAGGAACACTGTGAACAATTTAACACTAGCTTGTGAGATTCGTCTTCATTAAACCCTTTGGGTTATCAGTAAATCCTCACCGGAAGTGTAACCAGAGTCTCCTGGAGGGAGAGCGTGGAATTTGTGAATAGATCTATTCGGGACTGACAATCCCACACCTAAACTGCTAGCTTCAGTTAGGCGGGCACGCCTGGGCTGACAAATTCTGGATATCGTCTGACGCCTGAAGAATGTCAAGGAGGTCTCGTGGTCGTATTAGCATGGTTACCTGACTCATAATACGTATTAATATAAGTTTATTCACGGATTTTCATATCTATCTTTGATCTATAGAATTTATATCTAGTACGGGATGGTATCCCATGGTCTTTATATCTAGTACGGGATGGTATTCCCATGGTTTTTATATCTAGTACGGGGTGGTAATCCCATGGCTTTCAATCTATAGGTTTTGTGTATTAAAAACTACCTTATATCTAGTACGAGATAGTATTCCCATGGTTTTCGATCTATATTTTTGTGTATTAAAAATAGCTATTGTTGTACTGGATGGTATTCCTAGTGGTTTTCAATATATAGTTTTATGTACTAAACTATCTACTGTTGTATTGAACGGAAATTCAGAACATTAACTAAACTGTTTTTATAAGAAAATATGGGATTTTCTTGGATAACAACTTTTCAGAAAACCAACGGAAACATGATCATTTTACATAAACAAATAGCTTATGAACTCACCAGCTTTATGCTGATTTTTAAACTACTTGTATTCTCAGATTCTCCTTATATAGATATCCGCGTCCTCTTGCAGAAGACGGAGCAGATGGAAGTCACGTTTTTACTTTTGTTTAATCTTATGTATCTAAAACTTGTATTACTTTTTTTTCCACTTTCAAACAAATGTAATGAATGTATGTAATGTAATGTTTCGTGTTTACTACGCTTACTATGTACATTGGTTGTGATACTTTACATGACGTCCTCCGCCCTGGAACGTTTCCGCCATCGGTTTTGGGGTGTGACAGAATAAGAGTTGCCTCCTTTCAGAATATGTCAATATGGTCCTTTCCAAAAATTTACACCATGCTTCCAACTGTCCATGAGCAACCAATCTTTGGTAAGCTTCAGATTGTCCTCGATAATTGCTTAATCATTTTATTCATATGCAGTTCTGGTTCTTTTTCCCTCTTAATGCCCTAGGCATTTAGAAAATTCAAAACGCATATAAATATTATGACATATGTAATCGATCCTATACCCAAAGCATATGGGATGTGATTCATAATGTCTCACATAAAACATGATACATGACCAGTCTTTTGTTATAATATTTCTATTTGCCATGTTCTCACAATTCAGACTATGAAGAGGGATGATGTAATCATAATCGAAATTTGAGAACGTAATAAATATTTCCGTATATAGAATTTCCTTATGTTGAACCATTCTAACATAACATTCATATAAATACCTAACTAAATTTGATTAAAAATCTCAATCAAAGCTTTTAGAATTATAATGAAGTATAATTTCCTCTCCCTTAATTACAGCAAAACAACTTTTCCCAATTGAAACGTTTTTCTTCTATAATTAACATTGCTAACTTGCAACACTTATCATAATTGATTATGCTCCCAATAGCATAATAATTACTAGCATAACAATTATGCTCCCACTAGGTTTGACATGTATCCTGAAATCAGTTCGACTTCTAGAAATCAATACTTTATTAACTTTCTTACCAAAGTTCAGATTTCTGATACGAAATGCTTTGATAAGACTTTATCAAAATCATACAGCTTTCCTTAGATAGCTCATATGTGTGTTTAAATAATTTTTAGAACTATGAAAAGGGATGCCGTAATCATAATCTCAATTGTTTATACCTTTTCCATTTCTCACAAGTCCATGTTAGTGTGTCGGTTAATCACACACGCTCCACTAATGACTTTGAGAATGCAAATATCACAATTTCTATCTACTTAAAATCTATTTAGCGAAAGCGTTTCCTCACCATCATTTTATGAATAGGAGAGAAACCTTATGAAACTTAGATTTTATGGTGTATGTGTACTTATCCATGTGAATTTATCATAACGATAATCACAAGACAAGGTTAGTGACAAATCCAAACTCATATGGAATAAACTTGCTCAACCTTAACTTCCACAAGGGCCTACCAATGCTTCCATCTTGTTATGCAAACAATTGAGAACTCATAGAACTCACAAGCCCAGTTAGCTTCAACTGTAATGGGCATAAAGACAAGAATATGTCAACACGACAGGTTACAAACCTCAAGTCGTGTGCTAGTGATAAACAACATGTTTTATTCTTGATTAGTTCTTGAAACTTTTTCAGTATCTTTAAGACTCCCACTGACCTCTTGACATATAAGTTTCTCTTTTTCAAATAGCATTACATGGAAACAAATATTCAAGAGTTAGTGTGGAATCTTATCAAGACAAACACTTCACACAATTGGCCTTAGTTGGTCTTTGTTTTATCCAAAACATCACAACTTACCAATTTCAAATGTACAAGAGCAGGAAAACATTTTACTCTACATTTGACAAGTGTTATAAACCTTCTTAAGAGTATGTCACTCAGGTTACAATCTTGGATTATTACTCTAAGAATCAATTTTGGAACGAACTATGATTCATCTTTTGATTTAGCTACTTCAACAATCCATGATTCCTCTTATTAGCCAAACAAACGCACTAAGTCGTCCTTAGAGAATCAATTGTGACATGGTTTCATAATCACTAAGATAATCATAAACCAGATACTCATGTACTCTCCCATCTTTTCAAATTGGAGAAAATTTTATCTTTCTGCCTAATTTGATTCTTCTTATTCGTTCTGCCTTACACTGAAACTTTTCCAATGTTTTAGAATTACACTTAAACTAGTAAGTATAACCATATTCACTAAACCTTAATAAATCATGATGAATAGCCTTATCGATCTTTGTGGTGGACCTGACTAGTGCACAACCAAGTTTACCCGATCCTATAGTCCTTCACTTGACTCACACAAACATGTGAAGAAGGATTTAGTCTTAATTTTCCAAAGATGAAAAATTCTCATTCATCATACAATACAAGCTGCACGATTCCAAGTTTCTATCCAACTGAAACTTGGGTCATGAGAATCTTTCCTTATTTGGTATATTATGACACTACTACAAACAAAATAATCAAATCCATTTTCCAATATTGCTATCAATGGAATCATATAAACAAAAAATTTTCATAGATGCCATTGTAAGGAAATTTAAAATAAATAAAATCAAAACATTTCTTTTATTTAAAACTTGCGGAAAAAACTTATCCTTACAATGTAAATGCATATAAAAAGCTTGTTGTTATCTTTTCATAAGCAATATATCATAACTCTTAAGTAGCCACTCAAACTTCTGATCTTCAGATCATGTGATTAAAATCCATCTCTTCTCGATCAGAATTAGCTTACACTTCCTTTAAGCTTCATTTCTTCGATTCTACAAAACATCAAAATGTGACCTAGTCACATCATGTAATAAGAATCTCCAAATAGGAACTTAATAGAGTCAGATAATGGACTTTACCTAAAGCATAATCAAAATTGTTGATTTTTACCATCCTTATGGACTTTCAGGTAAATTGGGCAACTTCGCAATCAATGCCCCTTCTTTTGGCAACATAAACATATGGAATCTTTGGTAATGGTACATGGGACTATTTCATACTTAACCTTTCTCTTTACCATTTGGTCAACCAGGTTAACTATGGCCGATCCGTTTCCATTGGGAACAGAAGACTTTTCTGTACTACCAATGTTTCCATTGTCAATGTCCATGAGAGTTTGGGAAATAGATCTTCCAAACATATTTGATTTACAAGTGCCCTAAATCATTGTTGATTCAGCAACAACAAGAAAATAGGTAAGATCAAGAAGGGCCATGTCGTGATCTGTCATCAAGGAGTGACTAAAGAACCCAGTCGACAACCAAATTCCTTGAGACTTCGACACCCAACTCTCCCAACATTTCAATATGTAACTGCATCTCCAAGATGTAAGCAGATTTAAACTTTTCTTTCCAATAGGGATTGAGTGACCTTGAACTTTTCAAGAACTTGTGGGTTAGGAGAATAATTGGAGGATGTGGTGGAAGAGAAGTATGATTTCCATGATCCAATCTCAGGACATCATATTCATTAGGAAAGCTTGTTCCAAGGGATTTGGGAAGACCATAGTTGTCTGAACTAGACATATATGTGGGAGAAATTCAAGTTAGTTGATTTAATTCCTTAATATAACACCCAATCTGAAATATTAAGGCTAGGACCCAACACAATATTTTATAACTTGGAAGAGGGATGCCATAATCCAAGCTATAAAATATTGGAAGGTAGGCGAATGACAATTCACCAATTTCCACCATGAAAACCTAATAGGGTTTTAATTGGATTGAAACTCCTAGATCTTTAGAGAATTATTGAGCTTTTCAATGACATGTTTAAATCTCAATTGTGCCCTCTCAAGTTTGTTACTGGGATACCGATGATGACAAACAAGATGTGAATAACGATGCAAATTAACTTGTTACACTTAATTGTATCACCTAATCAATGTGTTGGTTACTCACACGCGCTCCACCAATCTATGATAAACATCAAGTTACCCTTTGCCACTCTTACTAGTCCATTTTAGTGTGTCAGTTAGTCACACACGCTCCATCAACGACTTGTTAAGGTATAAAGTGTAATTTCATGGGTTAGCACCAAATTCAAATTTTCCTAAAGTAACTAAGATTGGGAATTTAACAAGGTTTAGTTATTTTATATTTATCATTATACTTTTAGTGAGAGTATATATTATGTATTGTCAAACCCGTTCGGCTAACGACCATCCACCAGTCAAGGAAGCGGTGGGTGAGAGTGGACACCCATTAAACTACCATTTTATAGGCAGTAACCATATACCCCCTTATAGACCAGCTTTGTAGATGAGGCATACTAACGGTAAGAATAACTTACTCTTATATATATATATATATATATATATATATATATATATATATATAGATATATATATATATATATATATATATATATATATATATATATATATATAAAACCTATAATAGTATAATAGTATAAGGGTTGAATTTTAAATTATTTAAATTTCTAGGGTTTGGAACTAAAGTATACATTGGGGGGGGGGGGGGAGGGGGGCTTTACAAATTCCAAAACTTGAGGGCAAGTTTTGAACGATTCAAAAAACTTTTGGTCTCCATAACATATGACTTTAATATGGCTTTAATGGAAATACACTTGAAAATCCATAACTTGAGGACAAGTTATGGATGTCATAAAACAATTTATGGGAAAAAACTCTTCAAATTAATAACTCATGACTTTTAAAGACTCATTAACAAGAAAGACTTTTGGTTTTCCATAACTTGAGGACAAGTTATGGAATCCATTAAAGGCCATTTAGATCATCTAATAGACAAACAAACTTGTCAAGAAAAACTATGATCTAGATTAAACTCATCTGAACAAGACAATTCAAATCAAAGAATTTTCATGTAATTAGCCTAACCATTAAACTGATACAAACATGAATCTATTGATAATTATATTTTGAATTGGATTGGCATGAACATTACCACGTCAAAAAAAGTTTATAAGTTCAAAAACATCTTAGGGTAATGTTCCTAGTTCAATTTCAGGCTTAAAAGTTGAAAAACTACACTCTGGAGCCCCAACTTGTCGAGTACATGAACTAACTTGGATAGTTGGTCAGATTTGTACTTAGACTTAGCGCTCCACCAGTGGACGCGATGAGTCCAAGGAAAAATGCATGCTACTTGACGAGTCTGTCAGTGGACTCGGCGAGTCTACTGTCCAGACCGCCAAAAAATCGAATTTTCAAGCAATTTGCATCAAGTATATAAGAAAACAAGCCTAGTGTTTGATAACACTATTGGGTTTTGTATAATACAACATCCTATGGTGCACATACAACCCTAAATACCTTGGATCTATGTCTTCACAAATTATACATGCAAACGGTTTCCATGGCATTAAACTTATAACAAACATGAATTTGACATAAACCATATAAAATACTAGTTAGGTTGACATACCTTTTATGTAGCTTGAAGTATTGATATATTTGGCCTTAAGAGCTTAGTCCCAATATTGTGGAAGCCTCAAATGAAGTCACAACACATCATGGAAAAAGGATGGAACTTGAGAAAGATTTCATACACACCAAAACCATCCATATCCTCCAAGAATACATTAGTGGTGATTTTAGATTTGAAGTAACATATTTATATGTGGAATTCCAAAGGTCATGGGCTAACCCAAACTCATACCCATGGGTTTATTGATCTATGGTTCATGTGGCCCAACTCTTTATGTATCCATACATAAACTTGGTACAACATGGATCATGTAACACCCCGCTTATTGTACAGATAAATAAATAAATTAATGAAGGTATGGTAGCCCTAAAATCAATGATTAAATGGCAAGGTTTTGGTTTTGGGAAGCCAAATGTTATAAGTTGGATCATTCGGGGGTCAACGTATAAATTTGAGATTTATTTTGTAAAGATTTTAGAAGACATGGGATATAGGTAAGTATTAGACTGAATTTTAAAGGATTTCAGGAGACTTGGTTAATAAGGTAAATTTTGGATTAGTCTTGTAAAGATTTTAGAATATAGGGGTTGTTTAGTAAAATTCAGAGTTATCTTGTGGGATTTTCAAAAGGAGGGGTTAAATGGTAAATTAAAGATCTATTTTGAAAGAAATGGAGAAATAAGGGACTGATATTGTTAATATGGATGGAAGTTTGATAGGGACTGATATTGTAAGGATTTTCAAAAGGACTGATATTGCCCTAACCCTAATACTTTATCATATTCATTAACCGCCACTTCTTCCCCCCCCCCCCCCTTATGCCTCCCACCGCCAGCCACCACCCTATCCTCTGTTGTTCCTCCGACCACCAAGCCTCCATTACATCTTTTTGTCGCTGCTAAAGATAGGGACATCGTGTGAGGTTGCTGTTTAGTAGGTAACGAAGGGAAGCGGGTCGCAACTGTTATCTCTGGCCGTTAGAGTCCGCTATCACCTCTCCTTCGCCATCGAGATACCACGATGGTGTTCCACTTTCTAATGTCATGTTACTTCCATTCTCGTTGGAGGCCATCCCGTCGTTGGCCATTATTCTATGGTGGCTGGCGCTCTTTCTTGGGCATTGGCGCCGCCGTTGTGGATGCTAACATCACTGCTGCCACCCGATGACGCTGCTGCTACTGTTTCCATTAAAGATGAATCATTTCCAGTCATGGATTGAATGCTCGTGTGTGTTGTTGTTGCGGCTTGACTGGGAAACAAAAGATACCACCTCCACCACCATGAGATGGTGGCTGCCATCATTAAATCACTATTGTTGCTGCCATGAGCTTCCATATGGGTGGCTGAAGTGTTTAATGCAACATGAAGTTTGTGAATACGTGTTTGGAGTAGCTGGAAGACCAAGAACCACCACTGCCACCACCATGAGATGGTGGCTGCTGCCATTCACCATTGCCGGCTAGCACAAGGTGGCTGTTCATGCATTTTATTTTCTTTTTATGTTATTTTGAGCTAAGCTTTGTAAAATTGTAATAGTGGCTAGAATAATGAAATGAAAAATCAAAACCACCACCGTAGGGTGGTGGCTACTGAATCCCGCCGCCACCGGCCGCCGTGTCGGGTGGTGGTGTGCCTCGTTTGTATGGTGACATATTGGGATGTTTAGACAAAGGGACTTAAACCCTAATGGGCCCAATGAAACCCTAATTGACTTAAAAGCCCAAACATGTGACTAATGGGTCTAATAAACCCTAATTGACCAAAGGAAAACCCTAATGGGCTGAAGGACTTGGTTTTAGGCCTATTAGGCTAATAATGTTGGGTTTTGATCATACTAACACTTCCTAAGTGTACATGCAACCCTAATAACCTTTTATCTATGTTTGTCTAATTATCATGCAAAGTTGAATTCCAAGGTTATCTTCCTATCTAGCATACATGGGGAACAATTTTAACTTGAATGATAGATAGAATAACTTACCTTGTTGTTGCTTATGTTCCTTGAAACCTTATGAGCCTAGCACCCCATGTGTGATGCCTCAAATGCTTCACACAACACCAAATACTCTTGGAAAGACTTTTGAGAGAATGCACACTTCTTGAAATCGGCCAAGCCCTCTTGTTTCCTTAGTGTGACCGATTTTGGTGGAGAATATGATTCTTATATAGTGCTGACACATCTAGGGTTACACCATGTAAACCCTAATGTGTCGTGACTCTTCATTTCCATGACCCATAGGTTTGTAACTCCCATGGAGCATCCATGGAGCATCCTATGGGTGGAACCCAACTTGATAATCCATGGAGCCTCTTAGCCCACTATACAAGATATGGATGATTTACATAATCAACCCATATATTTAATTAGTTCTCTTTTGATCACTTAATTAATTCTAAATTAATTCTTGATCAAACTAATCAAATAATATTATTAATATATTAGAACTTATAATATATTAATAATCTCCAAGTGTTATTTCTCTCATTTAGTCTATCTAATTACATGGTGCCATGCAACCCAAATGGACCATGCCGGGTCGGGTCAAGTACATACCAGAAATAGTTATGGACTTAGACACCTTATCCAACAGTCTCCCACTTGGATAACTCTAATAACTATTACTGCAAGTATGACTTTAGGAACCGATCGGAAATCGTAGCTTTTTTCAAGGTTTCTCGGAACTGAGAAGATGATGGTACGCCATTTAAGATAATTGATCATATAATCCTCTGTTCTAGATGTTAGTCGGACAAATACATGGAACAATGTCTTACTTATTGTCCAACAGTTTGTTTCCCGAATTCCGATTTGTTTGACAAAGAACTTAATTGAACACATCAACTTAGTTCTGACCGGGCCCGGTACATAGGTCAAAACAAAATCATCGAGGGGCCCAGATATCAGCTTCTAATCCAAGAAGGAACAGATAAACTTCGACTCATATGCTTGTTCTACCACTCATTGAATTACACACAAGAGCACGATTTATAACATCAAGTTACCAATGCGTTTTTGTACAATCAATGCATAACCAACTTGTAAGTAACAAATCATATCTCTAGGTTTGAAGACTTATATGATATTACTGTCTCACGATCACTCGAGATAAATTTCCATGAAGTGATTCCAGTGAGCGTGGGTTGAGTCCAATGCTCAGAACTTATGAGCACTCATGATTGTTGTAGCCTTGTCCAAGACCTCTACAACCAAACATGACAGTCTTGATTCATACCTACTTCCGACATATGACCGACTGTGGAGGTTTGAATAATATGTTATACCAAACATACATTATAAAGGAAGTCAAAACATGCAAAACAAATACAGTAAACGATCGACAAGAGATAGCAACACTTTACTCATAAATAAAACACTTTTTATTTATCATCAAATGTCAATTACACTTTACAAATTTTCGAGGTTATCTAACTACTAAATCTAATATCATCCTTCAGCCCTATGCTCCGAGCATGCTGAAGATGCTTAACTCGAGTCAGTCCCTTCGTGAGGGGATTTTCCGGATTCTCATCTGATGATACCCTCTTTGCCACGAGGAGTCCTTCTTCTATTCGATGTCTAATAAAATGATATTTTTTGTCGATGTGTCTGGATCTCCCGTGATCCCTTGGTTCCTTGGCTAAGGCAACAGCGCTTTCACTATCACAGAAATTTTCCATTGGCTCTTTAATAGCTGGTACAACTCCAAGGTCTCCAATGAAGTTCTTCATCCATATCGCCTCCTTTGCCGCCTCGCTCGCTGCAATATACTCTGATTCGCAAGTTGAATCAGCCACTGTCTCTTGCTTGGAACTCTTCCAAGAAATTGCTCCTCCATTTAGGGTAAAGACCCAGCCCGACTGAGAGCGGAAATTATCCCTATCAGTCTGAAAGCTAGCATCACTATACCCTACAACTCTCAAGTCATCACTCCCACCGAGGGTAAGGACCCAGTCCTTAGTCCTTCGTATGTACTAGAGAATATTCTTTACCACAGTCCAGTGTGCCTTGCCAGGGTTCCCCTGAAACCTGCTAACCATGCTTAGGGCAAAGGCTACATTAGGTCGAGTACACGTCATTGCATACATGATCGATCCTACAGCCGAGGCATAAGGTATTCAACTCATTTCTGCTAACTCAGCCTCAGTGCTAGGGCTTTGTGTCTTACTCAATCTGGCGTTACTCTGGATAGGTAACTCTCCTTTCTTGGAGTCCTGCATGCTGAATCTTTTCAGCACCTTATCCAAGTAAGTACTCTAACTAACTCCAAATAGTCTTTTACTCTGATCTCTCAAGATCCTTATCCCTAAAATATAGGCAGCTTCACCAAGGTCCTTTATAGCGAAACACTTTCCAAGCCAGGACTTTACTTCCTGTAGGGTTGGAATGTCGTTTCCTATGAGTAGTATGTCATCCACATAAATACCAAAAAGCTAACTATACTCCCACTAGCCTTGACATACACACAAGATTCATCTTCACTCCTAGAAAAGCCAAATTCCTTGACCTTTTCATCAAAGAAAATATTCCATCTGTGAGGTGCTTGCTTTAATCCATAGATGGATTTCTCAAGCTTACACACTCTATTAGGGTACTTGCTACTGACAAAACCTTCTGGCTGACTTATGTGAACATCTTCAGCCAACCTTCCATTAAGGAAAGCGGTTTTTACATCCATTTGCCAAATTTCATAGTCATGAAATGCGGCTATGGCTAACATAACCCTAATAGATTTAATCTTGGCTACTGGAGAGAAGGTCTCATCATAATCCACTCCAGGAATTTGAGAGAAGCCCTTTGCAACCAGTCGAGCCTTATAAGTGTGTACATTACCATCCATGTCAGTCTTCTTCTTGAAGATCCATTTGCACCCTAATGTCTTACGACCTGGTACATTCTCAACCAAGTTCCAAACTTGATTGTCATACATGGATTGTATCTCGCTATCCATAGCCTCTTTCCATTTAGCAGACTCGGGGCCTGCCATGGCTTCCTCGTAGTTGTTAGGGTCATCTTGACTTACTAGTGTCCCATCACTAATAAGTGTCTCACCTTCTGCAGTAATATGGAATCCATAGTAATGCTTAGGTGCACTCCTAACTCTCGTGGAACGTCTCAGAGGTACAGAATCGTCAATTGGCTCAACAGGAGTTTCCTCCTCAAGTTGAGGGCTAGAGTTTGAAGTTCCTTCACCACTTGACTCTTGACGTTCTTCAAGGTCAATTTGCCTCCCACTATCTCCTTGGCTTATAAACTCTCTTTCTCGAAAGACTCCTCTTCTTGCTACAAAGACCACATTATCACTAGGTCTGTAGAAGAGGTAACCAAAGGATTATTGTGGGTAGCCGATGAAAATACACCTCTCGCATCGAAGTTCAAGCTTATCATGAGTCTCGCGTCTCACGAAAGCCTCGCAACCCCAAATCTTGATGTGGTCTAGTTTGGGTACTTCACCAGTACACATCTCGTGAGGAGTTTTGTTAACTTTCTTTGTGGGGACTAGATTAAGGATATGGGAGGCAGTCTCTAAGGCATACCCCCAGAATGAGATTGGTAGTGAAGCTCGACTCATCATGGAACGCACCATGTCTAACAAGGTTCGATTTCGCCTCTCAGCCACACCATTCAACTGCGGTGTCCTGGGAGGTGTCAATTGTGAGACAATCCCACATTCCCTTAGATAGTCAAGGAACTCTAAACTAAGATACTCACCACCTCGATCGGATCAAAGTATCTTAATGTTCTTGCCCAATTGATTCTCGACTTCCTGTTTAAATTCCTTAAACCTCTCGAAAGTCTCTGACTTATGTTTGATTAAGTAGACATATCCATATCTACTGTAATCATCAGTAAAAGTCAAATAATAACGATTAGCATCCCTTGTGGCATGTTTGAATGGTCCACACACATCCTTGTGTACAAGGTCCAACAAACCCTCACCCCTTTCACACGAGCTTGTGAAGGGTGACTTTGTCATTTTTCCAAGTAAGCATGATTCGCAGCTATCATCTGAGTTCAGGTCAAACGACTCCAAGACTCCATCCTTTTAGAGTTGGCCTATGCTTTTCTTGCTTATATGTCCAAGACGACAATGCCATAATGATGCTTTATCTAAGTTATTATTAGTAGTAGAATCAATACACAAAACATTATTTCTTAAGTTATCTACAACAGACACAGCTTCATACACACCATCACAGGGTAATGCTTTAAAATAAAGAACATTATTAAAGAAAGCATCAATAGAATCAACTTCATTATTAAACGAAAAGGTAAACCCTTGTTTGTACAAAGCATGAAAGGAAATAATATTTCTTGCCATTCTTGGCGAGTAACAACATTTATTCAAATCTAAACTAGACCCACAACTTAGCGATAAAGTATAAACTCCAATCTTGGTGACAAGTGAAGCTTTCCTATTCCCCATGATCAAGTTTATTCTTCCTTGCTCCACATCCTCACTACTTCTTAGTCCCTGCAAGTCACAACAAATATGAATACCACAACCGGTATCAAGGACCCAAGATTTAGAATGGGGTGAGTTATTAGAAATGATAGTGTAAGTACCTGCATGGTTGGGTTTGACTTTCCCATCCTTCACATCCTGCTGGTACTTTGGGCGGTTATGCTTCCAATGAGCCTTTTCATGGCAATAGAAGCATTCAGCCTCTTTTGGGTCAGAAGAAGGAGTAATGAAACCTTTCTTGGTTCCACTTGAAGAAGAGCCATCAAGGGTCCGAGCCTTGGTACCCTTCAAAGATCTCTTTCTCTTCCTCCCTCGACTTTTCCCGATTGCCAGAACCGGAGTTGAGTTTGGAGTAGGAGTGTTAACAACCGACTTCCCCTTAAGAGCTGATTATGCCGTCTTGAGAAGTCCCTGAAGTTTGCTGAGTGTGACCTCTTCCTTATTCATGTGATATGTCATGCGGAATTGATCATAGCACGATGGTAAGGAGCGCAAAATTATATCTATTGCAAGCTCCTTGGGGAAGTTCACATTAAGCTTCAGCAATCGATCCACATACCTTTGCATTTTCTTCATGTGGCTCGTGACGGAATCCCCGTCCTTCATCATGGTTGTTATCATGGAGTAGATGATTTCGTACCTCTCTTGTCATGCACTTTGATGGTATCTTTCCATCAAATCTTGGTGCATTTCATAAGGGTAGAAATCCTCATAGGACTTTTGGAGCTCCTCTGTCATCGTGGCCATCATGATGCATGCTACTTTCGTAGCATCCCTTTCATGTGCCTGAAAGTCAGCGATCTCCTAAGGAGTAGCAGTGGTCTCATCAATCTCCTTAAGCTCCTTGTCAAGGACATATTATTTGTCCTCGTAGCGGGTAATCATCCTGATGTTTCTGATCCACTCATTGAAGTTGGATCCATCAAAAGTGACTTTCCTACACAAGTTCATAAGGGTAAAGGAGCCATTAGGATTAGAGCCAGAAGCAGCATTGTTTGAAGACATCTGAAGGAAGAGGACAAGATTAGTTAAGATATTAAGAGATTCCTTAATAAAACACCCAAATGTAATATTAAGGCTAGGATCCAATCACAATATATTATAACTTAGAAGAGGTATGCCGTAATCCAAGCTATAACATATTTGAAAGGTAGGTGAATGACGATTCACCAATTTCCACCACAAAAACCGAAATATTAGATATTAGGTTTTATGAGTGGTTCTTAGAAATTCCTAGATTCTTTGAGATTCAATGAACTTTTCAAAGGCATGTTTCAATCTCGAGTGTGCCCTCCAAGTTTTGTGACTGGGATACCGAGGATCACAAAACGAGGTGTGAAGTAACCATGCAAATCACTTGGTACCCTTAAAGTTTATCACTCAATCGATGTGCCGGTAAACCACACACGCTCCACCGATACTATAATAAACCATAAGTCACCCTTTACCTACCTTGTTAAGTCCAAGTTAGTGTGCCGGTTAACCACACACGCTCCACCAACGACTTAGACAAAGTGTAAAGTGTAATTTCATGGATTAGCACCTTATTCACATTTTCCTAAAGTAACTAAGATTAGGAATTTAATAAAACATTTAGTTACTTTACAATATTCATCATACTTTTAATGAGACTTTATAAGTCCTTGTCCTACCCGTTCGGCTAACGACCCTCCACCAGTCAAGCGAGCGGTGGGTGAGAATGGACACCCATTAAGTTGCCATTTTATAGGCAACAACCTTATACCCACCTTATAGACCGGCATCGTGAATGAGGCGTACTAGCGGTAAGACGACTTTGTTCTTATACATATATATAAGTATTAAATTATAATAATATAAGTATAAGGGTTGAATTTTAACTTTTAAAATTCTAAGGGTTGGAACTAAAGTTTTAATGAGACTTTACTTGTTCCAAAACTTGAGGGCAAGTTTTGTAACTTTCAAAACTTTTCATTTCTTGTAACTTATGAGTTTAATAGAGTAATAAAATGAAGACTCTTCATTTTTCTAACTCTTGTGTTCTTTTTAATGGTTTTAATTCAAGTGTGACTCTTGGTTTTCCATAACTTGAGGACAACTTATGGACTCCATTAAAACACATTATGATCAAGAATTAATCTATCACATAGGTTACAAATAATTCCTATGATCATCTAAAACATCATAAGAACAAGAACATGAATATGAACACATTCATAAATCAAAATTACACTTAAAACTTTGTAATTTTGATAACTAGTTGTTGTAAATGAATTAGAAAAGACATTACACCATCTAAAATAAGTTTTCAAGTACCAAAACAGTTTAGGGTAATGTTTTTAATCCATTTCCAGCAACTAAAGTCGAAAATCTGCACTCTGTCGACCCTACTCGCCGAGTGCATTAACCTACTCGACGAGTAGGTTGAAGATACAAGTGAACTAGACGAGTCCCCCCATGGACTCGACGAGTCCATTCGTCAGACAGCAAGTTTTTCGACTTTTTTCAACTTTTTAGGACAAATAACTAACAAACAAGCCTAGGCTCTGATACCACTGTTGGGTTTTGATCATACTAACACTTTCTAAGTGTACATGCAACCCTAATAACCTTCGATCTATGTTTGTCTAATTATCATGCAAAGTTAAATTCCAAGGTTATATTCCTATCTAGCATACATGGGGAACAATTTTAACTTGAATCATAGATAGAATAACTTACCTTGTTGTTGCTTATGTTCCTTGAAACCTTATGAGCCTAGCACCCCAAGTGTGATGCCTCAAATGCTTCACACAACACCAAATGCTCTTGGAAAGACTTTTGAGAGAATGCACACTTCTTGAAATCGGCCAAGCCCTCTTGTTTCCTTAGTGTGACCGATTTTGGTGGAGAATATGATTCTTATATAGTGTTGACACATCTAGGGTTACACCATGTAAACCCTAATGTGTCATGACTCTTCATTTCCACGACCCATGGAGCATCCTATGGGTGGAACCCAACTTGATAATCCATGGAGCCTCTTAGCCCACTATACAAGATATGGATGATTTACATAATCAACCCATATATTTAATTAGTTCTCTTTTGATTACTTAAATAATTCTAAATTAATTCTTGATCAAACTAATCAAATAATATTATTAATATATTAGAACTTATAATATATTAAAAATCTCCAAGTGTTATTTCTCTCATTTAGTCTATCCAATTGCATGGTGCCATGCAACCAAAATGGACCATGCCGGGTCGGGTCAAGTACATACCAGAAATAGTTGTGGACTTAGACACCTTATCCAACATATAATGGGTGGAAAACCCTAATTAGAGTTTAGAAAACCCTAACTTTTGATGTATAGTCTTTGGATTAATCTGGACTCGCACTAGAATCATTTATCAAGTTAAATTATTAATTAGTAACCATTTGGAATTAACCTAAGGCTATTTGGGACTTAATAGATTAAGTCCTTAATGGGTTAAGTAGGGACACTTAACCCTAATTGTCATTTTATGTGAAACCCTAATTTCACTTGGGTTTATTGTTGGGCCTTTCTATTAGGCCTTGATGGTTAGGTTGTTAATGGGTCATCCAAGATCAAACAAGTGGACTAGAATAATTAATGGGCTTTGAGGTTAGGCCTAAATGAGAAGTTGGGTCCAATTTGGAAAATTGGGCCATAGAGTGGACCTTAATGATTATATAATGATTGGGCCTTTGAATAAGACCATGTAAAGGTTTTGGCCCAATTTGGAAAATTGGGCCATATGTTGGGCTTTGAGCCATAGTTGGACTTCTGGGCCTTTGTATTGGGCCTTGGTCTTGAATCAAGCTATGATAGGGGTAAAGCAGGCTTTTACCCCAATCGGGACTTATGGATATGTGTTGGAACTTGATTATTAATTGGGTGTTATTTTGATGTTAACATATTCGGGAATCTGTCAACCAGCAGCCACAACTTTATCCACGGGACTACAGTAGTGTGAGGTGAGTCTCCTTACTGTTTGTATGGGTTTAACGCACCAATGTCGGACCATTTAGTTTATGTATGATAGGAAGAACCAGGGGTTAGCCCTAGGAATTATGCATGAAATACCAGGAGGCAGCTCCTGACATACAATATGTTATTATGTATGGTAAGAAGACCCGGGGGTTAGCCCTAGGCAAAATGTACGAAAGGACAGGAGGTGGCTCCTAGCGCACTGTTTGCTATTATGTATGAAAGACCAGGAGGTGGCTCCTGGCACACTATACGCTGGTTAGCTAAGTAGAGTAATATGTATGCTAGTTGTGTTTTGTGATGCTTGCATGGAAGACCAGGAGGTGGCTCTTGACACTTGTCTGTGAGACCGAGGGGGTGGCCCCCGGCTTGGTAAGAAATACCACGTAGCGGCCCATGGCATAATGGCAAGACTATGTTTGGCACATAGCATCATAACTGATTATGATATATGTATGACTCATGGTTATGTATGATAGTATGCGAGTATGTGTTTATATGCTAGACAGTATCCGGTTGAAAGAGACCGAAGGGGAAGGCTAGCACCCATATATGCTAGGCAAGATGTTGATATGTATAGTATATGGCATTTAAGGAACTTACTAAGCTTCGTGCTTATGGTTTTCATTTTTGCTTTCAGGTACTTCGTTTTCAAAGGAAAGGAGCGGGCTTGATCGCAGCACATCACACTGTATTTCCGCACATGAGATCTTGGGGATTACACTCTGATATTGTTTTATGATAACATGTTTTGATTATTTCTACATTGGTTTTTGACATGAGATGTTATTATGGATGTTTTATTACTTATGGTTTTATAATAACTTATTTAAAAATGAAATTTTTTGCTTGTATTTTTCAAATGTTACAAGTTGGTATCAGAGCCTTGGTTTGAGGGATTCAGGCACAGTCCCAGGTGTGTCTGAACTCAAACTAAGGACTTGGTATGAAAATTTTCAAAAGTAAAACCCTTTTATAGAAAGAAATTTGAAAAGAGGAAAGAACTTTGAAAAGAATAAGGTGTCTGATGCGTGCAATCAACCAAGCTCAAGTAAGTTTTCCTAAGATACCCATACATTTTATGATATATTATGTTATTTTATGATACGATTATGAGAACTACATACTAGATTAGGGCTAAGGATATAGGAGGATGCCTTATATGCCTATTATATGTGCTTGTAGACTTGCATGCTAGTACTGATCAGTCAGTGATAGGATAGCCTGTTTAGGTTATGCTTGATTGTATGAGCCTTTAAACTGCATTTATAGATTCCTGATTAAAGGATAGGATGGTTTGATTAGAATATTATGGTTAGAATTTCCATTGTCTAAATTCTGCTTGTTTTGTGCTTTGTGGAACTCTTATTAATGTGACCTAGCTGTTAAGTGAACATGCTAAGTCACATGTGGCACAAGTTGGATAATCGCATAGTGATAGTGTTGGGTTAATATTATGGTTTATACTTTACTTTTCTAGAAACATATATTTTTCTGTAATATTTTTTGGAGTTTACAATCAGGTGGGGTTTACGGTCAATGTTTAGGGCCGTAAACCCATTTATGGCCCATGTTCACCAAGCCCATATTCTCCAAGTATAAATATAGGTGTTAGGGTGAGGAGTAAGGTGTGATGAACACTAAGAAGTTCACGGCCTAGAGAGAGAAGAGAGAAAAAGAGAGAGCATATTGTGTGAGAGAATCTATTATAAGGAATTTCATTCATATCATCAATACAATCAAGATTCTTATCATTCTTTTTCTCCTTCTCTTCTATTTGATCTGACATCATCCGTTCGATTGGGATTCCGCACCATTAAACGGATCTGATTGATACACAGGCAAATTAGGGACTTACAATTGGTATCAGAGAATGGTTGTATAAATAAACTTTTTTAGATCTGGAGCTTATTTGATCTTATTTTGAAAAGAGAATAGCGTTTTTGGATAGATCTCGCAAAAATAAGGGGGGTTTGTTCTTCGCGTTTTTCCTAAAAACGAGTTTTTAATCAAGTTTTGGAGCAAAAAGTGTAAAAAAAAAAAAAAAAAAAAAACGCTGTTTTTCGTCAAAAACAGCAATTTCTGGAGAGTTTACAGTTTTTGAAGTGTTTACTGGCCGGAAACTGTTCACGGTCGGCCAGCGTTTTGCGGTTCGACGACTTGCGGCTCGGTCTCGCCTCAGCAGCTTCGTTCTCGGCTTTGCAGCTCTAGTCCTCGCAGCAGACCTCGCTCAGCAGCCTCGTATAAAAAGAAGCGAAGAACGGAATTGAGGTTGCCAGGAATCGAAACGGGAACCTCTAGTTAAGCAACACAGCGGCTTACCAACTCGTCTACAAGGCTTCTTGTGTTCTACATCCGAAATATGGAATATAACTCATCCTTTTCGCATATAATTTCGCAACTTGACATTTTCAACCCCAAAAATTCAAAATTTTATTTTTAAAATCCTTTTTCAACCCAAAAATTTTTGATTTTAATTTTTGACTTTATTTTTTGACTTTTTACCTTAAAATTTTGATTTTTACTTTTAAAGTTTGACCTTTGACTTTAAACTTTGACTTTTTCGTTTAACTTTTAAATTTTCAAATTTAACTTTTCGGTTTGACTTTAAGTTTGATTTTTTTTTAAATTTGACTTTTAAGGTTGACTTTTGAGGTTTATTGTCAAAGGGCATTTTTAACTTTATGTTTGACTTCTAGTTGTGTTTTTAATAGTTTTTTGAAGTTTACGAGGGAATTGAAAACATGAAAGAGAGTCGTTAGGAGATATTAAAACAAAACTTCAACATGTTCGATTATATCCCTGGAGAAATCCTCGAAACTCAGTTGCAGCGATTTACTACACTTACTACCGAGATGAATATAGCTGGGATCTTCTTTTCCAAATCGAGATAAACAAAAAGCTACTGAATTCACTTCCGAAATCGTGGGATATGGACGTGGGTGACATCAAGAAGACAAAAGATCTCAATCGTCTTAATCTGGCTGATATAATTGAAGAGCTTAACGCTTTGAATTGTCGAAAAACAATGAGTTCCATAAACCTCCCGGTCAATGAAGTTTCATGTTCTCAATCATGTGAAGTTTCATGTACGCTATCCAGTGAAGATACCATTAAATTTATTCGAGAACAAATTGATTTATTAAAAAGGGAAGTTGAGAACTTGAGATATAAAGGATATCAACTCAGTAAAGGATAGAAACCCCTGAAGGCTGAATTAGAAGCAAAAACCAAGGACGTTAGGAAACTTCAGGAAGAGTATAGCAACAAGTGTGAAAATTATGATTATATTAAGAGACAACTTGCTGCTGTAACTGAAGAACTTCACGCTTTAAAAATTAAGTGTGGAAAAATAGACGTCAGTTTCAAAAATTATACTGCGTCAAGTCAGACAGTCGAGTCCTTGTATGAAACCCAATTAAAATTCAAAGAAAATCAAAACAAGCGTCTAGGGTATGATAGTGTTCCTCCACCTTTCAATCATAACTACACATCCATCCCAATGACACAGGAAGAAATTGACAGGGAGGCACATCTTCGATATGGCAAATGAGCTGGATTTGTGTCAGGAGGAGTTATTAATGTTGAAAGTACTAATGTTTCTACTTCAGTGCAGGTAAAGTAGCAGAAGATGAGAACAAGGAGAGCACCATTGAACAAACCAACATCTCCTTGAACTCTGAATCTGTTGCTTCGAACTCAACTGCTTCAGATCAACCTGCCGTTGAGAAATACAGGCCTCCAATTCCAACGCAACAGAGTTCTTGTTGCAAGTATGCATATGGGAACAACAAGAGATAAGGCAAGGATATGCCACCTGGACACATTGCCAAAAATTGTCCAAATCGCGCATACGTTCCTTACAATGCACAAGGATGGCAAAACGCGCCAAGTTGGAGATACTTCAAAAGAAACCCTTCCAGGTGACGTTTTGTCACACCCCGAAAACCCAAGGCGGAAACATTTCCAAGGCAGACTCCACGTTCAGTATCAAATCCAATGTACATAGTAACACAGTAAACACAAAACATTACATTACATAGAAATGTTTACATCTGTTTGAAAGAAAAGTTATAAAAATGTAATACATATGTATATATGAACAAAAGTAGAGATGAGTCTTCTGTACGCTCCGTCTTCTCCAAAATGACCGCTGAGTACTTGTCTAATATGGACCTGAGAATACAAGCGGTTTGAAAATCAGCATAAAGATGGTGAGTTCATAAGATGTTTGTTTTTGAAAATGCACAGGTTCCCTTTGGTTTTTCGAAAAGTTTGATATCCAAGAAAATCCCATATTTTCTTATATGTAAAGTTTGATGTGCTATTTTATTACACGAATCTGGTTATGCACAATTGTTATCCCAGGAAAATCCTATATTTTCCTAAAAGTAAGTTTAGTTATTGAATCCCAATGTAATGTTTGATTACCTTTCGTACTTGTTATATTACCTATGTATTCTGATATCCTAATGGTGTTACACTTGAATGTACACACATGCGTGCCTTTGTATTCGTATTTCTATTCTTAATCATATTCATATTTATATTTTATATTTGTATTCATATTTTTATTTGTAGTCCTATTCGTATTCGTATTCACATTCGTATTCGTATTCCTACTCCTAATCCTAATCCTATTCGTATTCGTATTCGTATTCGCAGTCATATTCGTATCCTTATTCCTACTCCTAATACTATTCGTATTCGTATTCGTATTCGTATTTGAATTCGTATTCGTATTCCTACTCCTAATCCTAATCGTATTCGTATTCGTATTCGTATTCGCATTATTACATTAGTATTCCTATTCGTTTTATTCCTAGTTATACTTTCGTATTCGGTCAGTTCCTAGTTGTACTTTCGTATACATATTCGTATTAGTTCTAATTGATGATTAGTATGAATTATTCGTAGATTATGAAATATAATTTAGATTGTAACATTTTATCAAGAAATCTATGATTAGTCTGACAGCTAACTTCGTAATTCGAACTATTTGATAAACACAGTTTTCGATATTAAAACATACAGATTATAGACATTTAAACTGAAAATAATAAGTATGAGTACAAGATTTCCTTGTACTTTTGCTTGTATTCCCCCCTGAAAACATTTGAAGAACATTTGAAAAATGGGTAGGGGTATGAACTCACCGGTTGAGGAACGCGTCGGTTTGGATCCTAAACGTCAGTTTCTGGGTTTGAAAATGCACGAGATTCCTATGTATTATAAAAAGACACACATTTGTATCTAATTAGGACTTGAATAATTTATTTGTTAGGGACAAACACTTCTAATCATGAAAACACTTCATTACAAGCGTTTGGAGGGACCTGGGTGGCATTTGAGGACATATAAGGCTTGGATATGGAGTTTAGTCTTCAAGAGTAAACTCTTAGGAGTGTTTTCGGCCCTAATGACACTTTCCCCATGAGTTTACGACCGTAAACTCATGGTGGGGTGCTTTTGGTTGCTAAATGGCTTCATATCTCTTGAGGGAAAATTCTAGGGTTAGATTCAAGGTATGGAAAGGTGATTTAAGTAATTTAGGGACCCTTTGAGGAGTTTATGGCAGTAAACTATATGTTTACGGCCGTAAACTCTTGTACCCATGCTCAAAATGTTTCTTGGTGGTCCTCCTTTAATCACATGTGATTTTAAGCTATTACACAAGCCTTGGAAGGAATTAAGGGTGTTATTTGGCCATGATTTGGGAGTTTACGGCTCAGGAACCCCTTTTGGGAGGTTTTACGGCTGTGAACTCCTAAGGGAGGTGTTTTCATTAAGTTTATGTCTTCCAATACATTTGTGGTTGATTCTAGGATTTATTCCAAGGCTATTGGTGTGTTTAAATGGCAATTTAACACCTTAGAAGGAGTTTACTCTCCATGATAACGAGTTTACGGCCCAAGCATGTTCTTGGGTAGTAAACTCATATTTACTCCTCTAAATTGATGTTCAAGGTGTTCCAAGTCTAGTTCCATAATTCTATAAGTCATATCTAAGCCTCAATGGTGTTTTGGAAGGTTTTAAAGGCATAAAAAACCCCCTTTTATATGTGTTCACGTCCCAAAGGTGCTCCAGGGCTGTAAACACATGATTTTTGGTCCTAAATCATAGGTAAATCATGAATTTAAGGCTCAGGATGATATACTAGGAGTTGGGGAAGATACCTTGATGATTTGAAGCCTTAAATTGATGTTTTTGGACCCTTAGATTTGATTTGAGGAGAGAGGTTAGAGAGAGAGTAGTGAGAGAAAGGAAAGGCTTCAAATGTAGTCTTTTGAGCTTTAAATAGGTCGTAAGTTCAGGACACAGTGGAATTATACCCGATACCGACGTTAAACGGGGGTTTTGGTTGCACCCGATTAAGTTACCGTAATCCGGCAGGGTAGAATTTAGAAATTTTCAATTTAATGATTTTGGGCCATTTTCATGAGTTTCTAAGGGATTTGAACACTCATTATATTATAAGAAACATATAAGTTTAAATAACTCAGTGCAAAAATGAGATCGGAATGAATCGCTATAGACGGGTTCTTCGGACGAAATGGGTTTTGGCGATGGACAACTTCGGGTTGTCACATTATCCCCCCGTTAGAGGGAATTTCGTCCCGAAATTAAAACTTTAGATATGATGTAAGGATTCGGAAAGAAATACGGATACTTCTACTTTGTTGGATTTTTGCGCTCTCAAGTGAATTCGAGTTCTAGTGTGGCTTTCCGGCGAATTTTCACTGTTAGGATATGACTTTCTTTCGTACGTTTCATCTTTCGATCTACAATTTCGATTGGTTCTACCATGGAATTCAAACTTCCATTGATTTCGGTCTTATCGAAGGAATTGCTAGGGTTTCATTGGGTAGATACTCCTTAAGGACAGAGACATGGGATACCGAATGGATGTTGTTAAGTCCTGAGGGTAGTCGGAGTTTGTAGGTTACAGAATCAATCCTAATGAGGATTTCGAAAAGTTTTATGTTCCTTGGGATACGCGTTTCATAATGTAACACGCCATCTTTCTCATTGTTGGCTAACTTGATGGAGGATGTTTCGGTTACTAATTAAGGACTATTATTATGAAGAGGTTCGAATGAATAGGTAACAGTTTATCTTTTAGGACTAAAATTGAAAAAGGATTGTAAGCAGAAGGGTTGTCGAAAAGGAATATACCTGAGGCAACTATGGGATCGGCGGCTGTCTCACCTTTTCCTATAGCTAGGACTCTTCCAGTGTTGCTATTTGTTGATGTATTGGGGCAGTTTCTCTTATAATGCCCAACTTTACCGCAACCATAACAAGCCTGACTGATGCTCGCTCCGGAAGATTGATTTGTTGGTGTTTTGCAACTCCGCGCAAGGTGACCCTCTTGGCCACAATTTTTGCAAAATTTCACACGACAGTGACCGGGGATGTAGTGGTGGTAACTGCACTGGTTACACCACGGGAGAACACCGACATATCCGGTGATAGGTGCTTGGGCTGGGAAACCTACGACGGAAACAATAGCAGGGGTAGTGGCAGCGTGGACTACTACCATATGTTGTTTCTTCGAGAACTCCTGTGAAGGCTGACATTTCTCTCTCGCCTCCCAAAACTTTCTTTTCTCACCACTTCAATCTGTCGGTTCAGGTGTAGTGGCTGCTTCCTCTACGTCCTCACTATGGTCGATCAAGATTTGCGCTAGGCATTTGGCGCTGTCTTATGTATCCGGCTTCGCAGCTAAAACGTTCCCTTTGGTTGGTTGAGTCAATCCCCAGATAAACCTCTCGATCTTCTTACTTTCCGGGGTAACCATCCCCGGACAAAGAAGCACCAAGTCGTTAAACCTTGAAGTGTAAGCGGCAATATCGGAACCTTTCATCTTCAGGTTCCAGATTTCATGCTCCAGCTTCTGAATTTCACCTCGAGGGCAATACTCCGCGCTCAGAAGTTCCTTCATAACTTCCCAACCCATAGCATTGGCTACAGGTAAAGTTAGCGATTTGACTCGGCCATTCCACCAAGTTAGAGCTTTATTGGTGAGAGTGCTGGCGGCAAATGTCACCTTGTCGGATTCTGAACAAGCACAGATCTCGAAGACAGATTCCATCTTTTCTAACCACCTAGTTAGAGCAATGACACCCCCTATGCCATCGAAGAACGTGGGTCTTTCATTTATAAAGTCTTTATAGGAACACTCCTTTCGGTGTCCCTGGCTACCTTCCTTGTTTTGAGGCTGGGGACCACCTCCTGAACTACCATGGTTCGTTTGCGATATGGCTGCTGTAAATGCTGCAGTTAAAATTTTCTGAAGGGTTACCAGATCAATTTGAAGAGCAGGTAGTTGCGGAGGAGGGTTGTTGTTGGTCTTTGAGATGGGTCTCTTTCTTGGAGGCATCTTGATCTAATAAGATCAGGAAAGAGAGGATAGGAAGTCCTCCGAATTGAATCAAGAGATATGAAACAAGGGATATATCTTTATGACAGACATAGAATTCTATTAAGCGATAAAGCAAGAAGGAGTTATCAAAACAGATAAATTATCGCTAAAGGAATGATTGAGGAGCAACGCTGGGATGAGGATTTCTACAACGGATTTGGTTCGAGAAATAGTCCCATAGTATTTCTTGTTTCGCTACAACGACGACTCATTGTTTCGGTATTGGGTAAGTTTTAGGCATGCCGCACACCACAGTCACTCCCAAGCACATGTTCTCCATGTCTCGAATGAATATAGTTGGCCAAGCTATATTGATCGTAGACACGACTACATAACAGCCTAGGTTTAAACGCAGCGTACAACACCCATTTACTTATGTTTTGTTCTACTTGTAGTTACAGATTTCGACGGTTGGGTATACTTGCATACTTTTGAAAATACTTATATCCGACGTATACTTTTAGTTCAGAGAACTTAGGCCCTTTAGTTTTTATAGTTTTATACCATGTAAGGTTTGGTATAGTAGTTCACTATAAACAAGGGCTCTGATACCAATCTGTCACACCCCGAAAACCGAAGGCGGAAACATTTCCGCGGCGGACTCCACATTGAGTATCAAATCCAATTTACACAGTAACACAGTAAACACAAAAAAATTACAGTACATATAATTGTTTACATCTGTTTGAAAGAAAAGTTATACAAATGTTATACGTATGTATATATGAAAAAAAGTAGAGACGAGTCTTCTGTACGCTCCGTCTTCTCCAAAAGGATCGCTGAGTACCTGTCTAATATGGACCTGAGAATATAAGCGGTTTGAAAATCAGCATAAAGCTGGTGAGTTCATAAGATGTTTGTTTTTGAAAATGCACAAGTTCCCTTTGGTTTTCCGAAAAGTTTGATATCCAAGAAAATCCCATATTTTCTTTTATGTAAAGTTCGCTTAGCTGTTTTATTACACGAATCTGGTTATGCACAATTGTTTTCCCAGGAAAATCCTATATTTTCCTAAAAGTAAGTTTAGTTATTGAATCCCAATGTAATGTTTGATTACTTTTCGTACTTGTTATATTAGCTATGTATTTTGATATCCTAATGGTTTTACACTTGAATGTACCTAGATGCGTGCCTTCGTATTCGTATTTCTATTCTTAATCATATTCATATTTATATTTTATATTTTTATTCGTATTTATATTTGTAGTCCTATTCGTATTCGTATTTGCATTTGTATTCGTATTCCTACTCCTAATCCTAATCATATCCGTATTCGTATTCGTATTCGTATTCGCATTCATATTCGCAGTCGTATTTGTATCCCTATTCCTACTCCTAATATTATTCGTATTCGTATTCATATTCGTATTCGTATTCGTATTCGTATTCGTATTCGTATTCGCATTCGTATTCGTATTCCTACTCCTAATCCTAATCCTATTCGTATTCGTATTCGTATTCGCATTATTACATTAGTATTCCTATTCGTTCTATTCCTAGTTATACTTTCGTATTCGTTCTATTCCTAGTTGTACTTTCGTATTCGTATTCGTATTAGTTCTAATTGATGATTAGTATGAATTATTCATAGATTATGAAATATAATTTAGATTGTAACATTTTATCAAGAAATCTATGATTAGTCTAACAGCTAACTTCGTAATTCGAACTATTTGATAAACACAGTTTTCGATATTAAAACATACAGATTATAGACATTTAAACTGAAAACAATAAGTATGAGTACAAGATTTCCTTGTACTTTTGCTTGTATTCCCCCCCTGAAAACATTTGAAGAACATTTGAAAAATGGGTAGGGGTATGAACTCACCGGTTGAGGAACGCGTCGGTTTGGATCCTAAACGTCAGTTATGGGTTTGCAAATGCACGATATTCCTATGTATTATAAAAAGATACACATTTGTGTCTAATTAGGACTTGAATAATTTATTTGTTAGGGACAAACACTTCTAATCATGAAAGCACTTCATTACAAGCGTTTGGAGGGACCTAGGTGGCATTTGAGGACATATAAGGCTTGGATATGGAGTTTACTCTTCAAGAGTAAACTGTTAGGAGTGTTTTCGGCCTTAATGACACATTCCCCATGAGTTTACGGCCGTAAACTCATGGTGGGGTGCTTTTGTTTGCTAAATGGCTTCATATCTCTTGAGGGAAAGTTCTAGGGTTAGATTCAAGGCATGGAAAGGTGATTTAAGCAATTTAGGGACCCTTTGAGGATTTTACGGCAATAAACTATATGTTTATGGCGGTAAAATCTTGTACACATGCTCAAAATGTTTCTTGGTGGTCCTCCTTTAATCACATGTGATTTTAAGCTATTACACAAGCCTTGGAAGGAATTAAGGGTGTCATTTGGCCATGATTTGGGAGTTTACGGCCCAGGAACCCCTTTTGGGAGGGTTTACGGCCGTGAACTCCTAAGGGAGGTGTTTTCATTGAGTTTAGGGATTCCAGTACATGTGTGGTTGATTCTAGGATTTATTCCAAGACTATTGGTGTGTTTAAATGGCAATTTAACACCTTAGAAGGAGTCTACTCTCCATGATAATGAGTTTACGGCCCAAGCATGTTCTTGGGCAGTAAACTCATGTTTACTCCTCTAAATTGATGTTCAAGGTGTTCCAAGTCTAGTTCCATAATTCTATAAGTCATATCTAAGCCTCATTGGTGTTTTGGAAGGGTTTAAAGGCATAAAAACCCCCCCGTTTATATGTGTTCACGGCCCAAGGGTGTTCCAAGGACGTAAACACATGATTTTTGGTCCTAAATCATAGATAAATCACGAATTTGAAGGCTAAGGATGATATACTAGGAGTTAGGGAAGATACCTTGATGATTTGAAGCCTTAAATTGATGTTTTTGGACCCTTAGATTTGATTTGAGGAGAGAGGTTATGAAGACAGTAGTGAGAGAGAGGAAACGCTTCAAATGAAGTCTTTTGAGCTTTAAATAGTTCATAAGTTCGGGACACGGTGGAATTCTACCCGATATCGATGTTAAACGGGGCTTTTGGTCGCACCCGATTAAGTTACTGTAATCCGACAGGGTAGAATTTAGAAATTTTCAATTTAATGATTTTGGGTCATTTTCATGAGTTTCTAATGGATTTGAACACTCACGAGATTATAATAAACATATAAGTTTAAATAACTCAGTCCAAAAACAAGATCGGAACGAATCGCTATAGACGGGTTCTTCGGACGAAATGGTTTTTGGCGATGGACAACTTCGGGTTGTTACAAGTTAAGACAATGGTGACTGGAACGTGGAGAAGGCCAAGAATCAAACCCACAAAGCAAAGAATTTGAATCCCATGGGCAAGAAGGGAATGCCGACCAAGAACCCAAATGCAAGAGATGCTCCCGTGAAGCCAAAATCAAAGTCATCTCAACAACCAACATCAAGATCAAAAGCAAGTACCGAGCCACCCATCGGATCGAAAAAGAAATGGGTTAAACCCAACTAACAATGGGTTCCAAAGGCTCAAACTCCCAAATCAACTAACGACTCTAATATTTCTACATCTTCTGTTTGTGATAAGCAGGACATGTCATGGGAGAGAGTACCGTGCAAGGATGACAAAGGTCGACCCAGTTTCAAAATGGACTGGGTTCCAAAGACCAACTGATCCTGCTCTGTATCGGAGCAGCTAATGAGGCATATCATTAGACTTCGGTTTGTTGGTAGTGGCTGTTCTAGGAACCTGATAGGGTACATCTCTCAACTGTACAACATTTAGAGTTTTGCTTGAGAGTATGTGTCCTTTTGCGGGAAGGGAAGAAAGGAAGGGATCACTCATGGGGTTAGTGCTTAACGATGTGAAGAATTTTTGGATCTGTTCTGAGATTATGCGTGCTGTTCTTAGTCCTTCTGGATGCAAATTCATTCGGTGACTTACGGTTTGATTTTTCTTCTTTATACTCCTGAGTTTTTCTTAAGCTGATTCGCTTTAAAGACTAATTTTTGTTTTAGGATAGTTTAAATTTGTGCATTTACTTTCGTTTCTCTCCTATGCACAAATTTAGGGGGAGAAATAAAAGCAAAACAAAAATTAGAAAATTTTAATTTATAAAAAAAAATCCAAAAACATTAGAAAATCAAAAAATATGTTGGTTATGAAATGTGTTTGTAGAATATGTTTTGGGAAGTGATATTATCAAGTGATAACAGGCAACCTGGGTCTGCGTAAAGTACCCAAAGTTGAAGGGTCTTTGCTATGACTTGATGCGTCGGTAGGCACGAAAGATTCTAAATAGACTTGGCTAGGCAGAGTTGAATTTAGGAAATTTATAGACTTGACAAATCTTGACCTAGTTAGATCCGTTCAGCCTGACAATACGACGCTTGGATAGGTTGAGCAGGGAGATATATATGGGAATCTACCCGTCACATTAATTGAAACCATACTTGGAACTGTGGCTTAACTTTTCCTCGATGTGCGGATTATGTCCATAATTTCGGTTGGATGGGGCGACTGGTAAATTCCGATAAATTAGGTCTGTAGAAAATTGTTTTCTTTCTTTCTATCTGTTAGTCATATGTTGTCTCCTTTGCGTGACCTCAAATCTGACCTGGTACACAACATATGCAACTCTATTTCTCTGCAAGTTATATATATGAAATTCCTCTTATCTGTTAGCCATATGTTGTCTCTTTTTGTGACAACCGTCAAAATTCAAGTCGGTTCTAGATTTGACTAGACTTAGTTGCACATATAGGCACTACACATACTAGATTTAGTAACTAGAAGCTAAGTTATAACCTACTAGAAACTTGGAAACAATTAGAATCAATGGATAGTGTACTTAGATTTCACATTGATATGTGAATTCTACATCTACTAAGCTGTAGTGACTATCCATATTTGGGTCACTCTTTGACTCGAACAACATTTCATGAATCATATAAACACATCATGCACTAGACCTAGAAGTAAAAATTAGGTCAAAGTCTTATAGAAACTTAAGTCAAAGTTGAAGACTAGGACTAGTATACTTGATTCCTCAATTTCGATTGAATCTCGGAATCACTACATAGAATGCCAATAAACCGATAAAAATAAATTACAAACATTAATTACAACTATAAAAGAGTTATAATACCATAAGATAATTTAAACTCTCAAATATTCTATTTATTTTTATATCCAAAGATTTACAAACTCTCAAAAACCCTAAATGCCCTAAAAACTCACATTTATGAACTTTAACCTTAAAAATTCTGTAAAAGTAATTATGAAACTTATAATATGATCTTATAATAATTAAAATTATGAAAATTCATTTAAGGTAAATAAATTTAAGTCAATAACAATTACCCTAAATTTATAAAGCAAAATAAAGGTTTTATGAATAAAAACATGATTTTAGTGTATATTTTATAAAAAGTTTGATATTTTTATAAAAGATTTAAATTTTTATAAAAGAAACAAGAGAGAGGGAGCCTCTCTCACCCAAAATCTCGGCCTCCCCTCTCCCAAGACCCTCCTCCTCTTCCCAATACACCATTTTCCCAACTTATTAATCAATTTCACTCAACCACTCCATCTCTTTCTCTCTTACACTCCCTCACCTCATTTTCTCTCTATTCTCTCTTCCTCTCTCCCTCAACCACGACTTTCTCCAGAAAATGGGTCATAGAACACACCATGAACTCTAAATCTTAATCATCTTGAGGTGTTCTTAAAGGTAAACCCGAAAATCATTCATTTTCCTTCTCTTTTCCTTCAAGTTTTACTTGTTTTTCATGGATTTTCTCCATCTTCTACCCCATTCTATTGTAAAATCATGAACATTTGCACCTACTCACGGTTTTGATGATGATGGTGGTAGGATTTCACCCAAAAACAACATGCATGTTGTAAATGGTGAAATCCAAGGACCTAAACCTAAGTCAAAATCAAGGAAATACACTTCTCTACATGTTTTGGTGGAAAATCACCACATGCATCCAAAGTTTTCTTTCAAAAATGAATTTTAAACATTTCAAACTCATAAATAGTCTTCAAAACAACATGCATGTGATGCTCTTCAAGCTTAGATGCTTGATGATCAAAGTTTGTTGTTAAAAGCTTTCAAATATGTTAATGAAATATTTATTTCCAAATAAATATCTAAAAATCATTTTCTGACCCAATCCGATTTTTCCCAGATTCTAATCAACAAAATAAGATACTCTGTAAATTTCCAGAAGATAATTCATTTTTCTCGAATTATTATAATTAATACAATAAAATAGGGCATAAATCACATAAAATACTTCCAGAGGTCTATCAATCCGGAATAAATTCGTGGAGGACCCCTATGGTGAATAAAGACCTCTCATTAAATTTCATCGATTTATGCTGCTGTTTAATATGATTTTCGATTTTCTTTTTGTTTGGATATAATAAATTACAAAACCACTTTAAGGAGTGTGAAAATTGTATCTAACAATTTTCGCAGCTCTTACCTGTGGCGGTAGACTCAGAAAAACAATTTTAAAATTTTTCATCATGCCTTCCTATTTTTCCTAATTTTTGGTAATTATAATGGCCTAAAAATAGGAAAAATAGTTCTGATTATCCAAAATCATGAAATGTTACCAGAACATAATGTTGTATAGTAAGAGGTTACGCAAAAATTTTGATGATTTTTCTATATTGTAAACTATTTTTCTCCTAATATCTAAGGTTAAATACACTTAAATACACATAAATACCCAAAACCGGATTATACAATATGAAAACCACTTTTTGTATTTTTGCTAGATTACTTACACTGTAAATGATGTTACAAAAATTTTTGGTAATTTATTTTAACTGTTTATTATTTATTCTTCAGTTAATGATTATTTAAGGGATAAAACAAGGAAAAATAGAAATTCCCACTGAAAAATATCTTTTATATTTTTCCCAGCCTAGTTATGTATAATAACAGTTAAATAAAAAGTTTGGATAATTTTGGAAACAGTTTTCTATTTATTTCAATTTTTATTGGAATAAATGCTCAAAAATCATAAAATATAATTAAACAACTTGAAAATTCATTTTTATATTTTTCCTAGCTAATTAATGTGTAATAACCGTGAAATAAAAAGTTTGAGAATTTTTATCCTTTGAATGCTATTTTTCTTGAATTTATGTTGTTATGAAGGCTTAAAATTTTGAAAAATAGTTAGACAAATCAAAAATTCAAGAAAAATTATTTTGAGGTCTTTGGCTACAATTAAAACTGAAATGCAAAGTTCGGGAAATTTTAGAACTAAATTGATTTAGTTTTGAATATTTAATCGTTGGAACACCTCTAAAATGTTAAATATTAACATTTCAATAATGGAAATTTTCCACTTAAATTGTTATATAACAATTGATTCTTTGAAACTTAATTTCCACAGAAAAATGTTTGTAACCTATCAATATTAAATTTCGACACAATATTGGCATAATTCTATTGTAATAGTATGTATACTAGTGTTAGATTTCGATTAGAAACTCATTAGTGTGTAACATCGTTGTAGGAAAACGATAGTGGTACGAGTGGAGTGTAGTTCAAGGCACCATTTGCATCATCTCAATGGATTGTGAGTATTCACGTACTCCCCTATTTTCAGTTTTTATGTTTTGGGGTGGAAAAGCATGTCCTAAACTTTTTATGTTCGTTGTATTTATTTTGACTTGTATGAAACTTGGTTGCTATATTTTGTATGTATGTGTATGTTACTCTAATTCATGAGGACTGTATCGCGGTTAAGTCCCTGGAATCTCTAGACACAACTCATTAACTCTTTTGAGCCTATGGTTATTATGGATAGCGCTATCAGGAGGTAGACAACTCCTCACTCGCACGATTCGCTTGAGTGCATTTTACCATTTTATACACTATGTTTACGATATTCGGTCATTAGGCTTGGGTTGTGAACTCATGAATGGAAACTTGAGGCACATACGAATCTTTATGCACACATGAAACTTGTACTCTCATGTTAGCAACGACACTTGTATACTTATTTTAGCAATGAAACTTGTATACTTATTTTAGCAACGAAACTTTTATGCTTATTATAGCAACGTTCTTTGTTTCTCATTATAGCAACGAACTTCTATTACTGAAAACTTATATACTTCTTTTAGCAATGGAAATTGTTTTCTCCTTGTAGCAACGAAATTGATTGCTCATTTTTACAATGAAACTTGTTTACTCATTTGAGTACGAACTTTATCTTGCATGAGAATATGAATGTTGCATCTTATTTGGGCAACATACTTTATCTCTCATGATCACAAAGAACTTTGTTTTTACAAACTTATTTACTCATTTTAACAATATACTTTTATTATTGGAAACTTTTATCAAAACTTTGATTTCAATTCATGGAACCAATATTACTTTGTTTATCTGTGAGTACTCACCAACTATTTTTATAGTTGACGCTCGTTTTACATGCTTTTTCAGGATTCATCGAGTAAGTGGCACTTAGGGACACTTCACTTTTAGGAGCATTCGCATGTGTTGTATGTCAATTTACATTGTAATTTCTTTTAAAAGTTGTTCAAACCCATTGTAAAATTGTAATGATTTTTAATACTATGGTTGGTGTTGTCTTTTAACTTTTGCTATGAAACCCTTTGTACTTCCATGCCCTATGTTTCCGCTTTAGCGGGGTGTGACACCTCTGCGTGACTTCCAATCCGACCTGGTACACAACATATGCAACCTTCTTCTTCTCAATCCCTCTGAAGTAATAAGTAATAGAATTCTGAATCTATTCTCTCTCTCTGAATGGTTGTCTGCTCACCCGATGTCAGGAGTACTCTGAAAGTTCTTGATGGCTGGAGCATATCAGGAAGCGGGAAACACGTTCCATTACCCTTAAAATTAAGCACATACATATTGTCTGTAGATCTCGCTGCTCGATTTAGGTGGACAACAATATCCTTGGTCGTCATCAGATGAATGGTCCTTAAGATATAGTATTTAAAGAATTAGGATCAGATGTAAATTTTAGGATTTTAAGTTCACCCTGTCTTGTAACAAATAGTATGTCTTAAATCTGTCATAATTTTTCGTGTTTAAGTGGACCACAATACCGACGATCGACCAGACAAAGATGTGAATATGAAAGGTACCGACAAGTGGATAAAGATTGTCTCAAAACTTTGATCCCACATCACTCTTAAAGTTAGATATCATTTTTATTTTTGTTAAAAATTAAAAAAAAATTCAAAAATCAAAGAAAAATCAAAAAAATTAAAATCCAAAAATAGTATTATTTCTGTTTGATTTCTTGTTCAGAAAAAAAGGTGTTATTTCTGTTTTTTTTTTTTTCAAAATAATCAAAAATCCAAAAATATTTTTGTTTCTGTTTTAATTTGTGTGTTAAGTTTTCTTTTAGTTTTGTTTTGTCTTGAAAAGTGATTTCAGGTATAGATAAGACTCATGGAGTTTGTGTTGAAGATTTCTGAGCCAAAGCCTCATCCATGAGCATCGAAGAATTTGCATTCGAAAGAGAAAGAATTAAAGATTATTCTTTCGACATTCAATCCTTCAACCCTAGAAGAAAGCTCAAGCTGTACTAGAAGATTATGAGACAGATCTCATTGAAGACTCCTCAATCAGTCTGCTGCTATCTTTGTCCCTGCTGAAGTGATCCAGAAGATTTGTTCTCTCTGATGTTCTCTCTAAAGATTCTCAAGCTGAAAGCGCTATCTTTCAAGAATCAGTACATCAAGCCTCCTCACCCAATGTACGTTCAGAGTCAAATCTTGAAGAAAAGTTCAAGTGCTCAAGATGAAGTCATTCATTGATGATTTATCAAGTTCATCTTGAAGTTGTGAAGAATTTGAAAATAAATGCTGAAGCCAATCTCCCAATGAAGATTAACAAGAAGAGCCAGCTAATTTTTAGGGGGAGCTTGTTGGGTCAACTAAGAAAATAAATCTACAAACCAAGGGGGAGATTGTTGGGTCAATATTATGGTTTATACTTTACTTTTCTAGGCACATATATGTTTCTGTAATATTTTTTGGAGTTTACGGTCAGGTGGAGTTTACTCCTCACCCTAACACCCATTTACGGCCCATGTTCACCAAGCCCATATTCTCCAAGTATAAATATAGGTGTTAGGGTGAGGAGTAAGGTGTGATGAACACTAAGGAGTTTACGGCCTAGATAGAGAAGAGAGAAAGGAGAGAGCATATTGTGTGAGAGAATCTATTGTAAGGAGTTTCATTCATATCATCAATACATTCAAGATTCTTATTATTCTTTTTCTCCTTCTCTTCTATTTGATCTGACATCATCTGTTCGATTGGGATTCCACACCATCAAACGGATCTGATTGATACATAGGAAAATTAGGGACTTACAGATAGATCTGACCCTATTATGCAGATCTTGTTTGAGTTCAACCATTCTAGGGATGGGTCTATTACTCGAAGGGTTATTTTATCTCTATCACATGTGACTATATTCATGAGGTAGCTAGTTGACATTATTGGGAATCTTTCAGCAACTGAGGACTGGGTGAGTTCGGGAGCCTAGGGAAGCCTAGGATATGATTTAGTTGGTTAGTAGTGAGGCTCAGTAGGACTTGGGTGTAGCAGTTTGGGGAAGTGACTTGGAGGATTTAGGAGGATTGCTGAGGAAATTATGGACACGTGTGGAAGGTAGTATTGGGCCCGTACTACTGAAAGCACAGGATCCATACTCGAATCAGTGAAGGTCTTGGAGAATCTGAGAAGCTTCAAGGAGGAGTTTGTGACCCGATTTGGAGATAGAGGATGTCCCAGTTGTTGCAGCTTAGTTATTGGCCAGTGATCGTGGCAGGGTGACAGACCATGAAGGATATGATTTCCAAGAGGTTGTAGATGCGAGATCGATTTGGAGCACTTTGAGAAGAGAGTTTTGTGCTAGGTGCATATAGTAGAGGGTCCCAGGAAGAGACCCATGACTTCTGATCATCGGGTGAAAGGCCAGCAGGGCCGGAGTCAGTGCAACACATACAGGAAGGTACACAAGGGAGTTTGTCACTCCAAGGTTGAGGTTGCTACAAGTGTAGCAGGGTCGGTTATGTCAGCTGAAGGTGATCAGGATTGCTCCAAATGTTGCGGGTATGTGTTCTTCTACTATTATTAGGTGGATTTTGGAAATATATATCGCTTGGGAATTGTGAGTGAGTTTGGATAAGTTAGACCTTGGGTCGGTTTTGCTGCTAGTGTTTGGGTTATCAAGGATGATATATGCCATCATGCATGCCGAAAAGTCCTTGATGAACCCATAGAGGGACGCATCTTGCAGAGTGAGTTCTGCGTCGACCGTTATCATTCTAGATCTTTTATAGAATCCTTTTGGGAGTATTATTCAGAGGATATTAGGTCAGGATTAGAGAGATAGTTCTCCAGTGAAGCCCAAGTTCAGTGGTTTTATCTTTGTTCGAGTATGGTCGCCAGTTGTCCGTGGAAGAACCTTGGAGTTCAAGGTACTACTGTTGCTAGGATAGGACTGGTATCATGAAGAGGGTAGTGTTATTTGTAGGTGTTAGATGCATAAGTGGTTGGTCGTTAGATGTTCAAGAGAATTGTATTTTCGCATGGGTTGTGTTCGGTCAGAGTTCAATGGTGCTGCAAGATTGGAAGTGTAAATGAGGATTCGTCAGCCAGGGTGAAGAGTAAGACCTTCAGTAGTCATTATGGGAGGTGGATTGAAGTGTTAGACTGGACTAGATTTCAAGAGTACTAATCAAGGTTTTCGAGGATGGGCGATCTTAGGGTGTTTCTTGTAAATGATCGCTAGCATTAGTAAGCACAGGTTGTCATCAGTGGGATATTAGAAAGCGAGAAAGATTAGGAATCCTTTGAATATCACGTTCCATGAAGACTTAGTCAAATCTAAGTGGAGGAGAGAATTTTTGTAAAGCTCTCCAAATGTGAGTTCTGGTTGTGCAAGGTGCAATCTCTTGGGCATCTTGTCAACCAGAAGGGTATTCTGGTTGATCCGACCAAGATAGGGCCGAGATGCAGTGGGAGATTCCAAGGTGTCCAGTTGAGATTCAGAGTTTCTGGGGTCTAGCATGTTATTACTGGAGATTTATATAGGGCTTCTCCGAGATTGTGGTTCCTTTGACCCGACTGACCAAGAAGTCGGTGGCCTTCCGCTAGGGGCCTGAGCGACAGGAAGCCTTTGAGACTCTCACACAACAGATTTCAGGAACCAAGTTAGAGCTCTAATTAGGACTCAAGTTAAATTGTATGTTAGGTCGAGTGCATGTTCGACTGGTATGGAAAGTGTTGTAAGACTGCGGGGGTAGCCATAGCATTCACTAGTGATCAGATAGTATGGAAAGTGATGTAAGACTGCGGGTGTAGCCGTAACATTCACTAGTGGCCAGGTAGTGTGGGAAGTGTTGTAAGTATGTAGGTATATCTGTATGTTGATATGTATGGTATGTGGTATTTGGGGAACTTACTAAGCTTCGTGCTTATGGTTTTCAGTTTTGGTTTCAGGTACTTCGTTTTCAAAGGAAAGGAGCCGACTTCATCGCAACGCATCACACTACGTTTCCGCACATGAGATATTAGGGATTATACTCTGATATTGTTTTATGATAACATGTTTTGATTATATCTACTTTGGTTTTTGACATGAAATGTTATTATGGATGTTTAATTACTTATGGTTTTATAATAACTTATTTAAAAAAGAAATTCTTGGCCTGTATTTTTGGGATGTTACAGATCATGAGCCAAACACATATAAATATAACAAATTACCATAATTAGTGCTCGTATATTTAATTAGTCTCTTTTGATCACTAAATTAATTCCAAATTAATTCTTGATCAATACTAATTAAAACATATGATTTCATATTAATATATTAGAACTTATAATATATTAATAAATCATATATAACCTTCTCTCAAGATTCAATCCTAACAAATTGTCCTGATGATATGAAACCCAGATGGACCATGCTACGCTCAGGTCGAGTACATACCAATGATAGTTATGGGCTTAGACATCTAATCCAACACTATGTACTCTGATCCGCATGTTGAATCAGCTACGGTCTCCTGCTTGGAACTTTTCAAAGCCACTGCTCCTTCATTCAGGGTAAAGACCCAGCCCGAATGAGAGTGCAAATTATCTCGCTCGATTTGAAAACTGGCATCATTATACCCTCGCACTCTCAATTCATCACTCCCACCGAGGACGGGGAACCATTTTTAGTCCTTCATAGGTACTTGAGAATATTCTTTACTGTGGTCCAATGAGCTCTACCAGGGTTCCCTTGATATCTTCTGACTATTCTCAAAGCGAAGGCCACATAAGGGTGAGTACACATCATAACATACATGACCGAGACAACATTGAAAGCATAAGTTACTCGGCTCATCTCTACTATCTCAGCTTCGGTACTCAAGCTTTGTGTCTTACTCAACTTGGTGTTGCTTTGGATTGGTAACTCCCTTTCTTGGAATTCTCCATCCTAAAATGTTTTATCACTTTTCCAAGTAAGTAATTGTTGGATTAATGTCTAAGTCCATAACTATAATTGGTAAGACTTGACCCGACCCGGCATGGTCCATTTGGGTTGCATGGCATCATGCACTTGGATAGACTATAATGAAAGAAATAAGACACTTATGGTTATTAATATATTATAAGTTCTAGTATATTAATAATAAGAATAATAAGATTATTTAATTAGTATTGATCAAGAATTAATCTAGGATTAATTAAGTGATCAAAAGAAGACTAATTAAATATGGGTTGATTGTGTAAATCATCCATACTTCTATAGTGGGCTAATGCTCCATGGATTATCTAGTTGGGCCAAAATCCATATGATGCTCCATGGATGATCCATGGTATATTTGAACCCATGGATCCAAGGAAATGGAAAGTCATGACAATTAGAGTTTACCCTAATTGTATAACTATATAAGCATCTTATTCTTGAGGAAAATCGGCCGCTAGATTATTCTAGAGAGGGCTAGCCGATTTCATGAAGTGTAGAATTCTCTCAAGTTATTCCAAGTGTATTTGGTGTTGTGTGAACCATTTGAGGTGTCACACTTGGGGCACTAGGCACTCAAGCTTCATGAAGACATTCTACATCAAAGAGGTATGTATTCTATCTTGTTATATTGATAGTTTTGTATGCTAGATTAGGATAATACCTTGGATGTTCATATTTGCATGTATAATAGAGAAAACATAGATCCAAGGTATTTAGGGTTTCATGTACACTTAGGAGTGTTAGAATTCTCAAAACCCAACAGTGGTATCAGAGCCTAGGCTTGTTTTCTTGTTATACTTGCAATAGAAGCTGAAAAATCGAAATTGGTGCTGTCAGCCCAGCAGACTCGCCGAGTCCATGAAGGGACTCGACGAGTCCAAGGCAAAATGCATCCAACTCGCCGAGTTATGTTCATGCACTCGACGAGTTGGACCCCATACAGCATATTTTCGAGGTTTTGGGCTAGAAATGGACTAGGAACATTACCCTAAGTTGTTTTTGAACTTATAAACTTGTTTTTTTTTTTTTTTTTTTTTAATGTGGTAATGTTCATGCTAATCCATTTTCAAAGATAATTGTCAATAGATTCATGTTTTGTATTAGTTTAAAGGTTAGACTAATTACATGAAAAAGTTTGATTTGAATTATCTTGTTCTTATGAGTTGCTTAGATTAATAGAAAAGTTAATTGAAATAGTTGTTTTCAATCCATTTTAATCTAAGAGTTGAGTATAAAATGTGTTTGTGTAACTTGTCCTCAAGTTACATGAAGAGTCACATTAAAGACTCATAAAACTCATAAAATTGGCAAAGGTTACAAAAAATGAAGAGTCTAGTTCTAATTAATTGGAGTTATGACTCCATAATTTGTCCTCAAATTATGGAGGACCAAGAGTCTCTTCATTAAATAAATAAAAAATAAATAAATAATGTAACCTTAAATAATTCCATAAGTTATAAAAATAAAGAAAAGTTAATTCTTTTATTAGTTTAAAGTCTTCCACAAGTTATGGAACTTGAAGAGTTTTTTGTATTAAAACTACTTTAAACACATAAGTTATGGAATTAATTAGTTTTGAATAGTTTCAAAACTTGCCCTCAAGTTTTGGAATTTGTAAAGTTTTCACTTATGAATACTTTAATTCCATGTTATCCCTTAGAATTTTAAAAGTTAAAATTCAACCCTTATACTTTATAATATTATAAGTTAATAATAATAATATATATATATATATATATATATATATATATATATATATATATATATATATATATATATATATATATATATATAAGAGTAAAGTCAGTCTTACCGCTAGTACGCCTCATTCACGAAGCCGGTCTATAAGGTGGGTATAAGGTTGTTGCCTATAAAATGGCAACATAATGGGTGTCCACTCTCACCCACCGCTTGCTTGACTGGTGGAGGGTCGTTAGCCGAACGGGTTTGACAGGACTATAATTCTCCCTTCATTAAAAGTATTAATGATAAATACTAAGTAACTAAACTCTTAATAATTCCCAATCTTAGTTACTTAGGAAAATGTGAATAAGGTGCTAATCCATGAAATTACACTTTGCACTTTGTTTAAGTCGGTTAGTGGAGCGTGTGCGGTTAACCAGCACACTAACTCGTATTTAACAAGGTAGGCAAAGGGTAACTTAATGTTTATCATAGTATCGATGGAGTGTGTGTGGTTAACCAGCACATCGATTGAGGGGTAAACACTTAAGGGTACCAAGTAATTTGCATGGTTACTTCACACCTTGTTTTGTGATCCTCGGCATCCCAGTCACAAAACCTGAAGGGCACACTCGAGATTGAAACATGCCATTGAATAGTTCAATGAATCTCAAAAAGATCTAGGAGTTTCAAAAACCAATTAAAACCTAATAATACATTTCGTTTATCTTGGTGGAAATTGGTGAATCGTCATTCACCTACCTTCAAATTGTTTTATAGCTTGGATTACGGTATACCTCTTCTAAGTTATAAAATGGTTTGTTGGGTCCTAGCCTTAATATTTCATATTGGGTGTCATATTAAGGACTTTAAATCAACTATCTTGAATATCTCCCAAAACATGTCTGGTTTAGACATTTATGATCTTCCCAAATCTCTTGAAACAAGCTTTCCTAAATGAAGATGATGTCCCTTGGAAATCATACTTCATTCACCTCCTTCAAATTATTCTCCCAACCCACAAGTTCAAAAGTCACTCAAACTCTATTGGCAAGGCAAGGTCTAGGTGTGATCACATCTTGGAGATGTAGTCACATATTGACAAGCCGGGAGAGTTGGGTGTCAAAGTCTTGAGAAAGTTGGTGGTTCAACTACTTTCTAAGTCACATAGTGAGTTATTTTGGAACACCTATGAAACAGACTATGACAAGACCCTTAATGATCTTATCTATTTGTTAAGATCAACTTCCTGAAACTTTATGGACATTGACAATGGTGACACTGGAAATACAGAAAAAAGCATTCTCTTCCCAATGGAAAGGGATTGACCATAGTCAACTAGGTTGACCAAATGGTAAAGAGAAAAAGGCTAAGTCTGTAATAGTCCCGTGTACCATTATCAAAGGGTCCATATGTTTATATTGCCAAAGAAAGGGTCATTAGTTGCAAAGCTGCCAAATTTACCTAAGGATGTTAAAGTCAATAAGGTTGACTCTACTTCAGGTAAAGTCCACTAATCTAACTCTATTAAGTTTCTATTCTGAATTTCTTGATACATGATGTGACTGGGTCACATGGTAATGTTTTAAGAATCAAAGAAAAGTAAAGGAACTCAAAGAAAGAGTATGCTGAATCTGATCGCATAGATGGATTTCTATCGCGTAGTTTGAAAATCGGATTCTTGAGCTACTTCTTAGGAGTTATGAGATCTTGCTTAGGAATAGATAACAACAAGTTTTCATATGGATTGTAAGGATAAGTTTTTCCGCAAAGTTTTAAAATAAAAGAAAACTTTTTGATTTTAGTTATTTTAAAAATTTCCTTACAATGGCATTTGAGGAAAAATTGTTGCTTATATGATTCCATTAACAGCAAGAGTGGAAATATGAAATTGATTCCTTCATTTGTGGTAATGTCTAAATTTACCAAATAAGGAAAGATTCTCATCATCCAAAGTCTCAATTGGACCGGGACTTGGAATCATGCAAGTTCTATAGCATGATGAATGAGAACTTTCAAGTATTCGAAAAATTAAGACTAATTACTTGTTCACATGGATGTGTGAGTCAAGTAATGGACTAAGGGATCGAGTACATAGTCATGTGCACTGATTAAGTCCACCACAAAAGATATAAGGCTATTCGTCATAGTTTACTAAAGCTCAGTAAATATAATTATACTTACAAGCTTAAGTGTAACTCTGAGACATTGGAAAAGGTTCCAATGTAAGGCAGAGCGAATAAGAAGAATCAAATTAGGCAAAAGGATAAAAGTTTCTCAAATCTGAAAAGATGGGAGACTACTTTAGTATCAGTTTTGTGATCATCTTAATGATTAAGAAACCATATCAAAAGTTCTCTAAGGAAGTCTTAGTGCATTCTTATGACTAAGAAGAAGGGATCTTGAATTGTTGAAATGGTTAAATCAAGAAGATGAGTCATACTTCGTTCCAATACAAGTCTTAGAGTCATACTCCAAGATTATAATTTGAGTGACATGTCTTTAAGAAGGTTTAAAAACACTTATCAAATGTAAGAGTAAAAGTTTTCTACTCTTGTACATTTGAAATTGGTAAGTTGTGATGTTTTGGATAAAACAAAGACCAACTAAGGCCAATTGCGTGAAGTATTTGTCTTGATTAGAATCCGCACTATCTCTTGGATGTTTGACAAGGGAGTCTTATAGGTCAAGAGGACAGTGGGAGTCTTAAAGGTCTTGAAAGTCTCAAGAACTAATCAAGAATAAAACCTAAAGTTCTTCACTAGCACATGACTTGAGGTTTATAACCTATCGTGTTGACATAGTCTGTGCCCATTCCAGTTAAAGTTAAGTTCTTAGAGTTCTCAATTGGTTGCACAACAACTTGGAAGCAATGGCAGGCCCTTGAGCTGCCAGGTGGCAAGAAATTAAGATTGAGTTCAGTCCATATGAGTTTTGGATTTGTCATTATCCTTGTCTTGTGATTATGGTTTTGACAAATTCATATGGGTAGGAACTCATACACCAATAAATCTAAGTTTCATAAGGTTTCTCTCTGATTCATGAAAATGATGGTGAGGAAACACTTTCACTAAGTAGATTTTAGTTAGATAGCAATTGTGATATTTGCATTCTCAAAGTCGTTAGTGGAGCGTGTGTGGTTTACCGGCACACTAACCTGGACTTGTGAGAAGTGGCAAAAAGGTCTAACCATTATGATTACGACATCCCTCTTCATAATTGTTTAGACACACAAGTGTGCTATCTAAGGGAAGGTGTATGATTTTGATAAAGTTCTATCAAAACAATCCAGTATCAGAAATCTGAACTTTGGTAAGAAAGTCAATAAAGTATTGATTTCTAGAAGTCGAGCTTTCTGAATACATGTCAAAGCTAGTGGGAGCATAAGTGTTATGCTAATAATCATCATGTTAGTGGGAGCATGATAATTATGATAAGTATTGCAAGTTAGCAATGTTAATTATAGAAAACAAAAGGTTTCAATTGGGAAAAGTTGTTTTGCTATAATTAAGGGAGAGGAAATTATACTTCATCTCAAATCTATAAGCTTAGATCGTGAGGTTTTAATCATTTAGTCAAGGATATATATGAATTTCATGTTGGAATGGCTCAACATAAGGAAATTCTGTATATGGGTCCATTAGTTGTGTTCTAAAATTCGATTATGATTACGGCATCCCTTTTCATAATCTGAATTATGAGAACTTGGCAAATAGAAATGGAAATGTTATAGCAAAAGACTGGTTTAGTCTTTATGTGAGACATCATGAATCGTGTCCTATATGCTTCGGATATAGGATCGATTACATGTGCTATAGTTATCCGTTCTAAGAGTTTCCAAATGCCTGGGGCATTAAGAAGGGAAAAGGTTTAGAACTAGATATGACTAAAAGGATTAAACAATTGTCGAGGACAATCTAAGGTTTACCAAAGATTGGTTGCTCAAAGACAGTTGGAAGTATAGTGATAATTTTGGAAGGACCATATTGACGTAATCTGTAAGGAGGCAACTCTTGTTCAGAAGTGATAGTCAAAATGGAATCTGGAAATGTTTCAAAGTTAGATTTTTGAATCTGTTTAAGATTAGGAAACTTAATGCAAGAAGGTTGCTTCCAAGGAGCTGATCTCCTTTGGAATGCTCTGTAATGGTTGTTGTCAAGACTTTATGACTTTGTGCATAACCATTACAAGAGGATCAATGCATATAAGTTTAGAATCTAACAGATTTCAGTAAATGGCATGAATTTGGAATTCTTGCATTTGCAGTAAGGGTTTGGGAGTGTGAAAAGAGAATCATTGAAGTTATGTTCAATTGATCTAGTTCACAAAGTAAAGATCATAGACAAACATAGTATGCATACTTGGTGTATGGCATGACTAGTGTTTAGAAAACATAGTGTACATGCTTGGAGCATGGGACAACTATTGTTTTAAATTCAAGAATAAACTTGATAGCTGAAACAGTATACAATGAATAATGTGTAATCATATGGTGATAAATAAAAGGTGTTTTATTTATGTTCATAGGTTTTGATACCATATTCGATTAAATTATTATTGTGTTTCACTTTGCATGTTTTGGCTTCCCGAATAAACTAGGTTATTCTTCCGGAATGACTAAGTTATTCAAACCATCCACAGTCGGTCATATGTTGGAAGTAGATATGAATTAAGACTGTCATGGGTTGGCTTGTAGAGGTCTAAGGTGTTGGACAAAGGGCTACAACACTCATGAGTGCTCATAAGTTCTGAGTATTGGATTCAACCCGCGCTCATTGGAATCACTTCATGGATTTTATCACGAGTGATCATGAGACGATAATCTCTTATATTCTTCAAACCTAGAGATATGAGTTGTTACTATGAGTTGGTTGTACATTGATTGCACGAAACCGCATTTGGTAACTCGGTGCTATAAAACGTGTCTTTGTGTATGATTCAACAAGTAGTAGAACAAGCCATATGAGTCGAAGTTTATCCATTCCTTTTACCTTCGGGATAAAAGCGATATCTGTGGGCCTCTCGATGATTTGATGATGACAAATGGAAGTGCTCGGCCGGGCCAGGACTGATTTGATTTGTTCAATTAGTCAGTCGTCATAAATCGAAAATCGGGAAACAACAAATGGACAGAGAGAATGATTATAATCCATGTCTCAGTACATATGATATCTAGAATGGAGGAATATATGATCCCTTATCTAATGGACAAGTCATTGACAAAGGTCAGCGTTTATCGACAAGGTCAGAGTTCGACAGAAGCTTTTGAGAGCTACGATTGCCAGTTGGTTCCTGAAGTCATACGCAATAATAGTTTTAGACTTATCCAAGGGGGAGACTGTTGGATTAATGTCTAAGTCCATAACTATAATTGGTAAGACTTGACCCGACCCGGCATGGTCCATTTGGGTTGCATGGCATCATGCACTTGGATAGACTATAATGAGAGAAATAAGACACTTATGGTTATTAATATATTATAAGTTCTAGTATATTAATAATAAGAATAATAAGATTATTTAATTAGTATTGATCAAGAATTAATCTAGGATTAATTAAGTGATCAAAAGAAGACTAATTAAATATATGGGTTGATTGTGTAAATCATCCATACTTGTATAGTGGGCTAATGCTCCATGGATTATCTAGTTGGGCCAAAACCCATATGATGCTCCATGGTATATTTGAACCCATGAATCCAAGGAAATGGAAAGTCATGACAATTAGAGTTTACCCTAATTGTATAACTATATAAGCATCTTATTCTTGAGGAAAATCGGCCACTAGATTATTCTAGAGAGGGCTAGCCGATTTCATGAAGTGTAGAATTCTCTCAAGTTATTCCAAGTGTATTTGGTGTTGTGTGAACCATTTGAGGTGTCACACTTGGGGCACTAGGCACTCAAGCTTCATGAAGACATTCTACATCAAAGAGGTATGTATTCTATCTTGTTATATTGATAGTTTTGTATGCTAGATTAGGATAATACCTTGGATGTTCATATTTGCATGTATAATAGAGAAAACATAGATCCAAGGTATTTAGGGTTGCATGTACACTTAGGAGTGTTAGAATGCTCAAAACCCAACAGTAATTTGACTAAGTCCTATTAGTCTTTTACTCCTATTTCTCAATATCCTTATCCTAAGAATATAAGCAGCTTCTCCGAGGTCGTTCATAGCAAAGCACTTCCCAAGCCAGGACTTAACTTCCTGCAGGGTTGGGACGTCGTTTCCTATGAGCAGTATGTCACTGACATACAAATAGAGAAAGCTAAATATACTGCCACTGGCTTTGACATATACACATGATTCATCCTCACTTCTCAAAAAAACAAACTCTTTGAATTTCTCATCGAAACAAAGATTCCATCTGCGAGATGTTGGTACCAATCCATAAATGGATTTTTCAAGCTTACACACTCTATTAGGGTGCTCTACATTGACAAAACCCTCTAGCTGACTCATGTAAATATCTTCAACAAACTTCCCATTAAAGAAAGAGGTCTTGACATCCATCTGCCATATCTGATAATCATGAAAAGCGGCTATGGCTAGCATAACCCTTATAGATTTAATATTCACTACTAGTGAGAATGTTTCATCATAGTCAACTCCGGGAGTTTGAGTAAATCCCTTCGCAACCAATCGCGCCTTATAAGTGTGTACTTTCCCATCCATTTATGTCTTCTTTTTGAAGATCCATTTGCACCGGACCGTCTTACGACCCGGTACATTGTCAACCAAGTTCCAAACTTGATTGTCATACATAGACTGAATCACAGTGTCCATGGCCTCTTTCCACTTTGCAGACTCCGGGGCTGCCATGGCTTCCTTGTAGTTGTTAGGTTCATCCAAATTTATTAGTGTTTACTCACTAATAAATGTATCACCCTCACTTGTTATATGAAAATCATACAAAATAGGTGGAATAGTAACTCTAGTGGAATGTCTAAGAGGTAAGGACTCATCAATCGGTTCAAGAGGAGTTGCCTCCTCGGATTGAGTGCCAGTGTTAGAGTTTCCTTCATCGCTTGATTCTTGAAGCTCTACAACATCAATTTGCCTCCCATTTTCCTCTTGGCATATAAGTTCTTGCTCTCGAAGAACTCCTCTCCTTGTAATGGAGAGAACATTGTCACTCGGTCTATAAATGTAACACTCAAAAAAATTCAAGCCAATTTAAACATTTCAAAAACATCCTAAATTCATTAAGTTATTACAAAAAGGTTTTCAATACATTTATAATCAGAGTATTCCGAGAACCATAACATAAAATATAAACATGAGGAGCGGTACGATCACGCCTTCGCCTTGCCACGGTCTCCTGAAGTACCTGAAAAACATTAAACCACAACTGTAAGCCCGGAAGCTTAGTGAGATACCCCCAAAATATTAACCACATATACCACGCATAACATATCATAACCGAACATAACATACATGCATTTCGGGTCTACTGTGTGACTGGTCCGCCGCACCGGGCCTTCAGTCCACCTGGTCCACCCTCCGAGTCTAGCCATGTCCTTTGAGTCTGCAATGCCTTTGGTCCGCCTGCACCGGGCCTTCAACCCTCCTGGTCCACTCTGTGAGTCTACAGTATGATTGGTCCACCCGCATCGGGCCTTCAATCGGCCTGGTCCACTCTCCGAGCCTCGGCACGTTTGGTCCGCCCTCGTGGTGCCTATAGCTTATCCGGACCACTCGCTGGGCCTTCGGGATAACCGGTCCACCCTGGGTATGTTGGCCTACAACACAAAGCAGGACCTACCTCAACCCAACCCCATTCAAACAACCATGTGCACATAAACATACAATCATATAACAATTCACATCCAATCAAACCGATCTAGCAGATCACATAACATAACATACTCTAAACAAGATACCAACCTAACTGGTCACTAGCATAGCATCATCCTATACCAGGATACCGACCTTAACCAAGTCTCTAACATATACCATCCTAACTACCAGGATGCAAACATAACAAAGCAACAATATAACAACAATACTCGGATGACAATCCGATAAAGGGCCGACCTTCGTGCCTTAGACCTTGTTGATATAGTGAGGATAACTCACCTTGCAACTGCTGATTGAAAAGATAAGATCACACTACTCCAACCTCCGACAAGAACTACACCCCTGATAATACCAAAAGAATGAACCCAAATAAATACAAAAAATTACCAAAATTCCCTTGGAAGTCAACTGGTCAACTCTTGGTCAAAGTCAAAGCCCTCAGTCAAAGTCAAACTTCATGACTAACCCTACTCACCGAGTCAGCCCGTTGATTGGCCGAGTCCCTCAACTCTGAAAAATCCCATCTCAACGCACTGAGTCATCCCTTGACTCACCGATTCTCAACTTAACCAGAAAAGGCTAGGACCTCAAGACCAGACTCGTTGAGTCCAAGAACAGACTCGCCAAGTCCAAGGCTATCTTCAACCAACTCGCCGAGTTGTTCTTCCAACTCGCCGAGTTTCTTGCCATCTTCAAGCAACTCGGCGAGTACACCCATGTGACTCGTCGAGTACCACTACCTCTTAACCCATACAGAGGCTTTCCAAGCCATGTAGGGGTTCCAATCCATAGATCTACCCTTCCATAAGCTATTCCTCACGTAAAGATGCAATCATTACGTGAGTCCAAAGAGATCTAAGCATAATATACTCTAGGGCTAGGGTTTGGGACAAAAGAACTTCACCAACAACTCTTGAGCATAGACTTTATGGCTTTCTGGATCATTAACAACCTAGATCTGAGGTAGCAACGTCAGATCTTACACCAAACTTGAGATAGACCTCATTCATACCACAAAAACCCCACAATTGATAGATCTAGATGCATAAAAGCTCAAACAGCAGATTATTACCTCAAATGAAAGCTCCAACTGAAGAATAAGCTAAATCTCTGCAAAGCCCCTTGCTCCAACCTTCTTGTTCTTCACATCCCCTCCAAGATTTCCTCCTCCAAGACTCTATATGCTCTTCAACTCTCTCACAACCAAAAGTTAGGGTTTCTGGACTTCAAGGGAGAGTAAAGAGGCTGGGGAGAGGGTATTGTGTTCATTATATAGGGCTCAACCCCCAAGATTAGGGTTTTCTCCATACAACACCAACTCGTCGAGTCCGACCTTCTTATTTACACTTTTAGTCCTTCACTTTACTTCTAAATTCCGGGATGTTACAATAAAAGAGATATCCAAAGGACTTCTACGGATATCCGATGAAAATTCACCACTCACTACGAGGATCTAGCTTGTCGTGAGTCTCTCGTCTTATGAAAGCCTCGCAACCCCAAACCTTGATATGTGCCAATGAGGGAGCTTTCCCTATCCACATCCTTCTTAGTCGGGACTAGATTAAGGATATGGGCGACAGTCTCTAAGGCATACCCCCTGAATGAGATAGGTAACGAAGCTCGACTCATCATGGAACGAACTATGTCCAACAAGATTCGATTGCGCCTCTCAGCCACCCCCATTCAACTGAGGTGTCCTAGTTGGCATCAATTGCGAATCAATTCTGCATTCCTTCAGGTAATTGTGGAACTCGATACTAAGATAATTACCACCTTGATCGGACCGGAGCATCTTTATCTTCCTTCCCAGCTGATTCTCTACTTCTTGTTTAAACTCTTTGAACTTTTCAATGGTTTCCGACTGGTGCTTGATTAATTATATATACCCATATCTGCTATAATCATCGGTAAAAGTCACATAGAAGCGATTCACATCCCTTATGTCGGATCTAAAGGGCCCATACACATCGGTGTGTATGAGATCCAATAAACTCTCACCCCTTTCACAAGTAACAGTGAAAGGTGACTTGGTCATATTTGCAAGTAAACAAGACTCGCACATGTCATCGTACATAACGTTAAATGACTTCAACACTCCATCCTTTTGGAGTTGGGCTATACGCTTCTTTTTGACATGTCCAAGACGACAATGCCACAAGCATGCCTTATCCAAACCATTGAAGAATCGATATGCAACACATCATTTCCTAAGTTTTCTACAACCATCACAGTTTCATATATACCATTAGAAGGCAATGCTTCGAAATAGAAAGTACCATTAAGGAAAGCATTAATAGAACCAATTTCATTATTAAACGAAAATATAAAACCTTGTTTATACAAACCATGAAAAGAAATAATGTTTCATGTCATTTCTGCCAAATAAAAATAGTTATTTAAATCTAAACCTAACCCACTACTAAACACTAAAGAGTAAACTCCAATCTTGGTGACAGGCGACACATTCCTATTGCCTATGATCATGTTTATCTTCCCATGCTCCACATCTCTACTTCTTCTTAGACCTTGAAAATCAGAACAAATAAGAAAACCACATCCTATATCGAAGACCCAATACATAGCATGTGATGAATTATTAGAATGAATAGTATATATACCTGCGAAGGAGGGATTTATCTTCCCACCCTCGATGTCCTGCAGGTACTTTAGGAAACATCATTTACAATGCCCTTTCTCGTGGCAGTAAAGCACTATGCATCCTTCGAGTTGGATGGCGGAGCAGCAGGACCAACTTCGGTTCCATTAGAAGAGGTACCATCATGGGACTTTCCCTTGTGGCTCTTATAAGGAGCCTTCCTATTCTTTCCTTTTCCTTGCCTATTATCCAAGACGGGGGCACTAGTAGTAGGAGTAGATGCAATAGATTTTCCTTTTAGAATACTCTCAGCAGGCCTTAGCAGGCCTTGAAGCTTGCTTAGAGTGACCTCCTCCTTGTTCATGTGGTAGGTCATATAAAACTGGTCATAGCAAGGAGGCAAGGAGTGTAGAATGATATCTGTGGCCAACTCCTCATCAAAGTTAACATTCAACTTCAGCAAGCGGTCCACAGACCTTTGCATTTTTTCAAGTGGGCCATGATGGACTCTCCATCCCTCATTTTGGTAGTGATCATCATAGAAATGATCTCGTACCTCTCCTGCCTAGCACTTTGATGATACATTTCCATCAAATCTTGGTGCATCTCGAATGGGTAGTAGTCCTCGCAAGACTTTTGGAATTCATCAGTCATTGTTGAGAGCATGGTGCAATGAACTTTCATAGCATCTCACTCATAAGTCTCGTAAGTAGTAATTTCTCCGGGAATAGCAATGTTTGTGTCAATCTCCTTCAGCTCCCTGTCGAGAACATACTCTTTGTCCTCGTAGCGAGTGACCATACGGATGTTGTAGATCCAATCATTGAAGTTAGACGCATCAAATATCACCCTCCCACACAAGTTCATGAGTGAGAATGAGCTAGAAAGGGTTGAGCTAGAAGTGTTGTTGTTTGGAGTAGACATCTGAACAGAAAAGAGACAAAGTTTTGATTAGATAGTTACCCCAATTAAACACCCAAATGAGAAATTAGGGCTAGGACCCAACACAATTATTTACAATTTAGAAGGGGGATGTCGTAATCTAATTGAAAATAATTTGAAGGTAGGTAAATGACGATTTACCAATTTTCACCATGAAAAACGAAAAAGACAATTAAGTTTTAAATGAATTGAAATTCCTAGATTCTTTTGAGATTCATTGAACTTTTCAATGACATGTTTAAATCTTGATATGCCCTTCAACTTTGTAACTGGGATACCGGGGATCACAAACAAGGTGTGAATAATAATTCAAATATACTTGGTACTCTCAATGTCATTTACCACCTAATTAATGTGTCGGTTAGCAACCACGCTCCATTGATGTGTGATAAATAAAGAGCTACCCTTTGCCACCTTTGCTAGTCCCAAGTTAGTGTGTCGGTTAACCATACACGCTCTACTAATGACTTGGCAAGGTGCAAAGTGTAATTTCATGGAATAGCATCATTTCATATTTTAATTAAAGTAACTAAGGTTGGGAATTTATAAAAACATTTAGTTACTTTATTAAAACAATTATACTTATTAAAGAGGAATTAGTTGTCCTATCCTACCCGTTCGGCTAATGACCCTCCACCAATCAAGCAAGCAGTATGTAAAAGTGCACACGTATTAAACCACCATTTTATAGGCGGTAACCTTATACCCCCCCCCCCCTCCCCCGGTTTATAGACTGACTTCGTGAATGAGGCCTACTAACGGTAAGACTAGCTCGTCTTATACATACATACATACATATATATATATATATATATATATATATATATATATATATATATATATATATATATATATATATATATATATATAATAACTATTCATATAATATTATAATAGTATAAGGGTTGAATTTTAAACTTGTAAAATTGTACGGTTTTAAATTAAAATGTTTCAAAATTAAAAGTTTTTAATTAAAATTTAAATCCCAAAAATTGAGGGTATGGTTTGAAACTTTTCAAAACATCTTTTGGATCAAATTTGAAAAATAATTAAATAATCTTATTATTAATCTTTATCACATAATTTGACATAATCTATTTTCAAGGCAAGATAATTCAAATAAAAAATACAAATAATTAATTTTATCTTACTTATTGCCAAATATCTTTAAATTGTATTAGGATAATCAATACTATATTAAAAAAAATTGAATTTAATCAGTCAAAAACATTTTTAGTAATTATCCCAATACAATTTCAGTCAAAATCCTGAAAAATCCGCCATCTGATGAGCAGACTCGCTGAGTCACTAACTGGACTCGTCAAGTAGCCCTGAGTCGTCGAGTTCATCAGGCGACTCGACAAATTTATCATGAAGAGGCACAATTTTTATACTTTTTAACTTTGAATGATTAATCATAGCATCAAATATAATAGATAAACAACCTAGGCTTTGATACCACTATTGGGTTATGAGCAAAACAACAGTCCTATGGTACACATGCAAACCCTAAAGCTTTGGATCTAGTTTTTCTATTTGTACATGCAATAATTATCCAAAGCTTCTAAACACTAATTCTAGCAATTGTATATGAAAATCAACATCTAATAAAAAAAGTTAGAAAGTTACATTTGATTTTAGCTTGATATCCTTGAACTTTTGAGAACCTATCACCTCAAATGCGATGCCTCTAATAGATCACAAACATGATAACTATTAGAGAATATTAGAGACACAGAGGAGAGGTTATTTTCGACTCTAGGAATCCTTCTAGGGTTGTGGTAGCCAAAATTATGATGCCAAGAGTCCATTTATATAGCTGAGCAATTAGGATTTCAGTCAAAACCCTAATCCAATTGCTTAGTCCTTAACCAGCCCAAAGGATCCTTCCAGAAGGCCCCTTGGATGATTTCTATGTGGACTCCCATATAGAATTCGTCCATTACTTCCTTATGGATCCTAAGCTCAACCTTGTAACTATCTTATAATTAAAGTATCAGTCCCCTTAATTTAGTTAATCTATTTTGACCACAAAATTAATTTTAAATTAATTTTTGATCAATATTAATTAAGCAATCTGATTTCTCTTTTAATATATCATTCAAATAATATGCTAATAAACCATAATAACCTCTTTCTCTTTTATTCTTCCAGTCAAGTTGCTTTGGTGAAGGCAACCCAAAAGGACTATGCTACAATCGGATCAAGTACATACCAAATATAGTTATGAGCTTGGACACCTAATCCAACAATCTTTCCTCGTTGAAATAAAGTGTTGATATTTTCAATATGAACCAAAATATCTTAAGAGCTCCAAAAGCATGCTCGACATCCTTTCTAGCTCTTTCTTGAGCCCTCTTAATTTTTTTTTTTGTCTAGAATTTTGTGGACACGTAAACGATTTAACAAACACAACCTACTCAAGATAGATCTCGTCAACCGGATAATAACCATACTTATATGGCGATCCATGCGCTTCAAAAGAAAAATCTGGTGCAGAGTCATCTTATATGTTTTTAAATATAGGTGAACGATTAAGAACGTTTATGTCGTAAATCGAACCGGGAGAGCCAAAAAAAGTATGCCAAATCCACGGATCCTGTGATGCAATTGCCTAAAGTATTACCGTCGGGTGACCATGATCACCTCGGGTAAATTGCCCATGGTGTGAGGCAGGGCAATTTTCTCATGCCCAATGGAGACAATCTAAACTTCCTAGCATTCCAGGAAACCATGCACACTAGCATTATGAACGTGTAATTGTAAGATGTCATTACGTGTAGGCTTACGTAAATATTTTGGACCATAAAACTGAATCATAGTTTTGCAAAAATAGTGGAGACTATCTCGTCAAGTCCTCGCAGACATCCTAAAACATTCGTTGAACGCATCAGGCATAATGTCATATGCTTACTGACAGTGTGTGGTCGTGCATTTTTGTTAGGGAGTGAAACCACATATATATATATATATCTAGTATCGTAACGTTGTTGGAAAAAACGACACTCCATTGTTACATCTTCAACTATATGTTCGTATAAACGTTTGAACATTCTGAAGCGCCTACGAAATAGTATCGTTGATAAGTGGCGTTCTCTTGAAAGTAGTCTTGTATCAAACGTTGGTTGGCTTCTTCACGATTTCTACAAATATATCTTCGTGTCCTCCGTTGAGACCTTTCGGTTGTGTTATTCCATAAAACATCATACATTTGTTTCGCCATTTGATCATAAGCAATAACAATATAAAAAATAACTTGAAATCTTCAGAAGATGAAGAAGATGGTATTTTCTATTAATTTTGAGTGAGAAAGTAACAAAAAATTATAAAAGTTTGGTTTTGGTTTGAACAAATGAAATGAATGGTTTAATTTATAACAAAGAAAAAAAATATTAATAGGTTTGCCCGTTCAACGGTCAAATTCACTATTACCCAATCAAAAAACGCGGCCAAAAGGGGGTGTGGTGCGGTCTAACTGCACTCGAAACCACATAGGGGGCGGTGATCCCCTCAATATGTGGCAAACCGTGCGGGAGAAACCGCACCACTCCCTATAATCTATGGCATCCCTTCCACAAAATGGGACAAGGTTGATGAAATGAAGAGAAACGGTGGTTTAATAAATAAACATTTAATCCTTCTAAATAAATAAAAATAATTTTGACACATGTCACTTTCTTATTAACTTGGATATATGTTATTTTTTGGTATTTTTGATTAATTGTTTTTTCCATTTGTCATTTTTTTTATTTTATATTTTCTTAATTAACACATCATATTTTACACCTCAATTAATAATTGTCTTAATTAAAAATAAATAATAAATTATAATATTAGTATTCATATAGTATTTAATATTTTTCCTTTTAAATTCAAATTTTAAATTTTAAATTTCAAATCTAAAATTTCAAATTTGAATAAAATTTTATTTAAACTTTAGTATTAATTTTTTTTTATCAAACTCGTATAATATCTCACACATACTTTGAATTATACAATTTGGTAGGGATGGCAAAAAAACCCGAACCCAACGGGGAAACCCGATTCCTGAATATTTCGGGTCGGGTCGGGTCGCTCTTATCGGGTTTCGGGTCGGGTAACGGGTCTTTATTGGGTATTTTATCCGGGTTCGGGGCAGGGAGTGGGTATGCGCGCCCCGACCCGACCCGCCCCGAATATATATATATATATATATATATATATATATATATATATATATATATATATATATATATATATATATATATATATATATATATATATATATATATATATATATATATATGAAATTACATTGCTGCCCCTTGAACACATAACCCTAAAATCACGTTTCACTCCAGTATCCTCCTTACGGCTTACACTTCTCTTCGTTCAATCATTCTTCTACTCCAGCCGACACACCCACAAATCGATACACCACAACGAAGAGCGAAGCAGCGATACACCAAAAGGGGAGCAGCGAAGAGCGATTAGCGAAGCAACGAAGCAGCGACTCAGCAGCGAAGCAGCGACTCAGCAACACGCACGTCGCACAAGAGGTAATTTCGACTCAGCGACTCTTCCGACTTCGATCGACGCCACGCACAAGAGGTAATTTCGATTCTTGAAATCCATTGAAATTTTGATTCTTCCAATCGATCACAGCATGAACATTGAAATTTCGATTCTGGAAATCGATCACAGCTTGTAAGTTCGGTATGAACATTGAAATTTCAATTCTTGAAATCGATCACAGCTTGTAATTTCGATTCTTGAAATCCATATGAACATTAAAATCTGTTTGTGGTATTAATTTCGATTGCACCATTTGTAATATGTTTATTGATCATAGGTATTAATAGCTTAATAACTTATTGATCTTAGGTATTAATTTCGATCACAGCTAAATAGCTTATTCACCAAGTCTGATTTCTCTACACATTGTATATGTAATATGTTTATTGATATTTCATTTCCTTAGATTGCATCATTTGGGTTTGAACTATGAATTTGTATCTAACTATCTTTGTTATTAGAATATAAAAGTATTTATTGGCTTCCATGAAATTTTTGGTCTAGATACTTGAATGATATTACAACTCTTACTGTGGATAATTGCACCACAAATGATGCAATTATTAGGATGTTATTAGAGAAACTTCCTCTAAAATCACTAATGATGAATGGTGATTTGTTTCATATGCGTTGCTGCGCACATATTCTCAATCTTATTGTCCAAGATGGCTTATCTCTCATTAAATTTGAGATTGAGAGAATCAGAGAGAGTGTTGCATTTTGGTCTGCATCACCAAAGAGGGAGCAAAATTTTGTGACAGCAGCATAGTAGTTGGGAATACCATACTCAAAGAAGTTGATACTTGACAGCAAGACACGATGGAACTCTACATTCTTGATGTTGAGTGTTGCTATAAGCTACAAAGAGGTTTTCGATCGCGTGAAGACAAGAGACCCCAAGTATATATGTTTTCCTACCGACCAGGATTGGGAGTTGGCTAGTGAGATTTGTGAAAGATTACAGCTTTTTTATGAGGTGACTGATATGTTCTCTGGTTCAAAGTATCCTACAGCTAATGTTTTTTTTCCTTTGATATGTGAGATTGGATATTCTTTGCGTGAGTGGACGAAATCTCCTATTGAGGAGATTAAGGTGATGGCTAACCAAATGCTTTCTAAGTTCAATAAGTATTGGTCTGTAATTCATGGGATAATGGGAATGGCAGCAGTTTTAGATCCACGATACAAGTTAAAGTTTGTGGAGTTACTTTTGCCTGTGCTTTATGGAGAAGAAAAGGCAAAGACTGAATTTCAAATTTTGGAGGGGTTTGTCACAACTTTGTTTCAAGAGTACGAGTCAAGTAATGCATCTAAAAAAAGGAAGAGTGAAGGTATTGTATTCTTCTTATTGTTTATATAATAAATAGAACATTATCTTAAATTATTAACATTTTTATACTAAACATTACGTGTTTGTGGTGGTTCAGTTCCTGGTTCATCTTCATTTGGTTCTAGTATCTCTTCTGGTCATCGTGTTGGATTCAAAAAGCTCTTATCGGATATTGCTTCTATTACTTGAGATGATGATGAATCAGGAGGTATGAGTGAGTTGGATAACTACTTGAAGGAGAAATTGTTGCCTAAAGACATGGAACTTGATTTGTTGGCATGGTGGAAAACAAATGGGATTAAGTACCCGACACTACAAAGGATAGCTAAAGATATATTAGTTGTTCCTGTTTCCACTGTTGCCTCGGAATCAGCTTTCAGCACAAGTGGAAGATTAGTAAGTCCTCATCGTAGTCGACTTCATCCAAAGACATTGGAGGCTTTAATGTGTGCTCAAAGTTGGTTGTTGAATGAAATTCGAGGTAGTATACTATTTTATATTAATTATATGAAATTGTGAATTTTTTTTGCATATTAATAATATTAATTTTACACAGCAACTTGTTCTGAAGAGACGGAGGCATATTGTCGTTCTGTTGAATTTGATTATGATGTGGAAGAGGTCAAACGAAACTCCTAAAAATATTAATTTTATATAGTTTCCATGATTTGGTTTGATTTTGAGTTTGTTTAATATTTTGTAGGAAAACACTAAAGAAAGCGGGACAACAAGTTTGGATGATTTTGTTTGATTTTGAGTTTGTAACTTTGTTTTAATGTTAAGTGGTAATGTATTATTGTGATGAATTAGTTTTTAATGTTGTGTACTTGGGTGTTTTGGTTGATTGGTTGATGTTACAATATTAGACTATTAGTAATTTCTATTTGGTTAAATGATTTAAGAACTTATTTGGTATTTTAAGTTTATGCATCGTCTTAATTTATCATTTTGTATTTATAGTTTTTCCTTCTTTTTTTTTCTGCCATATTTCGGGTTTTAGGGTCGGGTTTTCGGGTAATTATCGGGTTTCGGGTTTAGGATCGGGTTCGGGGAGAGTTTTAGCCCCGACGGGGCGCCCCGATAAGAAACCCGTCGGGTATCGGGTCGGGTTCGGGTACATATGTAGATATCGGGTTCGGGTTTGGGAACTCATGCCCCGCCCCGAACCCGCCCCGTTGCCATTCCTACAATTTGGTGGTCGGATACTCGTGTTGCAACGACCTTGACTTCTCCCAATAAACGTATGGTGCCCCAACATTTATTTGAATTATACAATTTAGGACTCAAGGGGTATAGTAACCATCCGTTTCTTACAAATGTCGACATTATGGGCCAACATTTAATACATATTTTCATTTTATAACCATCTATCTTATTTCAAATTTACAGTATTATATATTATGTTTAGATATTTTCATACCACTAAAAGTTTTATATTAACTTAAAAATATAAAAAAAAAGAAATTACGCCATTAAATAAGAGCTAATTGATACGTTCAAAATAAAATTTATATTGAAAATATTTTACTAAACCTTTTTATCATAAATTTTAGTTTTAGTTGTATAAAACAAAGACAAATATTAAACATGTTTTTGGTTTTATAAACACTTTTTGTTTTTGTTTTATAATTTTAAATATGAAATATACATATTAAAATAATAAAACCATGAGACCATACACATCTACATCCACAAATTGCTTAATAATCAAAGTTGACTATAAGGACTTAAAACAATATATAGGAAGAATTGCTGAACACATACGTCTGGACTATTGCTAGATATTTATATTACAATGTTTGACACTTTTGAATATTCTATATAGTTACAAAAACTTCAAAAAATTTCCTAAGCAGAATTGAAGACAATTAACATGTGCATGTCCAGATTATAACTTAATTACTTCTAATGACTATGACTATGCAAGGAGTATTGGGGCAACAACTTTAGACACACCTCCAAGAACTTGCACAGCACTTTTATTGTTTGTGTCAGAGTTTTCCATAGCCTCAACAATTGCTATAATTATGATCACAAACGCAATGTCCACATTGGGAGAAATGCTCACCTTGAATTTGTCATTAACGAACTTTACAATATTATCCGATGACTGCAGTTTGGACATCTACAGGAATAAATATGTCATTAGTAAGTTTCAGATTGAGCTTTAAGTTACTTACAGAATCTTTTAAGTTATACAGACATAACTGAAAACATGGAACTCTACTAGAAAACCAACAAAAAAAGGTTTGAAAATTAAATTACTTGGGCTATTGTGGTTGAAGTATCTCCCATATAAATAGTGCAGTTTCTCTTCGACCAGCTTCCTTTGACCTTGAAATCACAAACATTTTTAGAACAGGTTTTGTTTGCCAAGAAAACATTTACATCACTCTTCAACAGCTGGATCATGTGACGTTTTTTTGTGGTAAATATCATATCCGATTTGCTTCTACTGTCACCCCTGAATACATACCATCCATGGTGTACAGTCACGCTCTGGAAAATAAATCAGTCCATCTAACTGTTAAATTTAGCATCTAAATTTCAAAACAACCCAAAGAACTAAAAAATATATATTAAAAATTAAAGTTAATAAAGTCACCTTATCACGCATCGTAACGATGGGTTGGTCATCAACATCGAGTAGTACTCGCCGCTCATGAATGAATGAATCGCATGGTTTCACTTTGAAGATGATTTTATGGTTAATATCTGTAATCAAAAGGATTCCGCTTGAAATTCTATCAACTATAATATCGAGTTGATGTGGTACCATGAAGTGAGACCCTATCACAGAAACCGGAGTGGATGAAGGTGCTTTGTTGGGTTGAGCCATCGTCAATACTCCACACAGCAGAGAGGTCAGTATGAGTGAAAATATATACGGAAGATTTGTCCACACTGGATGGGGTGATTACTTTTCTTGGGTTATACAGGAAGTTTCTCAGAAACAACGCAGCAAATTAAGTCTGACCACGTCTCTGGTGTAGTGGTCTCTTATTTGTTGTGAATGAGATGCACACCTACGTGCATATTTGTTTTTAGATAGGTTAAAACAAGGGTTATTTTGTTTAATTTGTTTGAGAAAATATGATAGTTGTATGGATAATCAATATTTGAACTTAAATTCTTAGTTATTTATAGTATTTGGTAATAAAAGTTGCAAATAAATGTTAAAAATATACCAATGATAAACAATATCTCGTGATTTTAAAAGTATCTATAAGTTATTTTTTACTGTTATCTGTTGTGTAATTAGTTTATATTTGTATATTAAATAAGAAATGACATAAATAGATAATAATTATGTGGTAATTACATAATACTAGTAACATTTTTAAGTAAGTACCATTGAACGTTGGTGTAATATTTACGTATTATATTCATGTGTAGTTCATACTGACCAACACAGAAAACCATTGATTTTTTATTTTTTTCGGAACAACCCGGAGAATTATATTAATTAGTTTTCATAATCATTGCGTTTCAGTGTAAGTTTAAATCAGTTAATGGTTTCGGTTATTAGTAAACATCGGCTACCCATGTTGAAAAATTAACTATATTATTTAAATAAATATAAAATACATTGCTATAAAATGTTAAAAACAGAAAGTAGACTGCTATTATGCAAATCTTTCATTGAACGATTTGCACATAATTAACTTTGATTTTTATTAATATCTGGTATCATTACAAGAAGACGGGGCAATACCTTTAGCGGCGACATGTAGCTGCAAATGCATCGCCGGTGATGCTTCGTCGCTAATACGTATATAATCGCCGCTAAAGGGTGTACTCGTCGCCGCTATTGACCTATCGCCAATAATAGTCACCGTCGCCGTAGATGTCGCCAAAATAGATTTCGCCGCTAATACTGGTAACATTTTGATTTTATTTATTTATTTATTTATTTAACATTAACTTTATAAAAAACAATATAACATTTATAAAATCTGATAACTTTTTATAAAATGTTAATCCATATACAACCAATCCAAAATATTAATCCATACCGTACAACCCAAAATATTCTTCCAAATTACAAAACATTTCATAAAATCCAAAAGTAGCTACTCGTCCTCATAATTTCCTTCATTATTTGGTGGCGGCAATGAGCGAAACTACTCTTTCAATGCTGCAGAACAGGCCGGGTCCTTTAGTATTGTTTGTAGCATTTTCAACTACAATAAATATATATATATATATATATATATATATATATATATATATATATATATATATATATATATATATATATATATATATATATATATATATATCAACATATCAATATATCAAATACACTTAAACATACATCTACTTTCCATTATAGCATTTACTTTACAAAATATTACCAAACTACAATATATCAACAGATCAAATCATAACCAACATATCATTATACCATTCTACTTTCCATTATAGCATTGTATTTTCCAAAAATTACCAAACTATAAAATATCAACATATGAAACCATAACCAACATATCATTATAGCATTCTACATTCCATTATAGCATTACTTTCCAAAAATTACCAAACTACAAAATATCAATATATCAAATCATAACCAACATATCATTATAGCATTCTACTTTCCATTATAGCATTGTAATTTCCATTATATCATTATACTTTTCAACTTGAACTAACAATTACCTATGATTGTGGTTGTTCTTGTGTCAATAGTTATTCCTTATCATACTTGGACACAACGGTAGGGGGTTTACGCTTACTGCCTATGATATATCCGTTTCGAACACTCAATATTCTTTCAAAACAATTTTTTATATCAGTTGGTATTAGCCCACTTGCTTCAGAAGTAGCTTGGGTTCGTTGGTTGATCTCCTCGAGTAAAGCATTATGTATTTTTAAAAAATAATAAAAATCATAAAAATTAGATTACTCAATACCCTTGACGATATAAACACTTATATGAAAATACAAATTAACCATATACGAAAAACTTCGATTCGACTGACGTCCTATTTAACATTAAAAATTAGATTACTTATACTTTAAATAAATATTTAAATATATCATAACTTACTTCTTTGAAACATGCATTGCTGTATGAGCTCGACCCCCATCTGTTTATAACTACTTGTTTTGTACGACATTCAGTGTTTGACATCGAACGCCTTAAAAATTCTAGCGTTTGAAAATTGCTTTCGCCCAATTTTCATGCCACATACCCTTGGGGGGTTGTTTAATGCAGTTAGGATATCTGCTGGCCCCCCGATTTCCTTAAAATAAGAATGAGCTTTAATTTTTCGGCCTCTGTAATCCTTTGCAAGACTCAAATCAATGCTCCACAACAATTGAGCACGCTCCGGATCCATGTTAACCTTATCAAAATCAAATTTATTATGCAAAATACAAAAAAGTTAGTTAATTAAGTAACAATCACAACTAAACTTAAAATTGTATCCAAGTTACCTTTAGATGCACAACTGTTGCCTTCCTTAAGGCGAGGGAAACATTGTCCCAACCAAATATGTTGAAAGGGACGTTGTTCCACAAATACCTCCCAATTTCATATGTGAACTAATTACCATGCTTCCCGACAGGGGAATATGTGATCTCCCTGTCGAAATGCAAATCCACAGGATTTCCCTTGTTTGCCCGTATCAACTTTCCCAGCTCGATATTTTTTGACATGCCCCATCTTTTTTTTTTTTGGAAGCTCGGCTGAAAAAATACAATTAAAAATATTTGTCTCGATAACTTATTATAAAATAATAAAAATAGTTAATAAATATATCATAATAAAACTCATCATCCTGTTCGTGCTGACCACGACCAAAGGCTACTGGAGGTGGTGGATCCCCGGCTCCATCACCTCCATGTCCAAGCCCCATAACATATGGCCATCATGGCCAAGAGTATCGCCCAAGTAAACCTCATCTGTAGCCTTAAATTACAAGATGTACAATATAGAAATACAATATGAATAAAAGTTAGTTACCCTACGAAATTGTAAGATATACAATATAGATAAACAACATAAATAAAAGTTAGACAAACAATATGAATTAAAGGTACATTTCAAATAAAGTTTCTATTACAAAAAAACATTTGATTTTTTTAATCAGAATCTTCATCATATACTTCAATGCCTTCTTCATCAGTATCATAATCAGAATCGTCATCATCATAAACAGTCTCTTCATCGGAAACATCATCGATTCTACCCGTTGGTGGAGGTACTTCAATCTTGTCTTCATCGTCATAATCAGCATTGTTTTGAGATACATCAACATTTTTTTGAAAGTATTTTGAGAATTCGAGAAAAGTTCTAGCTCTAGATGAAGAGTTGTTTTGAACTATGTCAACATTTTTGGCCTCCACATTGTCGACATCTTGGACAGAGTCACTGTAAGTATTTTAGACACGAGCATTGATGGATGGTAGATCCCAAATATTTCGATGATTAACATGCTCGACGACACAACGAGGATTGTTGTTTTCGTTTTTTAGATGATTAACAGGCTCGCGGATGTTGAACACTTGTTTGGCTTGTGAAGCATATATGAGTTGATCATCTTGGTACGCTTCTTTTTGTGTGTCGATACTTATGAAATTATCATCAGGAATATCTCCTGTATCGAACCACTTGCACCGAAATATTACAGTCGAATAATCATATGGATATTGCACCTTAATCATCTCTTCTAACTAGGCATAATATTTCTCTCTATTCTCACCAACCGCTAGAACCTCAGAGTTTTGCGTTTTGCGTTGAACATCACCACTCAGTACCAAAAACCTAACATCATTGACTATGCATGTGGTGTAAGTATAAACATCCATTTGTGAACCCACTGAAAGGGCTGACAATCTTTGTGGAATTCTGGAGAGTTTTCTTTTTCCATTTGATAAACCTATTAAATATATGTTGATGTGTTATGTATTCTTGATTCGTTATATTTATAAAACATATTTGTTTGTTAATTATTATTACATTTTCAAGAAACCAGTTGGGAAATTCAATCTTTTCGTCAATTTCAGGATGTTCAGATTTGAATTTTCTATATTGATGAATATATATATATATATATATATATATATATATATATATATATATATATATATATATATATATATATATATATATATATATATATATATATATATATATGGAAAAAAGTAACAATAAATAATGAAAGATACTTAAAAGTAAGAACACTTACTCGATTTATTTTATGACTTCTTCATAACTATTCAATATAAACCATTCTATATTACGTTTCTCCCTTATATCAAGATGTTTGATTTGCGTTGCGCTCGTCGGTCGACACTTTGACTCAAACATCCAAAACTTTGTTTTTTCAATGACAACGTCTTCGTTTCTTTCAAGGCGATTGACATCTCGAAGGTACATCGAACAAAATGGCAAAGCTTCTTCAGCAATATAACCTTCAGCTATACAACCTTCCTGCCTCACCTTATTTCTAACATAGTTTTTTAGTTTTTTCATATATCTTTTGAACTTATACATCCATCTCATACATACCAGGCCTCCGACAATCGCTTCATCAGGTAAATGAAAAAAACTAAATGAATCATAATGTCGAGAAACGTTGCAGGATAAAACTACTCTAACTTGCAAAAGATTCTAATAATGTCTTCGTTTGCTTTCCTCATATCCTCCACCTTTAGTGTTCTGAAGCAAATTTGCTTGAAAAACGTACAAATATCTACAATTGGTGTAGAAGTTTCTTTATCCAATAAGGCTCTAACTCCAATCGGTATCAAACGTTGCATAAGAATGTGATAGTCATGAGATTTCAACCCAATAATCGTATCATTATCTACCACTTTCTTATCGATGTTAGATCCAAACCCATCAGGAAATTTAACATCTCCTATAAATTGACAAAATATTTTGCGGTTAGGTTTCTTGAATGAGTAGCTTGCATGTGGTCTAGTGAACTTGTTACGCTTTCTTTTGCAACCATTGATTACGTTGGATATTTAGATTTCTCAAGTCCTCACGTGCATTTGATGTGTCTTTACTCTTATCATTCATCATAGAAGTACCCAAAAGACTCTCACCCACATTCTCTCCACATGCATCAAATTTATATTGTGCTTCAGCTGCAGAGAAGACCAATACTCGAGCTCGAAAAATATGCTACGTTTTGACCGGTTCAACTCGAATCCTTGCCGATCCATGTTTTCCTTGAGAGTGTTAGGATGTTTACCCGATTTACGAAGTATTAGACGGCCTAGTTGCTGTTGTATGTCTTCATTAGTAAAGTGTCTCGGAGTGGGTCTTGTCTCGTGTTGCCCGTTAAATTTCAAACTCATACTTAATGGATAATCAACATCTAAGAACCGATGATGACCTGTTGGGTCATAATTATTGGTTTATACTTTGCTTTTTTAGGAAAATATATTTTTATGTAATGTTGTATGTGTTTGTGGTTTGTGTGTACGGTCGTACACGTGTGTACGGCTGCACACCCTGTGTACGGCCATACACAGGGTGTGCGGCTGTACACATGTGTATGACTGGAGGTCCTTATAAATAGAGGAGTGCATGTGAGTGTACGGTTGGGAGAGAAGCCTAGAGTAGAGAGAGAAAGTTAGAGAGAAGAAGTGTGTGTGTGAGAGAGTCTATTGTAATACATCATAGATTCATCTTCTTCTTCTTCTTCTCATTCTCTTCTATATTGATCTGACATCATCCAATTGATTGGGATTCTGCACCATCAATTGGATCTGATTGATACACAAGCAATTTTAGGGACTTACAATTGGTATCAGAGCTTGGTTGTATCAATCAATTTTGTTAGATCTGGAGCTTATTTGATCTTATTTTGAAAAGAGAATAGAGTTTTTGGATAGATCTCACAAAATTAAGGGGGGTTACTTCTTTACATTTTTCATAAAAACGATTTTTTGATCGAGTTTTAGAGCAAAAAGGGTGAAAAACGTCGTTTTTTTCGCGAATCTATTGAAGGTGTGCGGCCCGGTTGAAGGAGTGCGGCTCGGGAGTGTGCGGCCCCGGTGTGTGGCTAGGTGTTCGGTTCTCGGTCTCGCCTCAGAATCCACGGCTCAGCTACCTTGCTCTTGGCTCAGTTCGGAAGCAGCAGCGCCTTTATAAAAAAATTGGAAAGGGTTTGAAGGTGCTGGGGATCGAACCGGGAACCTCTAGGTTCAAGTCTGCGCACCTTGCCATCTCATCCAACCATTCTTTTGTGACATTTCTTCGGTTTTTAAAACATAAGCTAGTTTTCTCAGTTCCAACTTTCAAATTTTGACATTTTCAACCCCAAAAAGATTCAAAATTTTATTTTAAAATCCTTTTTCAACCCAAAAAGAATTTTATTTTAATTTTTGACTTTTGACTTTAAAATTTTGAATTTGACTTTTAAAAGTTGACCTTTGACTTTAAAATTTTGACTTTCTCGTTTGACTTTTAATTTTTCAAATTTAGCTTTTCGGATTGACTTTTGAGTCTGACTTTTTAAATTTGACTTTTAAGGTTGACTTTCTCGGTTTTTAAGTCAAATGGCAACTAAAAAAAATAAAAAATTAAATTTTAAAAAATTAAAAATATATATAAAAAAAAAAAAATGAGTTCCACATTAATTCCGGTAAATGAAGTTTCATGTACTCCATCTTGTAAAGCTACGATTAAATTTCTTCGCGAACAAATTTATTTGCTAAAAAGGGAAAATGAGGACCTTAAATATGAAGCATATACTCTAAGGAATGGTCAGAACCTTTAAAAGCATAATTAGAGGCCAAGACTAAGGACCTTAGGAAATTACAAGAAGATTACAGCAACAAGTGTGAAAATTATGATCACATTAAACGCAAACTTGCTGCTGTAACTGAAGAACTTGATGCTTTGAAAAAAAGTGTGGAAAAACAGATGTTAGTTTCAAAAATTATACTGCATCAAGTAAGACAGTCGAGTCCTTAGTAGAAAATCAATTGAGTTTTAAAGATAATCAAAACAAGGATAAAACTATTGAACACACCAATGACTCCTTGAACTCTAAATTTGTTTCTTCGAACTCAGTTGCTTCTGATCAACATGCTGTTGAGAAGTACAGGCCACCAAATCAAGTGAAACAGCCGACTTGCTGCAACTGTGCTTGTGGGAACAATCAGAGACAAGGCAAGGACACGCCACCAGGGGCAGGAAGAAACAACTCCACAGTGAAGAAAAAGACATGTTTTCACTGTGGAACACCTAGACACATTGCCAGAAATTATCCTAATCGCGCATACGTTCCCTACTATGCACAAGGCTGGCAGAACGCACCAAGAGGGAGATTTTCTAAAAGAAACCCCTCAAGGTCACGTTCAGACCATGGTGACTGGAACGCACAGAAGACCAAGAATCCAACTCCCAAGGTCAAGAAGGGAATGTCGACCAAGAAGCCAAATCCAAGAGATGCTCCCATGAAGTCAAAATCAAAATCATCTCAACGGTCGGCTTCAAGTTCCAAAGCAAGTACTGAGCCACCCATCAGATCGAAAAAGAAATGCGTTAAACCCAACTACAAATGGGTTCCAAAGGCTCACTCTCCCAAATCTTCTAACGATTCTAATATTTGTACATCTTCTGTTTGTGATAAGCAGGATATGTTGTGACATCCCCAAAATCACGACCAGAAAAGACCGATTTTGTTTATGCTTTATAAAAATCAGAGTACTTCATTATATAAAAAAGGTTGCGGAATTTGTTCCCAGAAAAACATGGTAAATACATTATTAAAACATTTTCGATGAAACGTATTTATTTCATTTTAAAACATTTGGGATGTCATCGTTAATACAGGAACATAAGCATAAACAGAACTTACAATTATTCACACTAGTGGTCTACATCTCTTTAAATCTCTCAGTGTAATGTCACTTCATATCAACACCTGTGGTATAAATAAACTGAGTGGGTCAGGTTGGGAAACCTGGTGAGCACATAGGGATTTCAATCCCACAATGTTATACCATATATATAGTTTAAAATTCACAAAATATACAATTTCACCATACTTATATATAAACAACTCTTATCCCACCCCATCGATCCTCACAACGAGGCTATCCATACTCTCGGACCTAAGATTAGTCGTTTTACCTACTCCATACTCTCGGATCAGAAATGAACGAATTTACCAAATCCATACTCTCGGACTAGGGACGAATGACTAATCCATACTCTCGGATTAAAGATGAATGATTATGCCTAATCCATACTCTCGGACTAGGGACAATAGCTAATCCATACTCTCGGATTAACGACGAATGATTATGCCTAATCCATATTCTCGGACTAGGGACAATGACTATGTCTAATCCATACTCCCGGATAAGTGACATATACTAACTTCTATTCTCTGAGTTTAACTCACTTGTACTCGTAAGAATATACTACCCAATATTCCTCATATTTAATTTAGGTCTACTCTTTATCCTAAATTATCAAATATAATCAGGTATGTTCTTTAACACGAATTTCAAGCAACATCAATTAACTCGCACATAACATATAATTAATACTTCAATCAATACTTGTATTAAAATCATGTTCATGAAAGGGACTATGCACTCACCTGAGAAGGTGGTGACTCGGTACTCGGACAGCGCTTCGTTTACTTTAAAATAATTTCCTTCGACGAAACCTAGTATTATCACCAATAGATTTTAGTCTATTATTCGCCGAGACTAATTAATAGTCTAGCTATTATTACTATTATATAAGCGTTAAAAAAAATACTTATATAACCCATAATAATAACCCAACTATTTATTATATGTTCTTAATAACGTTCATATAATTAAATAAAAACTATATTAAAAATAGCGTAGACGTAGCTCACTTACAGCGGGTTTTATAGAAAACCAGGCTTTGCTTGGAGCAGCATTTCCGAGCCGAAAAGCTCTTCTTCTCAGAGCCGTCGAGCACTCCGGGGCTTCCGCCTCGTGCTAGGGAGGTTCCCTAGGCTTTTCGGGGGATTTCGGGGCTAGAGAGAGGTTCTAGAGAGAGAGTAAAGAGAAGAAAGAATGGGAAAGGTGTGAAGAAAATGAGGGTGGGAGAGGTGGTATTTATAGGGTGAAAATGGCTGAACTTGGTGCCACATGTCACCATCTAGTGGCAAGACTTGGGGAGAAAGCAATGGCCAAGATTGTGCCACATCACCCATTTTCGCACAACACACTTCCGACTTCTAAAATCCGTAACTTTCACATACGACCTCCGTTTTTGACGTTCTTTATAGCCACGCGTAGGTAAAAATAATATCTACAACTTTCATTTTGACTCCGTCGGCTAATTCTTGACCGATCTTAAATTTAACAGTACGAAGCGTTTAGACTGTTAAATGACCGAGAAGAATTCGTAACTCCTTCATACGGACTCCGTTTTCGTCTGTCTTTTTACCGTTGAGTTCCTATTAATGAGATCTTCAACTCTCATTTATTTCACGTAAGCCAAAAACCGCTCGAACTAAAATTCGAGTTTCGGGCTGTACACTGCTAAGCCGAATCTTAGAAAAATCATAACTTCCTCATACGAAGTCAGATTTGGGCGTTCTTTTTATCGACGCTCTTAGTTTAACATATTCTACGACTTTTGTTTAGATTACTAAGGCTAAAAAGTCTTCTATCGTAAATTCACTATTTACGTCTTCCGGTGCTGTGTCGGTTTTGCCGTAAAACTTCGGTGGGCCATAACTTCTTCGTTATAACTCGGATTTCGGCGTTCTTTATATGTACGGAAACCTTGTGACATATTCTAAAACTTGGTTAAGACTATTCATTCTAAATAATCTTTTGTCGAAAAGTTATTTTTGACCCCTATTGCCTCTAAATTGACTAGCCCGGATATGCGGGCGTTACAATTATCTCCCCCTTAGGATGATTACGTCCCGGAATCATCAACGAAACAAGGATCGTATAATGACTCCATATGTCATCTCTTCATCCTAGGTAATAATTATAACTTCTTTATTCCTTCAAGTCTATCTCTTAGACTTATTGACTGTAAGCAATACTTGATCGTGCACCTGCTCTCTACCTCATATTAGACTCCAAATTATGACCTATCATCATGTGATGTACGTTTAGACTTAGGTCTCTTAAATTCTAAAACAGACTAAGCCTTCCTTCATGTTCTAATGTGATATAATCATACTTTAACATGTAGCATTTCTAGCTACCAACGAGCGCGATACTTCTATTGACCGCTTTGATTATTAATCGTTTGGTTTAAGTCGGACGCTATATCAAACTTGGTTCTCTGAACCATGTAACCTACTCATCGTAGTCGGACTCAAGGTGATATGACCACTAGGGTCGGAATAACAACAATCTTCTTAGTCATTACCGAAACAATGGTAACGGCATACTTGAATAAAACGAAATCAATTACTGGCTTCTTGGTAACCTTGTGACTTTCCCTGATCCAAGTGTGAGTCCTGTGCTTCCGGTAGTATAGGCCTCTACTACCATTCACACCTACTCATACTCGTCCCAAGTATTGTCCCGCAGTTTTTTTCCAAGTCACCATACAAGAAAACCATACAAAAACTTAACACATCAGATAACAAAACAAAGGTTTTATATTATTTCTTGAAACTGTTACATAGGTGTTCAAGTTCACCCTAGACTATGCCTCTAACGGGCTACATCGTGAGGTACTATCTACACGATTACTCCATAACTCGATCCTCGGATGTCAAGCCTTCACTCTTGAATCCTTGCATTGTCATCTGCTTCGTCAAGGATCATTTGAAATGGTCTCGCCTTTGGATTTGGTGGTACATTTGGCTTTGTAGCCCCTTCTCTCTTTGGGCAGTCTTGTTTGAAGTGTCCTTCTTCTCCACACTTAAAGCAGACTTCTCTCTTGGTTGTGCATTCGCTGGCGTAATGACCAGTCTTCCCGCATTTAAAGCATGTCGTATATTTAGAGCATTTCCCGATGTGCTTCTTTCTACACTTGTCACACCATTGCGTTCCTTCTTTAAACTTCGAGAATTTTCTCTTCTAGCTGGACCTTGAAGATCCTTCAAACTTTCTCTTCTCGCCAACCTCCATCTTGCTGGAGGCTCTTCCCTTGATCATATCTTCGACAGACTTGGCAGCCCAGATAGCTGCCTCTAGAGTAGGTGCTTGACGCACTAGCACCGCATACTCCCATGGAAGTCCTTTTGCGTACTTGTTGATTTTCGTCAGCTCATCCGGAACAAGACGCAAGGCGAACTCCATCTTCTTTGTGAATTTGTTGGTGTATTCATCAATTGACATGCTTCCCTTCTTCAGGGTTAGAAACTGGTTCTCTAGCTCAAGCAGGTTTTGAGCTGAGCAGTACTTTCGTTTGAATTGCACTAGAAATTCTGCCCATGTCAGTTGCAGAGGCTCATTAGGGCTCAGAGTCTTCCCCAAGGTATTCCACCAACGTACAGCGCCTCCTCGAAACTGACGTATTGCAAATGTGGTCTGTAGCTTCCCTCTACAACCGCATGTCATGAAGGCTAACTCCATCTCCGAGATCCAATCCATGACCCCGATCGGATCCTCCTTTACAGTGAAAGTCGATGGCTTGCAAGTCAGAAAATCCTTGTACTTGCATCCATTCCTCTCGACCTCGTCATCTTGGTTGTTTTGTCGAACTATTGGTGGGTTGACTTGACCAACAGTCCCACTATAGTTTCCTTCCTCAGTCTGCCCTTCGTTCAACTCGAGCTGTTCGATCTGAATAGTGTCTTCCTCACGATTTTGCTGGAGCAAACGTCTAGTTTCCTCCATTTGACGATCCAACATCGCTTGGATCATCGCTTGCACTCCGGCCATTGTGACTGACTCAGGGGCGGCTTCCATCACCGGTATTTGCTCAATCACTGGGGGTTGGTTTCTGTTCCCATTTGCATTCACGTTTCCGCTACGGGTTCTTGCCATCTTGATCTATACACCGAATAAGGTGAATCTAGATCTTTACTTAGGATTGACGGTTAAATCATCCTTATCACTCCGAAACGTTTATATGCTAGTTCTAATATCGTAGTCGTACGTTTAGAATCCTAAACACATAAGGTTTCCAGATCCGGTCGGCAACAGACCATAGATCCGAACAACTAACAGCATATCAGGCACAAGTATTTAGCACATAAAAGCATTTTAGGCATAATTCCTAAAATAAGCTAGTGCTCACACCTCACAATCATCGCTTAGCATTCTAAGTTTAAATCTAGAAATAAATCCATATTCCTAGTTCGCTTAAACTAATGCTCTGATACCAACTGTGACATCCCCAAAATCACGGCCAGAAAAGACCGATTTTGTTTATGCTTTATAAAAATCAGAGTACTTCATTTTATAAAAAGGTTGCGGAATTTGTTCCCAGAAAAACATGGTAAATACGTTATTAAAAAATTTTCGAAGAAACGTATTTATTTCATTTTAAAACATTTGGGATGTCATCGTTAATACAGGAACATAAGCATAAACAGAACTTACAATTATTCACACTAGTGGTCTACATCTCTTTAAATCTCTCAGTGTAATGTCACTTCATATCAACACCTGTGGTATAAATAAACTGAGTGGGTCAGGTTGGGAAACCTGGTGAGCACATAGGGATTTCAATCCCACAATGTTATACCATATATATAGTTTAAAATTCACAAAATATACAATTTCACCATACATATATATAAACAACTCTTATCCCACCCCATCGATCCTCGCAACGAGGCTATCCATACTCTCGGACCTAAGATTAGTCGTTTTACCTACTCCATACTCTCGGATCAGAAATGAACGAATTTACCAAATCCATACTCTCAGACTAGGGACGAATGACTAATCCATACTCTCGGATTAAAGATGAATGATTATGCCTAATCCATACTCTCGGACTAGGGACAATAGCTAATCCATACTCTCGGATTAACGACGAATGATTATGCCTAATCCATATTCTCGGACTAGGGACAATGACTATGTCTAATCCATACTCCCGGATAAGTGACATATACTAACTTCTATTCTCTGAGTTTAACTCACTTGTACTCGTAAGAATATACTACCCAATATTCCTCATATTTAATTTAGGTCTACTCTTTATCCTAAATTATCAAATATAATCAGGTATGTTCTTTAACACGAATTTCAAGCAACATCAATTAACTCGCACATAACATATAATTAATACTTCAATCAATACTTGTATTAAAATCATGTTCATGAAAGGGACTATGCACTCACCTGAGAAGGTGGTGACTCGGTACTCGGACAGCGCTTCGTTTACTTTAAAATAATTTCCTTCGACGAAACCTAGTATTATCACCAATAGATTTTAGTCTATTATTCACCGAGACTAATTAATTGTCTAGCTATTATTACTATTATATAAGCGTTAAAAAAAATACTTATATAACCCATAATAATAACCCAACTATTTATTATATGTTCTTAATAACGTTCATATAATTAAATAAAAACTATATTAAAAATAGCGTAGACGTAGCTCACTTACAGCGGGTTTTATAGAAAACCAGGCTTTGCTTGGAGCAGCGTTTCCGAGCCGAAAAGCTCTTCTTCTCGGAGCCGTCGAGCACTCCGGGGCTTCCGCCTCGTGCTAGGGAGGTTCCCTAGGCTTTTCGGGGGATTTCGGGGCTAGAGAGAGGTTCTAGAGAGAGAGTAAAGAGAAGAAAGAATGGGAAAGGTGTGAAGAAAATGAGGGTGGGAGAGGTGGTATTTATAGGGTGAAAATGGCTGAACTTGGTGCCACATGTCACCATCTAGTGGCAAGACTTGGGAAGAAAGCAATGGCCAAGATTGTGCCACATCACCCATTTTCGCACAACACACTTCCGACTTCTGAAATCCGTAACTTTCACATACGACCTCCGTTTTTGATGTTCTTTATATCCACGCGTAGGTAAAAATAATATCTACAACTTTCATTTTGACTCCGTCGGCTAATTCTCGACCGATCTTAAATTTAACAGTACGAGGTGTTTAGACTGTTAAATGACCGCGAAGAATTCGTAACTCCTTCATACGGACTCCGTTTTCATCTGTCTTTTTACTGTTGAGTTCCTATTAATGAGATCTTCAACTCTCATTTATTTCACGTAAGCCAAAAACCGCTCGAACTAAAATTCGAGTTTCGGGCTGTACACTGCTAAGCCGAATCTTAGAAAAATCATAACTTCCTCATACGAAGTCAGATTTGGGCGTTCTTTTTATCGACGCTCTTAGTTTAACATATTCTACGACTTTTGTTTAGATTGCTAAGGCTAAAAAGTCTTCTATCGTAAATTCACTATTTACGTCTTCCGGTGTTGTGTCGGTTTTGCCGTAAAACTTCGGCGGGCCATAACTTCTTCGTTATAACTCGGATTTCGGCGTTCTTTATATGTACGGAAACCTTGTGACATATTATAAAACTTGGTTAAGACTATTCATTCTAAATAATCTTTTGTCGAAAAGTCATTTTTGACCCATATTGCCTCTAAATTGACTAGCCCGGATCTGCGGGCGTTACATATGTCATGAGAGAGAGTATCGTGCAAAGATGAAAAAGGTCGATCCAGTTTCAAAATGGACTGGGTTCCAAAGACCAACTGATCCCGCTCTGTGCTGGAGCAACTATGGAGGCATATCATCAAACTTCGGCTTGTTGATAGCGGTTACTCCAGGCACATGATAGGAGGCATCTCTAAACTGTAAAACACTCAGAACATTGTTTGAGAGTATGTGTCCTTGCAGGAAGGGAAGAAAGGAAGTGGTCACTCATGGGGTTTGTGCTCAACGACATGAAGAATTTTCGGATCTGTTCTGAGATTACGCGTGCTGTTCTCAGACCTTCTGGATGCAAATTCAATCAGTGACTTATAGTTTGGATTTTCTTCTCTATACTCCTGAGTTTTTCTTAAGCTGATTCGCTTTAAAGACAATTTTTTTAGGATAGTTTAAATTTGTGCATTTACTTTTATTTCTCTCCTATGCACAAATTTAGGGGGAGAAATAAAAACAAAACAAAAATTAGAAAATTAAAAAAAATAATAATAATAGCAGAATAATAATATGTTGGTTATGGAATGTGCTTGAGGGAGATGTTTTGGGAAGTGAGTGGTAACAAGCAACCTAAGTTTGCGTAACGTACCCAAAGTGGAAGGGTCTATTCTCTGGTTTGATGCGTCGGTAGGCACGAAGAATTTAACGGACTTGACTAGGTGCAGATGAACTTAAGGAATCTATAGAATTGACAAATCTTGACCTAGTTGGATCCGTTTAGCCTGACAATACGACGCTTGGATAGGTTGAGCAGGGAGATATATATATATATATATATATATATATATATATATATAGGAATCTACTCCTCACATTAAATGAACCTGTATCTGGAACCGTGGTTTAACTTTTCCTCCATGTGCAGATTTTGTCCTTAATTCCGGTATTGATGGGGCGACTGGTAAATTCCGATAAATTAGGTCAGTAGAAAATCATTTTCTTTCTTTCTTTCTGTTAGTCATATGTTGCCTCCTCTGCGTGATTGGAAGAGATCCGACCTGGACTGTAACATATGCAACTCTATTTCTCTGCATATTATCTGTTAGCCATATGTTGTCTCCTTTGCGTGACTAACAATCCGACCTGGTACACAACATATGCATTATAAGTGATAATACTCTTAATCTATCTTCTCCCTAATGATGGTCTGCTCATCCGATGTAAGGAGTACTCTGGAAGTCCTTGATTACCGGGGCATATCTGGAAGCGTGAAACATGTTCCAGTACAATTAAAATTGAACACTCAAAGATTCTATATAGATCTCGCTGCTCAATTTAGGTGGACAACAATATCACTGGTCGTCGTCAGCTGAATGGTCCTTAAGATATAGTATCTAGAAACTTAGGATCAGATATAATATCTACGAACTTAGGATCACATTGTCTTGTCACTTATAGTATGTCCTAATTTTGTCACAATTTTTTTGTGTTTAAGTGGACAACAATATTGGCGATCGACCAGACAAAGACGTGAAGATAGAAGGTACCGACAAGCGGATAAAGGTTGTCTAAAAACTTTGATCCCAAATCATTCTTAAAGTTAGATATCATTTTACTTTTGTTAAATTTGTTCATAATTTTTCTCTATGCACAAATTTTAGGGGGAGAATCAAAAATCAAACAAAAATCAGAAAATTAAAATCCAAAAATAGTGTTATTTCTTGTTCAGAAAAATCAGAAAATCCAAAAATGTTTTTTTTTGTGTGTGCTAATTTTTCTTTTAGTTTTTTTTTTTTTGTCTTGAAAAGTGATTTCAGGTATAGATAAGACTCATGAAGTTTGTGTTGAAGATTTCTGAGCCAAGGCTTCATCTGTGAGCATCGAAGATTTCGCATTCGGAGGAGCAAGAAATGAAGATTATTCTTTCGACATTCCATCCTTCAACCCCAGAAGCAAGGTGAAGCTGAAATTGAAGAATATGTGACAGATTGCATTAAATCCTCCTCAATTAATCTTATGCTATCTTAAACCTGATGAAGTGATCTAGAAGATTATTTCTCTCTGATAGTTCTCTCTGAAGATTCTCAAGTTGAAAGCGTTATCTTTCAAGAATCAGTACATCAAGCCTCCTCACCCGACGTGCTTTTAGAGTCAAATCTTGAAGAAAATCCCAACTGCTCAAGATGAAGTCATTGAAGATTAAAGCTGAAGCCAAGCTCCCAATGAAGATTAACAAGAAAAAGCCAGCTACTTTTTAGGGGGAGTTTGTTGGGTCATTTAGAAAAGAAAGGTATAAACCAAGGGGGAGATTGTTGGGTCATAATTATTGGTTTACACTTTGCTTTTCTAGGAAAATATATTTTTATGTAATGTTGTATGTGTTTGCGGTTTGTGTGTACGGCCGCACACCCTGTGTACGGCCGTACACAGGGTGTGTGGCTGTACACATGTGTATGGCTGGAGGTCCTTATAAATAGAGGAGTGCATGTGATTGTACGGTTGGGAGAGAAGGCTAGAGTAGAGAGAGAAAGTTAGAGAGAAGAAGTGTGTGTGAGAGAGAATCTATTGTAAGGAACATCATTCATATTGAATACATCATAGATTCATCTTCTTCTTCTTCTCATTCTCTTCTATATTGATCTGGCATCATCTAATTGATTGGGATTCCGCACCATCAATTGGATCTCATTGATACACAAGCAATTTTGGGGACTTACATGACCGATATAAACGACTTAATTTATTGCACGGTATGAGGGAGTGTCTTCATTGCAAGTTGGGCATGCTCTATACCCTTGTCCGCTCTAGCCCGATAAACTACTACGAGTTGGAAAGTTGTTTATTGTCCATAACAACATAGCTTTCATTGTGAAGAATGTGTTTGTCGCTGCGTCTTCATTACATATGCCTGATTGCCACAAAAACTGAAGCTCTTCCACTAATGACCTAAAGAAAACATCTATGTCCTTTCCAAGCGCTTTAAGGATAGGAATCAACAAGGCCAACATGAGTGATGAATCTTTCATACAAAGCCATAGTGGAAAATTGTATGTGGTGAGTACAATCGTCCATGTACTATACGGATTACACATGTTACCAAATGGATTAAATCCATCAGCTGCCAGCCCAAGATGTACACTGCGAGGTTCACTCGAGAAGTCAGGGTAATCTACATCAAAATTTTACCAAGACTCTCTGTTAACGGGATAACGCATCACATCATCTTCTGATCTCCTAATACTATGCCATATCATATTTTAAGAATTGTAACGTGAACAATACAAACGACGTAGTCAAGGCGCCACTAGAAAGTGTCGTAACACCTTATGAACCTCTTTCTTAACCTTGGTGTTTTTATCAATCCACCGACTGTCTTTACAAATGGGACAAACTTGCAATGACTTGTGTTCCTTCTATAAGAGAAAACAATCATTTTTGCACACATGTATTGACTCGTACCCCAAACCTACCTTCTTCAGTTTCTTTTTTGCTAAATAATATGAACGGGGAACCTTGTTATCTGGTGGAAATGCCGAATGCAACAACTCAAAGAGTTGATCAAATGAACTATTAGTTAATTTGTTGTTGACCTTCATATGCATCAACTTTGCTAAAAAATCAAGGAAAGAAAACGTACAACCAGAATATAACTTGGTTTTGACTGCCTCTAATAACTCTTCAAAATCATCATCGACACCACTACCCCCTGTATTCGAGGTTCCTTCATCGAGGTTTGTATCATTTTCTCTGGACTCCCACATAACATCGTCAATTACATCAGCCATCTCGTTACTTGGCGATACGGCATCTACAACCGGAGGGATTAAAGGCTCAGCGTTATATATCCACGTTTTGTATGATTGACTAAAACCATATATACGAACATGACGTCTCGTTGCTTTAGGATCCATGAAGTAATGATTATCACATTTCTCACACGGACATCAGGTTTCACCTTTACAATCTAGGTGTAACATGGATCTCTCGACAAAAGAGTCGAGTCCTAGTTGGAACTCTGGAGATTGACGATGTGGATTTTAGTCCAGCTTTTGTCAATAGACATGATGCAACAGAAACATAGTTTAGTGTTTAAGGTTTACTCTATGGGAAACAAAAATCAAGTAGAGTATTCAAAAAGTTGGTGATTCAAAAAGTATCCCAACATGGGAACACATGAACACACACACACACACACATATATATATATATATATATATATATATATATATATATATACACATATATATATATATATATATATATATATATATATATATATACCCGAGGAGCAAAGAGAAACTATGTTGCTATTTACTTAGTTTAATTTTTTTAACTAATTTTATTTTAGTTTAATATTAACATTAGCTTGATTTTAAAACTACTTTAATTTGATTTTACAATTAACTTATTATTTTTTTATTGATTTTTTTTTTAAAATTAATTTAACTTTATTCTATAATTAAATTAAAATGACTAGAAGTACGTTGCTGTTAATAACCTAGTTAAGCTAAAGTTGTAATGACCAACATTAAGTCACTAAAAGTATGTTACTATTAAGTTGGTTTTGTAATTGATTTAATTTGATTTTATAAAGGTAACTTACTTTGATTCTAAAGATTAATTAATTTGATTTTCTAATTAAACAAAATCAAACAAATGTATATATGTACATCCAATTTGAATTTCATGCTAAATTTCATTTTTAAGCCAATGTGGTATAAACAAAAATTACAAAAGCATACAGAAAATGCATAAAAACTTCCCACATATTTGAAAAAGCGTACAATATTCCAACAAAATGCATACAATCAAACATAATGCACAAACACTTTTTTGTCTCGAAATATAAACATAATCACTCAACAAAATTGAAAATTACTAACAATTTAATTTAATCTGAAATTTATTTAAGTAAAAATATGATTAATAATTTCTAAAAAATTAAATAATCAAAGGCTTACTTAATCTAATATAAATCAATATTATAAAATAAGATAAATAAATTTATGAAATTTTACCTTAAAACTTTGGATTCAAATGAAAGGATTTTTCCATAATAAGGTAAACTTTGAAGATTTTAATTCAAGTTTCTGTGTTTACAACTAGATTTTTAATTATTTTTTAGAGCAAGGGACCAATACCTTACAATTCAAAAGTTGAGGGGCTGATGATATATATATATATATATATATATATATATATATATATATATATATATATATATATATATATATATATATATATATATATATATATATATATATTGTGATGGAGTTTGGTTAAATCCGGAGGTTTGATACCTCCTGATTCCTCCTCGTTGTTCATGCGCAAATAAGAAGCAAGAAAAAAAATAAGAATGGTCTTGCGTTTATTGGTGATCTATAAACAAATCAAGAGATTAAAATGGGATGGATGGAGCAACAGCACAGGTGGTATAAACAAAAATTACAAAATGCATACAATCCAACAAAATGCACAAACACTTCTTATCTCAAAATTACTAACAATTTATGATCCAACATAGCACCAAAACAGAAAAATAACAGAAAATAGCAAGAATTTGACCTTGAATGTGGGCAATTTCGGAATTGAGCTCAAGGGTTGCCGGTTTTGGAGGTTTTGGGGGAAGGTGTGGTGGTCTTGTAGCGGCAGGAGGGGCTAGCAACGTGTAGCACTCGGTTCCTGGTATGTAATTTATTTTGTTGTATTTTGCACTTTTGGTATGGGACTCGGCGCGTTGAAGGCCTAAATCGTTGAGTAGGAGTGGGATTGGACACATGACTTAAGTGATGGACTCGTTGAGTCCGCGGCCAGACTCGACAAGTACGCTCTAACTGGACAAAAACCTAATCTGAGGGTTTTCACCCCATTTAATCATCTCTTTCAACCACCACTCGTCCCTAATGCTCCCAAAGACTCTCAATAGCAAACCCTAAGTGTTTTTGTGCAAGATTTAAGGCTTTTGAGTGATTTTAGTGGGTTTTGACCTCAAGGAAGAAGGAGGAACATAGAAGGATCAAGAGGAGGCTGAAGGATTCGAGTTTGGTTCATCAATTGTAGTCTTTGGAAGGCATAAAGTCTGTACCTTGATTGTTTATTTGTTAGATCCCTTTTTGTGGAAGATTTAGGGCTTTTAAGCTATATGAGGTGACCAACCATGATTTGCAAACATGGTTGGGGGTCAAAACTTCAAATCTAGCACTTGAGAAGAGTCACAAGGCAGATTTGGGTTGCTTTTGCACCCAAGGAAGGCCTCATGCAACAAAAGAACCATTTTAGAGCCTTTTTGGCTCAAAAGCACCATGCATGCATGTAAAGTTCGTAACTTTATGTGCTAGATCGAGCTTAGGGGCTTGGATCTATCATTTGGATAAGTGTTGTACATTAGAAATCGAGGATTTAGAGTGTGGAAGTTATCGACTCGGCGAGTCCATTCTTGGGACTCGACGAGTCCAAGGCTTTGAGTCCCATATCTGTTAAGGGTCAAAAGAACTTAATTGGGTGTTAGAAAGGTTGCAGAAGGATAGAAGGAGTGACCCAATGCATTGGACTTAGTTTTAGACCTGTAGTTCATGGGACTCGACGAGTGCTAGGACAAACTTGGCGAGTCCAAGGCAATCTTCTTATGGTTGAAGATGAACTCGACAAGTTGTTCATACAACTCGGCGAGTCAAGGTCAGGACTTGTTCATCAGATGATGATGAACTCGACAAGTTGTTCATATAACTCGGAGAGTCGGATGAAGGTTCATTGATGTTCGTAAAGAAGGCGAACTTTTCGAGTCGTTGCCAAACTTGACGAGTTGAGTCATGGATAAGGATGGGTAAAGGGTAATGACTCGACGAGTTGACGGCCCAACTCGGCGAGTCGGGTCAACTGGAAGTTGACTTTAACTTGGACTTGGTTAGGGGTAAAATAGTCATTTTACCCTAAGAGTAGGTATCATTTTCTGACTGAGTGTTTTGTGGGTATTATAGCCGGAGGATTTCCAGAGCAGTAGCAGATAGAGGTTTCCCGCACAAATTATCAACAACTACTCATACGAGGTGAGTTACCTTCTAGTAGCGGCGGGTCTACGGCCACAACGCCGGCCCACCAAAGAGGAATATTTAGGAGATTATTGTCTTTGTGATAATTATTTTGGTCTAGTTATGTGCCTTGGTTATGACATTTATCTATATGATATGTTATGTGTATAGTAGGAATCAGTTCCTTGACAATGGTCCGTAGGACCGAAGGGTAGGTCAGTACCCAGATATGCCGGATTGTATGTCTATATCTTGATGTTGTATGCTAGTGGTAGGGGGTGGAATAGTTCCCAGTGTTGGAATAGTGTTTAAGGCTGCAACTATATTAGGCAAGTACTTGAACCGATTGTGCATGGTCCTTTTGGGTTGCCTTCACCAAAGCAACTTGGCTAGAGAAATAAATAGAGAAATAGGTTATTATGATTTATTAATACGTTATAAGAATAATATATTAAAGGAGAAATCATATTTGTTTAATTAAAATTGGCCAATAATTAATTAGGAATTAATTTTGTGATCAAGTGTAATTAATTAAACTATAGGGGCTGAATTGTAATTAAGTGATAGTTGCAAAATAGGGCAATGGTTATCCTTGTTTAAGGATGGACGAATTCAAGGATAAGGATATCCTTAAAATCGTCCAAGGTCCAAAAGATAAGGGTTTTCAAGGCTTATCTTGTGGTTGCTTGGTGGGCAAGTAACTGGATAAGGATAAGGACTGAAACCCTAATCTAAACCCTATATAAAGACGCCTAGGCCTTGGGAATTCGTGTACATGCTTCTAAGAAGTCTCAAGGACGATTTCCACCTCCTCCTTTCTCTTTCTATTGCCTCTCTAATTGATTGTGGTGTTTGTGAGCCATTAGAGGCACTACACTTGTGGTGCTTGCTTTTAAGACTTAGGGTTTGAAGATTTAAGTTGTTATTGCAATATAACAACAAGAGGTATGTAATCTAACCTTGTATATTAATTTCGAAAATAGCCTTGTTCTTTAGGGTTTTATTCTTGTGTTCATAATGTTATGTATCTACACTACTAGAAAAACAGCCTTTTACGACGCGCATTTACGACACACATTTATGACACACAATGCGTATCATTGAAGCAGCTGTCAAGAAAGGCTATGTCAGAAATGAAGACGACACACATTTTTGCGTATCGTAATTTTAATTTTTTTATAAAAAAAATTATTTATATATTTACTAATTTTCAATTTATATTTGCATTTCATGTCTCATAATAGAAAATAAAATACCATATACAAAAAATACAATACATTGCACAGAAAGTAATGTCATACAAATAATCATATGTGAAAGCGATGAAAGTCATCAACAAATGTGACAGCGATGTAATACATTTTTTAGATAATTAACTACATTATTAGCCAAATTTCCTAAAATACCAACATACTTTTCTATGAAGAGCATTAACACTAATCTTTTCCATCAAAAACTTCAAATCCTGCATAATTAAATTAATGTTTAATCAGCTACAAGTCAATAAGATACGTTTAAGCAAAAGAGTTTCATAATATTAAGACTTTACTTACCACTGTTGTTAATACATTGAAAGAAGCACCTCTTCTGCTAGCTTTGTGAAATTGGTACCATATTCCTCTATAGTTGGCATCTTGTTTCCAGAGCTCCCACCACCAACTCCAGCACCCACAGTAAACTATGTTTAGATTCCATAAATAAACTATGTTGATAAACTAATTCCTGTATCATCATCAACATCACTATCTGATTATATTTTTTGACAAACTGATTACTATTATCAATTGAAAAGTAAAAAAAGTTACCAATGATAGTGAATACAGATAGCAAAGAAAAAACAATGTTAGATTCCATAAATAAATTAGGCTGTAAAAACACCACAAAGGATGTAAATTATTCCATTCCGTTTCGTGTTTCATTGCAAATCAACAAAATTCCCTTCATATTATTCCATGTTCACAATTCCTGAAAGGTACTTGATTCCATTCTTTTTTAATTAAAAGACCAAAATACACCATTATTGGAATAATAATAATAATAATAAATCCCCATAACTGGTAGAAGACAAAAATAGCCCATAATTGCAATAAACAAAAATGCAAAAACAGAAAGATGATACCATATCCTAAGTTAAATGCAAAAAGGGCATAAATAGAACTAGGTTATAACCTGTTGCCTTTTGGGATGATAATATGAAGAATCAGGGTAATTTTTACCACTATCTGGTGCCAACCATGGTGAATCATATGGACCCATAATTCTGAAATGTTTTCCATCCTTTGCATCACGGAAATGAGGACCCTGGTCTTGTTATATCATTCATATACAGAGGCCATAGTCAAAACAGGATAAAATATGCAATATATTTTTTACACCCACAAAAGCTCCTTTCGTGTTTTCCATTTTTTATTTTAATATTGTTAAAAGGGAACTGCTGATGCCACTTACCCACAGACTCTTACAGGGTTTAGCCTGCTAATAAGATAAATACTAGACTCAGAGCTAATAACACGGAGAAAAAGGTGAGCTTATATACCTATAAAACACTATACATCATCTTCACAGTAAACATGGAACCACCATAACCGGTCAACAGATTCATGCACATTTGAGAGGTTAAAACATCTTAGAACAGGGGCATTATGGTCACATAAACGCTACCATTTATATACAGTTTCACGGGTAGTGTCCTATACAACTCAGCAATCCCCTGATGATGGTGGGCTGAACCTTTTTGCAGGTGCATCAAGTTTCCGATCAAGTTCAGGCGTGCCAGGGACAACAGTGTCCGGAAAATTTAGCTCAGGGGTGTTATGGTCATTTACCGGTTTTCCATGTTCAGCAACTAAGTCAGCTTCTTCATGGAGATTGCTATCCAGCCCTGCAGTAGGCTTCTTTTCATGCCACTGAACATGATCAAAAGACTTTTATCCAATCAACAGTTATCCGTACAATCTTGACAAACCTACCTTCAATTTTATTCCCAGATATACCCTTTCGATTTTTAACTCGGTTCATTACAAAGCAATGTTTTTTGTTCAATCAATAGAGAATTATATGTCCATTAATTTAATCATGTAGACTGGATAATGAGACTTCGTGATAAATTCCATATAAAATTGCAACGTTTAAACTAACATCTACTATGTGTCAAAAGTCTAAAATACCCTTGGATAAAATAATTATAAATTAACAAGAGCTGCAAACCTTTTCTTGCAATAGTGTTCTTCGACGTTCTTTGGCTCTACAAATTGCATTTTGTATTCCATGGTTGTTCATGCTCCCTTTTGGCCACAAATCCGCAAGCTTGACAGCATAAAAGAAAAATATTTTTCCTAAATTAGATAAATCCATTTCCTGGGAGATAAATATCATTTCATATTATTTAGGAATTATCTCCTAAATTAAGATAGAAGCCTTTTAGATTAGGTTCAGGTTTAGATTCCATTGAACTCAAAACCGGTAAAGAGTGGCATTTATGCCAAATTAAGTCAAAAAGCCACTAAAAACTGATAACATGACGATTATGCCCTTCAATTCACTTGTTATATTTAAAAACAACATGATGAAACACTAACATAAGAGGAGTAAGTAAAACATAGCATGAAAACAGATAAGATGACCATCATGCCCTTGAAGAATTGGATGATGTTATATATGCAAAAAGTAATGTGGTAGAGAAGAGAAAAAGAGAAGACTAGCAAGGGTAATGTAGACTATTGTAGTACGTTGTAAATATAAATGTTTTTTAACTAGCTTTTAGTTTAGTTTTTATGTTTGGTAAACTAGACTCTTGAAGCTTTAGATTAGTCTCGGGTAAAAAAAAAATGAGCATTTTAATCTCGGAGTGTTTGACTATCAGTCAAATGTCATAAATACCCTTCAACAAAGTAACTTTTAATAAAGAAATCGACATACAAAAGAAAGGCAAGAAATAAAAGGGTGGTATTCCAAGAAAACAACTACCTGAATGTAGAATTTTTATATTTCTGAGGTTTTAATATCATCCATCGCCTGTTTAATATAACAAGGAAAATGAAGTATATGTCCATTATTAATTCCAATATAAATAAAGTGTTATAATTCTAAGTTACTAACCCTTTTTCTAGACCATGAAAGGGACAAGATTTCTCCACCATGTCCATGGAACTCATGAACAGGTTTCTCCAAGATTTTGAAGACTTTAGGTGCTAGAATAACAAAGCCACTTCTGATGATTTTCTGAACCCTTTAATCTTTCGTGATTTTTCTTTATTGACAGGGGCTAATTCAGAAATATGATTAGTTGAAACATCCAAACCCTAACGCCAACTTCAATATGGATTACTTTTTAAACAAACAAAGAATATGAAGATTAGATTTTGCTGGATAAACTAATTACCTCCTTATCTACAGATGACAAACAAATCATCCAAAGATGGTATTTTTCCAGATTAATTATTCAATTTTCCGATAAATTCATAATGCGAGTATGGAACATAGCAAATTCCATCATAGTTGTTGCATAATTGAACAAAAATCAGGATGAATACCAATCTAAACAAACAACCATATGAAATCTAACTTGTTTACTCATCAAAATTGAACCAGTTATGAAACCGACCACATACCTTGGGCCACTACTTGCTTTAATAATCACTGTGATAAAAGAAACATAAAACCTCATAAAGTAACAACATGATAGATTTAATTTAGCATAATACAAAAATTTCAAACCCTGGATAAGATAAACACACAAAAAATTCATCAGACCATAACATATACTCGAATTTATGCTCAAAATATTAAATGTGAGTATGTGTGTGAGGTGCTATGTGCGACTGCTAACAATGTATCAGAATGGGATCGAGAATCAGAAAAGTAGGGGGAAGGATATTGCACCTAAGAAATCAAACAAGAAGGAATTAAAATAAGGGAGAAGGAACAAAGCATACCTGAGATGCTTAGAGAGTAGAAGTCAGGATCGTGGAATGAGGAGGAATCGCCATTGAAACATGCATAGTTTTTCAGTTAGGGTTTTACACAGGAGAAGATGAGAAGATCCAAAATCGAAATCAAAGCTATGAGTAGAGGAGAAATTAAATAAATAGAAGAACAAAAACATTAGGAAGAGTGAATAACCAAAGCATATCTTAGTTGGGCTAGGGTGTGGAAATTTGAGTAGTCTCCGACGAGGTCACATGAGCCCGAGGTCGCCGGAGGAAAATACCCCTAAGGTCGTTGGAGGAGAAGTGAGCAAAGATGTTGCCTGCGAGGTGAGGCAAGATCATCAATCAATTGTTGCAGAGGCCAGAGAGCACCAAGTGTTTCCGTTCTTGAAAAAAACGCCCTAGTCCCTACGATTTTGTGGAATTTAGTAGTACTATATGCTTGCTTGTCTTCTTCTTTGCTTCTTAAATCGTAATAACAATCTCTATGAAATTGCAAGTTGGGTAGTAGGTTAGAGAGAGAGAGAGAGAGGAAGATGAAAACCTTATGCTTCTTTCTTGCTAATTGGAAGAGGAGTGGGTTCTAATTTTTCACATGGAATAGGCGGGGTTTTAATTTTTTGGGATTTCATTTCCCCCTTTCAAGAACGTGCGTTTTGAGTAAAACATAAAGCGACATTCACAGAGGACGCACATATTAGATAAAGTGCCCTCCGTGTTTTTTTTTTTTTTTTACATGAGACACTAATCTAAGGGCATGCAATAATGCATGACATAGATCCTTAATTTTTTTGAAAAGACGACACGTTTTTAATGTCACTCTCTTTTGCGTAACATAAATCAATGAGTGTCGTGGTTAGCGCGTTGTAAAAGGGTCTTTTTCTTGTAGTGCTAATAGAAAAACATAGATCCAAATCTAGGGTTGCATGCACACATAGGATTGATTGTATAAAACCCATCAATGGTATCAGAGCCTTTGGTTAACTTGTTTTCAATTAGTATTATTCAATTGTATGAACTTGAAAAATTAGGGTTTATAGCCAATAAACCCTAGGAGGCCATAGATTTCGAGATTAGAGTTTCCTAACCCTAATTTGTGAAAATCTTGAAAGGGTTTTTGAAACCTTTCCTTTTAATCCAAGATTTCGAAATCTAGGGTTTGCAAACCCTTAGATTTCGAGATTTGCCTCCTTCCCCAAGATAAGATCCTAAATTTTAGGGATTTGGATAATCCCATATCTTGTAATTATCTTTTAATTGTTAAATATGGTAATTAAAGATTTTGAATTACCCCATCCGATTATTTTCGAAATTTAGAGGGATAAAAGGGATTAGGATAAGTTAATTGTTTAAATGGTAACTATCCTCACGATTTAGATAATCCCTTATGATTTAATAATTTAAATTGATAGTTTAATTTGTGATAATTATTAAATCAAGAGTTTTAATATTTAAAATTTTAATGGTATTAAATTTCGAAAAATTTTAAATTGGAAATTTAAAACCTAGTATTTTGAAATGTTTAAAATACACCCTATACTATTATATTATTACAAGTTTTTATATATATATATATATATATATATATATATATATATATATGTATGTATGTATGTATGTATGTATAATTAATATGCTAGTCTTACCGTTAGTAGGCCTCATTCACAAAGCCAGTCTATAAGGTGGGTATAAGGTTGCTGCCTATAAAATGACGCTTAATGGGTGTACACTCACACCCACCGCTTGCTTGATTGGTGGAGGGTCGTTAGCCGAACGGGTAGGATAGGGCAACCTCATCATCTCATTAAAAGTATAATATGAAATACAAAGTAACTACATGGCTATCAAAAAATTTCCCAATCCTAGTTACTTTAGGAAAAGTGAATTGATGCAATCCCATAAAATTACACTTTGCACCTTCCTAAGAAGTTAGTGGAGCGTGTGTGGTTTACCGGCACACTAATTGGTTCTAAGCGAAGGTGGCAAACGGTGGTTCATTGTTTATCATAGTTCAATGGAGCGTGTGTGGTTTACCGGCACATCGAATAGGTGATTGTTACAATGAAGGCACCATGTGAATTTGCATGGTAATTCACACCCACTTTGTGATCCTCGGTATCCCAGTCACAAACGAGAGGGGCATATCGAGATTTAAACATGCCATTGAAAGGTTTCAATGAATCTCATCCAAACCTAGGAATTCTCAATGCATTTATAACTTAAAGTTATGTTTTCATGATGGAGAATTAGTGAATCGTCATTCACTTACCTTCAAATTGCTTGCATGTTGGATTACGACATCCCTTTTCTAATGTGTAAATATTGTTGTTGGATCCTAGCCCTAATTTTTCTTATTGGGTGATAATTAGGGATTCATATTCTAATCTATCTTTGTCCTTGTAGATGTCGAACGCAAACAACACTGCTGCTTGCTCGTTCACATTGATGAGCCTTTGCCAAAAGGTGACTTTCGATGGAACGAACTTTAGCGAATGGATAAGATACATTCGCACGATCGCTCGCTACGAGGACAAGGAGTATGTCCTCGATGAGAAGCTCGAGAAGATCAATCCTGAAATCGCTACTCGGGCTGAAATCACCGCTTTTGAAAGTCATGAGCGTGATGCAACGAAGGTTCATTGCATCATGATAGCCACTATGAACTCCGAATTCCAAAAGTCCTACGAGGACATGTATCCGTACGAAATGCACCAAGACGTGTTGGAGAGATACCACCAAAACGCGAGGCAAGAGCGTTGCGAGATTTTCACTAGCATGATTTCCGCCAAAATGGGTCATGGAGAATCTCTTACCATGCATCTGCAAAAGATGCAAAGGTATGTCGATCGACTTTGCAAGTTAAATGTTGACTTTGGGGAAGACTTGGTGATTGACATGGTGCTTCACTCTTTGCCGCTGTGTTACAATCAATTTAGGATGACCTACCACATGAATAAGGAAGGGGTCACCCTAAGCAAGCTCCAAGGTCTCCTTAGGGTTGCTGAGAGCAATCTCAAGGACAAGTCCGTTGCACCTACTCCCAATCCACCTGTTGCTCCTGTTTTGGCCATTGGGCAAGGAAGAGGCAAGAAGAGGATGGCTCCATCTAAGAGCCACCACAAGGGAAAGTCCCGAGATGTTTCCACTTCTAGTGGGACAAAAGTTGATCCCGTTAAGCCTACATCTAACCCAAAGGAGGCAGAGGGCCACCATTGCCACAAAATAGAGCATTGGAAGAGACGCTGCCCAGAGTACCTGCAAGCTATCAAGGAAGGAAAGATCAAGCCGTCTTTCGCAGGTATATATACAATTAAATCTAGTCATTCATCTCATGTTATTTCTTGGGTCCTCGATACCGGATGTGGTTACCACATTTGTTCTGAATTGCAAGGACTAAGAAGAAATAGGGATGTGGAGGATGGAAGAATAAATCTAATCATGGGGAACAGAAGATCGTCGCCTGTGACCAAGATTGGAGTGTATTCTTTAGTGCTTAGGAATGGTTTATGTTTAGATTTGAACAATTGTTACTATTTGCCAGAAATGGCTAGAAACATCATTTCATTTGATGGTTTGTTTAGACAAGGTTTTAGATTTTCTTTTAATAACGAGAATGGTTCTATTTTGGCCGATCTAAATGGTGTATTTTATTTTGAAGCAATACCGTGTAATGGAATTTATGAAACTATTATGATTATTGATAACTTAGGAAATGATGTTTTATGCATGGATTCTTCCAATAGTATGGATAAGGCATCCTTGTGGCATTGTCGTCTTGGACATGTCAACAAGAAAAGCATAGCCCAACTCCAAAAGGATGGAGTGTTGGAGTCATTCAACCTTAGGGAAGATAACACATGCGAGTCTTTTTTATTTGGAAAGATGACTAAGTCACCCTTCGTTGGTACGTGCGAAAGGGGTGAGGGTCTATTGGACCTCATACATAACGATGTGTGTGGACAGTTTAGACCTACCACGAAGGATGGAAACCGCTTCTACGTGACCTTTACCGATGACTATAGTAGATATGGGTATATCTACTTGATCAAGAAAAAGTCAGAAACTTTTGAAAAGTTCAAAGAATTCAAGAATGAAGTGGAGAATCAATTGGGCAGGAAAATCAAGATGCTTCAATCCGATCGAGGAGGAGAGTATCTAAGTCTTGAATTCCACGATTATCTCAAGGAGTGTGGAATAGTTTCACAATTGACACCACCTAGGACACCGCAGTTGAATGGTGTGGCAAAAAGGCGTAATTGAACCTTGTTGGACATAGTTCGCTCTATGATGAGTCATGCTTCACTATCTATCTCTTTTTGGGGGTATGCCTTAGAGACTTCCGCCCATATCCTTAACCGAGTCCCTACTAAGAAGGTTGCCAAAACACTTCACGAGATGTGGACGGGGAAAGCTCCTTCATTAGCACATATCAAGGTTTGGGGTTGCGAGGTTTTTGTAAGACGAGATACTCACAACAAGCTTGAACCTCCTAGTGAGCGATGTATTTTCATCGGCTACCCGTAGAAATCCTTTCAATATCTCTTCTATTGACCGGAGGACAATGTTGTCTTTGTTGCGAGGAAAGGATTTTTCCGACAACGAGAACTCATAGGCCAAGGAGACAGTGGGAGGCAAATCGAGCTTGAAGAGATTCAAGAGTCGATAGATGAAGGAACCTTTACCACTGGCACTCAACCCGAGGAGGAAACTCCGGTTGAACCGATTGACATATCATTACCTCTTAGACGTTCCGAAAGAGTTAGAGTTCAACCCCAATTATATGGTTTTCATATTACTACTGAAGGGGACACGTATATTAGTGATAGTACACTAATAAACCTTGTTGAACCTAATAGCTATAAGGAAGCCATGGCAAGCCCGGAGTCTGCGAAATGGAAAGAGGCAATGGACAGCGAGATCCAATCCATGTATGATAACCAAGTTTGGAATTTGGTTGATAATGTACCTGGACGTAAGACTGTTGGGTGCAAATGGATCTTCAAAAAGAAGACCGATGTGGATGGAAAAGTACACACGTATAAGGCGCGATTGGTTGCAAAGGGCTTTACTCAAACTCCCAGAGTTGACTATGATGAGACCTTCTCACCAGTTTCGAAGATAGAGTCTATTAGAGTGATGCTAGCTATTGCCGCATTTCATGATTATGAGATTTGGCTAATGGATGTCAAGACCGCTTTCCTTAACGGGAAGTTGGATGAGGATGTTTACATGGCTCAGCCGGAGGGGTTTGTGGATCTGAAGCATCCGAATAGAGTGTGTAAGCTTGAGAAGTCCATTTATGGACTTAAGCAAGCGTCTCGCCATTGGAATATTTTCTTCGATGAGAAAGTCAATGAGTTTGGATTTGTATGAAGAGAAGATGAATTGTGTGTATATGTCAAAACCAGTGGGAGTATACTAAGCTTCCTCGTTCTATATGTCGATGACATAATACTCATAGGAAACGACGTCCCGACTCTGGAGGAAGTTAAGTCCTAGCTCGGGAAGTGCTTCGCTATGAAGGACCTCAGAGAGGCTTCCTATATTTTGGGAATAAGGATAGTAAGAGAAAGAAGTAAGAGACTAATAGGACTTAGTTAGAACACTTACTTAGAGAAGGTACTAAAACGTTTCAGTATGGAAAACTCAAAGAAGGGAGGATTACCGATACAAAGCAATGCCAAGTTGAGTAAGAATCAAAGTCCGAGTACCGAAGCTGAGATAGTTGAAATGAGCCGAGTTCCATACGCTTCCATAGTTGGCTCAATCATGTACGCTATGACTTGTACTCGCCCAGATGTAGCCTTTTCTTTGAGCATGGTTAATAGATATGAAGGGAACCTTGGTGGAGCCCATTGGATTGCGGTGAAGAATATCCTTAAGTACCTTCGGAGGATGAAGGAATGGTTTTTAGTCCTCGGAGGGAGTGATGACTTGAAGGTGCGAGGGTATAGTGACACCAGCTTTCAAACCAACAGGGACAACTACCGTTCACAGTCGGGCTGGGTCTTTACCCTGAATGGAGGAGCAGTAACTTGGAAGAGTTCCAAGCAGGAAACCTGTAACACCCCGTTCTTTTAGTGTTTAATTATGAGTCCCTGAGATTTAAGAGGAAGGGTAATTCTGGCCCTTTTACAAGAAATGAGTTTCATCCGAGAAGGTTTCGGGCTGGTGTATGTGTTAGAAGCATTGGGCTTCTCGTCACTGTCGTATGAATGATAGTTATATGGGAACGGGATTATATTAGAGGAGTTGCGGTGTTTTGAAGTTAATCATTGTTATAGCTCCTTGTGGAATAAGAGGAAATGGTCCCATGCATGCAAGTAATTACTTTTAAAGTCTGGCTGGGTACGCCCAGCGTAAGCTGGACGTACGCCCAGCGTAAAGGGGCGAAAAGTTGCGGGTAGCCGGGTGAGTATGCCCAGCATACTAGGGAGGTATGCCCAGCGTACTCTCAGAAACCCCAAACCCTATTTTAGGGTCAACCACTATATAAGGAACATGTTGGTTCACCCCTTAGCCTCCTTATGCTCATCCTCAACCTCATAGAAACCCTAGATCTCGTGTTCTCTCCATTTTTGGGTGTATTTGACCTTGGAAAGCTCTTTTTGGCAAAAGAAAGGCTTGAAGGAGAAAAGAGAAGTTGTCAAAGAAGAAGAAGAACGAGTGGAGCTTGTAGATCTGAAGAGATACCATCCTTTGGAGCTTGTTTGAGGTATAAAGCTTCTTCCTTGACCTTCATTTTGTGTAGATCTATGCATTTTGAAGCTTTGTCACCATTCATGTCCCAAAAGTCCTCACCTTGTTGCATGAATCGAATTTGTCAAGATTATCTGTCCTTTCAGACCTTTGGAGAGGTCTTGAGTGAGAAAAATGAGGTCCCAAGGGCTGTAGTTGTTCCATGTGGGAAATATGTATGTCTTAATGGATTAAGACCTTGGATTAAGAGCTTATGGACTTCCCAAGTAATAAAGTTTGAGACTTTATGAATTCTAATATTATTTGGCCTAGGGATCTGAAGTTTGGGCTTAAGAGCTTGAGCCATTAAGACGTTAGAAGGACTTAATGAACCTCGCAGTTATCCCCCGCATAACCCCTCAGTATGCCCCGCGTAGCGGGCCAGTGCCCCCATTTTCTTTTGTGAACATTGAGGTACGCCCAACTTACCCAGGAGGGTATGCCCAGCGTACTCCTCGTGTTGGACTTTCAATTTGTGCTTTGAGTTTGGGCCGTTGGTGGACAGTTGGTTTTTCGGCCAAGTCTGGGAATTTATGGATAGAGTATTTTGGGCCCAATTATTGATATGGACATTGGTTCTAGGCCCATTTGGTGATGTGAACCTAATTTGGTAAATTGGGCCAATGTTGGACTTTGTATGAGATTTGGACTTTGATCTTGGTCCGATAAGTGGTATGATTGATCTAATATTTATTTTGTTATGATGATTAGTTCGGGATTTGTGGTGAGTTTGTGATTCGAGAGTCTGCTTCTTTAGTTTAAAGTATCGGCATTCGCAAGGTGAGTTATCCTCACTATATCGACAGGGTCTAAGGCACCAAGGCCGGCCCTTTATTGGATTGAGATTCGGATATTGTTGTTATGTTATTTCTTTGATATGTCCGCATCTTGGTAGCTAGGATGGTACAAGCTAGAGACCTGGTTAAGGTCGGTTTCCCGATATGTAGAGTGATGCTATGCTAGTGACCGGTTGGGTCAGTATCCTGGTTAGGGTGATGATATGTTATGTGATCTGCTTGATCGGCTTGTTGACTATGAACTGTTATATGATTGTATGTTATGTGCACATGGTTGTTTGGACTGGAGTTGGGTTGAGGCGGGTCCTGCATTGTGTTGTAAACCAAGATAGCCAGGGCGGACCGGTTGTTCCGAAGGCCCCGAGAGCGGTCCGGATAGGCTGTAGGCCCCACGAGGGCAGACCAGACGTGCCGAGGCTCGGAGAGCGGTCCAGGTGGGTTGAAGGCCCGATGCGGGCGGACCAACCACACTGCAGACTCGAAGGACATGACTAGAAACAGAGGATGGACTGAAGGCCGATAAGGCGGACCAATCACACAGTAGACCTGATATGCATGGTTGTTCTATGTTCTGTTATGTTATGTATGCTATTTATGTTATGGGCCGGAAGGCAATATGTTTTGGACTGGAAGGTCGTAGCCTGGAAGGGCGTATATGTGGTTGGTATTTTGGGGGTATCTCACTAAGCTTTCGGGCTTACAGTTGTGGTTTAAATGTTTTTCAGGTTCTTCAGGAGACCGTGGAAAGGCGAAGGCATGATCGTACCGCTCCTCGTGTTTATGTTTATGACATGCTTCTAGGAATACTCTGATAATAAATGTATTGAAAACCTTTTTGTAATAACATTATTAAAATGGATTGTTTTTGACAAGTTTAGATTATGTTAAAATTTTTGGTCGTTACAAGTTGGTATCAGAGCCTTGGTTTGAGTGAATTAGAGGAACATTCTTGTGAATCCAGTCTCAAATCAAGGAGAGATTTAAAAAGAGAAATAAAAATGGTTTTCAAATTAAGTAAAAAGAGGACGTGGAGGTACGATCAGTCGGAGCCAGTAAGTAACCCCAAATTACCATACATGATATTTGTTTTCGAGCTTTGATAGAATAACATGCTAGTACTAGGCTAGGGATCTTCAGGATTTCATGATAATGTTGCCTGTTTTATAATGCTTGCTAGCCTAGGGTTTCCCTATGTATGAGATTTCCAGTGTTCCACTAGGAGTGAGGATCAAGCACTTGCTATGTATATTTGTCACTAGGGTGTTGTGGTAGTACTTCATACAAATATGTGTAGGTGTGGAAGGTAGTATGGGCCCGTACTACTGAAAGCATAGGACCCATACGCGTATCAGGGAAACCATGACCTCTAGGGTTGGGTGGAGAGTTGGTTCCCGGGATAGTGTGAAGTCTATGAGATTTTGTGGTTTATTTTCAGTATGGAGACTTCGAGGCATGCTGGGAGTGGATCCGGGTCAGGATCGGGTACAGGAGAGAGAGTTTCGGGTGGGTCAGTACCGCCCGAGGTTATCGATCAGATGAGCACGCGCGAGTTGGATGCGAGGATTCGTGAGATCCTGCATGATGAGGTTGCTGCATTGTTCTGAGCCGAGCTGCCGGAACTGTTTGGGTCAATCAAGACCGCCATGGTGGAGTATTTTGATCAGTGTTATGCGGCTCTCACTGAGACGGCTTCCGCGGCGGCTACAGCAGCTGTAGCAGCGGTAGGGGGAGGACCTAGTAGAGGTCTTCAGTATCGGGACTTTGATAATACGAAGCCTCCCACCTTTGATGCCGATCGTTGCTATGAGATGGTTATAAGATGTGGAGGGGTGTTTCTTCACGTGTTCATGCCCTGCTGATCAGAGGGTGAGGTGTGCTCTGAACCTGTTAAGGCTCAGGGCAAAGGAATGGTGGAGATTGACCACGGGGTCATACTCGGATGCGCAGAGGGCTGCGGTTTCATGGGAGCAGTTCAGAGAGATGTTCAGCACTCGTTATGTTCCGTAGGTCGAGAGGGAGAGGTTGGCTCAAGAGTTCCTTGAGCTGAAGCAGGATTCGGAGTCGGTGATGGAAATCACCAGCATGTTTACTGAGAGGGCGATGTTTTGCCCTGAGTTCGGTTCGGAGCAGGCTCAGATGTCCTGATATCTGAGTATACTAAAGAGAGATATCATACAGTTTGTGTTCGCGCAGAGGTGCGAGACATTGTTGGAGTTGCAGGAGGCCGTCAGGCGGCGTGAGTTAGAGATTGAGTTGCAATTGCGTGAGCTGAGGCAAGCTCCGGTGCAGTCGCAGTCGGTGACAAAACGGTCTAAAACCGTTGATTCCAGGGTGGGAGATCAGGGCAACCACGTTTGGCGGAAGTGTGGGAGGGGTCACACCGGAGTTTGTCGGTCCGGTGGTGCATTCCGCAAGTGTGGAAAGGAGGGGCACTATGCGAGGGATTGTCGACAGTCAGCACCGGTTCGGGATTTGAGGATTTGTTATCATTGTCATCAGGTTGGGCACTTGAGGTTCAACTGCCCACAACTTGTTGCAGGACCGGTGCAGGCTCCAGAACCGGCCACTTTGAGGATCACAGGTGGAGGTAAGGGTGGAGCAGAGCCCCCAAGGGCTCAGGGCCGTGCTTTTCAGCTTTCAGCAGAGGAGGTCAGAGCAGTGCCGGATGCAGCTGCGGGTATGTGCCTTTCTTGATATCTTGTTATCTTGTGATTATTGTGGTGTATTATTCTCTGCTGGTCTTTTTGTATGGGTTTTTCGTTTTGGTATCCGTTGTTCCTTGAGGGTTGGTTTGGTTATGGGTTAGTGTTTCGGGTTGTCGCTGGTTATCATTCATGAGGGTTATTAGTGGATACGACATTGGTTTGAATGTCGGGTAGCATCTGTAGTCTGAGGAGTGGATAGTTGAAGATTGAGTTCCTTTCGAGCGGGATGATCAGTGAGGAAATGTGTTTTTGCGAAGGTTGCTAGTGCTAGTGAGAGTCATTCCGCATGTAAGTGTTGGGTTTTGTGCAAGGTTATTTTGGGAGGTTGGTGATAGCGACCGATGGTTGATAGTCAGTGCCCTAAGTGGGGGAGGATTGGAAATTCTCCGGACGGTCGATAGGCTTGAGAGATTGTTTAGCTGCTTGGGATTCAGCGGTATTTCTTTCAGCCGAGAGCAGGCTGGTATCGGTTAGTAGCAGGCGTGCGGGGCAGGATACAGACCTATGGCATTGATTATGAAAGGCCTGGGATCAGGCTGGGATCGAGTATGTATGATGGAAATAGAGTTCGGAACCCTTATATGCTAGAACAGTATGCATGGGAGGATTTACCGGAGAGATAACTCGGAATGATGGATGCTAGTTGTGCGGTCCGGATAGATTGAAGGCCGCTAGGCGTACCAGTCAGGCCGAAGGCGCTGGGGATGGTCCAGCCAGACTGAATGCCCTGGAGGGCGGCCCAGATTGGCTAAAGGTTTTGAGAGTGGTCCAGATTGATTGAAGACCTGGTAAGGTGGTCCAGTCATGCTGAAGACTCTGCATGTATTATCGGATCGGTTCGAGGAAATGGGTTGGGTTCGTTGTGATGTGTTAGCATTAGAAGGTCTGGCCCCGGGTATTGATTGTGATTAGTGGAGGTGGTGCATGGACTCCAGAGTCCTTGCGAGCAGGTTCAGGACATGTGTGTCGCATGGATAGAGGTGATGCTAAGGGAATGTAAATCCATGGAAGTGGAAGTAGTAGCACAGGGTTATGATGGGAGTGGTCCAATTATGGTCATTGAGCAGCGAGGTTACGGCAGTGGTATGGGAGCACATCCGGGTTGGATGGTTGCTGAGGCTCGGCAGCAATGCATGGATGGAATTTCGGAATTCCAGATAGATTTGTTTATGTGGTGAAAATGCATCTGGAAGGATGTTTGGAAGTGTCAGCAGTGTATCGGGGTTTTCCTAACCCGAGGGCACTAGAGCTAGTTTGGTGCGGTTATGAGATTGCAGTGGAGAACTCATGGGAGTTGCTCTAGGGATGAAGCTTGTGTCATCCTGTCAGCAAGAAAGATAAATTTGGGTTTCAGATTTCGATGGTTGAGTCTCGGTTAGCTTGGTTCGGTGAATGCCAGGCGGTGCATTGCAGGGATAGTTTCGGAGTAGAGTTGTCACAGGCTTTGTGGATGAAGCCTAATTTAACTGGGGGAGAATTACAACACCCTGTTCTTTTAGTGTTTAATTATGAGTCCCTGAGATTTAAGAGGAAGGGTAATTATGGTCCTTTTACGAGAATTGAGTTTCATCCGAGAAGGTTTCGGGCTGGTGTATGTGTTAGAAGCATTGGGCTTCTCGTCACGCTCGTATGATTGATAAGTTATTTGGGAACGAGTTTAGATTAGAGGAGTTGCGGTGTTTTGAAGTTAATCATTGTAATAGCTCCTTGTGGAATAAGAGGAAATGGTCTCATGCATGCATGGCATGCATGGCATGCATGCAAGCAATTACTTTTGAAGTCTGGCTGGGTACGCCCAGCGTAAGCTGGACGTACGCCTAGCGTAAAGGGGCGAAAATTTACGGGTGGCCGGGTGAGTACGCCCAGCGTACTCTCAGAAACCCCAAACCCTATTTTAGGGTCAGCCACTCTTGTCCCAAAAGTCCTCACCTTGTTGCATGTATCGAATTTGTCAAGATTATCTGTCCTTTCAGACCTTTGGAGAGGTCTTGAGTGAGAAAAATGAAGTCCCAAGGGCTGTAGTTGTTCCATGTGGGAAATATAGAGATCTTAATGGATTAAGACCTTGCATTAAGAGCTTATGGACGTCCCAAGTAATAAAGTTTGAGACTTTATGAATTCTAATATTATTTGGCCTAGGGATCTGAAGTTTGGGCTTAAGAGCTTGAGCCATTAAGAGGTTAGAAGGACTTAATGAACCTCGCAGTTATGCCCCGCATAACCCCTCAGTACGCCCCGCGTAGCGGGCCAGTGCCCCCATTTTCTTTTGTGAACATTGAGGTACGCCCAACGTACCCAGGAGGGTATGCCCAGCGTACTCCTCGTGTTGGACTTTCATTTTGCGCTTTGAGTTTGGGCCGTTGGTGGACAGTTGGTTTTTCGGCCAAGTTTGGGAATTTATGGATAGAGTATTTTGGGCCCAATTATTGATATGGACATTGGTTCTAGGCCCATTTGGTGATGTGAGCCTAATTTGGTAAATTGGGCCAATGTTGGACTTTGTATGAGATTTGGACTTTGATCTTGGTCCGATAAGTGGTATGATTGATCTAATGTTTATTTTGTTATGATGGTTAGTTCGGGATTTGCGGTGAGTTTGTGATTCGAGAGTCTGCTTCGTTAGTTTAGAGTATCGGCATTCGCAAGGTGAGTTATCCTCACTATATCGACAGGGTCTAAGGCACCAAGGCCAGCCCTTTATTGGATTGAGATTCAGATTTTGTTGTTATGTTATTGCTTTGATATGTCCGCATCTTGGTAGCTAGGATGGTACAAGCTAGAGACCTGGTTAAGGTCGGTTTCCCGATATGTAGAGTGATGCTATGCTAGTGACCAGTTGGGTCGGTATCCTGGTTAGGGTAATGATATGTTATGTGATCTGCTTGATCGGCTTGTTGACTATGAACTGTTATATGATTGTATGTTATGTGCACATGGTTGTTTGGACTGGAGTTGGGTTGAGGCGGGTCCTGCATTGTGTTGTAGGCCAAGATACCCAGGGTGGACCGGTTGTTCCGAAGGCCCGGTGAGCGGTCCGGATAGGCTGTAGGCCCCACGAGGGCGGACCAGACGTGACGAGGCTCGGAGAGTGGACCAGGTAGACTGAAGGCCCGATGCGGGCGGACCAGTCATATTGTAGACTTAGAGAGCGGACCAGGTGAGTTGAAGGCCCGGTGCGGGCGGACCAACCACACTGCAGACTCGAAGGACATGACTAGACACAGAGGATGGACTGAAGGCCGATACGGAGGACTAGTCACACAGTAGACCCGATATGCATGGTTGTTCTATGTTCTGTTATGTTATGTATGCTATTTATGTTATGGGCCGGAAGGCACTATGTTATGGGCCGGAAGGCAATATGTTTTGGACCAGAACGTCGTATATGTGGTTGGTATTTTGGGGGTATCTCACTAAGCTTTCGGGCTTACAGTTGTGGTTTAAATGTTTTTCAGGTTCTTCAGGAGACCGTGGCGAGGGGAAGGCGTGATCGTACCGCTCCTCGTGTTTATGTTTATGACATGGTTCTGGGAATACTCTGATAATAAATGTATTGAAAACCTTTTTGTAATAACATTATTAAAATGGATTGTTTTTGAAAAGTTTAAATTGTGTTAAAATTTTTGTTCGTTACAAAACCGTAGCTGATTCAACGTGCGAATCAGATTACATTGCAGCGAGCGAAGTACTGAAGGAGGCAATATGGTTGAAGAACTTCTTCGGTGACCTTGGAGTTGTACCTGCCATAAAGGAGCCCATGGAGATTTTCTGTGATAATGAAGGAGCGATTGCCTTGACCAAGGTACCGAGGGATCATGGTAGATCTCGATATATCGACAGAAAATATCACTTCATCAGACATCGTGTAGAAGAAGGACAACTCATAGTGAAGAGGCTGTCATCAGAAGATAACCCAGTAGATCCGCTTACGAAGGAACTGAGTAGGGTTAAGCACTTGCAGCATGCTAGGAGTATTGGGCTAAAGGATGATATTAGCATAGATTAGATAGTAGTAGAGACATGTAATAGATAAATGTAATTAACATTTGATGATTAAATAAAGGAGTTTTATTTATGAGTAATGTTACTGTCTTATGTTAATTGTTTAACTATTGTTTCACTTTGCATGTTTTGACTTCCAGAATAATTGAGTTTATTAAGAATAATCGAATTATTCAAATTGTCCACAATCGTTCATATGTCGGAAGTAGATATGAATGAAGATTGTCATGAATTGGTGTGTAGATTGTCTAAATGGTATTAGACATAGCAAAAGATTGTTGCAACGTTCATGAGTGCTTATCAACTGGTTTTGAGCATTGGAACAAACCCGCGCTTGCTGGAATCACCTTATGGAATGTGATATAAAAGGTGATCGCAAGACGATAATATCATATAGTCTTAAAACCTAGATATATGGTTTGTTATTTGCTAATTGAGTGTACATTGATAATGCGAAAACACATCAGTAACTCGGTGTTATAAAACATATTGTTGTGTATAGTTGATTAATGAATAAGTAAATGCATATAAGTCGAAGTTTATCTGTAACTTTTATCCTAAGAGGGTAAAAGCAATATCTCGGCCACTTGATGATTTGATTTGACTTATGTGTCGGGCCCGGTCAGAATTAAATTGATGTGTTCGATTAAGTTCTATGTCAAATAAATCGGAGATCGATTAGATCCCTTATCTAAAGAACTGTACGATCCCTTATCTAAAGGACAAGATTGATTAGATCAGAGTTTAACAGCGTCTTTGAGAGCTACGATTGCAAACCGGATTGTACTTGTGCATATAGTTACTAGACTTATCCAAGTGTGAGACTGTTGGAATAGTGTGTAAGGCTGCAACTATATTAGGCAAGTACTTGACCCGGTTGTGCATTGTCCTTTTGGGTTGCCTTCACCAAAGCAACTTGACTGGAGAAATAAATAGAGAAAGAGGTTATTATGATTTATTAATATGTTATAAGAATAATATATTATAGGAAAAATCATATTTGTTTAATTAAAATTGGTCAAGAATTAATTAGGAATTAATTTTGTGATCAAGTGTGATTAATTAAACTAGAGGGGTGGAATTGTAATTATGTGATAGTTGCAAAATAGGGCAATGGTTATCCTTGTATAAGGATGGACGAATTCAAGGATAAGGATATCCTTAAAATCGTCCAAGGTCCAAGAGATAAGGGTTTTTAAGGCTTATCTTGTGGTTGCTTAGTGGGCAAGTAACTGGATAAGGATAAGGACTGAAACCCTAATCTAAACCCTATATAAAGACCCATAGGCCTTGGGAATTCGTGTAGATGCTTCTAAGAAGACTCAAGGACGATTTCCACCTCCTCCCTTCTCTCTCTATAGCCTCTCCAATTGCTTGTGGTGTTTGTGAGCCATTAGAAGCACTACACTTGTGGTGCTTGCTTTCAAGACTTAAGGTTTGATGATTTAAGTTGTTATTGCAATATAACAACAAGAGGTATGTAATCTAACCTTGTATATTAATTTCGAAAATAGCATTGTTCTTTAGGGTTTTATTCTTGTGTTCATAATGTTGTGTATCTAATAGCAAAACATAGATCCAAGTCTAGGGTTGCATGCACACATAGGATTGTTTGTATAAAACCCATCACCCAGTTACCGGTTGAAAGATACCGATGATGATTACCGGTTGAAAGATACCTATGGAAGTTACCGGTTGAAAGATACTAATAGAAGTTACCGGTTGGAAGATACCGATGATGATTACCGGTTGAAAGATACCGATGATGATTACCGGTTGAAAGATATTGATGATATTGTATGGTATGTTGTATGTTGGGGGAACTCACTAAGTTTTGTGCTTACGGTTTTCAGTTTTGGTTTCAGGTACCTCTTCGTGTAAGAGGAAGGAGTGGGTGGCGTAGCATCGCATCACACACACACATTATTTCGCATCGGGCTTTCTGGGATTGTACTCTGATTTTCATTATTTTTTATGACATGGTTTAGGACACAACATTATGATTTTGTAATGTGTTGCTTTACTGACAATGTTATGGTAAAATGTTTTAAAAATTATTAATCGAAAAATGAATTTTTCGGGCTTGAATTTTGGGATGTTACAAGGTGGTATCAGAGCCTTGGTTTGAGGGATTCGGACAAACCCTTGGGGGTGTCTGGACTCAAACCGAGGGACTAAAAGATTTTTTTACAAGGAAAATGGTTTTCTAAAATCTAAATGGAAGGATTTTAAGAAAGACGAAGTGTGTGATGCATGCGACCGGACGGGCTCAATTAAGTTTTCCCCAAGATACCCATACCTGCTATGTTATGTTATATGGTTTTCATTCAGAAAACTGCATGCTAGAATAGGACTAAGGATCAAGGAGGATGCCTTGTGTGCCTAATATATGATTCTGAGAATTGCATGCTAGTTAAGGCTAAGGGTCTAGGGAGGATTCCTTATATGCCTGTTGTATGAGTTGTATGCTAGGAATGTTTAGTCAGCAGTAGGATGGCCTGTGTAGGATATGCCTGATTTTGGTTACCCAATGCACAAATGTTGCTTGCTTTGTGCTATGGGGGTTTTGGCCATCTTCAACTAGCTAAGTAATGGATATGTAACAGTATCTGCAAGCTAGTTAGGGGAGGTGGTGGGGACTCCTAGTGCAGCTGATGGCAGAGGGTAGGTCGGAGAGTGCTCTAGGGAAGCCTAGGACAAGGTCAGTGAAAAGGGTATCAGTAAAAGGGACTTGTTGAAGTCGAAGCAATCCTTGAGGAAAGTACGGGTAGATATGGAAGGTAGTATGGGCCCGTACTACTAAAAGCAGAGGACCCGTACTCGAATCAAGGAGGGCCTAGATGGAACCTGGAAACATGGAAAGTGTATGAGACCTATAAAAAGTATATGTGACCCTGACATTCGTATGTTTATTTTCAGAATGGTGGTCACGCGACATGGAGAAGGAGGTTCAGGATCTGGATCAGGATCGGGCTCGGGCGCAGGGTCCAAGCATGTGGATAATAGGTTACATGAGTTCATCGCGCCCGAAATCACGATGGGTATCTTTGATGCGACGCCGGTTATCTTCAGGTTGATCAAGGAAGGGATCATTGAGCTGATGGAGGATCGCCTCAAGGCATTCAGGAGCGACATGGTGGCGAGCCAGTCAGGATCACGCACACTTTCCTTTAAGGACTTCAGTGGGAGTGGTGCGACGGATTTCCATGGGGTGAAAGATCTCGTTACTCCTAGGAGATGGATAGAAGACATCGACTCTGTGCAGCTGATGAGCTTCTGCTCGGAAGGGTCAAAGGTCCATTTCATTGTAGGGTGTCTGAGAGACAAGGCTAGAGATTGGTGGGAGTCGATTGGTGACTCTCTGGTAGCCTCAGTTGTTGAGGCTATGACCTGGTCAGACTTTGTGACTAGATTCAGGGTGGAGTTTGTGCTAGCTTGGAGCTTTAGCAGCTGGCCAGGGAGTTCTTGGACATGAGACAGACTACGAAGACTGTGGCGGAGATCACCGCCAAGTTCCGGGAGAGGGCATTGCTTGTGCCCCAGTATGCAGGGGATGAGGACATGAAGAGGACTCACTACCATGGCATGCTACGAGCTGACATCCGGGAGCATGTCAGTTTCTTAGCTTTCCCTACCCTGGATTCCATGATTCCCAGGGATAGGGAGAGGGAGATTGATCTGGAGCACATCCGGAAGAGGAAGGCAGCAGAGGGGATGACGATGGGGGCTTCAGGGGAAGAAGCCCAAGGGATCCGATGGTAGGCCGAAAGGCCAGTCAGAGTGGGATCGTTGTAGGAAATGCGATCGGTCACATAAGGGAGCTTGTCGCACCAGGCCGGGTTCGGGCTGCTATAAGTGTGGCAAGGTTGGGCATTTTGGCAGAGATTATACTGCCCTTACTCCTACAATTCAGATATCAGACCTGATTTTCTTTCATTGCAATCAGAAGGGCCATAAAAAGGCCAATTGCCCTAGATTGACAGCAACAACAGCGACACCGGCAGTGGCGCCGACTTCAGCAACAACACAGGTTGTGGATGGCCGGAAGGACAAGTTGGTGGCTCCAGTGGTTCGGAGCCGAGCATTTCAGCTGACAGTCGAGGAGGCACGCGCTGCACCCGATGTGGTGACGGATATGATTTATTATCTTATGCTTTTAAGCTATGTCGTTGTGATTTTGATATATTATGTTCCTTTCTTAGGATCGTTCCATGTGAACGGTATCCCAGTTCAGGCGTTGTTTCATTCGGGTGCCACTCGATCATTTGTCTCTCTTGCGCTTAGCAAGAAGTTTCTGGAGTCTTCAGCCATATTGGATTGCCCTCTAGAGGTCAAGATTGTAGATGACCAGTCGGTACGAGCGTCAGAGGTCTATCGTGATTGTGTTATGAGGCTGTTCGAGGAACGTTACCTGGTGGACTTGGTTCCCATACCTTTGCAGGGGAATAAGGTTATTATCTGTATGGATTGGCTGAGCCCCAATGGGGCAGTGATCGACTGTGCACAGCAGTTAGTACGGATTGGGACCCCTAGTGGGGGAGCGCTGTTGGTTCAGGGCGAAAGGCCACAACGAGGACCAATTTTATGTTCAGCAGTGAGGGCTAGGCGCTACCTACAGCAGGGTTGCGCAGGCTATGTCGCCTACGTTGTGGATACCCAGGAGGTGGGTAGGGCATCGGTGGGTGATGTACCCGTAGTACGGGAGTTTGAGGACGTATTCCCCGAGGAGTTTCATGGGGTACCTCCGGAGAGACAAGTGGAATTTAGAATCGATCTTGTCCCTGGTGCGGCTCCGATAGCTAAGGCAGCGTATTGGTTGGCTCCTCCTGAGATCCAGGAGTTGTCTACACAGCTGCAGGAGCTGTTAGACAAGGGTTCATTAGACCAAGCAATTCACCCTGTGGAGCCCCGATTTTGTTTGTGAAGAAGAACGACGGGTCGCATCGGATGTGTATAGATTATCGGGAGCTTAATAAGGTAACGGTGAAGAACCGTTACCCACTCCCGAGGATTGATGACCTTTTTGATTAGCTATAGGGAGCATCTTGGTTCTCCAAGATTGATCTGTGCTCAGGATATCATCAGATGAGGGTCAGAGAGGAGGATGTATAGAAGATGGCGTTCCGGACGCGCTATGGTCACTATGATTTTGCGGTGATGCCTTTCGGGCTCACCAATGCTCCTGCCACGTTTATAAATCTCATGAACCGTGTGAGTAGGCCGATGCTGGATCGGTCTGTGATAGTTTTCATCGATGCCATCTTGGTCAATTCCAAGACGTAGGAGGAGCATGGGGAGCATCTGCTAGAGGTTCTGGAGACTTTGAGAAGGGAGAACTTGTATGCTAAGTCTTCAAGTGTGAGTTCTTGTTGTGCGAGGTGCAGTTTCTTGGTTACCTTGTCAACCAGAACGGGATTTTGGTAGATCCGGCCAAAGTAGAGGCCTTGATGAGATGGGAGGTTCCGAGGTCTCCATCTGAGATTCGGAGTTTCCTAGGATTAACCTGCTACTATCGGAGATTCATCCAGGATTTCTCAAAAATAACCGTACCCCTGACCAGGCTAACGAGGAAGGTCGTGGTTTTTCATTGGGGGCCTGAGCAGCACACTGCATTCGATACATTGAGGCAGAGATTGTGCGAGGCACCAATCTTAGCCCTACCAGAGGGCATGGAGGATTTCGTCATGTACTGTGATGCATCCATCTTGTGTTTGGGCGCAATATTGATGTAGAAAGGGCATGTCATTGCTTACGCTTCGAGGCAGCTGAAGCCTCACGAGGTGAACTACTCGACGCATGATTTGGAGCTGGGGACTGTTGTGTTCGCCCTCAAGATTTGGCATCATTATGTCTATGGGGTTTGTTGTACAATTTACACGGACCACAAGAGCCTAAGGTATCTCATGGACAACCAAATGTAAATATGAGGCAACATTGGTGGCTTGATGTGGTAAAGGATTATGACTATGAGATCCTCTACCACCCGGGAAAGACTAATGTGGTGGGTGATGCGCTTAGCCGCAAGGCAGCACCGATCAGGGATATCTGTCTAAGGATGATAGTGGTGAGTCCGCTATTGAAGTGGATTCGGGAGTCCCAACAGGAGGCCATGAAGGAGGAACATCATAAGAGCGAGCGGATTGTGGTGTAGGTTTCCTCCTTCGACTATGATAGCCAGGGATTACTGACACTACACCGTAGGGTGTGGGTGCCGTACCATGGGGGTTTCCACCATGTTATGATGGAAGAGGCGCATAAATCTTGATTCTCCATTCATCCCGGGGCGACGAAGATGTATAGGGATCTTCGCTTGGACTATTGGTGGCCCTGCATGAAACGGGATGTAGCATGGTACGTAGAGCGGTGCTTGACCATTAGGAAGGTCAAGGCCGAGCACTAGAGGCCACACGAAAAGATGCAACCATTGTATATTACGCTGTGGAAATAGGAGGACATTATGATGGATTTTATCACAAAGCTTCCCAGAATCACGCGAGGGGTGGATTCAATTTGGGTCATCGTCGATCGATTAACCAAGAGCGCTCATTTTATTTCAATTCAGGAGAGTATGTCGGCCGAGAAGCTAGCCAACATTTATATCAAGGAGGTGGTGGCGCGAAACGGGGTGCCAGTGTCAGTGATTTCAGACAGAGATGTTTGGTTCAGTTCCAGGTTTTGGAAGAAGTTTCATGACGAGCTAGGTACTCGTCTACATTTTAGCACCACCATCCACCTGCAAACAGATGGTCAGAGTGAGTGAACCGTCCAGACCTTGGAGGACATTTTGCGGGCGTGTGTCTTAGACTTCAGAGATAGTTGGGATACTTACCTACCGTTGGCTGAATTCTCGTACAATAGTAGTTATCATGCAAGTATCGATCGTCCTCCTTTCGAGATGTTGTACGGGAGGAAGTGCAGGACCCCAATATGTTGGGGAGAGGTAAGCCAGAGGGTTATGGTGAACACCAAAGTAGTGCTCAAGACGACAGAGAGGATTCAACAAGTCCGGAGCAGGCTTCAGACTGCTCAGAGCCGGCAGAAAAGTTATGCCGATAAGCGCCAATCGGACCTAGAGTTCCAGGTCAGGGATATGCTTCTCCTGAAGGTGTAACCATGGAAGGGTATCATCTGATTCAAGAAATGGGGCAAGTTGGGCCCCAGGTACATTGGACCATTCAAGGTCTTAGCCAGAGTGGGAAAGGTGGAGTATAGGCTGGATCTTCCAGCCGAACTCAGCCAGATCAACAGCACCTCCACGTCTCCCAGGTGCGGAAGTGCCTGGTGGACGACTCAGCAGTGGTATCCTTAGAGGATATTCAGGTCGATAACAGCCTGAATTATATTGAGCGGCGAATGGCAATCCTCGAACGAAAGTCAAAGGATCTGAGGAACAAGAGGGTGGAGCTAGTGAAGGTGCAATGGCAGCACCAGAAGGGCTCGAAGTGGACTTGGGAGCCAGTGGATGAGATGATGGAGCATTACCCGGAACTTTTCCAGGAGCAAGCTGTAGACATTGAGGACGAAGTCTAAAATAAGTGGAGGAGATTTGTAGCCCTCGGTTCCTAGTATGTAATTTATTTTGTTATATTTTGCATTTTTGGTCTGGGACTCGTTGATTTGAAGGCCCAACTCGTCAAGTGCGAGTGGGATTGGACACGGGACTTAAGTGATGGACTCGTCAAGTCCGCAACCAGACTCCACGAGTAGGATCTGACTGGACAAAACCCCAATATAAGGGTTTGCACCCTATTTAATCATCTCTTTCAGCCACCACTCGTCCCTAATGCTCCCAAAGACTCTCCATATCAAATCCTAACTGTTTTGGTGCAAGATCTAAGGCTTTTGAATGATTTTTGTGGGTTTTGACCTCAAGGAAGAAGGAAGAGCATAGAAGGATAAAGAGGAGGATAAAGGATTTTGAGTTTGGTTCATCAATTGCAGCCTTTGGATGGTATAAAGTCTATACCTTGCTTGTTTATCTGTTAGATCCCTTTTTGGCGAAGATTTAAGGATTTTAAGCCATATGAGGTGACGAACCATGATTTTTAAACATGGTTGGGGGTCAATACTTCCAATCTAGCACTTGGGAAGAGTCACAAGGCAGATTTGGGTTGCTTTTACACCCAAGGAAGGCCCCATGCAACAAAATAACCATTTTAGATCCTTTTTGGCTCAAAAGTCCCATGCATGCACGTAAAGTTCGTATCTTTACGTTCTAGATCAAGCTTAGGGGCTTGGATCTATCATTTGGACAAGTGTTGTACATCAGAAATCAAGCTTAGAGTGTGGACGTTATCGACTCGGCGAGCCCGTTCTTGGGACTCAACGAGTCCAAGGCTTTGAGTCCCATATCTATTGAGGGTCAAAAGAACTCAGTTGGGTGTTAGAAAGGTTGCAGCAGGATAGAAGGAGTGACCCAACGCATTGGACTTAGTTTTAGACCTGCAGTTCATGGGACTCGACGAGTGCGAGAACAGACTCGGCAAGTCCAAGGCAATCTTCTTATGGTTGAAGAAGAACTTGATGAGTTTTTCATACAAGTCGGCGAGTCAAGGTTAGGACTTTTTCATCAGATGAAGCTGAACTCCACGAGTTGTTCATACAACTCGGCGAGTCGGATGAAGGTTCATTGATGTTCATAAAGAAGGGGAACTCGTCGAGTTGTTTCAAAACTCAACGAGTTGAGTCATGGATAAGGACGGGTAAAGGGTAGGGACTCGACGAGTTGACAGCCCAACTTGGCGAGTCGGGTCAACTGGAAGTTGACTTTGACTTGGACTTGGTTAGGGGTAAAACAGTCATTTTAACCTAAGAGTAGGTATATGTTTCTGACTCAGTGTTGTAGGGATTATAGCCGGAGGATTTCCAAAGCAGTAGCAGACAGAGGTTTCCCGCACAGATTATCATTATCAATAGCTACTCATACGAGGTGAGTTACCTTCCAGTAGAGGTGGGTCTAAGGCCACAACGCCGGCCCACCAAAGAGGAATATTTAGGATATTATTGTCTTTGTGATAATTATTTTGGTCTAGTTATGTGCCTTGGTTATGACATTTATCTATATGATATGTTATGTGTATAGTAGGAATCGATTCCCTGATAATGGTCCCTATGATCGAAGGGTAGGTCAGTACACGGATATGCCTGATTGTATGTCTATATCTTGATGTTGTATGCTAGTGGTAGGGGTGAAATAGTTCCCAGTTACCGGTTGAAAGATACCGATGATGATTACCAGTTGAAAGATACTAATGGAAGTTACCGGGTGGAAGATACCGATGATGATTACCGGTTGAAAGATACCGATGATGATTATCGGTTGAAAAATACTGATGATATTGTATGGTATGTGTATGTTGGGGGAACTCACTAAGCTTTGTGCTTACAGTTTTTAGTTTTGGTTTCAAGTACCTCTTCGTGTAAGAGGAAGGAGTGAGCGGCGTAGCATCGCATCACACACACATGATTCCGCATCGGGCTTTCTGGGATTGTACTCTGATTTTCATTATTTTTTATGACATGATTTGGGACACAGCATTATGATTTTGTAATGTGTTGCTTCACTGACAATGTTATGGTAAAATGTTTAAAAAATTATTAATCCAAAAATGAAATTTTCGGGCTTGAATTATGGGATGTTATACAATGGCTTTTAGCTTTGTCCTCCACTTAGTCGACTCGTCCAAGTGATGAAAATGAGAAACAACAACAGAAACGAGAGAACGAAAGGAGAGAATAGAAAAAAATGTCACTGAAAAGAAAACTGGAAGGGGTTATCTATGATGGGCATCAGCAGCGACGAAAGGGTATTAGCGGCGACATAAGGGTAATAGCGGCGACATGTTGGAGGGAAAAATCTGCGCGTTTTCTACAACCATTGGATTGAAAATAAATCGGACGGATGGGGGTAAATTGACGTGGATCACCGTTTGCGAGCATTACCGGCAACAACTTTAGCGGCGACAGAGGGCAATAACTGCGACATGTGATGCGTCAATTACATGTCGTCGCTATTGCCCTCTAATGCCGCTAAAGGTGTCGCCGGTAATGCCAATACTTTTTGTAGTGTACAATTAAAATGCATTTTTATGTTAAGAGCATCAACAATGCATATTCTCATGGATGAGCTGAATGAGGTGGCATTGCCTAATTGGCATTAAATGGATTAAACTCTACCATTGTAGGATGTTATGTTGGCATTCAATAGATATGGAGTTTAATGGTTATTGAAATCTTCAATGGAAAAAAGAAAACCTTTTAACTATTAAATATATATTCCATTGAACCCTATTAAGTTCAATGTATTGTAGGAAAATTAATGTAGAGTAGTATGGTAAATAAAATGATGATGTGTCAATCCATTAAACTTTTAAAAGTTTAATGTGTTTGGATGCCCTTAGAGTAGTCTGTACATACCCATAGTTTGAGAAAAACCGCAAGTTTGTTTAGATTTGTTTCTTTATACACCAAAAGAAACTACGTACATTTCAATTATGCGAACGTTATATTAGCCCTTGACAGAATTATGAAAGATTGAAAGTGTGGAGACTGTAATCTTTAATCCATTTGCCCTTGATGCCCTTCAATCAATTTAAACTTGAAACATCTTACATCTACACAAAATGGCAAGCGCTTATTCGTTTCATGAATTATTGACATTCATTTATTCAATTTTATGAGCACTAATTGATGGTTTTTAAAGAATGTGTAATTAATAACGTATCTAAAATTTATTAGGTAAAAATCATAAAAGGGTAGAAAATAATCCTAATGATCCAATATAGAAAAGTAGTTAAAAGTTTCTTAATTCTTATTGTATCTTCGTATACTTTTGTAAACATAAAATTAAAATACGTTGCGGATTACACTTCGGTTATTTTGATTTTTATCAAAGTTTTTTAAATTTTAGTTAGATACTAGATTAATAAATAATATTTTAGAACTGTATATTAAATAGAATGTTATTCTTCCAAGGATTGGTGAAATAAGGTTATTTGTTTGTTAAAAAAGTGGTAGAAGGGTGTGAAACCATTATGATTTACAACTACACAACAAACACACAAATATCACGATGATGAAGATGGTAAGACATATAACAAATAACACAAGGATATTTAACATTTTTCACCTAATAAGAGTAATCAAGCTACGTCAACATACAAACTAGAAAGATCCGATATTTGATAATCAATTTTGATATACACACACTCACATACACTCTTTTCTGTGCATACTCTTAAAATTACAATCAATGAGATTATTTATAGTGATGTTGACCTAAATCTTATGGGCCAAATCATGGGGCTACGTTGTCGTCAGCATAGACCGACCTTGAATCCACATACTCGAATTTTCAATTGAGTAAGAACATACGCTTGTTTACTAAGGGGGAGGGAACGAAGAACACTGAAGGAAAGGCTCATGAGATGAACTTTACTGCCTATAGTTGCGCTTTGGTACTTGCATTCAGTACCAAAGCTTCATACTTCAGTCTTCAACAGACGCTTCACTTCTTTTAAACCATACTTTGCTTCCATGAAGCCTTGCCTCTCTCTAACTGCACTCCTTGGTCAAGAGTATCCTTTATCTTTGAAATCTTCACTAAATGAATACTCCATGGCTATTCTCCAGACCAAATCTCATAACTATGTTCCTCGGTTTGGTGTTAGATCATGCTTAACAACCAATAATCTCTCACTTGTAGGCTAATCGAACCTCTATTGACCTCCAAGCAATATAAACAATAACCTTTCTTTCTTGTGATTTGCTTTAGCTATGAGGAAGGGCGGTTGAAGTCATAGACAAATTCACAATTGGTACATGTGGTTTGCAAAAGGTATCACGTTGAGGATAACAATAACAAACGCTACATTGTTGGTCATCATATTTTCATTTTGTTGCTTGATTGATCCTTTGGGACTTAAATATTATGTTTGAGTTGTTACTTTTTTTAAATGAAAAATATGCTCTTCGACCAGAAATGAAAAATACAGTACACCTTGAGGACCATTTCTATAATTATACTCCCCTCTCTTTACTATTCTTCTCTCTTACTCTTACTAACTATATCAGTCTCCATATCTTCACCACCCAAGCCGACCATCTCCCATATACCTCTATCATAGATGCAAATGCCTCATCTATCCTAAACCCTAGGTCCTACATAAACTACCATCATCGCCTTTCCACAAACCCCATTCGATTACCTTCAACAATTTTTTTCATATCCATCACAACCTCCTCCTTTATCTTCACCATAGCAACACATATTTAAGAATGAGGGTGTTGGATAGGGGAAGTTATATGGTGGAGGTGAAGGGCCTCTAAAGCCTCCATGACCATAGTTCAATTGAAAACCATGAGAAGAGTGATACGTGCCTCATACATGTCGTCACACCCCCGAACCAGGACAACGGAAACGTCTGGGTGCGGGTGACTTTGTCTTGTAATATCATAACAATTGATGATAATTGAGACATAACAACCAAACATCATACATTAAAATATCAACATACATAGTTTGCAAATTGTATTCGTTCATGAAATTACATCCAAAATAACACAATGTATGACGTTTCAAAAATACAGCATTTATCCAAAATCCATAGTTAAATACCTACTCAATGAGTTCCTGAGAATACAATTTGTTTTGAAAAGCATCAACTTAGAATGTTGGTGAGTTCATAAGCATATTTATAAGAGAATTTTGTAATATTTTGTAAAACTCTAGAAAATCCAATATTTTCTGTGAAAAGTAGTTTGTGAGTCTTGTTCCAAATCATGTATAATTGCATGCATGTTCTTTGTTTTTCCTTGTTTGAAATTATAAATAGAGTGTGTGACAACCCAAAGTTATTCCATTACATTACCCTGTTTCCATTAACGGAATATTCCACGTTATAAAAGTTCCGTTAATTTGAGGTCGTAAAATAAATAAATGTTTTATTTATTTATATTATATGCCATTATTCGTTGTAATAAAATAAAGTAAAAGCATGTAAATTACATTTCCATATTAATTTGGGAAAAGTTAATTTTATTACGACCACTAGATCGGGTGCGACTAAAAGCCCGTTTAACGACAGTATCGGGTAGATTCTCACTGAGCCCCAACTCCAACCCCTACATAAGGGAGAGTAAACTCCATTTCCACCTTTTTTTACTCTCTCTCTCTAAACTCTCTCTCTACAACTTTTTTTCCCGAGCCAAAAATCATCCGTTTCGAGCCCCAAACGAGTAGGTAGACTATCCTAACTTGTTATATAGCTTATCTAGCCTGAAAATGCGAGTTTAAAACATAAATTAGGGACAAAATGATGTGTTTACGGCCCAAGAACACTCTTGGACCGTGAACACCATTTAATGGGGTTTTTAAGCCCCAAAACCCCTCCAAATTGTCCCTAAGGCTTAGATATGACTTGTAGGCTTATGGAATCGGACTTAGAACACCTTGAACTATCATTTTGGGGAGTAAACATGATTTTACTGCCCAAGAATATCCTTGGGCTGTAAACTCCTCATTATGGGGAGTAAACTCGTGTTTTGAGTGTTTAAAAGCCACTTAAACACACCAATCGCCTTAGAATAAATTCAAGAGGCAACCACCAACAAGTAAGGGACCTTTAACATGATTAAAACAACTCCATAAGGATCTTACGGCCGTAAACCGCTCAAGAATGGGTACGTGGGCCGTAAACTCCTATAAAGGGGTTAAATGGTGCCCTAAACTCCCCATTTGACTTGGAAAAATACATAGGATTTATTCTCAAACACTTAAGCCCTTAAAACACCCAAGAAATATGTCCTTGGGAGCTTATGGCCGTAAAATCCCTTGGTTAGGGCTGTAAACTCCCATTTGGTCCATTTAAGTGCCTTAAATCCATTCATACCTTTTATATTTGGACCTAGCAAAATTCCACATTTGAGATAAGGCCTTTAAACATCCTAGAACACCCTCACCATGAGTTTACGGCTGTAAACTCATGGGGAGTTGTCCCATGGCCGTGAACTCTATGTATAGAGTTTACTCTTGAAGAGTAAACTCCATTCCTAAGCCATTCAAGCCCTTAGATGTACCCGGGCCACCCCTAACGCTTAATTAAAAGTGTTTTCGCACTTAGGAAGTGTATACTTGTTTAATTAGTATTAAATGTACTAATTGCATGTGAACATATGTTATCATATGTTAAATAGGTCACTAAGTGTGCCCAAGTCTTTACTTGACACCGAGCACCCAACCGACACCTTCGTCGGATGCACTTACGTCGGGTGAGTTCATACCCCTGAATGAACCTTTTAAATGTTTTTACATGTTTTATAGGGGGACTACAAGTTAAACATGCCAATTATCATATCAATCACATGTGATTGATAACCTGCATGCATAAGGATTTATCACACTGTAAACTGTTTTACCGAGTAGGATACTATAAATGGTTTTCTGAAATGTTTTCCCTTGTTTAAAACTCATACTTATACGGTTTTATCAAAGTTCATTTTGAACTGGTTTATGAAAGGTTTCCAAAGGATTTCTAAAGGTTTTTCAAACTTATTTTACCAAAGAATACCAAGTTGTGATTGTCTTAAGTATAAAGGATTTTCCAAGGTTTTTCATCAAGGTTCTCTTTCATGTCGCATGCTCTTACTGGTTAGATACCGCTACCTCGCTTTTACTTAGTTTAAACTCCTACTTGTTAACGTTTCCACTTTGTGATACACTTATATTTGTTAACGCTTATACTTCACGATTCGTTTATTCCACACTGTTCACTTATACTTCACAATTTGGTTATTCCACACTGTTCGCTTATACATCCTGATTCGGTTATTCCATACTGTTCGCTTATACTTCACGATTCGGTTATTCCATATTGTTCGCTTATACATCACGAGTTGGTTCTTCCACACTGTTCACTTATACATCACGATTCGGTTATTCCACACTGTTCTCTTATACTTCACGATTGGGTTATTCCACACTGTTCACTTATAAATCACGATTCGGTTATTCCACACGATTCGCTTATATATCACGATTTGGTTATACTTCACAATATGTTTCCACTTGTTACACACTCAAACGTAGTTGGATGTATGTCTATGCTTGTATAGATGCATATAAATAATGGTTGAAGGACTTAGGAAGGCTTGTTCGCCCTATTTCCTTTTCTTCGTTAAGATGTGGTCTGGTGGGATTGGATGTCCGTCCGAAGGTCGTTTGATCATTAGTTATATATTATGTATACAAGCATAGACATATAGGTTTACATTAGTCAGTTCAGTTATGAGTCTCTACAGCTAGTCCAACGCTTATTTTAAAAACTCACTACCCACTATTTGGGATGCATCTTCAGGACACGGCCTTCTCCGTCGTCTAGTTTGTAACCAGAGTCTCCTGTAGGGAGAGTGGACATTGTGTGTGTAGATCTATACGAGATTGACACCCCCGCACCCTGACTGCTAGCTATAGTCCACGCCTACAAAGCCAAGGGGTGACAAATGTCATATTTTATATAGACGCTTGCAGGGCGTTAAGTACTCTAGTGTCGGTTAGTATGGTTACGAGTATCCCAGGTTACCTTATAATTCATGGCCTTAAGGTAACGATATTTTACACTGTATGCTGGAAACCCACTCTCAAAGTCACACTATTTTTGGACCTTGCTAGCTGTATCTTTCATTTGATACTGTCTGGGGTCTGTATTCTCTGTTTTAGACCTTAATAGCTGTATCATTCATTTGATACTGTCTGGGGTCTGTATTCTGTATTTTTAGACCTTACTAGCTGTATCTTTCATTTGATACTGTCTGGGGTCTGTATTCCTTGTTTTAGACCGTGCCAGCTGTACCTTTCATTTTGGTACCGTCTGGGGTCTGTGTCTCGTTTGTTAGACTGAGCCAGGCGTGTCGTTCGTTTGATACTCTACTGGAGTCTATGATTCCTCTTGCCTTAGTCAGCAGTCCTCACTGCTGAGGCATATGTTATTTTCCCTGATTTCTCCTGCTTTCTCTAATAATCAAATTTTGTATTTTGATAATGATAGCGATTACGGGAAAACTACTTTTTACCACATAACTTCGTCCAGTCTTGGTAGAAGACTGCTTTTATTAAAGAAAATATAGGATTTTCTGGAAAAGACACTAATGTAATGGATACTCTAAAACTACCACTTTTATTAAAGTTATTGGATAAAATGACACTAAATACTTATGAACTCACCAGCATTTGTAAAAATGTTGATACTCGCTTTTCAAATAACTTGTATTCTCAGGTCGGCACTAGACAGGTACACCCTCAGAGCTTTTGACGAAGACAGTTTAGTACCAAGCTGCACCTATATATTTACTTGTATTACTTTGATGTATTGTAATGTAAACCATGTAAAACTATTACTATTAATGCAATGGTTGTTGTACTTTGATTACTATAATGCATGTGTTGTGATACTTGACATGACGTCATCCACCCCAGAACGTTTCCGCCGTTCCGGTTTTGGGGTGTGACAGATTGGTATCAGAGCATTGTTTATAGTGAGCTAAGTATATCAATTCATAAAAGATATACAGCCTATAAATACATAGAGATAAAACACTCTGACCAAGAATTATACTTTAAAATATAACCATATTTTACCAAAGTATAAGAACATCCAGAATCTAAACACTCGAACACAAGTATCATAAGAAGAACAAGAATAAAAGTCTTCGGATGTTGAGCATTATCGTCAAACCTGGGCAGTTATGTAATCGTACGCTGGAATAAATGTAACCTGATCAACTACATTTATTCAAGATGCGATGAACGTGTGCTTGGGAGTGATAGTGGTGTTGCAACATGTCTGAAACTTACCAACTCGGAATGCTAGAGCCAAACATAAAGTTTAAAATACTATAGGAGTATTTTAGAACACTAAAAGACTCACACTAATCCCAGAATCATGTCCAAAAGATAAGAATCAAACAAGAATTAAAATACAATATGGGTATTTTAGGACCCATAACTAACCTTGTGTGAAGAACTAAAAAAAAGATCTTTATTGATATACCTACAATTACAGAGAGTATACTCCCAAGGTTATATATAATAAGGATCCCATGGGCTAAGAATGTGTGGTTTCGCCCTATTTCCTTTTCCTCGTTGGGATGTGGATCTAGAGTAGTATCACGTATTCGAAGGCCTATCGAATCTAAGCTATATATGATTTGTATACCCTGTGTAATCGTAGCAAGACTCGATATGGATCACTCAGTGAAATGTTAATAATCTCTTAGGATTCTTTAGACATTTCCATTCTCGCAGGAACCCTGTAGAAAACCCTATCCACTTCAGTGCTCGGCAGAAAAGTTGAATTAAGACCCCGAGGAGGTTCATTGAGAAGATTTTCAGCCGAAAATAAATGAACTGGGTCTGGACTATTGAAATCACCAAGTGCCTATATCTTTTTAGGGACATCGGTGAGAAATTCGCCTAAACTTCCGAGATTTCTAGTCATCTATCATGTAGTGATGACACCCATAGTTGAATTTAGAAGTAAGGCGGAGTAGAAAATCAATATGTCTATAAGAGAAGAGAACCCTAGGTAACTACTCGAAGTAAGCCAACGCCAGTCCCGGTCAGGGATACGAGAAAGACAGAGGGAGCCAGTACATGGAACCCGAGAAGTGTCTTTTCCTCGTGTTCGTCACACTAATACACCCATAAAATAATACAATTTAGTGAGTTAGTGATTACACTACTCACGCTATGTGTTGGGTAAATCGTCTTTTCCCGTTGCCAGTAATACGCTTAGAGCGGATCCCCACACCTTTTTTGAGGTTGTTTAGCCATAATTCTTCATGAGCCTTTCTTTCTGCGGTCTTCGTTCCGAACTGTTCTAAAAAATTTCCAGGCCGGAGAGTGAAACCTTTCCCAGTATAAAGGTAACTTAGTAGGAACGACTCGCATCGTATGGCTTTTTCCCGATACTCTCACTCCTACCTTGTACACCAGGACTACATCATAGGGATGTAGGTCGACACTCAGACAGCCAACATTCGAGGCACAGGAAAATTTATGCCTAATACAGTCAGGACAGATATGTCCAGGGTTAACCATCGTCTCTCATTATCTTGTGTCCCTTTCCGTGTAGGAAAACCATGCCTCCGAAGAAGCGTAACCAGTCTGCAAGCAAGAAACCTACTCTCCTATTCGATGAAGCTACATTCCAAGTTGTAGTCTCGGTAGCCGTAGCAGCTGTCATGGCTCACCTGAATGCTAACAACGCCAATGTTAGCAAGAGGCTTATCGGAAATTCCGATCCTAGTGATGGACAGCAGCAGCAAACCTCGGTATACCCAGCCACCCAAGAACGTCACTCAAATCCACTGAAGAGAAAGATCAAAATCGAGGAGGGAAGTACCTCGGCTCAAGGACCTTCCGAAAGGCAACGAGCTGAGGCAGTCAATACCCCTGCCAACCCTTCCATCCCAACACCTACAAGACCATACTTAGGAAGCCTTCCCCACTGCAGCAAGTGCAGCTACCATCATCATGGTATATGCTGGGAACTTTATTGTGCTAAGTGCTACATGTTGGGGCATACTGCTCGCGTCTGCAGAACCCCGGTTGAGTTCATTACATCAACCACCAATTTGGCGGCCAATCCAGTTTGTCGTCTATGTGGTGAGATTCGACACTTCAAGAAGGACTGCCCAACTAAAGGAAAAGATGAGGACACAGGAGGAGTCTAACTATAATGCTTAGGGAGAAGCATCAAGGAAACCGGTAGATTTTGGTACGTCTCTCGATCTCAGACAACTAACCGAAAACATTAAAAGACTAATTCTAAGTGTAATTCTTTCCCATTAAAGTGAAAGTCGCAGCACTATTATAAAATTTAAAATTTCATCAGGTAAAACTATAATGGCTAAACATATACGTTACGGCCATGTATAATTGAGATGGATAGACCTAGAGTGAGTGAAGGCCGCCTCATTTCCTATTCCTCGTTTGGTTGTGGATTTAAGGCAGAATCGCTCAGTCAGCAGTCGTCCCCATCTTAATTATGCATGACTAGTATATGTGAGCCGATTATAGAAATGCCTTGTGAGAATCCATTCATAAAAAGGTCCTCTATTCAGAAAACACTCAGGACCCCCTATAGTTCCGCGTCGACTCTATCGGTCCAAGTATCCGCTGCAGTGATACACTGGATGAAACCCGAGACGCCTAGAACTTGTGTGCCTGTTCGTCACATGACTCTATTGACCCTCATTGTATATCATGTCGAAGTGTGCCAACTTCGACGACTCTATCGATCATGGTTTGACTTCGTACAGCCATGTGTAAACCCTTAGTGTTGTGTAAAAAGAACTTTCTCCATAGCCCTTTCGGCAAATAAAGGTTCTTCCGAACCTAAACATAATAAAAATGCTAAAGATTAACGCGATCAGCCGGTCGTCACTTTTATTTCAAACCTTCCAAAGTACCCAGGAGAGGGGTACCATGCGTTGTTAACCAAACCTTCTTAGTCAGATAAAAACCGAAGCGAAAGACACTGCAGGCATTCCAGAAGACGATAACCACCCAAAGCATACCTCGTAGAGCCCTCAGAAAGACCCTTCATCCCATCCCATGGAACGGGAGCTAGAGTCAAGAAATGTCACACCCCCAAACCGGAACGGTGGAAACGTTTGGGGGCGGATGACTTCACGTGGTAACGTAACAAATGAATACATAGTAAAGAAAGCAATACAACCATCATATATATAATGGAAAGTTTACATTGTTTAAAAGAGTACATGTTCAAAACCAATTACAATATGATGTCAAAATATGAATTTAAACTAGTGCCGCAGCATTCCTTCTTCAAAAGCTGTTTAGTACCTGTAATTACTGAGTCCCTGGGACATACAAGTAGTTTTGAAAGAGTAGATCAGCATTTAAGCTGGTGAGTTTCATAAGCATTTAATGATGTTGTTTGTATGAAAATGAAATGGTTCGTTTTTGTTCGTTAGACTCTAGAAAATCCCATATTTCCTACTGGTATAAATGTAGCCTTAAATCAAGACCAATATATATGTTAAAAAGTTGATGTTTTTCCATCTATGAGTGGTGGTTAGAAGTTCCAAACTTATATAACAATTCGGTTTTTCATGCATAAAATAAATGAACTTATGTATGTATAAAACCTCCATTATATCTAAAACCCCCATAAATCGATGTGTTTTTAATACTCTATGTGAGTTTTATAACCATGCTATTGACAAGGAATGCCTATACACAACGTTCTTCAGGCGTTGGAATGTTCTGACATTTGTCACCCCAAATGGTGGAATGTAGCTAACAGTTAGGGCACGGGTTGTCAAGCCCGTATAGATCTATACACAAACACCATGCTCCCCCTCCAAGGGATTCTGGTATATAATACAGGACTTGAAATGTGTACTCGTGCGTACGTGAAGTTTAATGTCTCACAAAACTTAGTATAAAACAGATTTACGTGTGAAAATGTTCGTTTGTTATTGTATATGAAAGTAGCTTCTTGAAATAGTATTTCCATGTATGTAAAATTTCATAGTATTCTCGTAAAACTATACCTATTATAGTTTCCTAAAAGCATGATTCGTTTGTATAATAAACCCTTAGTGAAAATGTTCACTTGTTATGAAAAGTGTAGTTTTTGTAGTGCCAAAACCGACACACATAAATATAGTTTAAGCAAAGTGTCTGATTTATATAAATACATAAATCATTTCTTATTTCAAAAGATAAAATGTTGTCGTGGTATAATTTGCATATGAAAGTTTCCCTATAATAGTTATAAATCGCATATGATTCCTTTGATAAAACGCGTATAGTGAAAGTTTATATAACACACAATAATAATCGAGTGTTTTACTTATATTCCCCGCCTTAAAAGCATATAAAAGTACTCATAAAACATTTAAAAGTGTGAATTATAGGGGTATGAACTCACTTAAAAGATCGGAGGTTGCGGGATGAATACCGGACAGAATTTCGACTCGAGAAAGTGGATTTCCTCGGGATTCTCGGGAATCTCGGGAGCACAAACGACCTTCGGGACTTGAGCAAAGTGATCGGGGCTTCGGGGTAGCACGGGCACGGAAAACAACGCAAGAATGCAAGAGAAATAAGAGAAATGGTGCCTTTTCTTCGGAACCCTCGCATCCCTTTTATAGGGGCTGGGAACCGACCTCGTACGTTGGGCGTACGCGTGCGTCATGCATGACCGAATCCTCGACTGCCTCGGAGCTCGGATGGGACGGGGCATAGCCTCGCATAGGGCGCGACGTGGACGATCCGAGGCCAAGGCCTCGCGTACGCTGGGCGTACGAGCTTATGTTGGGTGTAACTCTGCCCTATTTGATGACTCCACTTCGGATAATACCAAGCGTTTTAATTAAATTTTATATTTTAATTATTTAATAAACTTCAAAAATTCATATCTTCTTCATACGAACTCCGTTTTCGACGTTCTTTATATCCACGCGAAGGTGAGACCATACTCTACAACTTTCGTTTAGATCCCGTCGGCAAATTTTGAAATTATTTTTATTATTTATTTTTAAAAGGTCGTGGTAAGAAAATTTCTTTAGAAATTCATAACTTCTTTATCTGACGTTAATTTTTGCCAGACTTTTTACCGCTGAAATACCATTGTCGAGACCTTTGATTCTCATTTAGGCCATTCCGGCCAAAAGTCGCTCGATCTCCGATTCGAGTTTTTAGCCGTCTGTCGTTAAGCCGAACTTGGAAAATTACTAACTTTCTTATACGAAGTCGGATTTGGGCGTTCTTTTTACGTACGATCACGGTTTAATGACATCTAACATAATAGGTAATTTAATTAGTGATTTTTGGATATTTTATTTTCGAAGTTAATTTTATTATAACAAACGTGGTTACAATACTTGACTTTTTAGGTCGTTTACATGTACTTGAAATATCAGGTTGTCACATCATCCCCCTGTTAGATGGAATTTCATCCCAAAATTTAAAGTAAGAGGGATACAAGTGAATCAGAGAAAAAGATGCGGGTAGTTTTGTTTCATCTGATCTTCGCATTCCCATGTGAATTCAGGTCCTCGCTTGGCGTTCCAACGGACTTTCACGATGGGTATGCGACTTTGTTTCGTTTTTTTGACCTGTTGGTCCATGATTTCTACCGGTTCTTCCACGAAGTTGAGGCTCTCGTTGATCTCGATCTCGTTGAGTGGGATAACAAGAGTCTCATCGAACATACACTTTTTCAAATTCGGTACGTGGAAGGTTGGGTGCATGTTACTAAGTTCCCGTGGTAGATTAAGTTTGTAAGCTACAGGGCCGATTCTGGCGAGAATCTCGAAAGGCCCTATGTACCTTGGATTTAGCTTTCCACGCTTTCCAAAGCGTATTAAGCCTTTCCATGGCGAGACTTTCAATAGAACACGGTCTCCTACTTGGAATTCCAAAGGTTTTCTCCGTTGGTCAGCGTAGCTTTTCTGTCGGTCTATAGATGCTTTCAACCATTCACGAATCTGAACGATCTTCTCTGTCGTTTCTCGTATGATTTCCGGACCGGTGAGAGTGTTTTCAGTATCTCATCCTTTAGCTAGTTGTGTGTCGCCAACTTCGGTCCAGCACAGAGCGGATCTGCACTTAGGGCCATAGAGGGCTTCAAATGGAGCAGCCTTTATGCTCGTATGATAACTATTGTTGTATGAAAATTCGACAAGAGGTAAATGGATATCCCATGCCTTTCCAAAGTCAATCACACAAGTTCTCAGCATATCTTCCAAAGTTTGTATCGTTCTCTCACTTTGTCCGTCTGTTTGTGGATGGTAGGCTGTACTCATGTCTAATCTAGTCCCTAGGGAACTTTGTACTGACTGTCAAAACCTTGATGTAAATCTACTATCTCTATCGGAGATAATGGACATCGGAACCCCATGCAATCGTACAATTTCCCTTATGTAAGTTCTTGTAAGTCTTTCCATCTTGTCAGTCTCCTTGATTGGTAGAAAATGCGCGGATTTGGTCAATCTATCGACGATGACCCATATGGTATCAAGTCCACCCATTGTCTTGGGCAACTTGGTTATGAAATCCATAGTATTCCGTTCCCATTTCCATTCCGGTATCTCTGGTTGTTGTAGTAATCCTGAAGGTTTCTGGTACTCGACCTTAACCTTAGCGCAAGTAAGACATTTACTTACAAAGGTAGCAATTTCTGCTTTCATGTTAGGCCACCAGTACAGTTTCTTAAGATCCAAATACATTTTATCTGAACCTGGGTGAACGGAATACCTCGTGTTGTGCGCTTCAGTCATGACCACATCCCTGAAACCACCATGTCTTGGTGTCCAGATATGGCCCATGAGAAAATAGGCTCCGCCACCCTTGATTTCTAGATTCTTTTCCATTCCTCTCATGGATTCACCCTTCACATGCTCGGGTTGTAAAGCTTCCAGTTGAGCCTCCTTAATTTGTGTGGATAAGTGGGAATGGATGGTCATATTCAGAGATTTGACTCTCCGACCAGTGTATTCTTTTCAACTGAGGGCGTCATCTACTACATTGGCCTTGCAAGGATGATAACGAATCTCGCATTCGTAATCATTGAGTAACTTGACCCATCGTCGTTGTCGCATGTTGAGCTCCTTCTGATCGAAAATGTGCTGAAGGCTCTTGAGGTCGGTGTAAATAGTACTCTTCGTTCCATACAGGTAGTGTCTCCAGATCTTTAAAGCAAATACCACTGCTCCTAACTCGAGATCGTGTGTTGTATAGTTTACTTCGTGTGTCTTAAGCTGATGGGAGGCATAAGCAATAACATTCCCTCGTTGCATAAGAACACAACCAAGCCCTTGATTCGATGCATCGCAATACACTACAAAATCTTCTATCCCTTCGGGGAGGGATAGTATTGATGCGGTGCATAAGGCTTGTTTCAGTGTTTGGAATGCCTTCTCTTGTTTTGCTTCCCAGTCAAAGACCACGCCTTTCTGGGTTAATGTAGTAAGAGGTTTCGTGATGCTAGAGAAGTTCTTTATGAATCTACGATAGTAGCCAGCTAGACCTAGAAATTGACGAATCTCTGTAGGTGTCTTTGGTTCCGACAAATTCTTAATGGCCTTAATTTTGGAGGGGTCCACATGTATCCCTTTTTCACTAACAATGTGGCCCAAAAATTCGACTCTTTGAATCCAAAATTCACATTTAGAGAACTTCGCATAGAGCTTCTCTGATCGTAGTGTTTCTAAGACCCTTCGTAGCTGCTGACTATGTTCTTCCTTACTTCGGGAGTAGATAAGTATATCATCGATGAACACGATGACGAACTGATCCAAGTAAGGGCGGCACACTCTATTCATTAGGTCCATGAATACTGTTGGTGCGTTGGTTAATCCGAATGGCATCACTACAAATTCGTAGTGTCCATAACGGGTTCGGAATGATGTCTTGGGAACATCTTCCTCCAACACTCGTAATTGGTGATATCCGGATCGTAGATCTATCTTCGAGAAGTAGCTCGCTCCTTGAAATTGATCAAATAGGTCGTCAATGCGGGGTAGAGGGTAACGATTCTTGTGAGTTTGTTCAACTCTCGGTAGTCGATGCACATCCGGAACGATCCGTCTTTCTTCTTCACAAACAAGACTGGTGCTCCCCAAGGTGAGAAACTTGGTCTAATGAATCCTTTTTGGTGAAGTTCGTTAAGCTGACTGGAAAGTTCTTGCATCTCTGCTGGTGCCAGACGATAAGGCGATTTTGCTACAGGGGTAGCCCCTGGAATTAAGTCGATTCTGAACTCGACTTGGTGTTGTAGTGGTAATCCCGGTAGTTCTTCTGGGAAGACATCGGGGAAGTCCTGTACCTCTCGGATGCTGTTTATATCCTTTACTTCCCGACTCGTATCAACGATGTGTGCAAGAAATTCCTAATAATCCTTCCGCAAACACTTTCGAGCTTGGATGCACGAAACGATGCGAAGGTTAGTACTTGATTTGTCGCCATAAATCACTAATGTTTCATGGTTAAGGAGATTTAGACGAACGGCTTTTTCAAAGCACATGATGTTGGCGCGAAGAGGACTTAACCAATCCATGCCAACTATAACGTCGAAACTTTTTATTTGGACTGGCATAAGGTTGATTGGGAAAGAGTGACCGTCTAAAGTTAATGTACAACCCATGTATATGCAATTAGTGTTTTCCGTTTTCCCATTTTCCATTTCTACAGTGTATGATTATTCTAACATGCTAGGTTTACGTTTAAGTAAGTGAATATAGTTTTGGCTCAGAAAGCTTCTCTCTGCTCCGCTATCGAATAGGATGCATGCATATGACTTATCGAGACGAAATGTATCAGCAACTACTGTAGGATCAGCTACGACTTCCTCATGACCAATAGCTAATACTCGTCCCACTCCGCCGGTATTTGCTGCCTTTGGGCAGTTTCTTCTGTAGTGTCCCACCTCGCCACAACCGTAGCATGCTTTGCCTACACCAGCGCCAGGAACTTGAGTGATCGGCTTTACGGGGGCCTTGCAGAAACGGACAGTGTGCCCCTTTCTATTGCAGTTGGAGCACTGCATTTCTCGACAAGGTCCGTGGTGGTGGTAATTGCACTTGGTGCACTTTGGGAGGTTGCCCACATAAGGCTTTGTTGGGTAGAGAATTGTAGGAATGGTAGTAGGTACCGTCGCGGGGTTTACGGCAACCAGTTGTTATTTCTTCGAGGATTCTTGGGAAGACCCACCCTTCCCCTTATTCCACCCTCTCTTCTTCTTCTTGTTGTTGTTATTGTTGTTTCCCTTGTGTGGTTCTGGTGCAAAAGTTGTTGAGTTTTGATGATTTCTGTGATCAATAAGCGATTGTGCCAGCTCCTTGGCACTTTCAAAAGTGTCAGGTTTTGAAGCTAACACGCTTGACTGAATTTGGGGCGACAGTCCCCAAATGTATCGCTCTATTTTCTTTCTCTCAGGAGCAATCATATATGGGCAAAGGATTGTCATCTTGCAGAATCTGTTGGTATAAGTTGCTATGCCGGTACCAATCATTCCCAGAGTCCAGAATTCGTGCTCAAGTTTTTGAATCTCTCCTCGTGGACAGTACTCCCTCATCAGCATGATTTTCAAGCTCTCCCAGCTTATTGAGTTCGCCACTATCAGGGTAAGTACCTTAACATGGCCATTCCACCAAGTTAAAGCCCTATCAATAAGTGTGTAAGTTGCAAACTTGACTTCGCTGTGCTCTGGGCAGGAGCAGATTTCAAATATTGATTCTGTTCTTTCAATCCACTGCCTTAAAATCATCACACCACCCGTGCCATTAAACATCCGGGGCTTAGCATTCGTAAAGTCTTAATAGGTGCACTCCCGGGGTTGCCCACGACTATTGCCATGGTTGGAAGGATGTATGCCAATTCCTGAACCAGTAGTAACATGGGTATTGATCTGTGACATGGCAGCTGCTACAGCTGCAGTGACTGCTGCCTGGAACATGACATCATCAAATTGAGGAGGTGGAGGTGGTGGTTTCGGTGTTTCGTTGTTAGGGTTACGCCTGGGATTCCTGCGTGGCGGCATCTTTAACTATACGTTTAAAAGATGACGATATGGATAAGAATAAATGAATAATGAATGTGTCTCATGGACTAACTCCCCATAGTCCAACAACAAAATGAATAGTATGACTAAATGAAGATGACAACATTTGGATAATAATTTCCATATGATTAGATATTTGTCAATAATATTGGGATTACAGATGCAACAAGTTTAGGAAAATGGCCTACAAGTAGGCCTTACATCAACCAAGATTGGAAATTTTTTGACAGAACTATGACTAGATCAAGACCTAATAGGTCTAAGATTTACAAAGATAGCAAATTAGACCAAAGTTTTTAGATAAACTAGGTTATATCCAAAAGATGAGTCGAAGAGATTCTATCGGCGACGAGAGCTGCTAGCATGAGTCCTTGATCCTGATAGTAGACGTTCCATGTCCCTCATAAGCATGCCAGTTCTTGCTTGCTGACCTCAAAGTTCCCTAACTTCAGCTCGTGTTTCAGTAAATTCCCTCTGCAGAGCTATAATGCAGGCCAAAGTTCTTTCGTAAGTAGACTCCAGTTGGCGAATGCGGATAGTGTTAACGCCAGAGTTGGCGTCAACCTCCAAGACTTGGTTGATAGTTGCTTGAGCCATTATTGTGTTTCGATAAATCCTACGAACCATGATTGGTAGGACTCTGTCAGCAGAACCTCCTTCAGTGAGGTTGTAGAAACTTCGGTCTCCATTGTAGGGAATGGGTTGACCTTGTTCCTAGCTCCATGTATTCAAGTTTGTGGCCCACAGAGGTGTGGGTCCTTGAAATGTGGGACAGGGGTTCAGGTTTGGGTTTTGAGCAGCTAGGGGTAGGTTGTTGACTTCAGGCTCCGAGTCTGAACTATCGGAAAAACCCTCAGCATGGTGGTCATCCAAAGGGATTGGGTGATCACCTTCTGGTTCTTCCTCTAGCCATCCAGCGTTGCCTTGTTTTGGGAAGTAGGGGTCACCATGCTGGTGAAATCCAGCCATTTGACTATACGAGAATAGGGTTATAAGATTTGAACAAAACTTGAGACATGTAATACTAATTAATCTATTGTATGCACCAAATACTCCTATAGTATTTAAATTGTACGTTTGATACTAATTTCCATTTTTGGTAAGTTTTGACTCGTTGCTCATTACGATCATTCCCTGACATACGTCAGTCTAATTTTGGATAACCATAGTTGATCAGGCTATATTCGACCCAAATTTGATTACATATCTCGAGAACTAATCGTAGTGTCCAACTTGTCTTAATACTTTTGTATAGTTATCATCATGAAAATATGTCGTTGTATGCATGTATTTTGGATTGTCATGACCTAAAATAATCTATTTGAATGAAATAAGGATTTTAGGTATGAAAACTTTGTCAGAGATTTTGAGTCTGTAAGCATTTATAGTTTGTATATCTTATGAGCTTCGATATACTTAGTTCACTATAAACATTGCTCTGATACCAATCTGTCACACCCCAAACCGGAACGGCGGAAACGTTCGGGGGCGGATGACTTCATGTGGCAACATAGTAAAGAAAGCATTGCAACCATCATATATATATATATATATATATATATATATATATATATATATATATATATATATATATATATATATTGAAAGTTTACAATGTTTAAAAGAGTACATGTTCAAAACCAATTACAATATGATGTCAAAATATGAATTTAAACTAGTGTCGCAGCGTTCCTTCTTCAAAAGCTGTTTAGTACCTATAATTACTGAGTCCCTGGGACATACAAGTAGTTTTGAAAGAGTAGATCAGCATTTAAGCTGGTGAGTTTCATAAGCATTTATTGATAGTGTTTGTATGAAAATGAAATGGTTCATTTTTGTTCGTTAGACTCTAGAAAATCCCATATTTCCTACTGGTATAAATGTAGCCTTAAATCAAGACTAATATATGTTAAAAAGTTGATGTTTTTCCATCTATGAGTGGTGGTTAGAAGTTCCAAACTTATATCACAATTGGGTTTTTCATGCATAAAATAAATGAACTTATGTATGTATAAAACCTCCATTATATCTGAAAACCTCCGTAAATCGATGTGTTTTTAATACTCTATGTGAGTTTTATAACCATGCTATTGACAAGGAATGCATATACACAACGTTCTTCAGGCGTTGGAATGTTCTGACATTTGTCACCCCAAATGGTGGACTGTAGCTAACAGTCAGGGCGCGGGTTGTCAAGCCCGTATAGATCTATACACAAACATCATGCTCCCCCTCCAAGGTATTCTGGTATATAATACAGGACTTGAAATGTGTACTCGTGCGTACGTGAAGTTTAATGTCTCACAAAACTTAGTATAAAACAGATTTACGTGTGAAAATGTTCGTTTGTTATTGTATATGAAAGTAGCTTCTTGAAATAGAGTATTTCCATGTATGTAAAAGTTCGTAGTATTCTCGTAAAACTATACCTATTATAGTTTCCTAAAAGCATGTTTCGTTTGTATAATAAACCCTTAGTGAAAATGTTCACTTGTTATGAAAAGTGTAGTTTTTGTAGTACCAAAACCGACACACATAAATATGGTATAAGCAAAGTGTCTGATTTATATAAATACATAAATCATTTCTCATTTCAAAAGATAAAATGTTGTCGTGGTATAATTTGCATATGAAAGTTTCCCTATAATAGTTATAAATCCCATATGATTCCTTTGATAAAACACGTATAGTGAAAGTTTATATAACACACAATAATAATCGAGTGTTTTACTTGTATTCCCCCCCCCCCCCTTAAAAGCATATAAAAGTACTCATAAAACATTTAAAAGTGTGAATTATAGGGGTATGAACTCACTTGAAAGATCGGAGGTTGCGGGATGAAAACCGGACATAATTTTGACTCGAGAAAGTAAATTTCCTCGGGATTCTCGGGAATCTCGGGAGCACAAACGACCTTCAGTACTTGAGCAAAGTGATCGGAGCTTCGGGGTAGCACGGGCACGGAAAACAAAGCAAGAACGCAAGAGAAATGAGAGAAATGGTGCCTTTTCTTCAGAACCCTTGCATCCCTTTTATAGGGGTTGGGAACCGACCTCGTACGTTGGGCGTACGCGTGTACGTTGGGCGTACGCGTGTGTCACGCATGACCGAATCCTTGACTGCCTCGGAGCTCGTATGGGATGGGGCATAGCCTCGCATAGGGCGCGACGTGGACGATCCGAGGCCAAGGCCTCGCGTACGCTGGGCGTATGAGCTTACGCTAGGCGTAACTCGGCCCTATCTGATGATTCCCCTTCGGATAATACCAAGGGTTTTAATTAAAATTTATATTTTAATTATTTAATAAACTTCAAAAATTCATATCTTCTTCATACGAACTCCGTTTTCGACGTTATTTATATCCACGCGAAGGTGAGACCATACTCTACAACTTTCGTTTAGATCCCGTCGGCAAATTTTGAAATTATTTTTATTATTTATTTTTAAAAGGTCGTGGTAAGAAAATTTCTTTAGAAATTCATAACTTCTTTATCTGACGTCAGTTTTTGCCAGACTTTTTACCGCTGAAATACCATTGTCGAGACCTTCGATTCTCGTTTAGGTCATTCCGGCCAAAAGTCGCTCGATTTCCGATTCGAGTTTTTAGCCGTCTGTCATTAAGCCGAACTTGGAAAATTACTAACTTTCTTATACGAAGTCGGATTTGGGCGTTCTTTTTACGTACGATCACGGTTTAATGACATCTAACATAATAGGTAATTTAATTAGTGATTTTTGGATATTTTATTTTCGAAGTTAATTTTATTATAACGAACGTGGTTACAATACTTGACTTTTTAGGTCGTTTACATGTAGTTGAAATATCGGGTTGTCACAAAAGAACCCCTACAGATTGAGCTACTATAATGACCACAAATCCGAAGTTGTTGTCATTCCGCTTAAGCCAACCTAGTAGCTAACACCCTCGGTTGATAAAAAAATCTGAGTCGTAAGAGTCAAGGACATTGACTACGACCATCCATTCACGCTTAATCCCCCGAATTAAGCATCGCAGCGAATATCCCGGAAATACGAAAGCTGCAATAAAGTAAACTCTGAGAATAGTGGATGAGGAGATTAAAGTTCCGAGTGATGGAACCCTATGCACACTAGATTTGACCTAGACCGAGAAAACTCGGAACATACAGAAGAGTAGTTGCCGAAGATGTTCGCACTACTCAGGCACTTCGTCCACCCGTTACAGACAAATAGTGCCTAGGATCCTCTGCCCCTCGCATGGAGGAAGTCACCGTCGCCTTGTAGACGATAGACTGCATTCTCCGAAGTGAACACTAGAATACCGAGAACCACAGGATAACCTCCGCAGCCAAGAATACTTGGTCAAAATGTGGAAGTAGTTGTGTCAAGTCTTATAACCCAGATCCCAAAGAAATTATAGACTTGACACCAGTCTAGGTGTTAGTCGGTGGGTTATACAAGAGCAACCGCTTTCCGCACTAGAATAAACTAACGCCTTGGAAATTTGGGCATGTCTCACAAGATTCATTGGACTATTAGGTGTTCCATGAATACTATCTCACGCAGAGATAGTAGAATCACCCCCAGAGATAGTCCAACGCTTGTCTGGTGAAACCCTATCTCCCCGGCCCTGAGGGTTTCCGTTAGAAACAACTCAAGCATCAGAAGTGCAGGTTCATTTTGCACGAGCTTGAGATAAATACTCTACAGCAAACAGATAACCGTAGACACGCAACCCATTCGATAATCTAGAAAGCCTCTAAAAGCCAATTGACAGGAAACGCGAAACCAAAGACAACCCGAGCTTCCTAAGAACCAACCTGAAGGACTACATTTCAGTATGAGAGAGAACGTTTAGAACTTCGGAATGACATTCACGCCAGTGATGATCGTGCCACAGAAGTACACTATGGTCTAGGTACTAAAAAGCTCTATCCTTCCGAGAGCTTAGGACCATCTAAGAATCCTCACAGATATTGGTCCAACCCTCATCAGACCACTACTACTTTCGGATATTCCACAAGTCTCACACCAGGTCGATCCACTCCTTAGACTTGATAAGTGATTGCCCGACGTCACTCTTTGTATCCCACTCATCTTGATAGAAACCGTTGAGAACCCTAACTCGTAGACATACCTGTAGGAAATCGCTAACTGCACAAGACGGAATCCGCATCCCATAGGTGAAGGTTTGTTGGAATGACAGACTGAGGCAAGAGATCACTTGGCAGTGCGAGGACAAACCAAATAGGAAGTACCCTCATGCCTCTACCATTCATACTTACTTCCTTGCCTAGACCTGAATTTCGGGACGAAATTCCCTCTAACGGGGGGATGATGTGACAACCCAAAGTTATTCCGTTATATTACCCCATTTCCGTTAACGGAATATTCCACGTTATAAAAGTTCCGTTAATTTGAGGTTGTAAAATAAATAAATGTTTTATTTATTTATATTCTATGTCCTTATTCGTCGTAATACAAAAAGTAAAAGCATGTAAATTACATTTCCATATTAATTTGGGAAAAGTTAATTTTATTACGACCACTAGATCGGGTGCGACCAAAAGCCCCGTTTAACGGCAGTATCGGGTAGATTCCCACTGAGCCCCAACTACAACCCCTATATAAGGGAGAGTAAACTCCATTTCTACTTTTTTACTCTCTCTCTCTCTCTATTCTCTCTCTCTACAACTTTTTTTCCCGAGCCAAAAATCGTCCGTTTCGAGCCCCAAACGAGTAGGTAAACTATCCTAACTTGTTATATAGCTTATCTAGCCTGCAAATGCGAGTTTAAAACATAAATTAGGGACAAAATGATGTGTTTACAGCCCAAGAACACTCTTGGACCGTGAACACCATTTAATGGGGTTTTTAAGCCCCAAAACCCCTCCAAATTGTCCCAAAGGCTTAGATATGACTTGTAGGCTTATGGAATCGGACTTAGAACACCTTGAAATATCATTTTGGGGAGTAAACATGAGTTTACTACCCAAGAATATCCTTGGGCCGTAAACTCCTCATTATGGGGAGTAAACTCATGTGTTTGAGTGTTTAAAAGCCACTTAAACACACCAATGGCCTTAGAATAAATTCAAGAGGCAACCACCAACAAGTAAGGGACCTTTAACATGATTAAAACAACTCCATAAGGAGCTTACGGCCGTAAACCCCTCAAGAATGGGTACCTGGGCCGTAAACTCCTATAAAGGGGTTAAATGGTGCCCTAAACTCCCCATTTGACTTGGAAAAATACATAGGATTTATTCTCAATCACTTAAGCCCTTAAAACACCCAAGAAAGATGTCCTTGGGAGCTTACGGCCGTAAACTCCCTTGTTTAGGGTCGTAAACTCCCATTTGGTCCATTTAAGTGCCTTAAATCCATTCATACCTTTTATATTTGGACCTAGCAAAATTCCACAATTGAGATAAGGCTTTTAAACATCCTAGAACACCCTCACCATGAGTTTACGGCTGTAAAATCATGGGGAGTTGTCCCAGGGCCGTGAAATCTATGGATAGAGTTTACTCTTGAAGAGTAAACTCCATTCCTAAGCCATTCAAGCCCTTAGATGTACCCGGGACACCCCTAACGCTTAATTAAACATGCCAGTTATCATATCAAGAATAAAACTTCAGGTTTTATTCTTGATTAGTTCTTGAGACTTTCAAGAAGTTTAAGACTCACACTGTCCTCTTAACATAGAAGACTTTCTTGTCAGATATTCAAGAGATAGTGTGGATTCTAATCAAGACAAACACTTCACACAATTGGCCTTAGTTGGTCTTTGTTTTATCCAAAACATCACTACTTACCAATTTCAAATGTACAAGAGTAGAAAACTTTTACTCTTACATTTGATATGTGTTTTGAACCTTCTCTAAGACATGTCACTCAAGTTACAATCTTGGAGTATGACTCTAAGACTTATATTGGAACGAAGTATGACTCATCTTCTTGATTTAACCATTTCAACAATTCAAGATTCCTCTTCTTAGTCATAAGAATGGACTAAGATTTCCTTAGAGAACTAATTGTGCTATGCTTTCTTAATCATTAAGATGATCACAAAAACTGATACTAAAGTACTCTCCCATCTTTTCAGATTTGAGAAACTTTTATCTTTCTTCCTAATTTGACTCTTCTTATTCATTCTGCCTTACATTGAAAATTTTCCAATGTTTCAAAATTATACTTAAACTTGTAAGTATAACCATATTTACTGAGCTTAAGTAAATCATGACGAATAGTCTTATCGATCTTTTGTGGTGGACTTAACCAGTGCATAAGAATGTGTACTCGATCCCTTAGTCCTTTACTTGACTCACACATCCATGAGAGCAAGTAGTTAGTCTTAATTTTTCCAATGTTTGAAAGTTCTCATCCATCATGCTATACAACTTGCATGATTCCAAGTTTCGATCCAATTGAAACCTTGGGTGACGAGAATCTTACCTTATTTGGTAAATTTAGACACTACCACAAATGAAAGAATCAAATTCATATTTCCACTCTTGCTCTTAATGGAATCTTTATAAGCAACAAAAATTTTCACAAATGCCATTGTAAGGATATCTTAGAATAAATAAAATCAAAATTTTTCCTTTTTATTTTAAAAACTTTGTGGAAAAACTATCCTTACAGTGCAAAAGCACATGAAAACTTTGTTGTTATCTATTCCTAAGCAATCTATCATAACTCCTAAGAAGTAGCTCAAAAATCCGATCTCCAAACTATGCGATAGAAATTCATCTACGTTATCAGATTCAACATATTCTTTCTTTTAAGTTTCTTCATTTTTCTTTGATTCTTAAAACATCAACATGTGACCTAGTCACATCATGTATCAAGAATCTCATAATAGAAACTTAGCAGAGTTAGATAGTGGACTTTACCTGAAGTAGAGTCAAACTTATTGCCTTTAACACCCTTAGGTAAATTGGCAGCTTCGCAACCAATACCCTTTCCTTTGGTAATTTAACATATGGACGCTTTGGTAATGGAACATGGGACTATCACAGACTTAGCCTTTCTCTTTACCATTTGGTCAACCGAGTTAACTATGGTCGATCCCTGTCCATTGGGAAGAGAGAGCTTTATTAAATATTCAATGTCATTATTGTCAATGTCCATAAGTTTTAGGAAGTTGATCTTAGCAAATAGATAAGATCATTAAGGGTCTTGTCATAGTCTATTTCATAGGAGTCCCAATGGAACTCACTATGTGACTTAGAAAGTAGTTGAGCCACCAACGTTCTCAAGACTTTGACACCCAACTCTCCCGGCTTGTCAATATGTGACTACATCTCCAAGATGTGACCACACATAGACCTTTACTTGCCAATAGGGCTTGAGTGACCTTAAACTTTTCAAGAACTTCTAGGTTAGGGAGAATAATTGGAGTATGTGAAATAAGTATGATTTCCATGGGACATCATCTTCATTTAGGAAAGTTTGTTTCAAGAGATTTGGGAAGATCATAAATGTCTAAACCAGACATCTTTTGGAAGATATTCAAGATAGTTGATTTAAAGTCCTTAATATGACACCCAATATGAAATATTAAGGCTAGGACCCAACACAATACTTTTATAACTTGGAAGAGGGATGTCGTAATCCAAGCTATAAAATATTTGAAGGTAGGTGAATGACGATTCACCAATTTCCACCAAGATAAACGAAATGTATTATTAGGTTTTAATAGGATTTGAAACTCCTAGATCTTTTGAGATTCATTGAACTTTTCAATGGCATGTTTCAATCTCGAGTGTGCCCTTCAGGTTTTGTGACTGGAATGCCAAGGATCACAAAACAAGGTGTGAACTAACCATGCAAATTACTTGGTACCCTTAAGTGTTTACCCCTCAATCGATGTGTCGGTTAACCACACACGCTCCACTGATACTATGACAAACATTAAGTTACCCTTTGCCTACCTTATTAAATACGAGTTAGTGTGTCGGTTAACCACACACGCTCTACTAACCGACTTAAACAAAGTGCAAAGTGTAATTTCATGGATTAGCACCTTATTCACTTTTTCCTAAGTAACTAAGATTAGGTATTTATAAAAGGTTTAGTTACTTAGTATTTATCATTAATACTTTTAATGAAGGGAGAATTATAGTCCTTGTCCTACCCGTTAGGCTAACGACCCTCCACCATTCAAGAAAGCGGTGGGTGAGAATGGACACCCATTAAACTACCATTTTATAGGCAGTAACCTTATACCTCCCTTATAGACCGGCTTTGTGAATGAGGCCTACTAACGGTAAGACTGACTTTACTCTTATACATAAATATAAATGTTATTAACTTATAATATTATAAAGTATAAGGGTTGAATTTTAAATTTTAAAATTCTAAGGGCTAACTTGGAATTAAAGTATTCATAAGTGAAAACTTTTCAAATTCCAAAACTTGAGGGCAAGTTTTTTAAACTATTCAAAACTAATTAATTCCATAACTTATGAGTTTAAAGTAGTTTTAATTAAAAGACTCTTCAAGTTCCATCACTTGAGGACAAGTTATGGAAGACTTTAAACTAATAAAAGAATGTAACTTTTCCTTTATTTTGTAACTTGTGGAATTAATTAAGGTTATACATTTTATTACTTAATGAAGTGACTCTTGAACCTCCATAACTTGAGGACAAGACTCTTCATTTTTGTAACCATTGCCAACTTTTATGAGTTTTATGAAACTTAAATGTGACCTTTCATGTAACTTGAGGACAAGTTACACAAACACATTTTAGAATCATCTCTTAGATTAAAATGGATTGAAAACACATAATCAATTAACTTATCTATTAATCTAAGCAACTCATATGAGCAAAGATAATTTACATCAAACTTTTTCATGTAATTACCATAACTTTTAAACTAATACAAAACATGAATCTATTGACAATTATCTTTGAAATTGGATTAGCATGAACATTACCACATCAAAAACATGTTTATATGTTCAAAAACAGCTTAGGGTAATGTTCTTAGTCCAATTCCAGCCAAAACAGCAAACAGCAAGCTGTCAGCACCCAAAACTCGTCGAGTTCCTTGAGAAACTCATCGAGTTCCTTGAGAAAATCGTCGATTTCATGCCCAAAATGATGAACTCGTCGAGTTTTATGCATAAACTCATCGAGTTTTATGGTCTGGACAGATTCAACTTTGAAAAAACACATTTGCATCAAGTATAAGAGAAAGCCATCCTAGGCTCTGATACCACTGTTAGGTTTTGAGCATTCTAACACTCCTGAGTGTACATGCAACCCTAAATACCTTGGATCTATGTTATCTCTATTATACATGCAAATATGAACTTTCCAAGGTATTCATCCTAACTAGCATAATAACATTGATTCAAATGAATATATCAAGTTAGAATTTCATACCTCTTTGATGTAGATTGTCTTCATGAAGTTTGAGTGCCTAGTGCCCCAAGTGTGACACCTCAAATGGTTCACACAACACCAAATACACTTGGAATAGATTGAGAGAACATACACACTTCATGAAATCGGCTAGCCCTTCATTCTCACACGTAGTCTATCCAAATGCATGATGCCATGCAACCCAAATGGACCATGCCAGGTCGGATCAAGTCTCACCAATTATAGTTATGGACTTAGACATTAATCCAACAAAATATTCGTCAAAACAGAGGAGGAATTCTTATCAATCAAGAGAAATATACACAAAATTTGCTCGAAAAAATTGGGTTGACGAATAGAAAAAAGTTACAAGTACCAATGGCAACATGCACTAAGCTGACACCTTCGTTAGATAAACCTGTTGTTGACTTGACTCTTTACAGAAGCATGATAGGTTCGTTACTTTATCTCACAACAAGTAGACCTGATATCATGTTTCCTGATTGTAATTGTGCTAGGTATCAGTCAAATCCACGAGAACCATGTCTTACTGCAGTCAAGAATATTTTTCGTTTTCTTAAAGGAACAATTTCATAAGGATTGTGGTATCCTTCGAAAATCGGATTCTTCATTCAAGCATTTTTGGATGCTGACTTGGGAGGTTGCAATTTGGATAGAAAAAGCACGAGTGGAGGATGTCAATTGTGTAACACCCATAAATTTTACGCCAAATTTAAACTTTTCAAGCATACATAAAACCAAATAGTGATTGTTTACAAAATTGTTTTCAGTTCATTATTCAATCACAGTGTCCCAAAAGCCAGATCATAAGGATGAGGAGTGGTACGGTCACACCTTCTCCTTGCCATGAACTCCTGAGGTACCTGAAACAATAAACTAAAAACTGTAAGCCCGAGGGCTTAGTGAGCTACCCCCAAAGTACCAATACCACACTGATAATACCATATTTGTAATAACCAATTAATCAACATGCATACTGGGTCGTCGGCCTGACTGGACCACCCTGTAGAGCCTACAGTCCAACTGGAACTGCATCGAGCCTTCAGCATGACTGGACCACCATGTGGGCCTACAGTCTTCCCGGACCGCTCCTAGGGTGTGTTGGCCTTTAGCACAAAGCAAGACCGCCTCAACCCATGCAACAAGAAAATAACCATGTGTGCAAAACTAATATATACTGGCAGCTAACTCATTAATCAGCAATCCTAGCAATTTCTCATGACTAGAATACAGACCTAGCAGGCCACTAACATCCCAATCCCTAACGATCATAGAAGCATAACATACTGTCTATCCTGATTCCAATCTATCAGATCATAACCATACATATATACCATAACGATAACAACTAAAGGGTTGGCCTTGGTGCCTTAGACCCTTTTGATATAGTGAGGATAACTCACCTTGCAGATGTCGACTCGGAAGATAAACCCCAACTCTCGGGTCACTTGACACAAGCTCCACCACCTATTACCATAGTACAATATAATCATAAGTCCTTAACCTTATAAGGTACTCTATAACCCACTAGTAAACCGCTAGCCAAGGTCAAAGTCCTCAGTCAAGGTCAACAAGCCATGTTAACCTTAACTCACCGAGCACCCTCGGCTACTCGCCAAGTTCCTTGAAGCACTATCCAACTCGCCGAGTCATTGAGGTGACTTGGTGAGTTCCTCTTATTCTTGATCACACTTCTAAGCCACCCTTCGAGTTTCCTTCTTGCAACTCAACGGATATACATGCATACATATCCTGGAGAAAACTCATGCGACTCGTCGAGTTGTTCACACAAATCGTCGAGTTGCTCATCCAAATCGTCGAGTTCAAGGCCATCTTCATACGACTCGCCGATTCAACCTTGTGACTCACCGAGTTCCTTCAGCCCTTAAGCCATACAGACTCGTTTAAGCCATGCAATGGCTCCAAATTACAGATCCAAGCTTCTAGAGCTTGCTTTTCACGTAAAGTTGCAAACTTTACATGTATGCATGGCTAAAAAGGCTCTTAATGGCAATTCTAAGCTCTTAATGGGGTTTCATGCACAAGGAGGGTTTCAATCACCCCCACAACCGCAACTTTATGACTCTAGGACTTAGGAAGGGTCCAGATCTGAAGTTACAACTTCAGTTCTAGCCCATAGCTCCCCGTATCAACTCAAAATCCATAAAACCCTAAAACTCAACCAAAAGAAAAAAGATCTAGAAGGAAAGGGGAGTAAATATTGCAACTTGATACCCCGAGAAGATGCTAGCTGAGGTAAGTTCTGCTTCCCACACCTTCCTTGCTTCAACTCCTTTGCTCTTCAAGCTTTTCCCTCCTAGCCAGCCTTCTTTCCAAGGCTTAAATCACACCAAGAAGAGAACCACACGAAATAGGGTTTCACTGAGCTTCTCAAAGATTGTAAAGAGGCCAAAGGAGGCTGAGGCTCCTTTAAATAGGGGTGCAAAACCCCGAGATTTAGGGTTTCATCTGTCAGCTCCAACTCGTCGAGTCCCTTCATGGACTCGGTGAGTAGGTCACTAAACATGCGATCCCACCCAGCTGCTACTCGACGAGTAAGGCAACCAACTCGTCGAGTAGGACTTAAAACCAAAGAACCTTTTATTTAATCAATACCTGAGAATCGGGGCATTACAAATTGCTTGATCGGAAGTTGGCAATCGAAAAACCAAACATGTGTTTCGATTTCAACAGCAGAAGCAGAATATATTACTGTTGCAGCTTGTACATAACAAATCATTTGGATTCAATGTCAATTGCGTGATTATGCAATTAATATGAAGAAAATTTTTTTGTATTGTGATTCCCAAAATGCAATTCGTATTTGTCACAATCGTGTGCAACATTCGAAAACTAAATACATAGCTCTTCGTTACCATTTTATAAAGGATCATGTGAAGGATGATAATATAGAAGTTCATTTTGTGAAAACAACCGATTAACTGGCTGATATTTTCACAAAACGATTAGATGAAAATCATTCGTGAGAATCTTAGGGGGACTTGGAATGATCGAAGAAAATTCAGTTCCATGGGTTAAGGAATGAGAAACAAAAAGTGTCGATTCAGAGGTGCTGAATAACTTTACTAAAGAATTTTACTCAGCGTTTAGAGGTTAGTGTTCACATTCAACACTTCGACACACTTCGAATTCGAAATCTAGCGCAATTTGTTTTGGAGTAAAATTTTCGTTAGTTTATCAAATTTTCGTTAGTTTGTCAAATATTTTTCGTTAATTAGTGTCATAGTTTTCTTTTCAAAAAATCAAAACACCAAAAAGATTTTCTTATCTTTAGTTTTTAAATTTTTGAAAATTCAAAAACTCCAAAAATATTTTATTTTTGTTTTTTCTTTATATTTTCGAAAAATCAAGAACATCAAAAAGATTTTCATTTTGTTGAGTGTTTTCTTTTTCCATAAATCCAAAACCACAAAAATATTTTTGTTTGTATTATTTGTTACAGATATTAATAATGATTCGTATTGGGTTGATGCTTGCAGTTCAAGGGCCAGGTAAGTGTTCGAACATTTTGGACTAGTTAGGTTGTCCCTAGAAGCATGTTGTTGCATATCAACACAAGTCTCCATTGACTCAATGTGTGTTCACGAAAGCCTTAATGAAATTTTTCGTTACAAAAATTTCTTCCTAATCAGGCTTATATTCACATTAGTCTCCTGAGCTACCTGACTCTTCTCAAATGACTTAAGAGTTTGTTGTATGGTCCAAACATAACATAGATACAATTTGATTCTGAAACCAATCTTTTTCATCTCAAAGTTCTTACACTTTTGCACACACAATGACATATGTCCAAGAGGTCATTGTTGGGTCAAAAATATGGTTTATACTTTGCTTTTCTATGAAAATATATTTTTCTATAATGTAATATGTAATTTTGTGGCTGTGTATTGTCGTACACGTGTGTACGGCTGTACACCCTGTGTACGGCCGTACACAGGGTGTGCAGTTGTACACACGTGTACGGCTGGAGGTCCATATAAATAGATGTAATGGGTAGAGGAGTGTATGGTTAGAAGAGAGAAAAGGAGGAGCATGTTCTAGAGAGAGAAAAATAGAGAGAAGAATAGTGTGTGTGAGAAAATCTATTGTTGGAGCATCATTCATATCATTGAATACATCACAAGATTCATATTCTTCTTCTTCTCCTTCTCTTCTATTTGATCTGACCTCATCCAATTGATTGGGATTCCGCACCATCAATTGGATCTAATTGATACACAAGTAATTTGGGGAATTACAGTCTATGATCAAACCTATCGAGACTTAGACATATCAAAATTCTATGTTAATGATCTAACATCATGAGGTTGTGATGATAGTGAAACCCACTTTTCGATCTTTTTGAGGAATTAACGGGGAACTATGTTCCAGATTTTAACGAAACTTTTGTTTCTGTACCACATTTTCGAAACTCCAAATCATATTCAATTCTTATGAGTGGTCTTGATCAAATTATCGAAACCCACGATGTTTGTTACCAAACAAGATCCAGCACAAAAAAATTTCTTGATTATGATTTATGTGTGAGTTTTATTTTCTTTTCAAGTCACATTAAATATTTTTTGAAAGCATACTTGTCACTGACTACACTGATCATACATGTAATTTCGATTACAATTACTCACCTTATGTTGAGGATCATATGTATTGAAATCTTAAGCCACCCATGAAGCCTTGAAAAAGAAGCCCTTCGATACTTCTTTACAAGTATTCGATTGTAATTCACGGGACACTTGACAAGTAGTTGATCATCTCTCTTGATGATTAATGAAGTAACCTTTTCCCAAGGTTTAACTGCGTTTGTGTCGAAACTTTCGACATCACAGATTCCAAATTTTTGTTCATTTGCTTCTCATCTTATTTCTTTGACTCACTGCACTCACGAAATCCTTGAGGTTCTAAGTAATACCAACTCAGGCTGATGATTTCGCAAGTGTGGAATATGACTTTGCTTTTTATCCTAAAAGTGAAAGAGCCCTAACTCCATATTGAAGGATGGTGACGGTTACAATTCTATTGGGATAAACAAACAGGCTGTTTGAAAAGACCCCTTGTATTCCTCCCGATTTTCAAGGAGAAAAGACCCCTTGTATTCCTCATGATATCAAAATAGTGGTGCGATTTTCAAGGTGCCACATCGGATTTCATTTAATGTTGATCCTGCTTTTAATTCAAATTCTAGGGTTACATATAAAAGGGGATTCAAGGGTTCATTATATGTTTATGATTTCTAAAGAAAAATCCTAGAATTCTTTCAGAACTTCTACTTGTTCTTCAAAAATTCAAAACCCTAATCATGGCTACTCATGTTGATGTTACTGCTCCATCATAAAGAACTGATGATATTACTTCTCAACCCATTATGAAGATTCAAGGAACCAATTATCAAGTCGAAGGGGATGATTCATTATATCCAGAAGAATTGAAGATGTTGATCGTTGCTATGAAAAGCTTTGTTCTATTTACTACGATGTTCAATTCTTTTGTTGTTCCTTTTTCATGGTTGTCTCAAGCAGGATTCACTGCTACTTATTCGGAAGCCCTAGATGTGATTACGTTCAATCTAGTGAATGACAAGAAGATTTGTTTGTCCAAGAAGCTTTTCTGTCAAATTCTTGAAATTCTCAATTCTCCACTATACACTGATCTTTCATATGCTCAAATCATCTACATGTTCAACGAGATAGGTCACCAACCCCCACTTACAAAGATCAGTGATTTCAAGAAGTCGGCTCTTCCATGTATTTGGAATTTCTTATTTGGAATTTTTCTTCACTGCTTGATTGGTCGCAGTGTTGGTTTGGAAAAGGTCGAATGGAAGTTTATGTTATGGTAGTTGGGCTTTATTATGATATTCTTGTTGGTTATTCAACTCAAATGTGGAAAGAATTTCAAAAGAGTGTGTAGAATACAAACGTTGTTCAAGGGATTGTTGTGAGAAGGAAGGGCTTGTTGTGCCAACTGATGAGGAAAAAGCTAAGTTCTTGAACTATCATTTTCTGAAGGAGGTTACAGATGATGAAAAGGAATTTCCAAACATTGCAAGAATTCCTAATGCAATGTTAAACCGTGTTGATCCAGCAAATCAAGTGTTAATAGAATATTTGAAGAATGTGAATCCTGGTTTTCAAACAGGAGTGTTGTTGTAGTCCGATGCTGCTCCTTCTAAGAATTCGAGAAGTTCAAAGAAGGATACTAAGGCTACACCTGAGAAGGTTGTGCAAGAGACAAAGCCAAAGAAGTCTCCACCGAAACAATCGAAGACGGAGGAGCGAGTTTCGAAAGTGTTGACCAAGCCAGTTGAGCATGTTGGTGATGAACAAGATAATGAAATTATTCCTTCAAATTCTGGTGTCTTTAAACGAATTAAGAAGAAAGCTCGTTGTTCACGAATGTCTCCACCACTGGTTCGCAAACAACAAGTTACCCGTCAAGGGGTCATTGTTCGAGAAATTCAAGATCCTGTTTCTCCTTCATCGAAGAAACAAATGGCTGAAGATATGGCGAAGAATATTTCCAAGAAGATTAAAAAGAGAAAGCTGGTGATTCGTGATGCTTCGTCAGATAGTGAAATTGTACCAGACACTCCATTGGGTGCGAATTCACCACCGAAAGTTGTTATCCCAGTTTCTTTACCTACCACCACTGTTCCAATTGAAGTTCCTATAACCAAGCCAGTTAATGCAGAGGTACCAGTTTCGAACATTGCTACAAACGTATCTGATACGGGTGCACATGCTTCGGTAACTACTTCCTCTCAAGGTACTCATGTTATCATTCCTATCGAACATATTACAAGTTCAATTGTTTTGTTACCGCCATACATCATTCCTACACACCCAACTACTTCTTCATCAACTTTTACTCAAATTCTCAATCAACCAATCACCTCTCTGTTTTCTTCCCAATCTACGGATCCACCAAAGTCCGTTGACGATACTGATAATGAGGATGGAGGATTTGGAGGTACTTTCAAAGATCTGGAATTTGATAATGAAAAAGAAAATTTTCCAGATCATATGTTAATGTCCATGATGCAGTTCAAGATCCTTATAAGAAGTTGAATTCATTTATTCAATCTTAAGCAGATATCGGGGGAAGCCATTTTGTGTCAAGAATGGAAATTGATGGTATGATTAAAGCTTCCAAAGCTCGGGTGTTTACCAAAATTTCTGAATTCATTCAAGCATTTGAGTCTTGCATTAAGGAGAAGGTGGGATTAGAATGATCAAAATAATGAATTGTGTGTTAAGTCTCAATCTTCGAACTTTGAGGGATAAGTGAAAGACTTGAAAAGAGTGGGCAAAGAACGACATACATTATTCTCTCAATCAACAAGTTGACATTATTGATGCTGTTGTTACTAAATTCGTGAAGTTATATGAAGCACTAAGTCCTCAACTTACTCAGTTGTCTACTCAAGAATCGAAGAGTTTAACTGAGATCACTACTAAGTTGAGTGAGTTGAAGTCTTTAATCATGAAATCAAGTTCCTCTTCGTTGATCACTCTAGAATTTTTATCTCAAAAGTTCATATAGTTTGAAGCCATTCTTCATAAACAATTGGCCCCATTATCCAAAATTTTGAGTCTTTTACCAATGGATGCCCCGCCTGTTGTCACAGGGGTGCAAGGGGGAGAAAGGAAGGTTGGTAGAGGTGATGGAGTTTCGCATGAAGAAATCAAGACTGTTGGAAAAGTTTTCTCAACAAAAGTTCCGACAACTAAGCCAATTGTTTCTTCTGCTGGGCCAGTTACTTCAACAGTTGTAACTTCAATGCCAGTTATAAAGCCAATTTCTAAAGGAATTGTAATTGATTCTTCTGGTGGTGGTAGTAGTAGTTCAAAGCCAAAGGAAGCTGTTGATAGTTCTTCCGACAAAGACAAAGGGAAAATGATTGTTGTAGAAAAATCGAAGGAAGAAAGGAAGGCAGAGATTGAAGCAGAAATGGAGAAACAAAGGGCAATACAAAGCATATTGAGCCTTCGTGTAAATGATCCTCCTGGAATGAATAAGGGAGATCCAAGCAAGCATTACAACTAAGAGACCATTGAAGCAAAAGTTGCCTGCAATCACATGTATTCTTTTGAGAAAAAGCCCAAACAAAGCTATGTAGTCACAAATACAGACATGAGCCAACTTGATTTCCCTATGAACGAAATGATGTTCATAATGGTTAAGTGCAAGATAAAGGAAAAGTTCAACAATGATGATGAGTACACTTACATGAAACTCAAATTTCATGTTGTTCTTGGAAAAGTACCAGAGGAGATATGGTCACTTGTAAAGATCAAGAAGGTACTCAGTATTACGAAGGATGTTCTGTTCGAGAATATGATGCATAATTTTCGGTATCATGTTGTTAGGGTGAACAATCAAATTTGTGATTTCTCAATAGCTGATTTTCCTTTAATGAACTTGTATGATCTTATACAAGTTGCATTACTTTTGAAAGACAAGAATTCTTCATATCTTCAAGGAACAGATCCAGAAGTGTTTAGACTTGGTCTTGATCACATCAAAATATTCATAGATAACTACTATGAGTGTTTGGCCCTAACTGATGTGGAGTTGGCAACTGCAAAGGCATTGAAAGTGAAGGTTCCTATGGAAGCCACGAAGACTCAAGTTGAGTTGAAGAAATATTTTGATGGAGAAATTTGCTTGAAGCCGTTTGGATTGGTCTTCGCTAGAAAGGATAAGAATGGGAAGGCAAAAAGATTTATGTTTCAGGCATGCGAAGTGGAAAGATACAATACGTCCCAATATATGAACTTTATTGTTCGTATGAATAACTGCTCAAAGAACAATCAAGGGTATAAGGAGTTAAAGAAGATTTTGTCGTGGTATACTGAGATATGAAGAGTAATGTTGTTTTCTGCACAGATTCTGGCACCTTGAGTAGTTCGATATTATTACAAAGGGGGAGATTGTAGAGTTAAATTTTATTGTAATATGTCGAAATCTGTTTAATTATACTCTTCGTATGTTTTGTTATATATTTACTAAGGTGTCATGTATTCGAAGCTTAACGTCTAAGCCTTAGTATTTTTTGTACTTTCAGTCTCCTATAAATAGGAGTTGAACATTAAGTAGATGGTAAGAGAGTTAGAGTGTCATAAAGTGAGTTCTCTCTTTTACTATCGTTTTGTAACTCGTGTTCATTGGAAGTAATAGAGCTGAAACCATATTTTATTTACTTCTTGTGTTCAATTGTGTTGATTCTACTCTGATTTGATTCTTATACTCGATTATCACTTCATCAATAACCTTTAATCAATGGTCCAAATCATATTTTATCTTACTAAGGGTAAAAGACCATTTTACCCTTCCCATATTTAAATTAACTAATCTTGGCCCAAAATCCATAATGACCTATGGCCCAAATAGGCTTCTGTTAGTACGCTATGTGTACTCCATACTTACGCTCTGCATATTGGGCTTCAACATAAAGCGAAACAGGGTAAAGCCCATTACGCCATGCGTATTCCAGGGTTACGCCCATCGTACTACCCTAAAGACCAAAATGCATATTAAACACTTAATACCTAAAGTCTAAGCGTCCAATTCATATATCTAGCCCTTTGGAAAGTCTTAACTGATAAAGTTGACAACTTTAAGCTTTTGCATGTCTTAATAGAGCCCAAAACCAAACCCTAACTTCTTAACTCCATAAAATGGTCAATAACTCGTGCATGGTTGAACTATTCCCAAAAAGGTTCGATTTTTATGCAATAAGGACCTCTGAAACATCAAGAAATGCTAACCCACGCTCTAGAGTAGCTCCTACTCACAAGAGCCAACACTTGGGAACAAAACATGCCAAAACCCTAAACTATTCTAGAATTATACAAGAGACACATAAAGGTTAGGACTTTATACCTTCTGGAAGATGAGGATGATGAGTAGAGTATAGATCTACAAGCTATGGACTCGAAGCACACCTTCCAAGTTCTCCTTCATCACTATAACACACCAAAAATCACACAAAAACTTGAGATTCTTACAAATGGAGTTAGGGTTTCGTTGGGGCTGAAAGAGAGGGTGGTGATTGATGATAAGAAGGGTTTCTAAGGGTTTAAAGTCCTTAAATAGGGTCCAAGATCCTAAAATTAGGGTTTGCATTCACTATGAGTATGCCCTGTTTACTCTAGGTACGCCATGCGTACTCTAGGGAAACCCGGCGTCCAAGTTAATGAGTTACGCCCTTCATAACCCTTAGTTACGCCCCGCGTAATGGCCATCCATGCAAAAATCGATGTATATAAACTTTAAAGAATTTATCTAGGAATCGGGTGTTACATATTATCTCTTAGTATAATTAGTAGTAAATATTCTATTTAAATCATACATGTTCCCCAACTGTTTGACAGCCCGTTCTTTCCATCACTATACTGTCAAACGAATAGATACACTTGCCTAGTTGTGATTAAGTCCATTTTTATAAGTATTAAAACTAGTATTAAAAATACACTTTAGTATAATATATTTTTGGTATATAAAACTCAAATTGGTTTTGATTTGTGTGACTTCTCATGGAGTTTGTTTGTCATTTGCCATGCTTTTCCTTAATATCAATCTTAAACTCTTAGGTGGTGTTGCGAGAGAATGAAGCATGTAATCTTGAATGATTAAAGGCGAAGCTTTCATAGTTGTATACCATCAACATTCTTATTGTCATCTCTATTTCAATTTTTATTCGGTCATTCAAAGTCTTAAATCCCATGAACTAATCCCTCAAAATCATGTTTTGTTCTTCTTGATCAGTTTTTATAACCAACAATTGGATCCAAATTGGAACAAGCAAAGAAAAAGATCAATAATGGATGATCGGAATGATGATAAGATGGTCTTATCTCTACTACCCAAAATCAAAGAAAACCAAGAACAACCATGTTGTATACTTGCCACGTGTCAACTCTGAACACAAGGGTATATTTGGGAGAAGAGCATAAAGAGTCTACTGCAAAAATAGAAAGAAATGAAGAACAAAATAAAGACTATAAAGTATAGATGAGAATGATACTGGCAAAAAGAGGGAAAGATTGAGAATAAATGAGAATGGAGAACGAAGAGTCTGAAGCAAAAATAGAAAGAAATGATGAAATAAAGTTTTGTAAATTAAAGTTGGATGCTATATTATAGCATTGAACTTTCATTTCTAATTCTTAAATGTTTTAAGTTTAATTTTATATTATTTTTTCTTTTCTTATTTAAGCATCATACTTTGGAAATAAAATACAAGTACGATGCTATTATAGATCACAAAGACCTTTAGTTTGCTATTTAGCGGTTTTGGTCCCAAATATTATTTTCCTTGCAATTTGCTACCCTCCATCTAACTGATTTTTCAATAATGGTCCCCAAATCTAACTGATTTTTTTAAATATTGGTACCAAAAAGTTCTTTTTGCAATGTTGTGAAATGGTAAATATAACCTGATATGCAAAAGAACAATCCACCGATAAAATTTTAAAGAACATATCATGAAGATGAAGATACGTACAAAACCCTAAAACGCACTTTTTATTTCTCTCTACTTCATTAGCTCAGAAAGTACATAAAAAATAATGTAATTTTTTATTTTCCAACTAAATATAACTTCTGATATTTCAGCTACAGTCCTCCTGTTTCCTTTTAACTCTGCTACCCTCATAGTTCAGCAAAATGACACAACTAGTCCTTCCTATCTCTTCCTTCTTCAACTCTTACACTTATCTTCTTATCAGCTACAAATTTATTCCTACATGATAATTAAGTAATTAACCCAAACATTAACAAACCATCAAAAAGTAAGCTGATTGATTTCAAACATCATTCAGCTTCCATTAAAACCCTAATTTTGTATCATTTTTTAAACATAGATAAGAAAAGGATACGTACCAGATAGTAGTCTTTTGAAGAAACTTCATTGCTAAAAGCCTAAAACAACTGAATCCTCTCAAACCAACTTCACTTAATCTGAATGTGGAACCTCTTCATCAAGATTGCTACTTATCTTCTTTTCAATACCAGAGCTCTGTGACCCTGTTGCCCTTGCCAACATCACAAATGTCATCCCTCCAAGAACATTGTTCACCAATCTCAATCCAACCACAGAGGTCTTGAAGAAAACAGTTGGGAGACCTTTTTGCAACAAGAACTCGATTCCATTCAAAGTTTGGTACCTAAGATTACTGCTTACACCCATATGCATTGCCCAAGTTATGGCATTTAAAAACATGGGTGGAGGTTTGTTTGGTGATTCAAAGTTTGGATCCATCTTCTTCCTCATCTTGATCAAGCCATTGGAGAGAGCAGTTCCTGCTAACCCTGCAGCTAATCCAACGGCTGCAAATAGAGTTCCTTTGTAAACTAGGGTTCCTAAACGATTCATGAGAGTATATGAACCAGGCTCAAACATGTGGCTTGTAGGGGAATTGGCGAATATGAAAGGAAGGGAAATTGATGAAGAAGACATAGTGGGTGCTAATAGATACATAAGGGTGAAATTAAGAATTGAACCTACTACAAGTGTGGAAAACACAAAATCGAGTTCATTGAGCCCAAAATTTGGACGGGTTGCCATGTCACCAAGAACAGCTGCACTCACGCCCACCAGTTCTTCCATTAGGATCTTGAATGGAAACTGGGGATCAGCAGCAACTCTTGATCTCCACCCGCTAAGAAAGGCCCCAATTGGTCCAAAACTATCAGATTGAGGTGAATCATCGGATTTTCCATCTCCACCTCCACCTCCACCATGACGGCCATCATTTCCTCCCCCATTGTTGCCATGGTTGCCGCCACCAGCACCACAGAGAAGTGGTTGGAATTCAGGTAGTAAGTTAGGGCTAAAGGACTTTGATTTTAGGGAGGGAAACGTAAAGTTTAGGGAGGATTTGGAAAGGAGTTTTCTATCTGGTAATTGGAAGGTAGAAATGTGATGAAAACGATGGTAGTTTTCAGTAATATGAGGAGAATGGACCTGAGCTACAGAAGCCATATTTTAAAACAAAAAGGTTGAAAAGTGATGGAAAAGCAATTTGAACCTGAAAAAAGAGGTATCAATACGTAAGTTACAGTTTGAAGTTTGTGGCTACATTAAGTATCATATTACAGCATATACAATTGGGAACCTCAATTAAACCCTAACTTCAATAAAGCCAAAATGATATATCCAACAAATCAATTATTTCTCCACCACAACTGAAAATACAAGCGATGAGTGTACTCCTATGAACATTATGAGAATAAGATAAATAAGGATTCAAATCAATGTAAAGCGGAATTGAAAACGTTAAATTGGGATTACCTTTATGAGGTGGATTGGTAAATTGAATTGATGAAAAACCTTGAACGGTGTTGCCGGTTGCCGGAAAGAGATGATTTGGACGATTGCGAAGAAAACAACGGCAGTGAATCGAAGGAGCAAGTGAGTGTGGCTGGAAACTCCGAAAATAGAACTTAATATCTATATAAAACCCTAATGAGAGAATGCGACGAGGAGATGCGAGGAACAGCGATTGCTGAAAGAGACGCAGAGAAATTGAACGATTGAGCACCCAACCACGTTTGGTTCAGAAAATCAGAAGATGGGTGGTTTGTCCGACACGTGGCCGTGGGTATGGCCCACCGTATCTTACCCTCTTTAAAGATATTCTTTCACCCCAAAAAAATATTATTTCCTTTTAAGAAAAAAGAAACACAAAAAGTAACATGTATAGCCGATTACATTGTAATTTTATTTAACTCCTTTACTTTTTCCCATAATATATCGAAGAAGTGATGTGAAATTGTGAACGAAGAAAATTTTTATTGGTTTTTTGTCATTATGTTCATATTAATATTGTTTTCATCAAAATTTAGTTTTTTGATCGCTTTCATAAATTATATGTTAATAATAGATTCTTCGATGATTCGACATTCATTTGCCATAACTATTTAGGGGTGTTTTAACATTATTTTTGTTTCACTTTCAATGATTGTGATCAAAAACTTGAAGTAAGTTGCTCTATAACACCAATTTCTTTTAATCAATTATTTCGACTCACTTACATATTTTAACGATTTTAAGCCACCGACATTCTTTTCTGTATAATTTGTTTTGGCCTTGTTGACCATTTGTTGAATTACGCATGGTCTCACAAAAGTCTTTTCTCCCACTTGCAGCCGACACCATGGTAACCAACATTTCCTCCCATGCAACCAATTGATTTTATTTTTCAATATATGACGAATATGCCATGGTTGCCAAATAATAGAGGTTGAGTGAAAGATTTTGTTATTTTCTTTTCGTTGAATAATGTCATGATGTTTAATAGTTTTTGATGTTCCATGTTTGTGTAATTTTCTTAATTATTTATATGTATTGATGTGTTTGTCTGGAATCATGGTTTGGGTCAAGAAGGCTCACAAAACACGATGGAGTTATACTTGATTGTTTTTTGCTATACACACAAATATGTAAAACAAGGTAGGGATGTCAAAAAGCCTAAACCCTATTAATCTGACTAAATCCGAACCCAAATAAAACAAATAAGGTCGGGTTTAATAGATTCTACAATTGAAATCGCGTTTTATCAGGACGGCCCAAATAACCCAAAACATAAATAAGGTCGAGTTTCCAGTTTATATTATCACATTTAGTCGGGTTCGGGTTAACTTGATTAAGCCTATAATCTAACAAGTCTTTACATATTGTTTATGTTAGTCCTATACAAGTTAGCCTTTACGCTACATGTTGTTTATCTAATAAGAAAATCCTATTCATTTCTCGTTCCATGTTAAATAGTAAATTATAATTAGAAACGACCATATATTGACAAAAACTTTCGGTGTACACAAAGTTGAATCGCCAAAACAAAAGAAAAAATGATCAATTTGCTTTTGCCTAATTCATAGCACGTGTATATGGTTTAAAACACCATAAATTGAGTTTTACTTTATACCTTAAGTCTCTATGCACGAGGGTTGTGCATTAAAATGGAAAAACTTAAATTCATCTTATATTTTAACCTGACTAACCTAAAACCCGATTAATCCGAACCTGACTAATCTAAACCTTAATAGGGTTGGTTTTCAGATAATTCTTTACAAAAAAACCCGACTAACCCAATTCGTTTAACCAAAAAACTCTATCCAGTTGACTCGATTAACTGCCCCAAGCAAAAACTACTTGATTAACATGGAGCACTAAGACAATAACAAGGGTTAACATTAGCAAAAGCTTCATGTTGAAAATAATAAGTGAAAGGAACTTTATTAAATAATAAAAGTACAAAAATATTTCTAATGTTAACAAAAAAAAATGGGAGTAAATTGTTCATTTTACAAATTTTTAACATTATATTTCTAACATATTAGTGATAAGGACCAAACATGTAACAAAATAAAAATGTTAGGACTGAAAACATAACAACATGCACATTTGACCTAAAATTGCAACTTTGCATAAAATATATGGACCAATTGTGTAATTTACCCTACGCTACCCTACAATATAGTATTAAAGGATAAATTTCGGTTGGTACGAGTAAACCGAGGAAGGGAATTGCAAATTAGCATCTTTCTCCTGCCAAATTTCTAGTCTCCTCTATTTTAAACAAGTTGCTACTATTAGAATACGCGCTTCGTCTGAATTCTGATTAGGGTTTTATCAACTTACTCCGATCATCGCCGGACAACCTCAATTCTCAGGTTATCTATTTCCATCCATCCGATTACATCTATTTGGGCTTCACGTCTTTTTGTAATCGAATCGTTTTCTTAACTTTGTATCATTTTAATATCTTAGCTAGGAAACTCTATGCCATAATTGTAACTAGGAAATGCAGATTTACTAGCTATTACCTGTTCAAGTTCATGCTCTTCTAGGGTTTTGGTTGGTGAGAAGCTGTATTCCATTAGGATCTAGTCTTTGATTTACACCTTTCTTTAAAGCTCTAATTCTCTTTGAGATTTTCAATTTAGAGTTACGATCTCAATGAATTCACCCTCATTATCCTCCATTTTTGTCAGTATATGTAATTCCAGTTTTCCTGCCTATGAGTTACTTTGTTCCGATGAATTTTGTTTATATTGATATACTGTTACTGCTCTATGTAAGAATTATTTACCTTTCAAGCTAAATTTTTGATTTTTTTTCAGAGTACATCGACTATATCCACAATTCTAAACATCAGAATGGGGATATGCTTCTCTTCGGTGAGTTTCCTTTGGTCATTTCCAACTAACTTAATAAAGAATCAAAGCACTTCACGTGTTTTTCAACAAAAAGGATATATTCATGTGCCATGAATTATGATGCCCTGCTTTTACCTAACTCTATGATATCTCTGGATCACGATAGATGATATGGTATGTTATATATTGTTAACCTGAATCTGCTGCTTTGAGTTGTGATAGAAAAGGTTAGATGTGGGGTATGTTCATGAATATAGATAAAGTGACATCTGAAAGATAGAAATCCAGACTGTTTGCTAATGAAAAGGAATAAAGTGTAATATGATAATCCCACCAACCAACATAATTCTCTATATTTGAATGATAGCCAACCTGTCCATGATGCCCATTCACTCATTCATTCAATTGCATGTGCCCCACTTTATATGTAGAATTCCCTAACAATTTGAAATTACCAATACTACCCTCCACTATAGGCCTAATTTCCTAAATCCTGCTACATGATCCGGTTTAAATGTGATGTTTAAGGTTTGTTTGTAATAAAAAGAAAAGCAATGAACAAAAGAAACATGAAATGTACAATTGAGGAATAAAAGACTTCAAATTAGTGCATGTCTAAAATACCTGAGAATGAGGCTGAGTTGCAATATAATACCCATGTGTGACTCTGAATACCTTGATTGAGAGATCAAAATGGAAAGAAACAGGTGGCTACCATGTTGGTATTTATTACATTTTAACCCTTTTAATTCAATTTATATTTTCAGACACATAATGATGGAGATGAGTCCGATCATAATGCCGAATTTGCTGGAGGTAACGTGACCCTTGTCTCTTCCAAGGATGCTTGGGATCAAAAGCTCTCAGAAGCAAAGAAGGATCACAAAATAGTAATTTCTTCTTCATATATAAATTGGCATTATCAACTACATTTCATCGACTAGACTAAACAAACATTATAGGATTATCTTCAATTATAATGATTAGAAGGGCATTCACGTCTTTTTCTTACACAAGTGATCAAGAGCAAGTCCCAGTCTCAGTCTCAGTCTCAGTCCCACCTTTTCTTGTGTAGGACGATAATTTACACTTTTTGCCCCATTGACATCAACCGCAGTCCCAAAAAGCTGCAATTTTTGTCTCATTGACATCAGTCTTAGTCCCACTTTTTTGGGTGAGACAAAAAGTTGCAGCTTTTGTCTCCAGTCTCTCTGACACAGTATAACCTGTTCTGTGTTGTCTTGTAGGTGATTGCCAACTTTAGCGCGTCTTGGTGTGGGCCATGTAGAATGATTGCACCATACTACATTGAGTTATCTGAGAAACACCCGTCTCTTATGTTTTTATCTGTAGATGTTGATGAATTAACCGTAAGTTATACTCCCCCTTCCCAATTTTATTCATTTTTCGATCTTATAAAAAATAATTAAGTTGCATTTTGTATCGAAATAGTAAATGGTATGTTGATGCAGGATTTTAGCACACAATGGGACATAAAAGCTACTCCAACATTTTTCTTCCTTAGAAATGGAGAGCAATTCGATAAACTTGTGGGAGCAAATAAGCCGGAGCTCTTGAAGAAGATAAATGCCATTGTGGATTCAGAGCCTCCTCATCGTGCTGTGTAACTACTTGATGGTTTTATGTTGTTGATTCTTTTAAAGTCAGTAGTTCGTACATAATTTCCCCAAACTTTTTTTTTGTGCGAGAGTTTTATCGTTTTCTGTGAAATGTAAGATTTTTGTTTTTGTAATGTTGTGGAAGGTTTATGTTTTGCAATTTGTGATTTGTTCTGTGGTTTAGGGTTGTTTAGATGTTGGATAGGTGGGTAATTATAATTGGATAATTAATTAGTTGTAATAAAATGTTTTGTAAAAGATAAGAGTTTGGATTTTTTTTAGTGTCGAATAGTATTTGAGTCGAACAAGCCTTTCGCGTCATCCTCGTTCAATATATAATGGAGAGAATCGTTAAATATAAGGTCATACAAATCTTATAAATCTAATTGCAACAAGCCGAATGATCCATTCAAGAACACGTGTGATTGGAGTGATACAGAAGACTCTCCTATGGAAAATCTCAATCACACTTTCGTTCGGAAGGATCTAGTGTAGCATTAATGTATGAACAAGTAACACGTCTCCTAACATTGGTGGTAAGGTTAATTTGAATTGCTTTTATACAACTGTTTGTTTGTTTATACACAAAACTGTATAAATGGTCATGTGGTATGTTGAAAATTGTTACTTTTGACCAAAAATATTTGAACTAGCACAAGTGATTCAAATTTTTATTTTGTTGTGGTTTTGATCAATTTTCATTTGAAAATATTCAAAATGACAAGATTTCCAATTTATAGTTTCATTTTTCATGTTCCTTTTATTAGAATGATTTAAAAAAAAAAAAAAACAAAACATAAATATTTCTCCCAACCACCCTCAAAGTTAAACATATTCTTTCTTTTACCCTTTCTTCTCTTTGTTCATTGTTATGCCGGACAACCACCGGCTTTCAAAGTCGGATGACCATTGTGAATCTATTCAGATTAATATTGTGAATTCTGAAAACTAAATTATATACAGTTTAGATTTACAATGTGAATAGATCAATTTGTTGATTTTACAAGACTAATTTAGGAGTAATCAAAACATTAAAATATTATAAAACTATATGGAAATATATTTTGATTAGTATGTAATTTTCACTTAATTTGTGAATGATCAGAGAATTAAAATAGTAAATCAAATTCACATTATGAATCTTAAAATTGATATATTTACAGTTTAGATTCACAGTGTGAATGTAAACTGATCGAGCTTTTTATAATTGATGTTAATGTTTATTAATAGAAGACAAAAACTTGAGACCTTTGGTATAATTAGATTTTTTTGAAAAAAATAACTAAATATTGAAAAAAAAAAAAAAAAAAAAAAAGCAAAATGGGTTTTTCTCCAAAAAAAAAGCTTGTTTTTTATATATTAGCATTAATCTCTATAAAAAGTGGATGAAAAATCGTAAACAACAGTATATTCAATTTTTTTTATTCCGATAAAAAAGATGGCTTAGAAAAATTTTAAATGAAAAAAGACGTGAGTTTTTTGGTAAAGATGTGACTTTTATGGTATAATCTAATATATGTGCGTCCAATGTACAAGTTAGGGACGGTTTTACTTGGGTGTCCCGGTGTAGTACCAGCAACACCTACTTTTCGTGTACGTAGCAGATTTTTTTTACCTATTTTTCATGCACCAGCAGCACCTTCAACCTCGGCAATACCTACTATGTGTTCCTCCTAGGGGTGTAAACGAGCCGAGCCGAGCCCGAGCCTAACCAAGCTCGAGCTCGGCTCGTTTAATTTTGAAGAAGCTCGAGCTCGAGCTCGGCTCGTGAACAATTTAGTGAGCTCGCGAGCCTAAACGAGCTTAAACGAGCCTATATATATATATATATATATATATATATATATATATATATATATATATATATATATATATATATATATATATACACTCTCACACACACACACACACACACACACATATATATATATATATATATATATATATATATATATATATATATATATATATATATATATATATATAGGCTCGTTTAGGCTCATTTAGGCTCGCGAGCCCACTAACTGAAGCTCGGCTCGAGCTCGTTTAATAAACGAGCCTCATATTTGGGCTCGAGCTCGGCTCGGGCTCGTTTAATTCGATCTCGAGTCGAGCTTTTAACGAGTCGATCCCGAGTAGCTCGCGAGGAGCTCGGCTCACTTACACCCCTAGTTCCTCCTACATCAGCCTCTGATACAAGTGTACATCCGATCCCTTAGCTGTTAATCATTATGATTTCATGCGCTCATGATTATCATCCTATAATTGATTAAAAAATATCTGCAGATCATTTTGTAATTTTAAAGAATAATAAGTTTTGTGAAAAAAAAAACAATTTTTTGTATTTTATAACCCAATAAATAGACATATATTTAGGTGAAGTAAAAGATTTATTAACAATTTTATTGATAAATAGGTTGATTTAATAATTTTACATACTATATAACGGATAATGCTGGATGGGCTATGGTCGTGTACTCGTGTTAAAAGGCCCATCAACGGTGAGATTTGAGCAACGAAGACATGTCGACGTAAGATAGTTAGTAAATGTAACTAATTGTAGACTGAGAAAGTGATTTCAATATTTGAAATGAACCACCAAGACATGAGGCGAGACATGTACATCTATTCTAATTAAAGATACAGAAACAAATTCTCTACAAAGAAATGTATACCTCCGACCTCCTTAATTAATAATTACCCCCCTACAATTCGGGTGGCATCTGGAGGAAAACATCCCGACTCTCTTGAAGAGCCAAGGCCCGCTGGAGACTCACAAGTACATCCCCCATTGAGGGCCTATCTTCTCCCTTGTCAGCAAGACACGAGGTTGCAGTTTTGACATATATCTCCAAGCATTGGGGCAAAATTTCACCCATGAGATACGGGTCGATATTCTGATCAAGAATGTCATCTCTGTAACAGTGTAGGGCCCATTCAGACAACATCTGTTGCTCTGTGGGACGTGTCGAGTCCAGGGCAGGGAGGCCAAATAATATTTCAAAAAGCACAACGCCGAAAGAATACACGTCCGACTTCTCAGTCAACCTATGTCGCCGGTAATATTCCGGGTCTATATACCCGAAACTACCCTTCACAGCACTGCTTAGAGCGTTATCCACAACAGGGCGCTCTCTTGATAGTCCGAAATCAGACACTTTGGCATTGAGATTTTTGTTTAAGAGAATGTTGGATGTTTTCACATCGCGGTGGATGATGGGACTCTGGAAACCCGTGTGAAGATAGTGTAAACCGCTTGCCGATTGTATAGCGATCTTGAGCCGCTGGGCCCATGTTAATGGTTCGTTGGTTGGTTGGGTGTTTTCTCTGTCATAAAGATGCTGACGGAGGGTTCCGTTATCCATGTACTCATATACGAGGATCATCTCTGAGTTTTCGTTACAACAACCGAGTAAAGAAATGAGATGAAAATGGCGGAGCCTCAGAAGGACTGTAATCTCAGCTCTGAATTCCTTCTCGCCTTGGTGGTAACGTGTACTCCCGCGTTTGATAGCTACGGTGGTCCCATCCTTGAGTGTTCCAATGTAGACCTTCCCGAACCCACCCTCGCCGATAACTCGAACCTTGTCGAAGTTATTAGTTGCAATCTCGATCTCGCTGAAGGAAAACAGAGTGTAGGCGGGCCCACCTTCGTATTCGAATTCCAAGTTACTCAGCTGGACACTCTTGTGGAGTTTTCTTCTTCGGGAACATAGGTACCAAACAAGAAGATTGAAAATTGCAAGGAGAAGGACAGAAGCAGTGACGACACCACCGATCACCCAGGGTTTGTTGTTGTTACTCGGGTGCGTGATAGCTTGTTGTGGAGCATCAGTTGCAGCTAAAACCATGTCCATCAGAAAACCAAGTACCAGAAGACGAGAAAAGTAGGCTTGTAAGTGATACGTATTGTGAATCGCCCCACAGATACCGTCTAGTATTCTTAGAACATAGTAAGCTATCATATGAACATAGCAAATCAGTTCTTTGCCTTCCTCTTTCTCTTCAAATATCAATTTACAATCCATCGTGGGAAGTCACTGGATTCCCCACCTAACTTTGACCCTACGTATCAAAGCATATCACAACACAATCTCAATACTCATCATCATAAATCATAACGAACTCATAAACCCACAACACCAAAAACAAATTTCGATCACGATTAAAAAGAATAACAACCTACAAGATTACCTTCTCAAACTCTATATATAAAAATACCAATATCAACACATACACGGATAGGTAATTTAATTCTTGACATAGGTATTTAGCAATCCATTCTATATAAAATGATCTCACATGGAAAGAAAATAATTCTCCAATAGGAAAAAAGGGTAATTCTATCCTCAGTCCTCACCCCCTTCTATCAAACATAAAAACATGTTCGGTCTAAATAATAAGACAATAAATAGATAAACTTTGTCTTACTCACAAAAATCAATATTCAAATTGTCATTTTGTTAATCGACTACTACTTTATACTAACAAAATCAGCAAGAAACCAGCAGATCAAATCCAATCATTCTCTAAAATTATCTATCTACTTATTGTGGGTTAGAAGAATTAGAGTTCCAATTGTGTTTCTTTGATTTCCACAGGTAAAACAAACGCCAAAGCAAGCAGATCTAAGAATTTCTGAACAAAATAAAGAGGTGAACTTTGCTGAAAATCTAATTGATCCAAGAACAAAAGAATTATTACCTTCAAAAGAGCAGTTTGGGTGAAATCGCCCACCGTGTTAAAACGCTTGAAAAACTACGCACCAATGATCTCCCCTTCCACAGCCACTGAGAACGATAACAGAAACAGGAACCCTAACTAAACAAACATAAAATAAAATAAAAGGTTTATATCAAGGTTTCAACATCGGGATTCTATCTAGGATCGATTTTGGGTTTGCAAAATCGGGATCGTAAGATGGGATCGAGATCTAAGATCCCACAAAATAGAATATAATTTTAATTTATAATATTTAATCATGAAAACTATTTCAAACATTTAGTTTTTCATTCAAAAGTTATAAAAACTTCAAAATATTAGTCATAAGTTACAATAAAAATGATAAATGGTAGATTGATAAAGGATAAAAGGCATAAAGTGGTAAAAAAATTTCATTTGCAAAAAAAAAAAAAAAAAAAAAATCAAAGGAAGGTAGGATCGGATCGGATCTCGATCCTACGATCTTACGATATTACCTACGATCATACCCCAAATACGATCCTTTTACGATTCGGATCGTTTTTCATACCTATGATCGTAGGATCGTATGATCCTACGATCAGGATCGCGATTTTGACAACTATGGTTTATATGGACCAATTTGGTGCAAGCCTTTGTGAATTAGCGACAGCAGTACAGCACCGAGAAAAAGTTAGACATTGGAATTGACTATTTCTTTTCCTTCCTCTTAACTATAGTGGATCACGGGTCGACTATATATAAATTATCGTTATTCATTCAAATCATAACATTACATAACATTGTTTATCCAATTTTGAAAGGGCTGATTCTTCCACAGCATTTCTTACGCATTTTATAGTTAATGGACATAAATACCCCCTTCTTAATAGATTTTTTTGACGTAATATTAAAATAATTTTTTGTTAATATAATTCAATACATATCGAAACGAACAACAAGCTGTGCCGCTAGTTTTTTCTGAATGGTAAAACCAATTCTTTTGAAAACAACATTTGTGGATCTAGGAGATAAGACATTATAATTCTAATGAATGACTCGTTGGACTCTATTGAGGAGCTCTACCGCCTATGATGCGAGAAAATCAAATGTATCGAATGCAAAAGGTACAAACACATGTTGATTTTCTATACATGTATTCTCGTGTTTTACCACTTTGCACGCAGCGACTTTCAAGGCGGTATGCCCAGCTGTGAAACCCTCGTTCCCTAAACCAACGTGAGGAGAGACCTCAGTAAGATCCACACACGCATGTTTCCCTCATATCCATCCAATGATCAAAATGTCAGACGGTCTAAGTGTGGACCTTCCATCATGCAGGTCCGTCAAAAAGTTCATTGGTGCTTCTTTCTTCATAGAAATACCGACAAGCATGAAAGAGAACATCCTGAACCACATCATATTTGTACTTGAAACCAAGGAACTCTCTACAATGAACTGCATATTCCCCAAAGGTATCCAAACATGCCTTGCGATAAACTGGGCATATCTCGTCAATTGGGAATATGAGAATCATGAGGCAGTAATGAAGGATAGTTCGTACTCCACAGGAGATATATGCTGGCCAATACCATCAATAAGGATACTTAGCAAAAAATATTGAGCACGAGGTGTCCGCAGACACTCAAAGATTGTTTTCTGTCTGACAGTCATGTCGAAGTCGACTTCCATATCTTGGACGATTTTGCTAAAAAGGGCACACGCCAAAGCTTTTTGGGATTTAGGGGGGGTGTCCTTATTAGTGAAACCGCTACAGTGAAATCCCGGAATCGTATCGCGAAGACGAGTCATAGCACATAGGTAATCCGAGTCCATACCACATACGTCACTATCACGAAAGATGTGGTCTTGTAATGCCTAAGATTGGGCCCTCAAGGCTACAAATGCGTAGGAGGAAACCTCGTATGCTGAGTACAAACCCAAACCACCGAAACAAATAGGTAAGGAAGCCAGGCGCCACAGAATGTCTCCAAAGAAGGGGCCTCCACATACCACCATATCCTCAATAGACCTGCACAATCCTTTGTCAAAGAACAAAGTTGCCTCTTTTATGTGTACCGATTGACATGTCCTTAAACCAAAGAAAAATTTTGCAATGCCCATAAATGATCGAAGGAAAAGGAGTTCACTCTACGGGTCATATAGTTGTGGAAGAAGGCCCATCAAATTAACATCATTGACCGCTCTCTTCATGGCCAGCCCACAAATAAACCATGCGTCTCTGCTAACAGCCCTCCCCCCCCCCCCCTAGGAGCTTCACCCCCAAAGAAGGTCTCCCTATATCCGTTGGGAATAATAATGTATTTTTAATTATTCACTTAAGAAATTGATTTGTTTCCTTTTTCCTCATTCAGCATTGCGCTTCCTCTTTAGGCATTGCAATTTTCAGCGATGTTTTCCAAATGATCCCAATGTAACCTTCACACGTATAATTGGAACCCTTGAATAGATTCTGCAATAAGAATGTTCCTATATAATTTTATAAAATAAAAGAAATGAAGAATGCACATGTTTATAATAAGATGCACCAATTAACAACTGGGTTGGGAAACTGGGGAAGGTGCACCAGATTGAGCAGTGAAAGATGTGGAAAATTGTACTATTTTGAAGATTTGGAGCCGCTCAAAGATGACTGCATAAATAACAACTAAGAAAGTAAATATAACATCTACTGTATTATCTTTAATACTAGCTTATTATTTGAAAATAAGAGCAAGATTAAGCACCAAGTCAAAACATAAGTTAACAATGACTTAATTAAAGGAAAACATTTGCTTAACCAATCGTATAAGTTTTTTGTTACATAATGTAGTCTGTCCAAAGTACTTATCACTGTCTTGAAAATACCCCTGTCATACTAGACTGTATGTCATCTATCATCTATCATTTCTATCAATCCATACTTTTCGGTTTCGATTAAATTGGTTTCGAGTCGGCCTGGTTTCAGAACCAACCAAATTGCTACTTGAGAATCACTGAATCGGAACCCATATAATTTGTTTTAGAATGAGTTGTTTATATATTTCCTTTAATAAATTATTATATATGTTTCTAATTCCATCGTAACTTTCTAAATATTGAACTATAATACGTGAATGATTCTTGTTATAAAAGATAGAATCTCTACTTAGTTCTCACTCAAGTCTAGGGTGGGAATCGATTCGGGTTTTTTGTTTTTGGTTTTTTAGTTTCCTCAAATCGGTTTCTTGGTTTGAAAATTTTTGTGGTCCAATTCGAAAACCAAACCAAATCGAATTCAAATTCTCTAGAACAAACCGAAAACCGAATTCTAATTCGTTTGAAAACCGAGGAAATCAAATATAAACTTAAAAAAATCAAACATAAATTAAAATATTTTTAACATATAAACCTAAAATTGCAAAGAAAAATATTTAAAGTTTTATACAAAATTATCCAAAGAGTAAGTGAGTTAAAATGATTTTTACTTTATAACTAATATTTTTATTTAATATAAAATATAACATATATTTTTTAATTAATTTATTTATTAAATTCGGTTTTTTTCGGTTCGGTTTGGTTTAAACTTCATGAGACTGAAACTCAAACCAAAAACCAAATTCACAATTCAGTTTGGTCTCAAACTAAACCGAAAACCGAATTTGAATATGGTTCAGTCTGAAATCCGTTTCGGTTCGATTTGGTTTCAAGTTTTTCGGTTCCGAACCAAATAATTCTCACCCCTACTCAACTCAACAGGACTTTCAAATGTGAATCGGGTTCTTCCATTTACCAATTAATAAATTCCCATAAAATGCTATATATATATATATATATATATATATATATATATATATATATATATATATATATATATATATATATATATATATATATATATATATATAGTTAGGTTCATATGTGGATGAACATTTATTGTGTGACTGTAGGGACCAATGAGATTTCAGAAATATTGACTTTTGGTCAACATCAGAGTACGTTGGGCGTACTCTCCTGGTACACAGGGCGTACTCCGCTGGGAAGAAATATTGACTTTTGGACCTTGATCGTTGACTTTGACCAGGGTTGACCAAGTTTGGTTGATGGGTATTTTGGGTATTTTGAGCGATAGTTATGTCTTGGTCTCTATCTGTTGAATAGGTGACTTGTAGAGCTGGTATTCGGAGCAGTGTATTGTTCAGCTATTTGTTAGACTGCGATGTGAGTTTTCCTCACTGTACCCATGGGTTGAAGGCACCACGGTTGGCACCACGGTTGGCTCACTAGATTATTTACTAGTTTGTGGCTGATTATTAGATTTGCATGATTATCTATATTTGTTGGTTCTGTGTTTATGTTTATCTGTTGCATATTTCAACATATTGTGTTGGGTTGAGGTTGTACTGCTTTGTGTTGTAGCAAAAAAAACCCGGGAGCATTCCAGATATGATCTGGACCAAATGGCATGCCAGACTCATACTTAGGACTCGAGAGCATTCCATATATGAGCCAAGGTCCCGATTGGCATGTTAGACTCATATTGTGGGCTTAGGGGTAATCTAGTCTTTCTAGTTGTGGACCTACTAAATGTTGTTATATGTGTATGTGTGTGTGTTGGTACTTTAGAGGAACTCACTAAGTTTTGGCTTACAATTTTTAGTTTATTGTTTCAAGGTACTTAAGAGGATCATGGAAAGGAAAAGACGTGATCATACACAACTTCCTGTTTTATGTCACTGGGCATTGGGAAAACTCTGATTTAAAATAATGCTTTTGAAATAATGACTATTTTTGTAAACAATGTTGATTATGTTGGGTTTTTTTAGCATAACATCAATCATATGGTGTTCATGCAACCCTGATTGCTTGGGTCTAGTTTTTCTACTTTGAACATGCAATAAACATCCAAGACTTGTAAACCCTAGATCTATCATACAATTAATCATATTAACACTAAATAGGATTTAGATCTTACCTTGATTGTTATATAGCAATAACAATCTAAAGTCCTCTTGTAATTGGCTTCAGAAAGCTTAGTGCCTTAAATGTTGTACCTCTAATGGAGTCACAAACACCATGAGCAACAAGATGAACAAGGATTGAGGAAGGAGGCACCAAAGAAGTCTGGAAACCCTAAGGAAACTCTTAGCCACGTTTTTGGGGATTAGGGGTCCTTTAAATAGGTAGGCTATTAGGGTTATCTAACAAGGAAACCCTAATTTGATTGCTTAAGCTCTAAGCAGCCCATGGACTCCCTTTGGAACATCCCTTGGACGAAAATCATATGGGCTTCCCGTAGATTTCGTCCAACCTATATTCCAAAGTGATCAATAGCCCAATTGCAATTATCTTATAATTACAATTCCAGTCCCCTAAGTTTATATAATCTCTTTTAGCCACAAAATTAATTCTTGACTAATATTAATTAAACAATATGATTTCTCCTTTAATATATTATTCTTATAATATATTAATAAATCATAATTAAGCCTCTCTCTCTCTCTCTCTCTCCATAATTCATCGTACAAGTTGCTATGGTAAAGGCAACCCAAAAGGACCATGCTCTCAATCGAGTCAAGTACATACCAAAATAGTTATGGACTTAGACACTAATCCAACAGATTAATGGTTGGTTTTGAAAATTTTTAACTTTCTTGTGATTTTTAAGTGTTACAACTTGAGGAGGGAGGTTGTTTCACAAATCACACATATGACATATCTTATGTTAATTATGGTAAGCCAATTTTTTTTCCTATTGGATGATTTTTATTTGTATGATTTATAATTAGGGTTTAACTTTATTTTGATTGAAATAGTTGTTGGTAGGTGTATATTTGTTTATTGTTATCTTTTTGAAATTTCAAGTGTTGATTTAGTCTAATATCAAGAGTCGAAGTTAATATTCTGGCTATCAAAATTTGATAATGGCCGACCATTTTTCCCTTGGACCAAAACTGAAAAAGTACAGTATACCTGAGGGACTAAATTTGTAATTTTTTCTTATCCTCAAATAAAAATTTATAGCATTGCAAAAATGGTTTTCTTTTTTGAAAGTCAGCAAAATCAAAGGATAAGAGATTCTTACAAATTTGGTTCCTATGATGTACTTTTCTCAACTGTTCATAGGCAAAAAATATATAGTAATTGTAAAGGTTTTAACAACTACGCTATTAGTTTAGACAATGCAGAGAATAAAATAAATTGAAACCTAAAATCAAGGACCAAATTCACAATGTAAACTTTGACCAAAATTGGAAAAAACACTGTCCAAAATGTTATTTACTTGAAAATAATAAAACAAATTACCTTTTTCATTAATGTGTATTTCATTTATGGCATCTTACTTTCTGTTATACGTGTGTTATATCATCATACTTTCATTTTATTTGAAAGTATGATGCTATAATTTATTTTCTAATATAGGTGTCATTTGTTGTAACACTTAAAATATTGGTATATTATCTATGGCCCATGTGTATTTAATAAATTGCAAATTGGTCCTTATGTTGTACGTGGGGCATACCACATGGTATGCTTAGCGTAATCATGCGATGGTTAGTCGAGCCTCCAGACACGTATGCAGGGCGTACGTGGAATAATTAGAAAACCCTAATTTTGGGGTTGGAAACTATATATTCATCATTACAGCCTAAGAAACCCTCATTTCTCAGCCTCCTCGGGCCCTTAAGCATCATATTCGAAACCCTAGGCCTCTCTCTTGCATTTTGAGCTTATAGTGTCCATTTTGGTGTATTTTGATCCATTTTCAAGAAGGATAAGATTGGTGCAAGGTGATAGATCAAGGAAAAGCCTGTGGATCTGGATTATCTACTCAATTTCTGGCTTAGTTAAGGTATAAAGCTTTGATCTTGTTCTTTAGAATCTTGTAACGTCACAAAAATCAAGACCAAAATTTCATTTTTAATTATTAATCAAACCCTAATTATCAAGTCATTCACATAAGTTGTAATATAAAATCAGAGTATTAATTCAAAACATTTTCATTTTATTAGAGTAAACATCCCAGGGCAAAACTCCTTAGTGTGTACGATGCAGTCAACCTGAGCTCTTCCCTCCGCTACTGAAAATACCTGAAACCAAAACTGAAAGCCGTAAGTACGAAGCTTAGTGAGTTCCCCCAACCTACCGCATACCATACACATAACCACATACTAGGCCCCCACCCATTGCATCGGGACTTGCCCGACATCGGACCCCACCCAACATCAGGCCCCGCCTGGTATCGAGCCCTGATCGGTATACAGTTTGTTTCTCTTAGGCCCCTCCTGTCTCTGGGCCTCGCCCACCATACCCACCATAAATATGCTAACACATAAGGAATCCTACACAACACAATATAACCTAGTCCTTAGGCCTCGCCTGATTTGGGCCCCACCCCTATTCTACTAATGAGATATGGAACCCTATCCACTCTCGGCTAGTGGTGAGATACGGACCCCCGCCCATACTCACCTTCCTACCAAGCCCATACAAGTATCACACAGACAACAAGTATAATCTAATCATGCAAACCATCCTCGGGCTCCCGCCCGACATCGGACCTTGGTCCGGAATATCATACTAACATACAGTGCCTAGGGCTAACCCTTGGGTCTTCCTTCACATAACTACATGTGCCAATATTCCTTAAACCCATTCACAAAATAAGGAAACTCACCTTGCCCTGTTGAAGCCTTCCTGATATCCCTCTGGTTGTTATCTGCTAATTCCTGAACTGCTACTCCTTCAGCTCCCCGAGCTACCAATACCAAAATAACACTTAGTCCGATACAATAATCCTTCATAGGGTAGAATGATAATTCTACCCCTAGGCCAACTTGGTCCATAACTAAGGCCCAAACCACAATGTAAAAGGCCCAACACTAGGTAAGCTTCACAAGCTTACTAGTTGCCTAATTTGCTAAACTGGGCCCCATCCTTCTAATGGGCCTTACCATAAGCCCAAATATATCCTTGGCCCATAATATCCGACTTCCGATGACCAAAAAGGCTCAAAGACCCAAAGCATGACCCAAACCGAGGCCCAACACAGGCCAAACCCAAAACAGATGATTACTTTGGGCGTACTCCTATGTACGCTAAGCGTACTAGCCAAATGGTGTGTACGGTGGGTGTGACATCCCCAAATTCACGGCCAGAAAATACCGGTTTTGTTTATACTTTATTTCAAAATCAGAGTAACCTTTTAATAAAAGAGTTGCAGAATTTGTCCCAAAACAATAATATGATAAAGCGTTATCAAAAGCATTTCCGTAGAAATATATTTCATTAAAAGACTCAGGATATCATGTTCAATATAGTACATAAGTATAAACAATACAATATAAGCCTTACTACATTATTTCATATCTACAGGCCTATATCCGTAAACCCTCATCACAACTATGCTCGAGCGTCACTACCTGTAATACATAAAACTGAGTGGGTCAGGCTTGGGATCCTGGTGAGCACATAGGGTTTTCAACCCATAATAAATAAGTTTATTAATTTCATCAACCAACAATAACCCGATTACCTGTTCCCATTATCCTCACATTACGTCCCTAAACACCTATCATAAGGTACTTATCCTAAGGATCATCATCGGGATGGACACTACTGCTAAGGGGTTTCCTTAGCAATAATTGTCCTAAAGGCAACCATGAGGGGGATGGAGTACACCGGTGAACACATCGTTCACAAACACTTACAGTTTGCGAGTCTGTCAAAGTTCTACTGGATTGTCTAGATGAGTATGTGGTCGTCATCTATACTCCGCTAGATGACTGGATCAACAACAACAACATTGAGACCTCTCATCATTTTATCACACATCATCTTATTACATCTACCCATGTTTTACCCCAATATTTTTGTAGATATAAAATATATATACAGTTTAAATCATTTAAAACTTGTATAAAAACATTCATCCAGCATAGATAGCAAGTATACAGATAATATGCACACATAGCACGTAATATATAAAATACTTCATATCTATGTGTAAGATGAAAGTAACTATGCACTCACTTGAAAAGGTGGTGATTCGGTACTCGGACAACGCTTCGTTTACTTTAAAATAATTGACGAAACCTAGTATTATTACCACCAGATTTTCGTCTAATATTTACCGTGACTAACTATTAGTCTTATTGTTATTATTATTATATAAGCATTTAAACAATACTTTCCAACTACTATTTACAGACAGGGGCCAGACATAAAACACCGGAGGGCAGGACCATTTTGGCGTATAGCACTTCTGAAATCCAACAACCCTATGCGGCCCTTTAAACCAGATTCCCCGTACCGTGAGTAGTTAAAAAGATATTATAACGACACTTGTATAAGTCATAATAATAGCTCAAATATTTATTATAAGTTTATAATAACAATATTAATTTTAAATATAAGCTATATTAAAATAGGGTAAGCATAACTTACTTACAAGGGGATTTTAGCTATGAGTCGGGCTCTGCAGGGGCAAAACTTCGTCGCTGAATCTTTCTAAGAAAGATTCGTGCAGCGCTTCAGCGCTCACCTTACTATACTAAAAACTACAGAAAGAGAAGTTTAATCACGAGGGACCGAAATGCTCGGGGGATAAGGAGAGAAAGACTCTTGAATCAAGAGAATGGTGCAAGAAATATGAGAGCCCAAGGCTCTTATTTATACTAATTGAATTTTCAAAAACTACCCTCCATAATTACTTAATGACCTTTTAGTTATATAAACAACTAAACACCCCTCTATAATACTATTTTAAATGGATTTAATGATATTTGTACTAAACTAATCTCGAAAGAACTCAACATTAGTCTTCTAATGACCGCATCGTCGATACCTTTCTAATGATATATACATATGTATATATATGTGTACGTATATATGATTTATACTTCATTTTAATACGTAAATATGCTATTATAATTTGTAACTCGTTCATACGAACTCCGTTTTGACGTTCTTTATATCCACACGTAAGTGGAGACGTACTCTACAACTTTCGTTTAGACTCCGTCGGCTAATTTTGACTTTATTTTTAAAGTTATATTTTTAACAGGCCGGGACAGGATTGGTCCGTTAAAATCTCATAACTTCTTCATATAAAGTCAGATTTGGGCATTCTTTTTATGGACACTCTCAGTTTAACATATTCTACGATTTTCGTTTAGATTTCTAAGGCTAAAAGTCGTTCTATAGTAAGTTCACTATTTACGCTTCCCGGTTTCGCGCCGGTTCTGTCGTGAAACTTCGACAGGTCATAACTTCTTCGTTATAACTCGGATTTCGGTGTTCTTTATATCCCCAGAATCCTTGTTTCGACCACTACAACTTTATGTAGAGATATCGGGCTTATCTCACACTTTAAGTTTGACGCTTATTTTTATTCTTTATTAATTATACATTTATAATTAAATAATAAGCACATAAATACACATAATTCACATAATACTCAAATATTTCATCTTTATTACTTCAAAAAGAGTTAGAATAGTTGACCTAGACTATTACATTGTCAAAAATGGTTAGATCCGAAACCCGGGCGTTACACTGGACACACCTGAATGTACGCTCAACGTACTCCCCCTGTTAAGACACTTTCCAATTAAGTGCTTAATACTCCACTCCAGAGGCTACCAACTCAGACTCAGGTCCTTTTCCACATCTTAATCCATAAAGTCACTAACATGGTGACTTGCAACCCACCAAATAAGCCCAAACTCAAAAGGTGACAACATACTTCCATAACAAGGGCTAGATATCATGCATGAACTCATTAGGACCATCAAGTTTGAAACTTTACTGCTTATGGGACACTTTTAGCTTTGAGGGTAGCAACCCCAAGCTCAAAAACGAAGTTTCACCACAAACGTCCATTCTTTGGACCTAAAAAGGTCCAAAGCTCCATAAACCTAGATCTAAGCTTCTATGAGGAAAGTTGGAAGCTTTATACCTTCTAGGGTTTGTAAATGAGCTAGAGAACTTGGATCTGAAAGCTCTTCCTTGATCAATGAGACTCCAAGATGATCACTCTTATTCAAGAACACTAAAATTCACTCCAAAATGGCCTTACAAGCACCAAGAACACTCAAGACGGTTTAGGGTTTCGTAGCAGTTCTTTAGTGTGGAATGGAGACTGAACCTTGAGGATATAATGTTCCTTATATAGTGTCACACCCTAACTTTAGGGTTTCTAGACTCTGGATGTACGTTGGGTGTATGCCAAAAACACTCGCGACCATTTCCCTTTATATGATGGGCGTAACCCAACTTACGATGGGCGTATCCGCGCGCCTACCACTTTTCATGCATGGTCCTTCTTGCCAACTTCTTCCATTAAGGGACCATTAATGTCAATAACTTCAAAGTGCTATAACTCCTTCATTCTAAGCCCGTTTTCGACGAACTTTATATCCATGAAAAGGTGGTGAGAACTCCTACGCTTCCAGCGACACACCCTAGCCTAAAAACCTCTCGAATAACAACCCAAGCCCATAAAATACCAAAACGCCCCTAGCCTAGGCCTCTGAAATCCATAATCGATGTATTTTCAAATTAGGGTGTTACTACTCTCCCCCACTTAAACTAGACTTCATCCTCAAAGTCTTTCCTTACTAACACCCATCTCCCCAATAACTGATCTGCGGAACGCAACCGGTGATTCTACGCGTGAAACAACATTCCCAAGACACTGAAAGCCAAATCAATCTTCCATTATGAAGAAGACGAAGTTTAAACTTCTGCAAACCCCAAGCTACATCACACACTAGAACCCTCATGATAGAAACTTCCATGTTGCCTCTTTATTTCTTTCCAAAAGAACAGGGACCTCCCAGGTCTGAACCTTTCTGTCCACCATCCGAAATACCGGATTCCTTTGGGTTACTAAACCCAAGCTCAAAATCTCAGTCGCTCCCAGCAATCTACAAAGAAACTTCGACTATCTAAAATGCTCTATCTACCTTGCCACTCTGGCTCCCTAAGTCTTGGGATCCTTGATCCCGTACTTGGCCCTACGGTCTTAACCAAGTTCCACATGTGCTGCTATAATCATACAAGCCTCACCCACAGGTATTACCCAATTACCTCTTGGAGTGGCCTCTCCCACAGGTCTCACCTATCTTGTGCTATTCAGGCCCCACTCCATCCTACAACTCAACTAACTACTCTCTCTATCGATATTCATCATGCTAACTAGGAGATATGGGCCTCGCCCACACTTCGCAATTGCATGAAGTTTGTGAGAAAGAGATATTTGAGTTGGCCAAAGTTGTAGATGTTACCCGGTTGTAGCATTTTGAACCACGTGCCTGCATTTCCATCTAGGGTGTTCGGGAAGTATGTGCACCATAAATGTTTGTCCAACTTTAAAGACGTCATCGTCCGTTTGTACATATCAATGTGGCTATCCGGATCGGTTGTACCGCTATTGGTTTTCAAGTTGGGGAGTTTTGCTGTATTTGGGATTTCGTAATCCAACAGTTCCTTGGCAAACAGATATGTAACACTCCGCGACAGGAAATCCTGATTGGTTATGGCTAGCATGCCTTGCACGTTATGATGGTGGGGCATGTTATATGACGACGCTCCTAGATGACTGTAGAATTCCTGGTAGCCCGGTTTGGGACTATAGAAGGTTTGTTGCTGGAATGACAGCTATAGCGAGTATCCTGGATGCATGAGTTGAGGTTGGGTTAGGGTTGTGTTGGTATATGTTGTTGTCGGCTCATGTTAGTGGTTGGTATAGGTTCGCCCCATGTGCCTGTCGGAGAGTAGGAAACCAATGGTGGTGTTGTCATGGCTTGTGCGAGCGGTGGGAGCATCAGCTGTGTGCTCGTTGGTACTTGGATTTGCAGTGGCACATGAAATGTCGGTTGGGTGTTTGTTGTTTGGCTTATTACCATTGTTGATGTAAAAAAGGGCAGTTGGTGTTGTACCACCGGGGTAAAGAATGGCAACGTTTGGTTTAATGAGAATTACGTCGTCGTTAGCTGAAATGTCAATGGCGTCGGAAGAGGTGTGGCCATCGGTATCGTCCCAAAGGTTCACCAAGGTTTTTGAGATGGTGGTTGAGTGGTGGTTTCTGTGTTTGCTTCTAATGGTGTGGGGAGAAGTTGGGCTAACTGCTGGCTTGTCAGTGGCACTGTGGTTAGCATAGAGCTTCCCTCCCAAGTGACTTCTTTGGTCGTCGTTATGGTCGGTGGTATGTCGTCCAACGGTGTTGTGGAGCGTATGGGGCTGTTTTGGACTCGTTCAACTCCGTCGCTGCCATCAGGCACCATGGATTCTATTGAACAGTGGTTTTAGTTTTGTTCTTCGTCACACAAAACGGATGGCGCCAAATGATGCGACCTTGTTCCTTTGCTCTGGCTCGATGTCTGGTATGGCGCTAGAAGGTATCTGCAAGGTCACAAGAATAAATCGTCACTAGCCATTTCCCGGGAGGACGCTCCCAGTAGAACGCTCCGGCAGTCAAGTTAGATGAAGTTTGAGGTGTTTTCTGGTAGGAATAGTTTGGTGAAGAGTGCGTACCTTTAGGCCACCTGAATGCGCCCTTTTATACTTAGCGACCCTGCTCGTCCGTACGAGATAGGATTGCTTTTACGGGACAAGGTCAGAGGCGTTGATTGGAGGGTTGTGCGCCTCTTTCTGTCAGAGTACTGCCATTGGCTCTGACAGTAATGCTCTGATCCTTCGCCTTGTCGCTTGACCATATCCTTTGTCTTGACACTAGGAGCGTCCCTGGTGGGTGCGAGCCTTTCACCGGGGCGCCCTGCTCTTAGGGGCACTAGTGGGCACTGAGTCCGCTTCTCTTGGCTCGGCCGGGATGCCAGGATCCTTGGTCGGGCGTAACTCTTCTGTGCCAGCTTAGGCAAGTCATCAATCCCCTACTCAGGAATCTGTACTAGCATTCAATTCATAAAGCTCAAACACATATAACAGGCACATAATGCATCCTTCCTAGATCCTTAGTCCTAATCTAGCATGCAAATCTCATAAGCATATCTTAACATAACATAACTTGTATGGGTATTTTGGGGTACTTACTTAAGCTCAACCGATTGCATGCACCACATCCTTTTCTCTTTTTCAAAGTTCTTTTGTCTTTTCAAATTCTTTTCCTTTTCTCAAAGTTCTTTTGTAAAAATGATTTTCTTTTGAAAATTTTCATACCAAGTCCTCAGTTTAAGTTCAGACATACCCAAGAGCGTGCCCGAATCCCTCAAACCAAGGCTCTGATACCAACTTGTAACGTCCCAAAAATCAAGACCAAAATTTCATTTTTAATTCATTAATCAACCGTATTTATCATGTCATTCACATAAGTCATAATATCAAATCAGAGTATTAATTCAAAACATTTTCAGTTTTTCAAAGTAAACATCCCAGGCTAAAACTCCTTGGTGTGTGCGATGCAATCAACCCGAGCTCGTTCCTCCGCTATCGAAAGTACCTGAAACGAAAACTGAAAGTCGTAAGCAAGAAGCTTATTGATTTCCCCCAACCTAGCGCATACCATACACATAACCACATAATGGTCCCCCACCCATTGCATCGGGACTTTCCCGGCATCGGGCCCCGCCTGGCATCGAGCCCCGCTCGGTATACATTTATGTTTTTCTTAGGCCCCGCCTATCCCTGGGACTCGCCCACCATACACATACCACAATATCATATAACTATGCTAACACATAAGGAATCCTAAATAGCGCAATATAACCTAGTCCTTAGGCCTCGCCTGACTTGGGCCCTGCCCCTATTTTACTAATGAGATATGGAACCTCGGCCACTCTCGGCTAGTGGTGAGATACGAGCCCCCGCCCATAGTCACCTTCCTACCAAGCCCATACAAGTATCACACAGATAACAAGTATAATCTAATCATGCAAACCATCCTCGGGCTCCCGCTCGGCATCAAACCTTGGTCCGGAATATCATACTAGCATACAGTGCCTAGGGCTAACCCTCGGTTCTTCCTTCTCATAACTACATGGGTTGGCATTTTGGCCTAAGAGGGAAACTCACCTTGCCATGCTGAAGCCTTGCTGATATCCCTCTGGCTGCTATCTGCCAATTCCCGAACGGCTGCACCTTCAACTCCCCGAGCTACCAATACCAAAATAACACTTAGTCCAATACAATAATCCTTTTTAGGGTAGAATGACCATTCTACCCCTATGCTAACTTGGTCTATAACTAAGGCCCAAACCACAATATAAAAGGCCCACCGCTAGGTAAGGTTCCCAAGCTCACTAGTGGCCCACTAATGGCCCAATTTGATAAAGTGGGCTCCATCCTTCTAATGGGCCTTATCTTAAGTCCAAATATATCCTTGGCCCTTAATATCCGACTTCTGATGGCCTAAATGGCTCAAAGACCCAAAGCATGACCCAAACCGAGGCCCAACACATGCCAAACCCAAAACAGATGATTACTTTGGGTGTACTCCTATGTACGCTAAGCGTACTAGCCAAATGGTGTGTACGCTGGGCGTACTTGAATGTATGCTCAACGTACTCCCCTTGTTAGGACACTTTCCAATTAAGTGCTTAATACTGCACTCCAGAGGCTACCAACTCGGATCCAGGTCCTTTTCCACATCTTATTCCATAAAGTCACTAACATGGTGACTTGCAACCAACCAAATAAGCCTAAACTCAAAAGGTGACAACATACTTCCATAACAAGGGCTAGATATCATGCATGAACTCATTAGGACCATCAAGATTGAAACTTTACTGCTTACGGGACACTTTTAGCTCCGAGGGTGGCAACCGCAAGCTCAAAAACCAAGTTGCACCATAAAGGTCCATTCTTTGGACCTAAAAAGGTCCAAAGCTCCATAAACCTAGATCTGAGCTTCTATGAGGAATGTTGGAAGCTCTATACCTTCTGGGGTTTGTAAATGAGCTGGAGAACTTGGATCTAAAAGCTCTTCCTTGATCAGTGAGACTGCAAGATGATCACTCCTCTTCAAGAACACTAAAATTCACTCCAAAATGGCCTTACAAGCTCCAAGAACACTCAAGAGGGTTTAGGGTTTCGTAGCAGCTCTTTAGGGTGGAATGGAGGCTGAACCTTGAGGGTATAATGTTTCTTATATAGTGGCACACCCGAAATTTAGGTTTCTGGACTCTAGACGTACACTGGGCGTAGATCCTCTACGCTAGGCATACGCTAAAAGCACCCACGACCATTTCCCTTTATACGTTGGGCGTAACCCAACCTATGTTGGGCGTACACACGTGCCTTCCACTTTACATGCATGGTCCTTCTTGCCAACTTCTTCCTTTAAGGGACCATTAATGTCAATAAATTCAAAGTGGTATAACTCCTTCATTCTAAGTCCATTTCCGATGAAGTTTATATCCATGAAAAGGTGGCGAGAAGACCTATGCTTCCAGCGACACAACCCGACCTAAAAACCTCTTGAATAACAACCCAAGCCCATAAAAGACCTAAATTCCCCTAGCCTTGGCCTCTGAAATCAATAACCGATGTATTTTCAGATTAGGGTGTTACAAATCTTAAATCTTTCTTGTTTAAGTTTTGGACCGTTCTTGGTCCCATGGATGAGATCTAGTGGTTTGATACCACTCCAGGAGCTTAGAGTTGCCACTCTTGGTGTTTCTATGGTCCTAGATTCGTAAAGTTGACACCTTTAGGGCTTAGAATCCCCCATGCATGAGTTTGAGTTCATTTAATGGAAGTAGAATGCTAAATTTCGAAGTTGGCTTAATGGATGAGTAAGTTGGGCGTACAAGTTTTGTACGCGCGTCATACAAGCCAAGCAGCAAGTATGCTTAGCGTACAACTGAGTACGCCTTGCGTACTCAGTCTATTGGGATTCGTAGTTTTTGGGCCTTGGTTGGGTCATTCCTTTGGACCTTTTTGCTTTGGACCTTAGTGGGGCATCTAAAATCAAGCTTTTGAGCTAAGAGTTTGGACTAGGAAAATAGTCGGGCTTTAGGGTAAGGCCCATGAAGGGGGTTTGGGCATAATTTTGAAAATTTAGCCATAAGTGGGCATTGGTTGATCATTTGGTTTTGGGCCTTTTTGTTTGTAAATTAGGGACTTAGTCTTGGTTCAAACTAGGTCAGAGGTAAATGGTCATTTTACCGCAAGTACGAATTACTGGATATAGTTTGGAACTGAATTGTTAATTGGGTGTTATTTTTTATTGATAGCTTGGGGATTTGTCGGATATGTATCCATAGATTATCCGTTTGATTCAGCATTGTGAGGTGAGTTTCCTCACTGGGTTTAGTGGGGCGAAGGCACCAATACCAACCCTTGCTTATGTTATGTTAGTATGCTAGCTGTCTACGTGACTCTTACATGTGGTATGTGCTTATATGCTTACCAGGCATGGGCCAAGGTCGAGCGAGGCATGATGACCATTTTGTATGCTATGTATCTTTTTTATTATTGCATGTGTATGTGTTTACTTGATATATGTTATATGTATGCTGGGTAGGGTCCGATCTACTTACCGAGCATGGATTGATGTCGGGCGAGGCCCGATGCCGTACGGGGCCCGAAGACAAGATGGGGCCCATTATTTATTTACTTGTATGTATGGTATGTGGTATTTTGAGGAACTCACTAAGCTTTGTGTTTACAGTTTTTAGTTATGTTTTAGGTACTTTCGGTTCCAAAGGGAAGAATTCGAGTTGATTGCATTGCACACAACATATGGATTCCGCTTTTGAGATATACTCTGATTCTTATGATGTTTGATTTACCTATTTTTCATTGGGCTGTATGAAAAATGTTTTTGTAATATTGTTTTATTTAAATTAAAATTGAAATTTTTGGGTCATATTTTTGGGACATTTCAAGTTGGTATCAAAGATTTTGTTTGAGGTATTCGGGCACACTCTTTTGTGTGTTTGAAATCAGATTGAAGATTTGGTAAAGTTTTTCAAAAAGAAATATATTTTTAAGAAAATGGTTTTTTTCTAAAACAAGACGGGGGTGTGGTGCATGCAATCAACCGAGCTCAAGTAATTTTTCCCAAAATACACATACATGTTATCTGTTATGCTTTGATTTATGAATCTGTGAATCGCATGCCAGTAAGGGCTAAGGATCTGCTTAGTTTTTGCATGATATAATTCTAGGAGGGATGCCTTTATATGCCTATTAAATGAGCTTGTAGACTTGCATGTTAGTATTGATCAGTTAGTGATAGGATGACCTGATTATGTTATGTTTGGTTCTGGTTATTTGATGCTCAAATGCTGCTTGCTTTGTGCTTTTAGGAGTTGTAACTGATTTCAGCTAACTAGTAAATGAATATGCTAAGTTACATATTATGGGAACTAGATAATTTTAGAAGGTTAGGTTTTAAATCTATTGCGCAGCTCTTATTTGAGTCCAACTATTGTAGTGTGAGACCTCTCATTCGAAGAATTATCTGGTTTTAGTAATATGTAATTGTATTTGTAAACTAGTTAGAGGAAGTTATCAGGAGATGCTTCTGCAGATGATGGCGGAGAGTGGTGTGGAGTTTACCCTGGGATGAGATCTGGTGCTAGGAACCTTATTTGAGAAGGATAATTATATGGTTATAGGGTGACTTGGTGGAGTCATAGCAATCCTTGAGGAAAGTACGGATAAATATAGAAGGTGGTATGGGCTCGTACTACTGAAAGTAGAGGATCCGTACTCGATTCAAGGAGGGTTGTGATGAAATCAGGTAACTTGTGGAGTTTGTGATTCCCTCGATATATATATATATATATATATATATATATATATATATATATATATATATGATGCGTATTCTAATGGTTTATATGGTCTATTTTCAGTATGGTGACATGGAGAGGCAAACACGTTGGCAGTTTTGGTGTTGGTCAGGGTTCGGGCTCAGGTTCTGGAGTCGGGCAACTTGATGACCAGACGATGGAGTTCATCTCGTCTGAGAGTAAGCATAGTATCCTTGAGTGGACTCTTGTGATCTTTGGGACGGTCAAGGATGGTATACTAGAGATGATGTGAGGCGCTGATTCTGACCCTGCCAGAGGGTGTTGATGACTTCGTGGTTTATTACGATGCTCCGATCACAAGATTGGGGGCAATGCTGATGCAGAGGGGTCGCGTGATAGCTTACGCCTTGAGGCAGCTGAAGCCCTACAAGGAGAATTATCCAACACATGATTTGGAGTTGGGGGCTATGGTTTTCGCCCTCAAGATTTGGCGTCATTACCATTATGGGGTCCGATGTACCATCTACACTAATCACAAGAGCCTGAGGTACTTCATGGATCATCCTAATCTGAATATGAGGTAGCATCGGTTGTTAGATGTTGTAAAAGATTATGACTGTGAGATCCTCTATCACCTGGGAAAGGCCAATGTGGTGGCCGATGCTCTCATCCGTAAGGCGGTCGCGGCTCCGATCAGAGATATATGTTTAAGGATGATCATGATTACTCCATTGTTGGGTCATCATGGACCATTTGACCAAGAATACACATTTGATTCCGCTTTAAGAGAGCATATCTGTAGAAAATCTAGTCGAGATTTAAATCAAAGAGGTCATGACACATCATGGGGAGCCGGTATCGGTGGTTTCTGACAGGTATGTTCGCTTTACTTCCTGATTTTAGAAGATGCTTCATAATGAGTTAGGCACTCATCTTCATTTCAGTACAACTTTTCATCCGCAGACCAATGGTTAGAGTGAGCGGACCATTCAGACCCTTGCGGATATTTTGCGTGTGTGTATGTTGGATTTTGGTGGCAGTTGGGATACATATCTTCCGTTAGTGGAATTTTCGTATAACAACAGTTATCATGCTAGCATTTATTGACCTCCTTCTGAGATGCTTTACGATAGGAAATACAAGACCCCGGTTTGTTGGGGGTGAGGTCGATCTACGGGTTATGGGGAGTAATGAGGTGGTGCTCCAAAACCACTAAGTTGATTCAGCATGTTTGGAGCAGGCTCTAGACTGCTCATATTCGGTAGAAGATTTATGTCAACCATCATCAGTCAAATTTAGAGTTCTAGGTGGGAGATATGGTTCTCCTGAAGGTGTCACCTTGGAAAGGTGTCATCTGGTTCCGAAATCGGGGAAAGTTGGGTCCTAGATATATTGGTTCCTTTAGGGTTTTGGCTCGGGTGGGATGGGTCATGTATCGGTTAGACCTTCCAGTAGAGCTTAATCTGATACATTGCATCTTTCATGTCTTTTAGCTACAAAAGTTTTTAGTGGATGATTTTGCAGTGGTACCATTGGAGGATATTCAGGTGGATGACAGCCCAAATTATATTGTGAGACCGGTGGTGATCTTGGATCTAAAGATGAAGACCCTGAGGAGCAAGGTTGTCGAGATGGTGAAGGTGCAGTGGCAATACCGCAAGGGATTAGAGTGGAATTGGGAGCCCAAGGATGAGATAAGAGAGAACTATTCAGAGTTGTTCGGGCCAGCGAAATTCAAAGATGAAGTCTGATTAAAGTGGGGGAGAATTCTAACACTTATAATCCTGGTATGTTATTTATGGCCCTTGTGTATTTAATAAGTTACAAATTGGTCCTTTTGTTGTACGTGGGACATACCTCATGGTACGCTTGGCGTATAAGCTGAAAAGGGAGTACGCGGGGCGTACCACATGGTATGCTTAGCGTACTCATGCTAGGTTAGTCGAACCTTCGGAAACATAAGCTGGGAATACGTGGCATAATTTGAAAACCTTAATTTCAGGGTTGGACACTATATATTCATCATTATGGCCTAAGAAAGCCTCATTTCTCGGCCTCCTTAGACCCTTAAGCATCATATTCGAAACCCTAACCTTCTCTCTTGCATTTTGAGCTTATAGTGTCAATTTTGGTGTATTTTGATCCATTTTCAGGAAGGAGAAGATTGGTGCAAGGTGGTGGATCAAGGAAGAGCTTGTGGATTTGAATTTTCTACTCATTTTGTAGCTTATTTAAGGTATAAAGCTTTGATCTTGTTCTTTAGAAGCTTAGATCTTTCTTGTTTAAGTTTTGGACCCTTCTTGGTCCCATGGATGAAATCTAGTGGTTTGATACCACTCCAGGAGCTTAGGGTTGCCACTCTTGGTGTTTCTATGGTCATAGATTAATAAAGTTGACACCTTTAAGGCTTAGAATCCCCTATGCATGATTTTGAGTTTATTTAATGGAATTAGAATGCTAAATTTAGAAGTTGGCTTAATGGATGAGTACGTTGGGCATACAAGTATTTATGCACAACGTACAAGCCAAGCAACGAGTACACTTAGCGTACAGCTGAGTACCCCCCACACACTCAGTCTGTTGGGCTTTGCAGTTTTTGGGCTTCGATTGGTTCATTCCTTTGGACCTTAGTGGGCCATTTGAAATCAAGCTTTTGGGATAAGAGTTTAGATTAGGAAAATAGTTGGGATTTAGGGTAAGGCCCATGAAGGGGGTTTGGGCCTATTTTGGAAAATTGAGCCATAAGTGGGCCTTGGTTGATCATTTGGTTTTGGGCCTTTTTATTTGTAAATTAGTGTCACACCCCTAAACCAAGGATGGTGGAAACGTCCGGGGATGGAGGACTTCATGTGTAGTATCATAACAAGAAGTATAATAGTGCTCAAAGTACATACAACCAACATAAATATAATTGAAAAAGTTACATCATAGTATAGGTTTACATGTTTCCAAATCAATTACATTATGTTGACAAAAATACAATGTTTGACGCCTTAGCGTTCCATCCTCAAAAGTTGTTGTTTACCTGTTTTACGGATTCCCTGAGAATACAAGTAGTTTTGAAAAAATTTCAAAAATTAAGTTGGTGAGTTAATAAGCTTTTAGAATGAAACGTTGAAATTCTTTCTTGTAAAAGTAGTGTTTGTTCCAGAAAATCCCATATTTTCTCTCTAAAATGTATTGTAGTCTAAAATGCCAAGACTAATAGTATGCTAGTATTTTTCCATTTAAAATTTGAATCATGCAAGTTTAAATCGGCATAAGCTTGTTAGTTTAAATGGAAATCCCATAAATCTTATGTTTGTTAATACCCCCATGTGAGTTATTATAACCATACTATGACTTAGTTGGCCTTATATACGATGTTCTTCAGGCATCGGAATGTTAATGACATTTGTCACCGCAGACCTGCCGGTCTAGCTGTTGCATGCAGCTAAGGTGTGGGTTTGTCAAACACAATATAGATCTATACACAACTATCACGTTCTCCTTACAAGAGATTCTCGTTATAATTAAAGGAATTTTGTTGCGCTACTTGGAAGTAACGTGAAGCAAATGTCTAACAAATTTATTCATTAACAGATTTACGTAGTGTAATAGTGAAAACCCCTTTTGTAGTAATGTACTCTTTTGTATTGTATATGTAACATAAACAATACCTATTATAGTTTATCCAAATGTTTGTAGTGTGTAGTATTTACTGTCTATGTAAGTAGAATGTATATAGCCAAACGACTCTAGGTTTACCATGCTTCATAATGCATTAATTGTAATGATAAAGAAATCCTACAATTTAGTGAACATGTTTCTGTAACATAAGTGTATCCAAACAGAAAACTCATGCAAAATATGAAGACATCATGGTTTTACACTTTGCTCAACAAGTTACAAAGTGTTAATAAAGTTGAAATCTGTGAACTTGTTTTTACCATTTCTAAACTAATTTAGAAAAATCACATAAAATTCACACGAGATCGAAAACTAGATCCGTAAACTCTGAAAGTTTAGAAAATGTGTCTAGTTTGTTCACAAATTTTATTATGATTTTTAGAAGTCCTTAACTGGTGTGAAAATGTTCATATTCACATACTAGTCCAAATTCGTAGCTACAGTGATAGGTAGTTTTGTAAAAATCACCATAAATTGTAGAAAAATCGTATGGACATGTGCAAGTAGTCTTTTTAAAGGCATAAACCTGAACTATTTGCACCAAATACAATTTTGAATAATAAAAGTTTTAAGATGTTCAAAACAGATCATGAATGAACATTAATTTTTTTTTGTTGAAAGCTGTTGTTTGAGTTTAGTTATGTTGTTGGAGTTTTAACTTGTATTCCCCCTCCCCCCCCCCCTGCTTGAAGATTTAAAGATCTAACACAATTAAGATGATGTTGGTGTAAGATATCCATGATTTAAGTAGAAAGATGTGGAATAACCATATGGAGGATAATATTACTTACCAAAAGTAGATGAAGAACTTGGAAGTTGCCCTTGAATCTCGAGATTAATGGTAGAAAATTAGAGAGAATGAATTTTTGATCTTTGAGGGAGAAGGAGTGAAATGGGAAGAGGGATGAGGATTTCCAACTTTTGATCAAGAGTATGGCTGGAAAAATGGTGGGAAAAAGACAATGATTGACTAGGTATGGGGAATAGTAGTTGGGTATGGCCCTGGAGTGAGTGTGGGAGGTTGCTTGTGTTCTTGTACAAAGGATAAGTCAACACTCCACCTAAATAACTTACCCTCCATATTTTATTCTTAAATAAAGATTCCCATAAAAATGTGTTTAGATTATGGAAATATGGGGTATTATATGTCAAAATATAAGTTTGTGTGAAAATCCCGCGTTAAAATCACGAAAACGGGCTTAAAACGTGAAAATGGTCAAAAACCGGGAAAAACAGGCGAAAATCTAAAGTCTGGGCCGGAGGTTCGGTCCATGGTGCTTAGAACCGAAAGTAGATAGGATCCGAGAGGAGGGTGCAGTTGTTGGAGAGGAACCAAGAGAGAGGCTCGGTCAGACAGATTCGCAGGCGAGGAAGGGAAGCGAAGGCAAAGCTCGCAGGGGAAAGGAAGCGAAATGGACCGAAGACTCGGTTCATTTCGGCTGTTGATGGTTTCGGTTCTAAGAAGCTTCGGTTCTAACAATTCTCGGTTCTGATAGGCTCGGTTCTAATGGTCTCAACTCCTTAGGGGTTTTCGGCTCCTTAAGGAGGCTCGGTTCCTTGGGGTCTCAGCTCCTTAAGGGGGTTCGATTCCTTGGGGTCTCACCTCTTAGGGAGGTTCGGTCCTAAGAGGGTTCGGCTCTAAGAGGCTATTTTTCGCGTTAACTCTCTGTTTTGCATAGTTTTTGGCTAAGTTAAGGGTCAGGATGACTTGGATGACTATAAAAAGTTGAGAGAGATTTGGGAGAGATTTCACATACATGGAGGGATTTAGGAGAGGTTTCACATACTTGGAGAGATTTGGGAGGGGTTTCACATACTTAGAGAGATTTGGAAGAGATTTCACATACTTGGAGTGATTTGGGAGAGATTTCACATAGTTAGAGAGATTTCACATACTTAGAGAGATTTGGGAGAGATTTCACATACTTGGAGAGATTTGGGAGAGATTTCACATACTTGGAGAGATTTGGGAGAGCTTTCACATACTTAGAGAGATTTGGGAGAGATTTCACATACTTGGAGAGATTTGGGAGAGATTTCACATACTTGGAGAGATTTGGGAGAGCTTTCACATACTTAGAGAGATTTGGGAGAGATTTCACATACTTAGAGAGATTTGGGAGAGATTTCACATACTTAAAGAGATTTACTTAGAGAGATTTGGGAGAGAGAAAGAGAGAGATAAACAGGGAGAGATTGAGAGAGACTTTGTTTGTGACCTTTTTGGGTGTTTAGCTTTACAACGCAAGGTTCGTACACCCCATTAAGCTTCGTTATGATAGTTAGATGCCCCCGAAGGGTATAGAATAATGTTTTATCGAATACTTTCATCACTTACCCCTATTAGGGTTTAGAATTTCTGAACGAATAAACTTTCCATGTGATGACTTCTTATTAAAATAGTGAGTTGTACAATAGTAACATAGTGTAAACCCTAATATACAAGGGTTAAATGAGCTGAACAGTTTGACCGGTTGACTTTGGTTGACTTTGAATTAATCAGAAATTGACGGTTGTCACAATTGGTGCCTTAGCCTGGTTCAAACTAGGTCAGGGGTAAAATGGTCATTTTACCCCAAATATGAATTACTACATATTTTTTGGAACCCAAGTGTTAATTGGGTGTTATTTTGTATTGATAGCTCAGGGATTTTTCAGATCAACAGGCAGGGTTATCTGTTTGATTTAGCATTGCCAGGTGAGTTTCACCAATGCCGATAATGTTTATTCTATGTTAGTATGCTAGCTGTCTGCATGACTCACGCATGTGTTATGTGCTTATATGCTTACCGAGCAGGTCCCGATGACCATTTTGTATGCTATGTATCTTTGTAATTATTACATATGTATGTGTTTACTTGATATATGTTATGGGTCGGGCCCGATCTACTTACCGAGCAGGGCTCAATGTCGGGGGGGGGGGGGGGGGGGGATGCTAGATGTGTATCGAACCATCCTAGCTGATGCTTACCATGCATCAAAACAATGTTCAGAAGCATAACTATACCTACGTAGATGTGGTTCAAGCCATTTAAGGCACCAAATATGCATTTAATCATTTTATATTATCAAGTATTTGTAAAAAATAAAAACTTATGTTTAATGACAATGTTAAGATTGCCATTTTGGCAGGGAAAGAATGTGCAATTATTTTAGATACTTTAATATGCGAAGCTTGTGGGTAATATGGGTTAAACAATCACATCTTCTTTAAGCATAAAGTAAGTAATCGAATGGATATATTAACAGGAGATGGAGAACATTTCAAATGATCGTAGACAGCCTACTCAATTATTCTCAATTATTCTCATTAAAACTCAGGTTCTCATTTTTTTTTTCATTTTTTTTGTTTAAACACTTGTATAATTAAAATTTACATATAGATAAGTATGACAATTTAACTTTATCGATAATTTCTAAAGCATGTCTTAATATGAAAGCATAAGAAATATTGTAATATCATGAATAGTAAAAATCTTTTCTTATTATTGCTAAAAAATTAGTAAATCTATATAAAGTTTATCTAAGGAACAAAATTGTATGGTATCGAAACCGAAAATATTATATTATAAATACTTTATTGTTTACTTTGTTTTAGAACAAAATAATGTTTATATAATGAAGATTTTTAAATGATAATTTATATTTAAAATAAAAATTTAAATATTTGAAATAAAAATATTATAATGTGAAGTTCCTATAATTAGGAAGATCCAACATATAGCATTGGTAAGTCTGTTTTTAACAACTGTTTATTTATAAACCATTAAACCCATAATTTAGCGGGTGTTTGGATAAATATGTTTATTAGCTTATTGCGGTGGGAATAAACATTTTTTTAAAAAAGTATTTGGATTAGCTTATTTAGTTTATTACTACCACAATAAGCAATAAGCATTCACCCCCCCCCCCCCCCTTCTGCTTATTAAAATCAGCTTATTTAGCTTATTCCTACCACAATAAGCTGATTTTTTAAGCTTCGTATCCAAACACTTCAACTCATCTTATTGTGGTGAGAATAAGTAATAAGCAATAAGCAGCCACTTTTTTCCCTATCCAAACACCCCCTTAATTGTTATTTTGTTGTTGTGTGGGCTTAACAAAAATCATTGATTAGGCTCTAGCATAGTAGGTTGACTTGATTATGATGAAAAAAATAAGGCAGGAAGGCTTATAGAATACTTATTTAGATTATTATTAGAACCGATGAGGTATTGAAATCTTTTTTTCTAAAACAAATTATTAGTATTTGATTATTGATTATATTAAATCTAGGGAAAACTGCAAAGAATAGCAATGCACTTTGCTTTAACTACCAATATGTCACACCCCCGAACCAGACGGCGGAAACGTCCGAGGGCTATCGTGACTCATTGAATACCATTACAATGCATATACATGAAACATAACATAGAACATCACCAACATTTGGAATAGTACAACCGTTAGTGTTTACATTCGTTACATTGTTCAAACGTTACATTCTCAAAATAACTGTTCAACTTCACTTAAACTACAGCAAACATCATAGAGTATAAATCATCCGTCACCTTATCTGTTACCTGAGAATACAAGTATTTTGAAAAACGTCAACATACGAAATGTTGGTGAGTTCATAAGTAAAGTTTGAAAACCAAAGTAATGTTTGAAACTCATCAGAAAATCCGATATTTTCTAAAAATAAAATGGTATAAAAATATGTGTTGATCCATGAGTATGCATGTTTGAATTCTTATTGATGAAAGTGTAATAGTTGTAAAAACATTTCGACCGGTAATTTCATAATTTGTAATTGTTGAAAACTCTAGGAAAACCCGACGTTTCCCTATCATTTTGTGTTACTTCGTTTGTACACCGTTGTTTCGTTTCGTTAGAGTGAATCATTGAGCTCCGGAGGCATTGAGAATAATATGGGTGGTGAAGTGTTGTGACGTACGTCGACGAAAACGTCCAATCGGCAACCTTACAAGCGATCCCTTAGGCACCACTCGTAATTCTTCACACAACTCAATCCTCCCGGACTTGTGTAGTCCCACGACCGGAGGGAAGGAGAGAAGGTGCGAAACCCTCGGTATTTCCCCGCGTCGATTGGGATAAATGCAATTGCGAAGGGCCCGAAGCCCAACTCGCAATCGTGAGTTACCGACTTTACTAGCAGCACTGAAAAACCCTTGGGGTCCAGCAGTATGTATGCCATTGAAAGTCCTGTTACGTCATGTCGGATCGGTAAAACCCAACACTTCGTAAGTGAGAGAGAGACCTTCGGGCCTTAAGATCAGGTCATTGGGCTAGCTAGGCTCAACGAACAAGATTTTACACTTTTGGGGCCCAAAGATGGTGCATAGACGTCTGCGCACACTCGCATTGTAATAGTAATCGTTATGGTTATGAATCGTAATGTCGTAATGTCATAGTATCGTCGTGTTAGTAGTTTTGGATTTTTATTGGTTCGAGACCGAACCAATTCGTTTGACAACGACTTTTGGTATTGTAGTATATTGTATTTCGTCGACAAGCGTGGTACCATTAATTGGTCAAATTGAGTGTATTAACTAGCCTTGAAGATTTTCTGTTTTCAGCCCTTCGTTAATTATGGAATTTACTCTTTTCACCCCTTTATTTAAAAACTTTCCGGTTTGGTCCTTAAACAAATTTTCTTGACATTTATATACCAAAAATTATTGAAATAAGTATTTTCTAGCATTTTTATCATAGAAAACAGTTTAAACCCTTGAAATATCAGTTTTCTCGGTTATAGCCCCTGTTTTTCGCAACTTTTACATTTTTGACCCAATTTGGAAAAATTTTACAATTTTGGTCCCTTTTAAATTTGAAAAGCATGGTAAACCCTTGAAAAGCACATGGAACACTTATAGTCCACTGTTTTACAGAAAAATGCAGTTTTGGTCCTCCCATTTAGAAAATTTCGCATATTGGGCCTTATTGGGCCGAAAATGTCATACTTAGCCCAATAAGCATGGAATTTATGTTTTTAACCCTCTAAATAGTATATTTTCAGAAAATACATTGTGTAAACTGTTTTGACTCATCTCCCCCATCAGATTTCGAGATATTGCACTTTAGCCCCTTTAACTTTGTATTTTCAACATTTTATGTCAAAAAAATGAGTTTGTTTAGTCCAAGTTAAGTGTTGCTAAGCTATTTAGCCATTTTCTTAGTATACTTTGCATGTGATAGTCTATTTTATGCTATGATAAAATATATGTCTCGGTTTTTAGCATATCACCCTAGATCTATCAATAAAATCATACAAAACATACATGTAAGCATAGAAATCAACCACAACATACACATAATGATGGATCTACACTTTTTCTTGTATTCTCCCCCACAAAAACTCATAAAAACCGAAAATAAGGGGATATGAAACTCACTTTGGGTGTTGATTCGGTTTTTGGAAGAAAGAATGGAAGAAATGAAGTGACTTTGGCCTTTGCACCCTTGATGAAGTTTTCGAGTTTATGAAGCTTTCTAAGGTGAAAAATCACGATTTTTGCATGGATTAGGAAGGGATTTTGAGAAAATAAGGAATACAAGTCATAGATCCAAGCAAACCTTAGTTTAGATGATGATTTTTGTGGAAGAACTCCTTTGAAGGCTCCTAAATCTCGAGATTTTTAAGTGAAGAGGGAGGATATGTTCTTGAGTGTTCTTGAGGGAGTTTGAGAGATTTTTTTTGGTGTGTGTGTGTGTGTTTGGCCGAGAGTGAGAAGAGAGAGGAGAGGAGGTGACATTTGAAGTGCCATGCATGGAGATATGGGCTAAATTGCATGGATACACAATGGACAATAATGAGGTGGCACAACAAAGCCAACTTTCATCTCATCTTCTTGGATTTGGGCCTTGGGCCGAGAATTTGGAAAGGGAGAAGGAAAAATTGGGCTTTAATGCCCTAAACTCATGTAGATGCTAAGTTGGATGCTTTTTAGTCCCAAAGAATTATAGTATGATTTTTACACTTTGTTGAGCTAGTTTGGGTTAATCATGGTTAAAAATTTTGTATTTATTTCACTCTAGGTCTAACATAGCCCAAAGTATTGAAACAAACAAATGTGGGTCCAATTAGAGCCCATTTAAGGGTTCTAAGCCCATGATAGTCTTATTGGAGGCTTATTGGTCCATTTGGATCCAGTAAGGAAGTTCTAGTCCAAAATGGACTTAACTTAGAACTTCTAGGGTTTTCCAATTGTTTGATGACTATTTGTAGTACTTGTATAATGTATTTGATTGAAGTTTTTGATTCACATTAAGTTGAATGTATGGATTACACGACACCAAATTTCCAGTTGTGACATCATCCCCCCGTTAGAGGGAATTTCGTCCCGGAATTCTGTTTGAAAGCTAGATTTGAGAAAACTAGAATAGGTGAGGGTACTTTTGTTTCATTTGGTCTTCGCGTTCCCAAGTGAATTCTGGCCCACGCTTTGCGTTCCACCGTACCTTCACGATCGAGATGCGACTCTGCTTAGTACGCTTTACCTCCCTGTCCATGATTTCGATTGGTTCTTCAACAAACAGAAGTTTCTCATTGATTTCGATTTCGTCAAGAGGGGTGACGAGTGTTTCATCTGAGAGACACATCTTCAGATTAGACACGTGAAACACGGGGTGTACACCATTTAGCTCTGCGGGTAGTTGCAGTCTGTATGCTACCGGACCAATTCGAGCGATGATTTCGAAAGGTCCAATGTATCGCGGATTCAGCTTTCCCCTTCTTCCGAAACGTATAACCCCTTTCCAGGGCGAGACTTTTAACAGTACTCGATCACCGACCTGAAATTCTAAGGGTTTTCGTCGTTTGTCAGCGTAGCTCTTTTGTCGGTCACGCGATGCTTGCAATCGAGCCCTGATTTGAACGATCTTTTCCGTGGTTTCACGGATTATCTCCGGTCCCGTTAGTGTTTTGTCCGACGCATGCATTTTTGCTAGCTGGGTGTCACCTACTTCAGCCCAACATAACGGTGATCTTCATTTACGCCCGTAAAGCGCTTCGAAAGGAGCCACCTTGATGCTCGAATGGTAACTATTGTTGTATGAGAACTCGATTAAGGGTAGGTGGGTATACCAAGACTTTCCAAAGTCTATCACGCATGCACGGAGCATATCTTCGAGTGTTTGGATAGTTCGCTCACTTTGACCATCCGTTTGAGGATGATAAGCGGTGCTCATATCAAGGGTTGTTCCCATCGCCTTATGGAGTGATTGCCAAAATCGGGACGTAAACCTACTGTCCCTATCCGAGATAATAGATTTTGGCACTCCATGGAGTCTCACGATTTCTCGTAGGTACAACCGTGTCAGTCTCTCCATCTTGTAAGATTCTTTGATTGGCAGGAAATGGGCAGATTTTGTCAGTCGATCGATGATTACCCATATGGTATCCAGTCCGTCCGACGTCTTGGGTAGCTTGGTAACGAAATCCATAGAGATCCCCTCCCATTTCCACTCAGGAATTTCCGGTTGCTGCAACAATCCTGAAGGTTTCTGGTATTCCACCTTTACTTTGGCGCATGTAAGGCACTTGCTAACGTAGGTCGCGATTTCCGCCTTCATGTTAGGCCACCAATAGTGTTGTTTAATATCCAAATACATCTTATCGGAACCGGGGTGAATGGAGTATCGCGTCTTGTGGGCTTCCTTCATGACAACATCTCTAAACCCTCCAAGTTTAGGGACCCAAATACGGTTCATGAAGTAGTATACCCCATTCTCCCTTGTTTCTAGGTTCTTTTCCATCCCGCGCAATGCCTCGCTAGCTCTATTTTCCATTCTCATGGCCTCTGACTGGACCGACGCGATTTGAGTGGCCAGATAAGATTGAATGGTGATTGAGAGAGTTTTGGTACGGCGGTTAGAGTACTCCTTCCGACTTAATGCATCAGCTACTACGTTGGCCTTGCCTGGGTGGTACTTAATCTCGCACTCATAGTCGTTTAGCAACTCAACCCATCTTCGTTGCCTCATGTTTAACTCCTTTTGGTTTAAGATGTGTTGGAGACTCTTGTGATCTGTGAAGATGGTGCACTTTGTACCGTAAAGGTAATGCCTCCAAATTTTTAGGGCAAAGACTACAGCTCCCAACTCTAAGTCATGGGTTGTGTAGTTCACTTCATGCGTCTTTAGCTGGCGGGATGCATAGGCTATTACTCTCCCACGTTGCATGAGTACGCAACCTAAACCCTGATTTGATGCGTCGCAGTAGACTACAAAGTCTTCCGTTCCTTCAGGTAGAGATAGTACAGGTGCGCTACAGAGAGCTTGCTTCAAGGTTCGAAATGCGATTTCTTGTTTGTTTGTCCAGTTGAATGGTACGCCCTTTTGCGTAAGCGAGGTAAGTGGCTTGGCGATCTTAGAGAAGTTTTGAATGAATCTTCTATAGTAGCCTGCTAATCCCAAGAATTGACGAATTTCCGTGGGCGTTGTCGGGATTGCCCATCCTTCTACCGCTTTGACCTTAGAGGGATCCACATGGATTCCATCTTGGCTGACTACATGGCCTAGGAAGTTCACGCTTCGCAGCCAGAACTCACACTTGGAGAGTTTGGCGTATAGTTTTTCTGATCGTAGAGTTTCTAAGACTTGCCGGAGATGTTGGCCATGCTCTTCCTTGTTTCGAGAATAGACAAGGATGTCATCGATAAAAACAATGACAAAGTTGTCGAGAAACGGTCGGTAGATTCGATTCATTAGGTCCATAAATGCGGCGGGGGCATTCGTTAGACCGAAGGGCATTACGACAAATTCATAATGTCCGTAACGAGTTCGGAAAGCGGTTTTTGGAATATCCTCTTCCCGGACTTTGAGTTGGTGATACCCGGACCGTAAATCTATTTTAGAAAAATAACTAGCCCCTTGGAGCTGGTCAAATAGGTCATCGATTCGTGGGAGTGGGTAGCGGTTTTTGATTGTGAGTTTGTTTAACTCTCTGTAATCGATACACATTCTAAAAGATCCGTCTTTATTTTTGACAAAGAGCACCGGAGCTCCCCATGGCGAGTAACTAGGTCGAATAAATCCCTTATCCAAAAGTTCGCTGAGTTGGCTGGATAATTCCTGCATCTCGGCAGGAGCCAACCGATAGGGTGATTTAGCAAGAGGAGTTGCTCCTGGGATAAGGTCAATTCGAAATTCGACCTGTCTTTCTGGGGGCACTCCCGGAAGATCTTCAGGGAATACATCCGGAAATTCACATACCACTGGAATATCTCGAACGTTAATCTCCTTCTTGGTCTTGTCCACCACATGAGCCAGGAACGCCAGATTGTTCCTTCGTAGATATTTTTGTGCCTTGACACACGAAACGAGGCGAAGGTTCGTGCTAGATTTGTCTCCGTAGACCACTAGGGTTTCGTGATTTGGAAGACGAAGACGGACGGCCTTCTCGTGGCACATAATGTCGGCATGGTGGGGGTTTAACCAGTCCATACCGATGATCACGTCGAAACTCCTAATTGATACTGGCATTAGGTCTATTCGGAAGACGTGTTGATTAAGAGTTAGGGTACATCCGATGTAGATTTCCCCAGTGGATTCGGTTTTCCCATTGGCCATTTCCACCGTATAGGCTTCATTTAGCTTTTGGGGAGGTTGTTTTAATAAGTGCTTAAACTTATTGCTTACGAAGCTTCGCTCCGCTCCGGAGTCAAATAAGATGCATGCATAAGCGTGGTTTAAGAGAAACGTACCGGTAACAACAGAGGGATCCTGAATAGCTTCCCCCTGACCCACGGTCATCATCCTTCCTGTTCCTCCATTTCTTGAATTATTGTTGTTGGGACAGTCTCGGCGGACGTGTCCAGTCTTCCCGCATCCGTAGCAGGTGTAGCTAGGCCCTGCGCTGTTGCCGCTTACATGGGTGTTGTTTTTGTTGCGAGGGTTGTTGTTGTTGATTCCCTGATTTTGGTTATGGGGAGGGTAAGCTTTGCAGTACTTTGCAGTGTGACCCCTTCGGTTGCAGCTGGTGCACTGAAAATCCTTGCATTCTCCATAATGATGGAAACCGCACTTGTTGCATTTGGGAAGATTACCGGAATAAGGTTTGGAAGTATTTGAAGTGGCTGAGGTTGGAGCATGTGGTGTGGCTGGAGCCGATGTAGTAACGGCATTTACCGCCACTATCCGCTGTTTCTTGGAGGTGTCGGGGCCCTGACGCCCCTTCCTCTTATTGTTCTTTCCCCTCTTGTCATCTCCTTCCTTCTTCTTCTCAGCCTCCACTGGTTTCTCTCCCTTTTTGTTATTATGATCGTACAACCTCTTCGCCAGTCTCTTTGCACTGTCAAATGTTTCTGGGTTTGCGGCTATCACATTCCCTTGAATTGGTGATGTGAGTCCCCAGATGAATCGCTCGATCTTCTTTCCTTCCGAGGTGATCATACCTGGGCACAACAGAGATAGTTCGCTAAATCTCGATATGTAGGCATCGATATTCGCGTTCTGCACAGTGAGGTTCCATAGCTCTTGTTCCATCTTCTGTATTTCGCCTCGTGGGCAGTACTCTGCCATCAACATTTCTTTCATTTCTGTCCAGGGAATAGAGTTGGCTACAGGGAGCGTCATGGATTCTACATGTCCATTCCACCAGGTGAGCGCCTGATCCACAAAAGTGCAAGCTGCGAACTTCACCTTTATGTGCTCAGGGCAGTCGCATATCTCGAATATCGATTCCACCTTCTCGATCAGCGCTTCAGAGTGATCACTCCTCCGGTGCCATTAAAAGTTCGTGGTTTGGCGTTTGTGAAGTCCTTGTAGGTACATGCCTTGGCGGATCCTTGATTCATTCCATTGTTTGAGCTTCCGGCTCCTTGCCCATTGACTCCTCCATTGTTCCCTTGTTGAATTTGTGCAATCGCTACAGTAACTGCTGCTGATACAGCTGCCTGAAAGGCGGCTGAGTCAACTTCAGGTGGGGTTGGTCCTGGGTTTCCGCGAGTAGTTGGGCGAGGCATCTTTCTGTCATGAAACGGAAAGATGTTGAGTGCGCGTGGTTTCTGTGAGGTTGCGACCCTACTAACTAGGTGCATGATACGAACCTAAGCATTTCTACCATCGAGTATACAATCACAACGTCTCAACACATAACAACTGTGAACATCATAGCAAAGCACACAAAAGTTTATTAATATTATCCGCGTTTAGTACAAGAAAATTTGCTCGTAAGAGCATACATAAGTAACACTAATCCGACAGCATAACGGCTCTATGAGTAGTGTAGTCACTTAAACATAGAGCCGGAGTACATAACATAGTTCCTAATGATCTAATATGATGAGTCTATCCCTAGCCGCGATGAGCTGCTTCCGGAGGTGGTGCTGAGGATGTGGATGCTCCCTGAAGACGAGCCACCAAGCGTTCCGCGTCCTGGAGTCGAGACTCCCACCGAACCTGCCTCATGTGAAACTCTCGAAGGACGTCACGCGTCTCCTGCTCCGCACGCTCGACCCTAGTCCTCAACTGGTGTACCTGATCCGCAGTGTCCTGGGCAAGATCGCCCGTATTCTGTAACCGTTTCACCATGACTGGAAGGGCTCGATCAGCCGGTCCTCCATCTCTCAGGTCAAAGAACTCGCGTGACATGCCGTACGGGGGTCGCTGTCCCTGCTGTCTGCTCCATCTCCAAAGGTCAATACCCCAGGGAGGTGTAGGGCCAGTGGGGCCCACTCGATATGTAGGCACCCGGATCGGGTAAGGGGGGTTGATGACTTCGGACTCCGCATCCGAATCACCCCTGTCACTATCATCGGCATCCTCCTCGAGGTTTCCTTCGTCTTCCTCTGATTCTGCAGGCTCGCCCTCAACTTCGGCCTCCGGTTCCCCGTCAGGTTCCTCTTCGGGGTCTTCCTCAGGCTCCTCCTCAGGTTCCTCCTCAGGCTCCTCCTCGGATTCCTCCTCTAACCATCCGTTGTTCCCCTGGTTAGGGAAGTAGGGGTCTCCAGGGTGATGAAAGCCAGCCATGCGGTCTGCGAGAGTGTGTAGTTATGCTAGCGTCATTCCTAGGGTGCTACAATTTATCACACAGATCAAGTAGGCGTTCTCGTTTTTGTGGTAGATGGGTATAATTTTGGGTTCCCTAGCTATCCCGACCTCATTGAGACGTGTATTAGTTTTACTTTGGAGAGAATGTAGTTGATCAGGCTACATTCACTCCTTGGTATCACTAAGAACAGTCCCAATTTAACCGAGATACCAACATTATTGTGTTTGATTCGGCGTTATGTTCTTATTCCTAATACAAGCAAGCGTATTTTATTTACTTGTTTTGTTCAGAGTTATGTTAGTCCCTCTTTTTGGTTTATAGTTGCATATCCATGTGCGGCGAGATATGCTAGTTCACTATAAACAATGCTCTGATACCAACCTGTCACACCCCCGAACCAGACGGCGGAAACGTCCGAGGGCTATCGTGACTCATTGAATACCATTACAATGCATATACATGAAACATAACATAGAACATCACCAACATTTGGAATAGTACAACCGTTAGTGTTTACATTCGTTACATTGTTCAAACGTTACATTCTCAAAATAACTGTTCAACTTCACTTAAACTACAGCAAACATCATAGAGTATAAATCATCCGTCACCTTATCTGTTACCTGAGAATACAAGTATTTTGAAAAACGTCAACATACGAAATGTTGGTGAGTTCATAAGTAAAGTTTGAAAACCAAAGTAATGTTTGAAACTCATCAGAAAATCCGATATTTTCTAAAAATAAAATGGTATAAAAATATGTGTTGATCCATGAGTATGCATGTTTGAATTCTTATTGATGAAAGTGTAATAGTTGTAAAAACATTTCGACCGGTAATTTCATAATTTGTAATTGTTGAAAACTCTAGGAAAACCCGACGTTTCCCTATCATTTTGTGTTACTTCGTTTGTACACCGTTGTTTCGTTTCGTTAGAGTGAATCATTGAGCTCCGGAGGCATTGAGAATACAATGGGTGGTGAAGTGTTGTGACGTACGTCGACGAAAACGTCCAATCGGCAACCTTACAAGCGATCCCTTAGGCACCACTCGTAATTCTTCACACAACTCAATCCTCCCGGACTTGTGTAGTCCCACGACCGGAGGGAAGGAGAGAAGGTGCGAAACCCTCGGTATTTCCCCGCGTCGATTGGGATAAATGCAATTGCGAAGGGCCCGAAGCCCAACTCGCAATCGTGAGTTACCGACTTTACTAGCAGCACTGAAAAACCCTTGGGGTCCAGCAGTATGTATGCCATTGAAAGTCCTGTTACGTCATGTCGGATCGGTAAAACCCAACACTTCGTAAGTGAGAGAGAGACCTTCGGGCCTTAAGATCAGGTCATTGGGCTAGCTAGGCTCAACGAACAAGATTTTACACTTTTGGGGCCCAAAGATGGTGCATAGACGTCTGCGCACACTCGCATTGTAATAGTAATCGTTATGGTTATGAATCGTAATGTCGTAATGTCATAGTATCGTCGTGTTAGTAGTTTTGGATTTTTATTGGTTCGAGACCGAACCAATTCGTTTGACAACGACTTTTGGTATTGTAGTATATTGTATTTCGTCGACAAGCGTGGTACCATTAATTGGTCAAATTGAGTGTATTAACTAGCCTTGAAGATTTTCTGTTTTCAGCCCTTCGTTAATTATGGAATTTACTCTTTTCACCCCTTTATTTAAAAACTTTCCGGTTTGGTCCTTAAACAAATTTTCTTGACATTTATATACCAAAAATTATTGAAATAAGTATTTTCTAGCATTTTTATCATAGAAAACAGTTTAAACCCTTGAAATATCAGTTTTCTCGGTTATAGCCCCTGTTTTTCGCAACTTTTACATTTTTGACCCAATTTGGAAAATTTTTACAATTTTGGTCCCTTTTAAATTTGAAAAGCATGGTAAACCCTTGAAAAGCACATGGAACACTTATAGTCCACTGTTTTACAGAAAAATGCAGTTTTGGTCCTCCCATTTAGAAAATTTCGCATATTGGGCCTTATTGGGCCGAAAATGTCATACTTAGCCCAATAAGCATGGAATTTATGTTTTTAACCCTCTAAATAGTATATTTTCAGAAAATACATTGTGTAAACTGTTTTGACTCATCTCCCCCATCAGATTTCGAGATATTGCACTTTAGCCCCTTTAACTTTGTATTTTCAACATTTTATGTCAAAAAAATGAGTTTGTTTAGTCCAAGTTAAGTGTTGCTAAGCTATTTAGCCATTTTCTTAGTATACTTTGCATGTGATAGTCTATTTTATGCTATGATAAAATATATGTCTCGGTTTTTAGCATATCACCCTAGATCTATCAATAAAATCATACAAAACATACATGTAAGCATAGAAATCAACCACAACATACACATAATGATGGATCTACACTTTTTCTTGTATTCTCCCCCACAAAAACTCATAAAAACCGAAAATAAGGGGATATGAAACTCACTTTGGGTGTTGATTCGGTTTTTGGAAGAAAGAATGGAAGAAATGAAGTGACTTTGGCCTTTGCACCCTTGATGAAGTTTTCGAGTTTATGAAGCTTTCTAAGGTGAAAAATCACGATTTTTGCATGGATTAGGAAGGGATTTTGAGAAAATAAGGAATACAAGTCATAGATCCAAGCAAACCTTACCTTAGATGATGATTTTTGTGGAAGAACTCCTTTGAAGGCTCCTAAATCTCGAGATTTTTAAGTGAAGAGGGAGGATATGTTCTTGAGTGTTCTTGAGGGAGTTTGAGAGATTTTTTTGGTGTGTGTGTGTGTGTGTTCGGCCGAGAGTGAGAAGAGAGAGGAGAGGAGGTGACATTTGAAGTGCCATGCATGGAGATATGGGCTAAATTGCATGGATACACAATGGACAATAATGAGGTGGCACAACAAAGCCAACTTTCATCTCATCTTCTTGGATTTGGGCCTTGGGCCGAGAATTTGGAAAGGGAGAAGGAAAAATTGGGCTTTAATGCCCTAAACTCATGTAGATGCTAAGTTGGATGCTTTTTAGTCCCAAAGAATTATAGTATGATTTTTACACTTTGTTGAGCTAGTTTGGGTTAATCATGGTTAAAAATTTTGTATTTATTTCACTCTAGGTCCAACATAGCCCAAAGTATTGAAACAAACAAATGTGGGTCCAATTAGAGCCCATTTAAGGGTTCTAAGCCCATGATAGTCTTATTGGAGGCTTATTGGTCCATTTGGATCCAGTAAGGAAGTTCTAGTCCAAAATGGACTTAACTTAGAACTTCTAGGGTTTTCCAATTGTTTGATGACTATTTGTAGTACTTGTATAATGTATTTGATTGAAGTTTTTGATTCACATTAAGTTAAATGTATGGATTACACGACACCAAATTTCCAGTTGTGACACAATATGTATAAAGCAATCATATTTGTCAACAAAGTTGATATACCTTATTTTTTACACATAATTGTAACGTACATATATTTCTTTACTGATAATAGCAACATACTTACATTTCCTTACTAATAATAGCAACGTACTTTACTTTAGCTACCAAGCAATCTTTATAATTTTTAACTATAGTATGATAATATAAATATATTTATTTTTTACTAATAAAGGCAATTTACTTTATTTTTTACTTATAATAGAAATATATTTACTTTCTATAACCAATATTGACATTGATTCAGGAAGAAGAAGATAAACAACTATTGATTTAGGTGTGTAGAACCACGATTTTTCCTTAGGTTTCATTGATTCAGGAACTAGAATGAGATACTGTAACATCCAGATTCCCAGGTATTCTATGTTGTTAATTATTTTTGGGTTACAGAGAGGGACTCGATGAGTTGGCGCTTAGACTTGTCGAGTAGGATCGCGATCTGTTGACTGAATTAATGAACGAACTTGATGAGTCAGGGTGGACTCGACGAGTCCGCGCTGTAAGTTAAAACCCTAAATCCCCAGACTTGTACCCTATTTAAAGGACCTTATGGCCCTTAGTTGCGGCTACCTTCGTCCTAGAGAGCACCATAGCATCTGTGAGCCTTAAGAGAGTGAGAGAAGAGCCATCGTTCACCATTTCTTGTGTGTTTTAGCAAGAATGAAGGAGTTAGAACAAGCTAAGCGGGTTGAGGAACTTGGATCCAATCTTATTTGATCAGAGGAAGCTGTTGGAGGTAACAATCTATGCTATTCTCGTGTTTATAATGATTCTAGTGGAATCTAGGGATTTCTTTATGCCTCTTTTAGTTTAAATCTGTAATATGTGAGGTCCCAAGGCGAAATGCTTCATAGATCTGGACCTTAAGTGGTCCAGAGAGTCCTTACCACTCTGCTTTATGCCATAGCTTTTGAGTTATGAGCCTAGAAGGCCATTTTAGAGGTTATTTCACTAAAAGAAGCTTTGGGTGGGTTGCATGTGTACCAAGATTCGACCTTTATTTGATTATCATGCTTGGGAAGGTCAGATCTATAGATTAGAGAAGCAGATCTGACCTTAGAAGGTCATTTGAGTATGAACATGGAAGCAACTCGCCGAGTTCATAAGTCGACTCGACGAGTTGAGTCGAGGTTGCCCCTCGGTTCATGACAGGTGGAACCCGTCGAGTGGAAGGATGACTCGACGAGACAAGAGAGGCTAGAAGGATTCATAGGACCCGCATGGACTCGCCGAGTCGCCCATGTACACTCGACGAGTCGGGTTAAATTTTGACCGTTGACTTTTGTTGACCTTAGGGTTCTGGTAAATACTGATTCAATAGAGTTCAGGAAGGGGTAGAATGGCCTTCTACCCAATCTTTAAAGATGAGACTAGGAGTGAAATATTGACCGGGAATTTTATTTGAATGATAGGAGGAGGCTAGGTCGGGACGTTGAGCATGAGAGTTTATCCGACTTCATTGAGGTGAGTCTTCTCACTATACTGTACCTGGAAGGGTACCTATGTGTGACCAGAGGGTCTTATATGCTATGAGATGTATGTGCTATATGTTTTTACTATTGGATAAGGTGTCCAAGTCCATAACTTATTTGATATATACTTGACCCGACCCGACATGGTCCATTTGGGTTGCACTTCACCTAAACTATTTATGGATAATTTTATGAGAATTGTATACTTATGATTTATTAATATATTATATGTATAATATATTAATATTAATTCATGTTATTTAATTAGTTTTAGTCTTGAATTAATTATGAATTAATTTAGTGATTAAAAGGAAGACTAATTAAATCATGGGCTATTACATTTATATGGTGTGGGCTAATACTCATTTGTTAATGGGCTAAGCTTATATAGAAGAACATGGATGATCCATGGAGCTTTAACCCATGGATCCTTGGAAGAGGAAAAGACATGGGTTATTAGGGTTTCACCCTAACCATGCACACTATATAAACAAGTTTATGTTGCATGAAAAACAACCCTAGTGTGTGTGTAATAGTGGTGGCCGATTTCTAAGTGTTAGTATACTCTCTCATATATTTTCCAAGTTTGTGGTGATTTGTGATTTCCATTTGAGGCATTCACATTATTGGTGCTTGGCTCTCAAACTCCAAGGAATCAACAATCAACAAAAAGTATGTAATTCATCTAGTTCTTTTATATTTAAAAGTACCCCATGCCATGCTAAATAGGTTATAAACCTTGGAAAATACTATTTTGCATGTACCTTATACAAACATAGATCCAAGGTTTATTAGGGTTGCATGTACACTTAGGAAGTGTTAGAATGCTCAAAACCCAATAGTGGTATCAGAGACTAGGCTTGTTTGTTTGATACTTGATGCAAAATAGTGAAAAAAAGTGGATATTCTTGTTGTCTGCATGATGAACTCGCCGAGTCCATGGGGGGACTCGTCGAGTTCATGACCGAATTCATCCTACTTGTCGAGTAGGTTCGTGTACTCAGCGAATAGAAGCTCCAGATTGCAGATTTTCGACTTTAGCTACTGGAAATGGACTAGAAACATTACCCTAAATTGTTTTGGTGTTTTAAAACTTGTTTTAGTTGGTGTAATGGTTATTCTAATCCATTTACAATAGCTTATATCTAAATTTCATGCTTTGTATGTGTTCATATAATTCTTGAAACTTTGATAATCATGTTCATGTTCTTATGAATTTAGAAGATGATAGGAATTATTTGCTGAATTGTTTAGGATTAATTCTTGATCATTTATGTATTTTAATGGAGTCCATAATTTTTCCTCAAGTTATGGATATCCAAAGGTCACCTCATTTAAACACACATTTAAAACACATAAGTTACATAAAAATGAAGAGTATTCATTTTTATGAACTTTTAATTCATAAATTATGAAATGAAAAGTTTTGGATAGTTACAAAACTTGTCCTCAAGTTTTGGAATTTGTAAAGTTTCACACACTTTAATAAACTTTAATTCCAACCCTTAGAGTTTTAATAGTTAAAATTCAACACTTATACTATTTATAACATTAATGGTTAATTATTATTATTATTATTATTATTATTATTATTATTATTATTATTATTATTATTATTATTATTATTATATATATATATATATATATATATATATATATATATATGTATAAGAATAAGTCATTTTACCGTTTGTAGGCCTCATTCACGAAGTCGGTCTATAAGGGGGGTATAAGGTTGTTGCCTATAAAATGGCAGCTTAATGGGTGTCCACTCTTACCCACCGCTTCCTTGATCGGTTGAGGGTCGTTAGCCGAACGGGTAGGACAATGACTTTAAATTCTCATTAAAAGTATAATGATTATTATAAAGTAACTAAACAATTTTAATTTCCAATCTTAGTTACTTTAGGAAAAATGTGAACATGGTGCTAGTCCATGGAATTTACACTTTGTACCTTACCAGGTCGTTGGTGGAGCGTGTGTGGTTAACCAGCACACTAACTTCGACTAGTAAGGATCACGAAGGGTGACTTAATGTTTGTCATAGATCAATGGAGCGTGTGTGGTTAACTGGCACATTGATTAGGTGATAATATTAAGGGTACCAAGTGAATTAGCATCGTTATTCACACCTTGTTTTGTGATCCTCAGCATCCCAGTCACAAAACTTGAAGGGCACAATCGAGATTGAAACACGCCATTGAAAAGTTCAACGAATCTCAAAAGAATCTAGGAATTTCAAATCCAATTAAAACCTAATAATTCATTTCGTTTTCATGGTGGAAATTGGTGAATCATCATTCACCTACCTTTCAAATATGTTATTACTTAGATTACAACATCCCTCTTCTAAGTATAATATATTATGATTGGATCTTGGCCTTAATATTACATTTGGGTGTCTTATTAAGGACTCTATATATCTAATCTAAACTTGCTTTCTTCTTTCAGATGTCTTCCAACAACAATGCTTCGGGCATTAACCCAACTGGCTCTTTCTCTCTCATGAATCTTTGTGGGAGAGTCATCTTTGATGGTTCCAACTTCATGGACTGGATTAGGAACATCAGGATGGTTACTCGTTATGAGGACAAAGAATGCATCCTCGATAAGGAGTTACAGGAGCTTGATGAGTCCACTACTACTCCTGAGGATATCGCTGAATTCAGGACACATGAGAGAGATGCTACTAAGGTGGCTTGCATCATGATGGCCACGATGAGAGCCAAGTTCCAAAAGTCCTATGAGGACTTTTACCCTTTTGAGATGCACCAAGACCTGATGGAAAGGTACCATCAAAGTGCTCGTCAGGAGCGATTTGAAATAATCTCCTCCATGATAACAACCCGCATGAAGGACGGTGAATCTGTCACGGGCCACATGCAAAAGATGCAAGGGTATGTGGACCGTTTGCTCAAGCTAAATGTGAACTTCCCTGAGGAGTTGGCAATTGACATCATTTTGCAATCCTTACATTCTTGTTATGACCAATTTCATATGATGTATCATATGAAAAAGGAGGAAGTTAGTCTTAGCAAACTTCAAGGACTCTTGAAGACCGCTGAAACCGGTCTTAAGGGCAAGTTGGTTGTTACCTCTACTACTCCTACTCCAACATCTACCCCTATTTTGGCTATCGGGCAAGGCAAAGGGAAAAAAAGGAAGTCCCCTTCGAAGGGTACCAAGGGAAAGTCTCTTGAAGGCTCCTCATCAAGGACCAAGAGTGGTTTTGTCAGTCCTTCTGCCATTCCCAAGGATGCTGATTGCTATTATTGCCAGGACAAGGGGCACTGGAAGTGAAACTGCCCTAAGTACTTGCAGGATCTGAAGGATGGGAAAGTGAAACCCACCCACGCATGTATTTACACAATATTGTCTAATAACTCACCATATTCTAACTCTTGGGTGCTTGATACAGGATGTGGTATTCACATATGTTCTGATTTGCAGGGCCTAAGAAAAAGTGAGGATGTGGAGCACGGGAAGATAAACTTGATCATGGGGAATAGGAAGGCTTCACCTGTTTCCAAGATTGGAGTTTATACTTTGTTGCTGAATAATGGGTTAAAATTAGATTTGAATAAATGTGTGTACTCGTCTGAAATGGCGAGGAATATTATTTCCTTTCATGCTTTGTACAAACAAGGTTTTACCTTTTCATTTGATAATGAATGTGGTGGTATTAATGCTTTCTTTAAAAATGTGTTTAATTTTAAAGCATTACCTTGTGATGGTGTGTATGAAACTGTGTCGATTGTAGACAACTTAGGAAATAATGTGTTGTATATTGATTCTTCTACTAGCCTAGATAAAGCATCATTGTGGCATTGTCATCTTGGACATGTAAAAAAGAAACGCATAGGCCAACTCCAAAAGGATGGAGTCTTGGAATCATTTGACCTTAAATCGGATGATAGTTGTGAATCTTGTCTACTTGAAAAGATGACAAAATCACCCTTCACTGGTACTTGTGAACGGGGTGAGGGTTTGTTGGACCTAATACATACTGATGTGTGTGGACCATTCAAAACCGCCACAAGGGATGCTAATCGGTATTATGTGACTTTTATGGATGATTTTAGTAGATATGGTTATGTCTACTTAATCAAACATAAGTTAGAAACCTTTGAAAAGTTTAAAGAATTTAAACAGGAAATAGAAAATCAATTGGGCAAGAACATTAAGATGCTTCGATCCGATCGAGGTGGTGAGTATCTTAGTACCGAGTTCCTTGACTGTCTTAAGGAGAGTGGGATTGTCTCACAATTTACTCCTCCCAGGACACCACAACTAAATGTTGTAGCTGAGAGGCGTAATCGAACCTTGTTAGACATGGTTCATTCTATGATGAGTCGAGCTTTGCTACCAATATCTTTTTGGGGGTATGCCTTAGAGACTTCCGCCCATATCCTTAATATAGTCTCTACAAAGAAGGTTACCAAAATACCTCATGATATGTGGACTGGGAAGGTTCCCAATTTGGACCACATCAAGATTTAGGGTTGCGAGGCTTTCGTGAGGCTTGAAACTCATGATAAGCTAGAACCCCTAAGTGAAAGGTGTATTTTCATCGGCTACCCACAAAAATCCTTCAGTTACCTCCTCTACAGACCCAGTGAGAATGTGGTCTTTGTATCAAGAAGAGGATTCTTTCGTGAAAGAGAGTTTATAAGCCAAGGAGACAGTGGGAGGAAAATTGACCTTGAAGAAATTCAATAATCAATTAGTGAAGGAACCTCAGACACTAGCAATCAACCTGAGGAGGAAACTCCTGTTGAGCCAGCTGGCGAGTCTGTACCTCCGAGGCGTTCCACACGGGTTAGGAACACACCTGAGTTTTATTATGGTTTTCATATTACTACGGAAGGTAATACATTTATCAGCGATAGTACACTGGTAAATTTGGATGAACCTAACAGTGTTAAGGAGCCATGGCAGGCCCAGAGTCTGCTAAATGGAAGGAGGCTATGGACAGCGAGATACAATCCATGTATGACAATCAAGTTTGGAACTTGCTTGACAATGAACCAGGCCGTAAAATAGTTGGGTGCAAATGGATCTTCAAGAAGAAGACCGACATGGATGGAAAAGTGCACACTTATAAGGCTCGACTGGTTGCGAAGGGTTTTACTTAGACTCAGGGTATTGATTATGATGAAACCTTCTCACCGGTAGCAAAGATTAAGTCTATTAGGGTTATGCTAGCCATTGTTGCATTTCATGATTATGAAATATGGCAAATGGATGTTAAAACCGATTTTCTTAATGGAAAGTTGGCTGGGGATGTGTACATGAATCAACCAGAGGGTTTTGTTAGTGCAGAATACCCTAATAGAGTGCGCAAGCTTGAGAAATCCATTTATGGATTAAAACAAGCATGTCATAGCTGGAATATTTGTTTCGATGAGAAGGTCAAAGAGTTTGGCTTATCGAGAAGTGAAGATGAGTCTTGCGTGTATGTCAGAGCTAGTGGGAGTATGGTTAGCTTCTTGGTACTCTATGTAGATGACATACTACTTATAGGAAATGACATCCCATCCTTGCAGGAGGTTAAGTCCTGGCTTGGGAAGTGCTTTGCTATGAAGGACCTAGGGGAAGCTGCCTATATCCTAGGGATAAGGATATTAAGGTGTTGTTTGTTTTTTCTGAGGCAATATGCCTGCAGTCTGCGGACCACATCTGTAGACCTCTGCAGTAGAAGAGGTGGACCAAACGTCTGCAGTCTGAAAAAAGAAGACTGTTTGTTTTTTTAACATCTGCGGGCTATTAAAATAAACTGAAATCTAAATAAACTGATTTTTTAAAACTTTAAAGCGAATTTTTTATATATTTTTACGACTTTCTTATAAATATATAACGAATCTAGATCAACTTTTATGTATTATTATATAAAAAATAAAAATAAAAATGGTATTAATTCATATACATATTTGATAAAAACTAACAACTTTGATTGTAAAGTTATAACTAAACATTATAATTAGTGATCAAAGAATTTGATACATAAATAGATGGAAATAAACTTCGATTTTTTCAAATAAATCTATTAAAAACATACGATAAATATTTTCTCGAGAAATTGATGATACTCTATTAAATAAAGTTTTACAAAATTTTAGCAAAAAAATATAAGAATATATTATGATTTTTTTTCATATTTATATAAACAACTTCAACGACTATTATTATAATAAATTTTTATTTATAAATTTGTTAAAAATATCATGTTTGTATCGTCAAATGTTTTTTTTTTAAGTTTTGTAATTTTTTTTTCATATTGTTTATCATTAATAAAGTTGGAAAAAATATAAATTAAAAAAAAAACTTAAAAAAAATAAAGATATATATGTTTTTTTAAGCTAGAAGATGTCTGAAGATGTTAGAAGACTCTGGTCCACATCTGCGCCAAGAAGAGGGCGCGCAGACATTTTTAGGTCTGCAGTCTTCAAAAAAACAAACAGTCTGCGAAGACTAATGTCTGCGTGTGGTCTGCGCGGCGCAGACAGAAGACATCTCGCAGATCTGCAGACAAAAAACAAACACTACCTAAGAGAAAGGATAAAAGGCTAATTGGACTTAGTCAGAGTTTCTACTTGGATAAGGTGTTGAATAGGTTCAACATGCAGAATTCCAAGAAAGGAGATTTACCGATCCAAAGAAATGCCAAACTAAGTAAGACTCAGAGTCCTAGTACAGAGGCCGAGATAGCAGAGATGAGTCGATTACCATATGCTTCTGCTATGGGCTCGATCATGTATGCTATGACTTGTACCCACCCTGATGTGGCTTTTTCTTTGAGCATGGTCAGCAGATATCAGGGGAACCCTGGCAAGGCTCATTGGACCGCGGTAAAGAACATTCTCAAGTACCTGCGGAGGACTAAGGATTGGATCCTCGCCCTTGGTAGGAGTGATGACTTGAGAGTATTAGGGTATAGTGATGCTAGTTTTCAGACTGATAGGGATAACTTCCGCTCTCAGTCGGGTTGGGTCTTTACCCTAAATGGAGGGGAAATATCTTGGAAGAGTTCCAAGCAGGAGATGGTGGCTGATTCGACTTGTGAATCAGAGTATATAGCAGCGAGTGAAGTAGTGAAGGAGGCGATATGGCTAAAGAACTTCATCGGAGACCTTGGAGTTGTGTCAGCTATTAAGAATCCTATGGAGATTTTCTGTGATAGCAATAGTGCGGTTGCCTTAGCCAAGGAACCGAGAGATCATGGCAGATCCCGACGCATTGACAGAAAATATCACTTCATAGGACACAAGATAGAAGAAGGAATCCTCGTGGCAAAGAGGGTATCGTCAGATGAGAACTCTGCAGATCCCCTTACGAAGGGACTGGCGAGGGTTAAGCATTTACAACATGCGAGGCGCATCGGGCTGAGGGACTATATTAGTTTTACAGATTAGATAGCCTTTTCTGAAACTTGTAAAATTTAATCGACGTTTGATGATGAATAAAATTTGTGATTTATTTATAAGTAAAGTGTTTCTATCATTGTCAATTATTTACTATTGTTTCAGTTTTGCATGTTTTGACTTCCAGAATAATTAAATTTATTCAAACCTCCACAATTGGTCATACATTGGAAGTAGGTATGAATCAAGATTGTCATGAATTGGGTTTGTAGATGGCTAAAGGTGTTTAGACATATCAATGGTTGCTAGAACGTTCATGAGTTCTCATAAGTTATGAGTATTGGAATAAACCCACGCTCACTTATATCACTTCATGGAATTTATCTCGAGTGATCGTGAGATGATAATATCATATACATCTTCAAACCTAGAGATATGAGTTGTTACCTATGAGTTGGTTGTGCATTGATTGCACGTAAACGCATCAGTAACTTGATGTTCTAAAACGTGCCTCTGTGTATAATTCAGCAACTAGTAGAACAAGCATATGAGTCGAAGTTTATCTATTCCTTCTAGAAGTAGAAGCGATATCTAGGCCCCTCAATGATTTTGTGTTGACCCATGTATCGGGCCCGGTCAGAACTAAATTGATGTGTTCAGTTAAGTTCTTTGTCAAACAAATCGGAAATCGAGAAACAACTGCCAGACAATAAGTAAGACATTGTTCCATGTATTTGTACGACTGATATCATGAGAAAAGAGGATTATATGATCACTTATCTAAAATGACGCTTCATAGTTCAACAGAGTTTTCGAGAGCTATAATTGTCGGTTGGTTCCTGAAGTAATATAGGCAAATACAGTTATTAGATTTATCCAAGTGGGAGTCTATTGGATAAGATGTCTAAGTCCATAACTTATTTGATATATACTTGAATCGACCCGACATGGTCCATTTGGGTTGCACTTCACCTAAACTATTTATCGATAATTTTATGAGAATTGTATACTTACGATTTATTAATATATTATAAGTTATAATATATTAATATAAATTCATGTTATTTAATTAGTTTTAATCTTGAATTAATTATGAATTAATTTAGTGATTAAAAGGAAGACTAATTAAATTATGGGCTATTACATTTATATGGTGTGGGCTAATACTCATTTGCTAATGGGCTAAGCTTATATGGAAGTCCATGGATGATCCATGGAGCTTTAAACCATGGATCCTTGGAAGAGGAAAAGACATGGGTTATTAGGGTTTCACCCTAACCATGCACACTATATAAAGAAGCTTATGTTGCATGAAAAACCACCCTAGTGTGTGTGTAATAGTGGTGGCTGATTTCTAAGTGTTAGTATACTCTCTCATATATTTTCCAAGTTTGTGGTGATTTGTGATTTCCATTTGAGGCATTCACATTATTGGTGCTTGGCTCTCAAACTCCAAGGAATCAACAATCAACAAAAGGTATGTAATTCATCTAGTTCTTTTATGTTTAAAAGTACCCCATGCCATGCTAGATAGGTTATAAACCTTGGAAAATACTATTTTGCATGTACCTTAGACAAACATAGATCTAAGGTTTATTAGGGTTGCATGTACACTTAGGAAGTGTTAGAATGCTCAAAACCCAACAATTATGTGATATGTATGTGTTATGTATGTTATGTAAGATAAGGACCGGAAGGTCAAGAAGATATGGACTGGAAGATTAAGATGACATGGACCGGAAGGTCAGGAGGTTACGGACCGAAAGTTCGATACAGGTAGGACCAGAAGGTCTACTGAGATTCAGGATGAAAGTCCCTTGAGACACTTGGATCGGAATATCCCACAGAGTTATGGCTTGGAAAGGCGTATGTGTTGTATGTGGTATTTTGGAGAACTCACTAAGAATTTATGCTTACAGTTGTTGTGTTATGTGTTTCAGGTACTAGCGAGGATTACGGGAAGGCGCCGACATGATTCGTACACACCTATAGAGATTATGTTTGAGATTCTGGGATTTGTTTTGTTATGATAACATTGAATACATTATGTTTGATATTGTTTTTGATGATTAAAAGTATTAATTAAAAATGAAAAATTATTTTGAAAATTCACGTCATTACAAGTTGGTATCAGAGCCTTGGTTTGAGGGATTCGGGTGCATCTTCGGGTGTATCTGAACTCAAACTGAGGATTTGAGAAAGTTTTTCATAAAATGAACAATTTTTCTAAAAGAGTAAAAGTTTTTGAGAAAGGCAGAATGAAGTAGTGTGTACAATCAGCCAGCACCCGAACGGTGATTTCCGAAAATAGCCTTACATTATGTGTTATGAGATATTATGTGTTATGATATGTTATGCTAAGTAGGCTAGGTATATAGGACTAGAGTGGCCTGATTTGTGATGCGTTAGCCTAGGAAGATTTATGCTGCTATGAGATGCTTGTGTGTGAGTAGGTAGCAGTGAGGGGCTACGAAAGGTTTACCGCAGGGTATCCTATGTTAGCGGAAGTAGAGTACTTGTGATCTGGGATCCAAGGAGGAGGACTTGGGGTGAATACTAATGCGGTGTGGACAGTAGTATAGGGTCCGTACTACTAAAGACACTGGATCAGTACGCAGCCAAGTAAGAATTCTTTGGGTACTAGGGAACAAGTAGGGTTGAGTTATTGAGTGAGAATATGCTCGGGCGGGTCTCTAATATTTTTATGTTGTATTTAAGAGACGTCGTGGTTGGGACACGCCACAGACATGAGATGAGCGACGTGATTGACGAGGAGCTTCGTCAGATGATCCGCGATGAGGTGGAAGCGGTGATTCGAGCCGAGATTCCGAAGATGTTTGGGCCGATCAAGACCACATTGCTTGAGGGTTTCGATGAGCGGTACGCAGCGGTGACTGAGGCCGCGGCTGCTGAAGCTACTGTAGTTGTGGCTGCTACTAGGCCTCAAGGAGGTGACTCGTTGTTGTTTCGGGAGTTCAACAACACGAAGCCACCAGAGTTTGACGGGATGCAGGATCCGATCACTGTGATGAGATGGATTTCTGATATCGAGGGATGCTTCTACACATGTTCATGTCCAGAGCATCTGAGGGCACGGTTCGCGCTGAACCAGCTCCGCTTGGGAGCGAAGGGTTTGTGGAAGTTCGTGACGGCGAACTTCACTCTTGCAGAGCTTTCAGAGGTGACCTGGGAGAGGTTCACCACCATGTTCAGGGACAAGTATGTTCCCCCAGTGGAGAGGGAAAGATTGGCCCAGGAGTTCTTGACCCTCAAGCAGGGTATTGATTCTGTTACTGTGGTTACCAGGAAGTTTCATGAAAGGGCGATGTTCTACCTTGAGCAGGTGTCTACCGAACAGGCACGCATGAGCCGGTATTTGGGAATTTTGAGGAGGGATATTCGGGAGTTCGTGTCGAACTTGACTTACCGGACATTTTCCGAGCTCCTAGAAAATGCTCGGAAGAGGGAGATTAGTTGGAGACTTAGGCTAGGGAGGAGGCAGAGTCTCAGGGGAAGGATCGGCGGCCAGCACAGTCTCAACCGGCAGCCAAGTGGGCAAAGCCCGCCGATTCGAGATCAAAAGGCCAGAAGGGCCGCACTTGCGGGAAGTGCATCAAGGGATGTGATGGGGTTTGTCGATCAGGTGCTTGCTACAAATGTGGTAAGGAGGGGCATATAGCCAAGGATTTCCCCAAGGTATTAGTTTGCTTTCATTGCAACCATATGGGCCATCGGATGGCCGAGTATCCACAGCTGCTACAGGGGTCAGTGCAGGGGTCTGCATGAGTTACTAAGGGACGGCCAGTGAAGGCCGAGGCACCGAAATCTTGCAGAAGACTTTTCCAGTTGACAGCGGAGGAGGTCTGCGCAGCGATTGATGTCGTGGCTGGTACGTATTCTTTCAGTTATTTATGCTGAATTGTGATGTGATGCTTATTTTATGATATGAATAAGTACTTTTCTTGTGAATTGTGTACCTGCTTTGGTTTTATTTGACTCGTGTGCGAGTCGGTCATTTGTGTCTTTAGCGTTTAGTCAGCACATCACTATCCGACGGGAGGCGTTGAGTCGACCTCTACAAGTTTCTATAGCTGACGAGCGAGCAGTGTATGCTACAGATGTGTACTCGAGATCTTCGGTGTTGAGTTCTTGATAGATCTGGTCCCGATTGCGATGGGGGAGTGTATGTCAGAGTAGGCATGCATTCGTTGAGCCGATTTGGGGTTGTTATAGATTGAAAGCAACAGTTGGTGAAGATACGAGACCCTAGTTGGGGAGTACTTACGGTTTATGGTGAGAGTACCCGATGTGGGTCAGTGTTTTGTTCGGCTCCCAGAGCGAGACAGTGTAACACCGTAAATTTCCAAAACAATTTTTCGCATTTATAAAAACATACTTCATTTGTAAATCATAAAAACATCATTGTTTGAAACTCAATGTATAACATATAACAATATCCGAAGATCTCGTATCATAAAATCTCGTGTGTGTACTGATCAAGCCGGTGCCTTCCCGCGATCCTCACTAGTACCTGAAACACATAACACAAAACACTGTAAGCACAAAGCTTAGTGAGTTCCCCAAAATACCACATATAGAACTTATTAGCCACTCAAGGCTATAACTCTGTGGGTCCGTGCACCCAAACTCGGTGAACCCTCAGGTTCTAACTCTACAAGCATGCACAACATAAATCACATAGAAGAATGCAGTACAACAAACAATATATATATATATATATATATATATATATATATATATATATATATATATATATATATATATATATATATAAGCACTGTATCACATAAATCTATTTACCTACTCAAGGTAAAGTATAGTGAGAAGACTCACCTCGCCTATCTCGGTAAATCGTAAATCCCTGAAATCACTAGTGCTCGATCTCCCGAGCTATAGTCCTCCTATAACACAATACATCTCTAATTAACACTTCCTAATTAAGGTTGACTAACTCTATCAAGTCAACACCGGTCAACTCTGGTCAATGGTCAATGGTCAACCCCGACTCGCCGAGTCTGGCGTGGACTCGCCGAGTCCCTACGAGGACCCCATATCCTCTGAGTCCCTTCCGACTCACAGAGTCACTCACCCAACTCGGTTACTCAACCCCTGGTTCGAAATCTATGAACAACTCGTCGAGTCTGCCAATAGACTCGACGACTGCATTCCATGCACAACCCAAAACGACCTTCTGAGGTCAGATCTATTCCACTAACTCATGGATCCAGTCCTTCCAAGCTTATTTGTCATGTAAAGTTCATGTCTTAGCGTTCATATCACACTTTATGACTCATAAATGGTGTTTTGACCTCAAACACAAAGATCCCAAACCAAAACCTCCATGGATTCATAAAAAGCATGGACAAAGGGACATTGTGGACCTCCAAGGGTCCAAATCCAGATCCTAACTCGCTTAAGGGACCAAATGGGCACTAGATCTAGCCACAAAAGGGCTCAACAAACCCTAAATCAACATGAACATCACCTCAACAGAAAAGGGTTGACCTCAAATCTTCAGGAAGTTGTTCCTCTTGCTTCCTTTTGGCTAAAACTTCCTTTCCCTTGCTAAACAACACCTACAAGGTTGATAATGGCTCCTTCTCTCACTCCACACGCTCAAATGCTCTAGGGTTTCGCTCTGGAGGCTGGTTTGCACAAATGACGGCCATAAGGCCCTTTAAATAAGCCCCAAACCCGATAAATTAGGGTTTCATTAAACAGTGCTGACTCGACGAGTCCACCATTGCGACTCATCGAGTCCGGTCATTAATCCGGATGAGAAATCGCGTCTCTACTCGGCGAGTCTACGCACCAACTCGCCGAGTTCTTCCTCAAAACTCAAAATAAAAAGAATAAATATAAGACCTGAAATTTCCGGATGTTACAATTCTCTCCCACTTGAATCCGACTTCGCCCTCGAAGTCTCATCCCTAAAATAGCTCCGGATGCTGCACCCGCATCTCGCGCTCCGGTTCCCAAGTAAGCTCCGACCCTTTTCGATGTTGCCACTAGACCTGAACCAGAGGCACCTCCTTGTTCCTCAGAACCTTGATCTTCCAATCCACAATCGCAACTAGTCTCTTCGCGTAGTTCAGGCTCGCATCCACCTGAATGTCCTCTAACGACACTACTGCCGACTCGTCGGCTATACACTTCCTTAACTGAGACACATGGAAGGTATTATGAATCCGCTCTAATTCTGCAGGTAGCTCCAAGCGATACACTACCTTGCCCACCCTCGCGATTACTCTGAACGGCCCGATATACTGGGGCCCTAGCTTTCCCCTCTTCGTGAATCGAATCACTCCTTTCCAAGGAGATACCTTCAGGAGAACATAGTCACCAACCTGGAACTCAAGCTCGGATCGTCATCTATCAGCATAACTCTTCTGGCATCTCTGAGCGGTTAACAATCTCTGTCGGACTCGCTGTATCTGCTCTGTCGTCTGCAGCACAATCTCTGTACTTCCTATCACGCGTTGCCCTACTTCTCCCCAGCAAATAGGGGTCCGAAACCTCCTCCCATACAACAGCTCAAAGGGAGGCATACCAATGCTCTAATGATGGCTGTTGTTGTAGGAAAACTCCGCTAAGGGAAAATATGTGTCCCAACTTATGTCGGAATCTAGCACACATGCTCGAAGCATGTCCTCGAGTGTCTGAATCGTCCGCTCACTCTGTCCGTCAGTCTGCGGGTGGTGTGCGGTACTAAAATGCAACCTCGTACCCAACTCCTCATGGAATTTCTTCCAAAATCTGGAAGTGAAACTCACATCTCAATCTGAAATAATCGAGATTGGCACCCCATGTCGCAATACCACCTCTCTCATGTACAATTCTGCCAACCTCTTAGCAGAAGAGCTCTCACTGATGGCAAGGAAGTGAGCGCTCTTCATCAACCTGTCCACAATCACCCAAATTGCATCGAAACCCCTAGCAGTCCTCGGCAACTTGGTGATAAAATCCACAGTGATCTGTTCCCACTTCCATTCAGGAACCTCCAACGACTGCAACTTACCATGCGGTCTCTGGTGCTCGGCCTTTACCCTACGGCAGGTTAAGCACCTCTCAACAGGATGGATCAAGAATTTCGACCGATGAGCCTCTTCCATCAAAATGGTACGCGTTCCTCCCACAAACGACACCCATATACGCCCTTGAAATGTTATAAGCCCCCGACCATCGGTAACGAACTCCGATACCACCCCAACAACCTGCTCACTCTTCTGGTTCTCCGACCTCACGGCCTCAACCTGTGCTCCACGAATGGTGTCCAACACCGGAGTGATCACGGTCAATCGCAAACATACATCTCGCAATGGGGCGCTCTCCGCCCTACGACTCAGTACATCGGCTATGACATTAGCCTTTCCCGGATGGTACAGGATCTCACAATCATAATCCTTGACCAAATCCAACCACCTCCTCTGCCGCATGTTTAGTTTAGGTTGATCCATCAAATACTTCAGGCTCTTATGGTCCGTGTATATCGTAGACGCCAAATTTTTATGGAGAACACCACTGCTCCTAACTCTAGATCATGGGTGGGGTACCTCGTCTCATGAGGCTTCAGCTGCCTTGATGCGTATGCTATCAGATGCCCTCTCTGCATCAGCACCGCTCCCAACCCCAAGATCGACGCATCACAGTATACCACAAAGTACTCCATTCCCTGTGGGAGGGCTAACACCGGGGCTTCACGTAATCTCTGGCGAAGAGTCTCAAATGAGGCCTGCTGCTCGGGGCCCCAACTGAACACCACACCCTTCCGGGTCAATCTGGTGAGAGGAACAGCCCTAGAAAACTCCCTATCTCAGAAGGAGATTTCGGCACCTCCCAACTCATCACTGCCTCAACTTTGGCTGGTTCGACCAATATCCCTTTCTGGTTAACGAGATGCCCTAGGAACTGGACCTCTCACAACCAGAAATCACACTTGGAGAATTTGGCATAAAGCCTCTCCGATCTCAGTACTCCGAGGATCTTCCTCAAATGCTCCTCATGTTGCTCTCTAGACCTCGAATATACCAAAATGTCGTCGATGAATACGATCACCGACCGATCCAACATCGGCCTGCACACTCGATTCATGAGATCCATGAACACTGTCGGGGCATTGGTGAGCCCGAAAGGCATCACCACAAAACATGTAATGCCCATAACGCGTCCTGAACGCTGTCTTCTGGATGTCCTCATCTCGCACCCTTACCTGATGATATCCAGACCTCAAATCGATCTTGGAGAACCAAGATGAGTGTAGCTGATCGAACAAATCGCCGATCCTTGGTAACGGGTAACGGTTTTTGACCGTCAGCTTGTTCAACTCCCGGTAATCAATGCACATCCGGTGTGAACCATCCTTCTTCTTGAAAAAAATAATAGGCGCTCCCGACGGTGAGTTACGAGGATAACTCTTGCATCTCTGTATGTGCAACGCGATAAGGCACCTTGGCGATAGGCGCGGCCCCGGGAACCAAATCGATACTGAACTCTACTTGCCTCACGGGAGGCACACCCGGCAAATCCTCTGGAAATACATCCGGGAACTCACGCACTATCGGAACCTCCTCAACTGACCTCGACCTCTCTGAATCAATCTGCGTATCCATGATGTGCACGCAAAATCCCTTACAGCCCTGAGGTAGACACTGCCTCGCTCTAGCGGCCGAATAAAATGCTTACCCATAATGTGTACCCTCGCCGTACACCATAAGAACTCCCCCACTAGGGTCTCGTATGGTCACCAGCTGCCGCTCACAGTCAATAACTACTCCAAATCTGCTCAACCAATCCATGCCTACGATGACATAGACGTCCCCCATCGCAATCGAGACCAAATCAATAGGAAACTCTACACCGAAAATCTCGAGTACACATCCTCAAATCACCTCCGTGGCATATACTGCTCTATCTTCGGCGATGGAAACTCTCAGAGGTTGACTCAACGGCTCTCGACTAATGCTGATGTGCCGACTGAAAGCCAACGATACAAAAGATCGACTCGCACCCGAGTCAAATAACACCAAAGCAGGTACAAAATTCACAAGAAACGTACCTACGCATATCATAATATAAGCATAAAATCTTAAACATTAAATAATTACATGAAAGAATACATACCAGCCACGACATGGGGTGCTGCGCGGACCTCCTCCGCGGTCAACTGGAAGGCTCTCCCTCGTGCCTTCGGCGCCTCGGCCTTCACTGGTCGACTCTCGGTAGCTCTGATGGCGGAAGGGGCAGATCCCTGAGGTGCTCCCTGAGCTGATCCCCGCAACTACGGACACTCTGCCTTCCGGTGTCCGGTCTAATTGCAGTGGAAACACACTGCAAACCCCTTGGGGCAGTCCTTAGCCATATGCCCCTCCTTGCCACACTTGTAGCTAGATCCAGCTCTACAAACTCCATCATGACCCTTTCCGCACTTCCCACAAGTGCGGCCCTTCTGGCTCCCTGCTCTGGGATCAGCGGGCTTAGCCCGCTTATCTGCCGGCTAAGACTGTGCCCGTCGCCGATCCCTCCCCTGAGACTCCGCCTCCTCCCTCGCCTGAGTCTCTAGCTCGATCTCCCTCTTCAGTGCATTCGCTTGAAGCTCGGTAAATGTCCGGTACGAGGAGTTCGGTAAATGCTTGCTCAGATGACACGTGCTCAGGGCAAAACATCGCCATCTCATGAAACATCCTGGTGATAATCGTAACGGACTCTGTACCCTACTTGAGGGTCAAAAACTCCTGTGCCAATCGATCCCGTTCCACCGGAGGAACGTACTCATCACGAAACATGGTGGTGAACCTCTCCCAGGCACCGCAACAAGCTCTGCTGGAGAATAGTGTGCTGTCGTGAACTTCCACCAGTCCTTCGCTCCCAGGCGAAGCTGGTTCAGCGCAAATCGAACCCTCAAGTGCTCCGGGCATGAGCATGTGTAGAAACAACCCTCAATATCAGACACCCATCTCATCGCCGCAATCAGATCCTGTGTCCCATCAAACTTTAGTGGCTTCGTGTTGCTGAACTCTCGGAACAGCAACGCATCACCACCCTGCGGCCTCGCAGCAGCAACAGCTGCGGTGGCCGCTGCAACAATAGCCTCAGAAAGAGCAGCATAACGCTCATCAAAATTCTCAATCAACGTGGTCTTAATAGACCCGAACATCTCTGGTATCTCTGCCCTGATGGCCACAGCCACCTCCTCATGGATGATCCAGCGGATCTCCTCATCACTAGCCCCACTGCTCTCTGGCATAAGACGTGTCCTCACCATGATCTACCTCTGAAATACAACATACGATATATTAGAAATTCACTCGAGTATACTCGCACTCGATAACTCATCCATCCTTGATCCCTGGCATCCCAAAGATTCTTACTTGGACTATACACCGACCCGGTGTTTTCAGTAGTACGAGCCCAATACTACTGTTCGCACTGTGTCAGTATACACCCGAAGTCCTCCTCTTCGGATCCCAAATCCCAAGTACCCTACTATGCATAATCCACTCTCTAACAGATCTCCCATAAGCACCTCGCTGCTACATATCCACTCTCAAGCATCTCATAGCAGCTCACCTCTCCCTAAGCTAAAGCATCACAAATTAGGGCACTCTAGTCCTAATAGAAACACCTAGCCCACTCTAGCAAGAGAATACATCATATCAATCTCACAAACATATAATATAAGGGTATATTGGGAAATCACCGTTCGGGCGCTGACTGATCGTACACACGTTTCTGCTCTGTGTTTCTCTAAAAATCTCTTACTTCTTTCAGAAAATTTGGTTCTCTTTTGAAAATATTTTCCAAATCCTCAGTTTGAGTTCAAATACTCCCGAAGGTGTACTCGAATCCCTCAAACCAAGGCTCTGATACCAACTTGTAACATCGTAAATTTCCAAAACAAGTTTTCGCATTTATAAAAGCATAATTCATTTGTAAATCATAAAAACATCATTGTTTGAAACTCAATATATAACATATAACAATATCCCAAGATCTCGTATCAAAAAATCCGGTGTGTGTACTGATCAATCCGGCGCCTTCCCACGATCCTCACTAGTACCTGAAACACATAACACAAAACACTGTAAGCACAAAGCTTAGTGAGTTCCCCAAAATACCACATATAGCACTTATTAGCCACTCGAGGCTATAACTCTGTGGGTCTGTGCACCCAAACTCGGTGAACCCTCAGTTCTAACTCTGCAAGCATGCACAACATAAATCACATAGAAGAATGCAGTACAACAAACTACATATATATATATATATATATATATATATATATATATATATATATATATATATATATATAAAGCGTTGTATCACATAAATCTATTTACCTACTCAAGGTAAAGTATAGTGAGAAGACTCACCTCGCGTATCTCGGTAACTCGTAAATCCCTGAAATCACTAGTGCTCGATCTCCCGAGCTCTAGTCCTCCTATAACACAATACATCTCTAATTAAGACTTCCTAATTAAGGTTGACCAACTCTATCAAGTCAACACCGGTCAACTCTGGCAATGGTCAATGGTCAACCCCGACTCGCTGAGTCTGGCGTGGACTCGCCAAGTCCCTACGAGGACCCCATTTCCTCTGAGTCCCTTCCGACTCACCGAGTCACTCACCCAACTCGGTTACTCAACCCTTGGTTCGAAATCTATGAACAACCCGCACCAACTCGTCGAGTCTGCCAATAGACTCGACGAGTGCATTCCATGCACAACCCAAAACGACCTTCTGAGGTCAGATCTGTTCCACTAACTCATGGATCCAGTCCTTCCAAGCTTATTTATCATGTAAAGTTCATGTCTTAGCATTCATATCACACTTAATGACTCATAAATGGTGTTTTAACCTCAAACACAAAGATCCCAAACCAAAACCTCCATGGATTCATAAAAAGCATGGACAAAGGGACACTGTGGACCTCCAAGGGTCCAGATCCAGATCCTAACTCGCTTAAGGGACCAAATGGGCACTAGATCTAGCCACAAAAGGGCTCAACAAACCCTAAATCAACATGAAGATCACCTCAACAGAAAAGGGTTTGAAAATGGTACCTCAAATGTGATGTTCTGGACCTCAAATCTTCAGGAAGTTGTTCCTCTTGCTCCCTCTTGGCTAAAACTTCCTTTCCCTTGCTAAACAACACCTCCAAGGTTGATAATGGCTCTTTCTCTCACTCCATACGCTCAAATGCACTAGGGTTTCGCTCTGGGGGCTGGTGAGCACAAATAACGACCATAAGGCCCTTTAAATAGGCCCTAAACCCGATAAATTAGCGTTTCATTAAACATCACTGACTCACCGAGTCCACCATTGCGACTCGTCGAGTCCGGTCATTAATCCGGATGAGAAATCGCGTCTTTACTCGGCGAGTCTATGCACCAACTCGCCGAGTTCTTCCTCAAAACTCAAAATAAAAAGAATAAATATAATACATGAAATTTCTGGATGTTACAGATAGAGTTTATAGCAGGGCTGCAACGGGTTTGTAGCATATGTGATGGACACATGAGTGGCCGCTAGGAGGCCAAGTTCGATTTATGATGTTTTGATAGTGAGCGAATTCCCGGATGTTTTTACCTAGTCATTTTCGGGTATGCCTCTCGAGAGGCAGTTAGAGTTCCGCATCGATTTGGTTCCGGGGGCAACACCTATCGCCAAGGCGCCTTATCGCCTTACGCCACCAGAGACATAGGAGTTATCCTCGCAACTTCAGGAGCTACTGGGGAAGGGGTTTATTAGACCGAGTAGTTCCCCTTGGGGAGTGCCGATCCTTTTTGTCAAGAAAAAGGATGGTTCACACCGGATGTGCATTGATTACCGAGAGTTGAACAAGTTGACGGTCAAGAACCATTACCCATTACCGAGGATCGACGACCTGTTCGATCGGTTGCAGGGGGCATCTTGGTTCTACAAGATTGACTTGAGGTCTGGGTATCATCAAATGAGAGTGCGGGATGTAGATATCCATAAGACGGCGTTCAAAACTCGTTATGGGCATTACGAGTTCATGGTGATGCCTTTCGGGCTCACCAATGCACCAGCAGCGTTCATGGATCTCATGAACAGGGTGTGCAGGCCGATGTTGGATCGCTCGGTGATCATGTTCATTGATGATATTTTGGTGTATTTGAGATCTAGAGAGCAACATGAGGAGCATCTGAGAGAGATTCTCGTGGTATTGAGGTCGGAGAGGCTTTCTGACAAATTCTCCAAGTGCGAGTTCTGGTTACGGGAGGTCCAGTTCTTGGGGCATCTCATCAACCAGAATGGGATTTTGGTCGATCCGGCCAAGATTGAGGCGGTTATGAGGTGGAAGGTGCCGAGATCACCCACTGAGATCAGGAGTTTTCTAGGATTGGCCGGCAACTATCGGAGATTTATCAAAGATTTCTCCAAGATCGCTGTGTCTCTCACCAGGTTGACCCGGAAGGGTGTTGCTTTTTCGTGGGGTCCGAAGCAGCAGGCCTCGTTTGAAACACTTTATCAGAGACTATGCGAGGCTCCGGTGTTGGCCCTCCCAGAAGGGATGGAGGATTTTGTGGTGTATTGCGATGCATCGATATCGGGGTTGGGTGTAGTACTTATGCAGAGGGGGCATGTGATAGCGTATGCATCGAGGCAGCTGAAGCCTCATGAGACATGGTATCCCACCCACGATCTGGAGTTGGGGGCAGTGGTGTTCGCCCTCAAGATTTGGCATCACTATCTATATGGGGTTCGGTGTACCAGATACACGGACCACAAGAGCTTGAAGTATTTGATGGATCAGCCCAACCTGAATATGCGCCAGAGGAGATGGTTGGATGTGGTAAAGGATTACGATTGTGAGATCTTGTACCACCCGGACAAAGCTAATGTTGTAGCTGATGCCCTGAGCCGTAGGGCGGAGAGTGCCCTTATTCGAGACATTTGTATGCGATTGACAGTAATGACTTCGGTGTTGGACACCATTCGGGAGTCCCAGGCAGAGCCGTGATACTGGAGAACCGCAAGAGAGAGCGGGTGATCGGGCAGGTACCTGAGTTCGTTACCGATGACCTTTCATGATCGGATTTGGGTGCCGTATGCAGGCGGGGAACGTACAACCTTGATGAAGGAGGAGCACAGATCGAGGTTCTCGATCCATCCTGGGGCTACTAAGATATATTTGGATCTGAAGAAAGATTATTGGTGGCCGTGTATGAAGAGGAATGTTGCATGGTTTGTTGAGAGGTACTTGACTAGTCGCAGGGTTAAGGCTGAGCACCAGTGTCCGCACGGCAAGTTGCAGCCACTTGAGGTTTCCCAGTGGAATTGGGAACATATTTCCATGGATTTTATCACCAAATTGCCAATGACTGCGAGGGGAGTCGATGCAACTTGGGTGTTGTCGACCGGCTGACGAAGAGCGCTCACTTCCTTGCTATCAGTGAGAGCTCTTCTGCAGAGAGACTGGCAGAGTTGTATGTGAGGGAGGTGGTATCGCGGCATGGAGTACCGATCTCGATTGTGTTAGATCGAGATGTACGTTTCACTTCCAGGTTCTGGAAGAAGTTCCACGAGGAGTTATGTGACAACCCGAAATTTCTAGCTTACATTCTTCATTTTTATCAAAGTTAGCTTCATTTTGCTATTTTATGATGATGTTTTTGGTCTAAAAGAGTGCTTAAAGCTTAGTATAATTGAGATACGTGTCGGATGATGGGTTAGATTGGGTGTAGCATCGAAAAATCGGGCCAAACACACCAAACCAGGTGTATGCGGCCGCACACTAGAGTGTGCGGCCAGCCAGCCGCACACAGGCCAACCACACACCCCTCCAGCCGCACTCACCCTCCTATATATACTATCCTTTATCATTTTGATCATTTCTTACACTTTTACAAAGCTAGGACCCAAAAATCCTCTCAAGTATCATCCGGAAAGGTAACACCTTTCACCAAAAACACCAAGAACACCATGTGTTCTGGCAGCACACATGGCCGTACACACGTGCTGGCAGCACACCTGGCTGCACACACACATATAGTGTGTATTTTGGCCGTACACTCTCTTGTATAGCCTTATAACCCTTCGTACAATCATATATGGTTGTAACACTTCGATATAAGTGGTTACTAGTCCCTAAGGTCATCCCAATTCAATATTTAGTGGTTCGTAACGCTAATTATATTCATATATGTATCAATATATGCTAAATAGGATTCAGGTGTGTACTCAAGACAATACTTGGCACTTAGCAATTGACATTTTCTTCTAAACCACTCACTACAGGTGAGTTCATACCCCTTAATCAATGGTTTAAATGTTTTTAAATGCTTTTATGGGGGGGGGGGGGGGGGGTACAAGTTGAACAATTATAGTTATTATATCAATCACATGTGATTAATAACTACCAAACAAGTAGTATTATTACTTGTTAAACTGTTTACTAAACTGTTTTACAAAACCCTTTTTATTTGTCAAACACTTTTACTTAAACTCTTTTATACATATATATTGTCAAATGTCTGCCTATATATGTATAGTTATATAAGAAATGTTTAAAGGACTTAGGAAGACTAACTCGTTTTAATTCCTTTTCCTTGTTTGGATGTGGCTTTAAGGCATTGGTTATCCGTCCAAAGGTGGTTTAAATATTAATTGTATATCCTGTATACATATATAGTCATAAAAGTTCTTTCATTTAGATCCATACCTTTGGGTAGCAAAGGTATTCAATCATGATCATACATTGCTAGTAAACTACTATAGGGGTGGTTTAGGAAGATACTAATACTAGTACTAGAACAATGAAAGATAAAAAGAGTCGGTTCATACAGGAGTCAAGAGATACAATGCCCTTGGGTAGCAAGGGTATACAAACATGTTAACATAGTGATGAGAAACAAACATAGAACATAGTGATGAGAAACAAACATAATACATAGTAATGAGAAACAAACATAAAACATAGTGATGAGTAACAAACATAATACATAGTAATGAGAAAAAAAAACATAATACTTAGTGATGTGAAACAAACATAATACATAGTGATGAGAAACAAACATAATACATAGTGATGAGAAACAAACATATAGGCTAGAAAGAGAAAGATCACACAATACAACTAGCACATACATTACATTCAGTTATGTGAGCCATTAAACAGGTCATGACACTACCTGCCATGACCGTTTTTGTATCCAGAATCTCCTTAATTGGGGAGCTTATGAGTTTGCGTATAGATCTATACTGGATTGACTATCCTACACCTTGATGCTCGCTACAGTGGGACTTGCAAGTCTATGGGTGCCAAATGTCATTTCTTACGGTGTCTTACATCGTCGTTTTACTATTGAGTCGGTAGCAGGGTACAGGCCGATCACATGGTACTTTAAATAACAATTGGTTTAAGGTAGTTAGTACAACAGTAGTTACTTAATACAACACTACAGTACTATAATATTTTCCTATTACATTCACTTCGTGAACATTCACACGATGCACGGTAATGTAGAAACTATATTTTTGGTTAATGATAGTCGGATTTGGGAAAATACACACTCTAACAAGAGACACACACACACACAGATACTAGATGCCTTGGTAGAAGGCTACTTTCAGTAGGAAACATAGGGTTTTCTAGGATAGTTCAAACAAATACAAACTATAAAAAAAACTTATACATTACATCTTACAAATGCTTTCATACAAACACAGACACTAATATACTTATGATCTCACCAGCATTAAGCTGATACTCGCTTTCAAAATAACTTGTATTCTCAGGTCACCACTAGACAGGTACAAGTGATGGGCTTTTGAGAAGATGGAGTTCGTTCAAGAAACATCTTTTATTTTGATATGTATATTTTTGGTGTCTATAACCTTAACAGAACACACATGTATGAAATTATATTATTAATGCAATGGATGATGTTGTTGCTTGTTTACTACTATTCATTGTTGTGATACTGTACATGACATCCTCCACCCCCGAACGATTCCGTCGTTCAGGTTTTGGGGTGTGACAAGTTGGGCATGAGGCTGCATTTCAATACTGCTTACCACCCACAGACGGACATACAAAGTGAGCAGATCATTCAAACGCTCAAGGACATGCTTCGGGCATGTGTGTTGGACTTCTGAGGGAGTTGGGACACGTATTTGCTGTTGGCTGAGTTTTCTATAACAACAACCACCATTAGAGTATTGGTATGCCTCCCTTCGAGTTGCTGTATAGGAGGAGGTGTCAGACTCCCATTTGTTGGGGAGAGGTAGGGTAACGCATGATTGGCAGCACTAAGATAGTGCTTTAGACGACCGAGCAAATACAACAGGTCAGATAGAGATTGTTGTCGGCTCAGAGTCGCCAGAAAAGTTATGTGGACAGGCGACGATTCGAGCTTGAGTTCCAGGTGGGAGATTTTGTATTCCTGAAGGTGTCTCCTTGGAAAGGAGTGATTCAATTCAGGAAGAGGGGCAAGCTGGGGCCCCGGTACATTGGGCCATTCAGGGTGACCGCAAGGGTGGGCAGGGTAGCGTATCGGTTGGAGATACTTGCAAAATTGAGCCAGATTCATGATACCTTCCATGTGTCTTAGTTGAGGAAGTGTATAGCCGACGAGTCGGCAGTGGTACTGCTGGAGGATATTCAAGTCGATGCGAGCCTGAATTACGCTGAGAGACCAATCGCAATCCGGGGTCGGAAGATCAAGGTTCTGAGGAACAAGGAGGTGCCCCTGGTTCAGGTCTAGTGGCAACATCGGAGGGGGTCCGAGCTAACTTGGGAGCCGGAGTTGGAGATACGAAAGCAGCACCCCGAATTGTTCGTCGAGCAAGACTTCGGGGACGAAGTCTAATTCTAGTGGGGGAGAATCGTAACATTCGGATTCCCAGGTATTCTATGTTTTTAATTATTTTTGGGTTAGAGAGAGAGACTCGACGAGTTGGCGCTTAGACTCGTCGAGTAGGATCATGATCTGTTGACTGAATTAATGAACGGACTCGACGAGTCGGAAGGGGTGGACTCGATGAGTCCGTGCTGTGAGTTGAAACCCTAAATCCCCAAACTTGTACCCTATTTAAAGGACCTTATGGCCCTTAGTTGCGGCTACTTTCGTCCTAGAGAGCACCAAAGCATCTATGAGCCTTGAGAGAGTGAGAGAAGAGTTATTGTTCACCATTTGTTGTGTGTTTTAGCAAGAAGGAAGGAGTTAGAACAAGCTAAGCGGGTTAAGGAGCTTGGATCCACTCTTATTTGATCAGAGGAAGCTGTTGGAGGTAACAATATGTACCATTCTTGTGTTTATAATGATTCTAGTGAAATCTAGGGTTTTCTTTATGCCTCTTTTAGTTTGAATCTGGAGTATGTGAGGTCCCAAGGTGAAATGGTTCATAGATCTGGACCTTAAGAGGTCCAGAGAGTCCTTACCACTATGCTTTATGCCATACCTTTTGAGTTATGAGCCTAGAAGGCCATTTTAGAGGTTATTTCACCAAAAGAAGCTTTGGGTGGGTTGCATGTGTACCAAGATTCGACCTTTACGTGATTCTCATGCTTGGGAAGGTCAGATCTATAGATTAGAGAAGCATAACTGACCTTAGAAGGTCATTTGAGTATGAACATAGAAGAAACTCGCCGAGTTCATAAGTGAACTCGACGAGTCGAGTCGGGGTTTCCCCGCGATTTGTGACAGGTGGAACCCGTCGAGTGGAAGGATGAATCGACGAGCCAAGAGAGGCTAGAAGGATTCAGAGGACCCGCATGGACTCGCCGAGTCGCCCATGTACACTCGACGAGTCGGATCAAAGTTTGAACGTTGACTTTCGTTGACCTTAGGGTTCTGGTCAAGACTGATTAAAGAGAGTTCAGGAAGGGGTAGAATGGCCTTCTACCCAATCTTTAGAGATGAGACTATGAGAGAATATTGACCGGGAATGTTATTTGAATGATAGGAGGAGGCTAGGTCGGGACGTTGAGCACGAGAGTTTATCCGACTTCATTAAGGTGAGTCTTCTCACTATACTGTACCTGGAAGGATACCTATGTGTGACCAGAGGGTCTTATATGTTATGAGATGTATGTGCTATATGTTGTTATATGATATGTATGTGTTATGTATGTTATGTATGATAAGGACCGGAAGGTCAAGATGATATGGACCGGAAGGTCAAGATGAAATGGACCGGAAGGTCAAGATAACATGGACCGGAAGGTCAGGAGGTTACGGATCGGAAGGTCGATACAGGTAGGACCGGAAGGTCTACTGGGATTCGGGACGGAAGTCCCCTGAGACACTTGGATCGGAAGATCCCACAGAGTTATGATCTGGAAAGGCGTATGTGTTGTATATGGTATTTTGGGGAACTCACTAAGCATTTTCGCTTACAGTTGTTGTGTTATGTGTTTCAGGTACTAACAAGGATCGCGGGAAGACGCCGACATGATTAGTACACACCTATAGAGATTATGTTTGAGATTCTGGGAATTGTTTTGTTATGATAAGATTGGATACATTATGTTTGATATTGTTTTGATGATTAAAAGTATTAATTAAAAATGAAATATTGTTTTGAAAATTGACGTCGTTACAGATACACACATGTCTCACTTTAGAAGTTGCGTTCTTCTCTCAATCGACATAATTCCTTGTCTTTGCCATCACCATTGCAACCGTCACCATTACATCCGCTATCATCAAATGTTTCAATGATTCCAAGCCTATGAATCTTATTAGCAAGTTGCCCTTACGTATGCTTCTATTTATACCAACCATTTTGACGATAAAATTTTAAATTGACAAAAATGTTAAAAATGACTAAAAATGGGCAACAATAATTTAGTAAAATTGATGAAATTGACTACAATGTTCAAAATGAAAATTTTAAAGGATAAAATTATACCTCCTATTTTTGTTTATGTGGTACAAATTGTGAACAATGAAAAAAATAAATAAATAACCGACAATAAATTAATCAAATTGGACAAAAATGCATAAATAATCATTTTGACTAAAAAAAATTAAGCTGTGTATCATATCACTACTTTTTCTTTTGGTTTAAATATGAAAAATTAAAAAATATTATGAAATGATAAGAATGATATAATTTATAAAATATGACAAAACGGTCATTTTACCTAAAAAAGGATAAAGGCTTAATGTTAGAAATATATAGAACTTTTTACAATTTTATTATTTATATCAATTTCAGTTTTGGTTTTATTTAAATTTATATTGTATTCTACAAAATAATAATTTTCTAATATATCTACAATTACAAATTATCAATTGGATATTCAAACCACTATGTTTTCATAATTTCAATCAGTTATTATATCATTACAAAATTACCGACAAAACATATATACTTTTTAGTTATTAAATTTTTTATAATCATTGCTAAAAATTAAATTATAATTTAATTAAAATGATTTTGAATTTTATTATACATTGGTGGTGTGGCGGATTATAAACTATTACTCGTTAAATTAACGAAATTACCGACAAAACATATATACTTTTTAGTTATTAAATTTTTTATAATCATTGCTAAAAATTAAGTTATAATTTAATTAAAATGATTTTGAATTTTATTATACATTGGTGGTGTGGCGGATTATATACTATTACTCGTTAAATTAACGAAAATAGTGCAAAGCGGATTTATACTATATATGCCTACAGGACCGGATCAAAAGTGGGTGCGAAGAGTCGCCCATTAAGATACCAAAAATATAAGGGGCCCATAAATAATTCCATAAGCCAGAAAAAGAAACTTTTTTGAATTGAGGACATAAACATAGTCTTTGCAAAAAAAAATTATCAACTAAGTGTGGTAAAAATTATTTATCAACTAGGTGCGGTGACACTCTTGTATTACATGAGTTTATTTAAAGAAAATAAAATATGATATTTTAACAATTTGAAAATTTTGAATTTATAAAAAAAATGAAATTTTTTTTGAATTATTAAAATTAATGAGGTTTTAATATATTGAATACATTAAATATATAAACTTTTTATATTAAATATATTACATATTATCTTACATATATATTATCTTATATATTAAATGTGGAAATTTAATTTAATAAAATGAAAAATACAATAAAATGACAAGTGGAAAATTAGAAATTTAAAATTTTTAGAAAATGCTATATGTTCAAATGAATGAGAAGATGATATATGGTAAAAAGTTCTTTATTTATTAGGTAGGATGTATGATAGTTCTTAAAATATTTACTAAAAAGTGGATTACCATAGCCCACTAGACTTAATGTTTTTAATTACTTATTAATTAATTATCTATTAATAAATATGTAAAATTATTAGACCAACCAGTCCTTTCATCTTCCTTCTATCCTATAATATTCCTTCCCCTGCTTCATCACGTTGGATCATTTATCCATTCACCAATTTGTTATTAAACCAGAGGAAACATGGGGATAGTTGATGGTAGGTCCCAATAGCCACCGATGATGAATCTCCGACATGAGTGTAGTACCGGAGAACCTACAACACTGATGAACCATCTTCCCACGAAACACAACCAGCTTTCTTACCATCTTTTTTCACCCTTCTGTCATCTTCTTTACTCCGGCTGCTACTCAGTACATACACATAAACTACATTAGTAATACCGTCTGTCAATCCACGTGATTTCTATCTTAAACTTGGAAACTATTTTACGAGATCGATATGCAAACCACAAAGTCGTGGTTTATGATTTATATATAGTCTGTGCTAGCCAGATTCAAACATGCATCCCGTTTGTGTGAAAACCTAACTTCTCAATTTTTTTTGGTGTTTGTCAATATTAACATGAACGAGCTAATAAAAATTGAAAGTGTACACATGAAATGCTCAAAGGATTATAATTTCTTATTTCTTTGCTCATGGCCGTGTTACTTATAATATCTTCTCCTAGACCTTCGATTCATGTCAATTGTTACATGTAGCATTTTTGTTTCATGTTAAATTTAATTTTGATTATTATTGAACTTCTATGTTTTTATTTTCTTTCTATGCTGGAAAAAATGGATGTGGCTGGATATTATGTTAGGGCTGTGTTTGGCGCGCCACAGCTAGCTGATAAGCTAGCTTATTTTTCGAGCTTTTTTATGTTGTCGTATTTGGTAAGTCAAAATGTAGCTTATAAGCTAACTTTTTGAAAAGCTATTTAGAGGGTGTTTGGGGTATTTTTTCAGAGGGCAAAAAAACTTTTGGGAAAAGTTCCAAAAAGCCAGGTTTCCCTGACTTTTCCAAAAAGTCAGTTTTCCTTCTTTAAAAAATCCAAAAGAAGCTTTTAAGGAGCTTTTCCCAAACATCTTTTCTCTGTTATCCCAAACACTCCCTTAGACTAGCTTTTTAGGAGCTTTTTTAAAATTTTCCAAATACACCTCTTAATTAATTATAGAAACACATACTATTACACATCCTTTTATGTAATTTTATATATTTCAATTAGCTTTTCAGCTAGTTTTATCAAACGTTAATTTTAATTAGCTAACTTTTCAGCTATCAGCTAGTTTTTTATTTAACAGCTAGATTTCAGCTGTCAACTAGACTTTCAGCTAATAGCTAGTACGCCAAACATAGCCTAAATGTGGGAAGATGGGTATGGTAGCGATAAACTAGGATAAAGTAACTAATTTTTTTTCAAATAATAAAAACCATTATTAGAAAACAATTTACTATATTTTTGTAATTAAGTTTGAAATTGCTATCCTTGTGTACATAACTCCAACTTTTTTTTTGCCGATTTTGTGATGCTTTAACCGACAATCAAAATATTGCGTTAAACGAACAAAACCCAACACCAAAACAAAAAAAACAACAGGTGGTCTGATGTAATTTTTTTTCCAGCACCAAGTTTTATTAAAAAAATGAACAAAACACAAAACCAAAAAAACAATTATAAAAAACACATCAAATAGCTAACATAGGATTAAAAAGACACCAAAAACGATTAAGTGAGAACTTTATCCTACAGGTCTGTCTTCTTAGGCTGAGCATAATGCGCATCGAAGACACACATCAAGAAATGGTCTCATCAGGACTGGTCCAAACATATATAGGGTCCGGGGCGAAAAGAAAAAATGGTCATTTAAAGACAAATATAATAAAGATTCAAAAAAAATATCAACTGTTTTTCATTATAGACGTATTCAATTAGCAATAGTAAGCAAGTCAAATTGTTTATCTTTTGAGCTAATTTGAGTTTTTACCAACCTTTACGACCTAAAAATCATTTAGGTAATAATTTATATATATATATATATATACACTACATAGACCATAAAATTTGGGCCCCCTAGAGATGTGGGTCCTGGGCGGTCGCCCAGGTTGCCCACCGTCTGGACCGGTCCTGGGCCTGATGTATTATTGTTGGTCGTGTATCTACAAATGGTTATCATTCACCATCGATTCCGACGCCAAGAAACTCAAGGAAGAATACATCAAAATTGTGAGATTTCTTGATTTTTTTTATTATATTCATAGAGTTTCGATCTTTTCCCAACCCCTTTTGGGTATAACAAGAAAAAGGGAATAACAAGAAAAAAGGAATACCTGAGATAAAAAATGTAATCTTTATTTGAAATAGGGAGTTTTCTTAAATTGTGCAGATGGGTGCAAGAAATGCTAGAAATGCAGATGCCCAAGAAGCAGTAGAAGTTGTTGCAAATGAAAATGTTTGTAATGCTGCAGAAGATGTCTCGTTTGAAAAGGAAGTGAGAAAATTTATTGATGGAGTCAACCAAAATAATAAATTGGACGAGTCTCCTGTATATCATCGACTCTCTTTACATCTATTCTGATATAATGGTATATATAATTTTTAATAAAATAATGTAACTGTCATATCATATGCTAGGGTTCCAGAGTAAGCATTGAGGTCCAGGAGAAGCTGAGTCGTGCCTTTGGATTGATGTTTGGAAAGAGGAAACTAAATGTTGAATCAAAGGTCCGGTTTCTTGTAGTCAAGATTCTTTTTTTTATTTTTTTGATTTTTTTTTTATTTTTTTTTTATTGTTGATGAGTATTTTAGTCATTTTGTTAAACTATTTGTTCGTTTGGGTTTGGGAGGTGGACCATATCAAATCTTCTGTATCATCTGGCTAGGAGTAGTAGCCCTAGGTTAAAAAGGCGAGAGATACAGGTTGATAGATATTTAAACAGGTTGACTTTTTTTCTCTTTTGTTGTTTCGTCTTTTGCCTTCTCGTTTAACTTAATTAAGCCAGTTCTATGAGAATTACTTTCTTACCTTATCATCATAAACTAATTGGATGTTACAACTATATTTTTAGCACTTTTACTTTGTTCATAAAATTTTTGTAATCTTTGAATTGTCATTCTTGCTTGTAATAATATGACATTTTTCCAACGTATTGTCATCTGTGTTAGCTACAATGTAGGCTCTATAATCATTGTAATTAGATTAAGTCGATTATTTGGATCAAGTGACTCGGGGAATACTTGATCAAGTGACTTGAGTATTACGTTCTGTTAGAATAAATTAAAAGTCTTTAATGTTTAATAAATTCTATTAGAATTTACAGTTTTATTATTTTAGAATGTACTAAAAGTTTTAATATTTTAAAGTTCATTATGTTTTCTTTGTGGATATGGATTTTGAAGAGTTTACCATTGATGTGGAAAAAGAAGAAAAATTTGAGAACGAGTGTATTCTAGCATAATGTATTTAGCCAGAATGAATTCTTTTAGAATGGATTAGTGTTTTTGTTAGATTTTGATTTTTTTTAAGCATTCTTAGTTATAATATTTAAGAATAATGTAATTCTTAAACTATTAGTAATCATTTTTTTTTTTCAGAATGAATGTAATAATTGTTTAGTCTTATTCTTTACGAATTAATGTAATTAGTGATTCTTAAAAAATAAAATATGTATTCTTTAAAAATATTATTCTTGATAATATGTTGTATAATTCTTTAAGCATATTGATTATAAAAAATATATTGAATGAACCATGCATAATCTGCAAGAATAAAATCAAAAATATATTTATTCGTTTATGTTTGGTTCTCTGTCATTCTGACAGCATAAAATTGGTTAGTATTAGAAATTAAAATAGAATAAAATTTGAATTAATTAAAAAAATTCATATTAAAAAAAAAAAAATTATCCCTTAAAATCCGAAAATTTCTTTTTTTAATGTAGGTTAATCGACCAAAACATCATTCTGTTGAAATTTGTGTGATTATATGATACATGTTATCCTATTGTAATATCGTACACCCTCAGATCATGATCATTGATTTTATTCATCCATTGATCCAGAATTGTGCTTACGGGCACATAATAGATGCAAGAAATAATATATATATATATATATATATATATATATATATATATATATATATATATATATATATATATATATATATATTAGAAAATATGACTTTATATAGACCAAGAACAAAGAATTCCCAATTTCACGCACCCTAAAATGCGCATGTTAAATTGACCAAAGTCCACCCACTCAAACATTCCGGATATAACTTCGATAGATATCCATCTCCGACAACCGACTTCGATAGATATCCATCTCCGACAACCGACAACCATCTCCCCCGACGAAATCATCCGCAGGCTACTTCCATCCTACCGATTTGGCAGTGACATTTACCAAAAACAAGATATTTTTAAATATTATCTTGAATCGGAATTATTCTTAATTTCTTATTATATATTACAATTGTCCAATAATGTTGTTGTGGGGGAAGGAGGAGAGGTTGAGGTCAGACCTAGAGAAGACAGACAAGATGCTTGAAGAGAGAGGGTTAATGTTGGAGAAGATGACGAAGGAAATTGATAAGAAAGTCGAGACTCAGAAGGCACTCCAAACGGAAGCCGACATGCTGTTTCGATTCAGATTATTATGCAAGGTAATTAATTATCTCAGATATATCGTTATTAATTAAAACTGTAGATTTAATGAAAACTCTTGATTCATTGATTAATTGATTTCTTATTATAAATTGTCATTTACGTGTTCAGAGAATCCGGCCATTGAGAGAGACGGAACAACAAAATATGAAGAAAGAGGTAAATCATTCATGCATGCATGCATGGCTTCTTTATTTGAATTTATTATATGATTGATTTATATCAATTTTTATATTATGGATTATATATGATTATGAAAAGATTAATTGTATTTGTTAGGAAAGTGGGGATGAAATGGAAGAAAAATTCTCCGGGCTAAAGACCACTTATTTGCAAATGAGAAAATCCATGGGATGAAATGGAATGCAGATTAAATCTCTCAAATGTAAACAATTTCCCTTCATTGTTTCTTTTCTATAAATTGTGGTGCTTTTCTCCAGCATACTTTATTTTTGATCCCTCGTCGACCATTACTAGAAGTCACAACCCACAAAATGATACAAAACTTCAAAAAAATTCTTCAAATTACACGGTGTAACACTAATTCCACATAATATCGTAACTTCAATATATAACATTATTTCCAAACTAAATTCGATCATCTATATCACAAATTGGCAACCAAGTAAACCATTTGGGTTGTTGTAACTTGTTAAAACATGTGAAAAATATAGTGGATAAACTTATCAATTCATTTTCAAATCCTGACACTGCTACTCAGCCTTTGTAGCCATGAAGGTTCATCTGCAATGATTCCAGAACATGAGACAAAATCTTATGTTTGTAGCGGGGATTAGTCGGTGCGCAAAAACTATCCTCTAGGCCTCTATGATGTTAGAAAGTCTCCAATAATGATCCACTACCCTCTGCAATGTTCTACGTACGCTGGGAATGAAAACTATAGTTCTTGTTCTTGCTTATTCCTTTAAACTACTTCACTAAAACCTCTAAATCAATCTTGTGGGCCACTGATTCTTGAGTCTTAACACTAAACATGTTAGAACCATAAACATGCATCCCAAAAGGCTAAAACTATCGAAAAAATTGGTTTAACTAAATTTCATGAAATGGTTTTATCCCAATTTGGTAGTATTCTGGTGCAACTCATGAGTTGCACCACTTAGCTTTTGCAATAAATAGACTAAATAGATATACTAGTAATCCATTGTGATGAATACTAGAAGAGTATTACAAGAGTGTTACGATCCTTAAGGAATACTCACATTTATGGGTTAAAGTATACAAGATATTACTAGGTCATGGAAGGGTACCATGATGTAAATTAATGGTGGAGCTATATCATAGAAGTCCTAAAAACCCATTTATAGTTATATCCGTTGTGGAATCTAAAATCCCGCTGGAGCTAATTTTGATAAAAGAGGAGTTAATGTTCACTCTACTTTGTGCACGGTTTGCGATATTGTGTTGAGACAAGTGATGATCACCTCTTCAATTCATGTTTTGTTGCTTCCTCAATTTGATTCCAAGTTGCCACATGGTGGGGGATCAATCATTTAATGTGCGACATGTTGGAATCCTAAGTCGTGTAGGACTTGGAGTCAAAGTAAACTTGGAATTTAAGCAAGATGGTTTAAGTTTCCATAGTCTTATTCTACAAGTTGGTAGTTTAGGAGTATATATATGTATAGATATCGAGGCATGATATCATGCAGAAAACTGTATTGAGTTTTTAGAGTTATATTTTCTCAATAAAATTGGAGAGTTATTCCAAATTCGTTTTGTTCTATTTGATTAGAATTGGTATCAGAGCACAGAAACAAGAAGTTGTGAGATCGATTATTACATGTTGACGAGTTAAGTCAACATGTCAGATACATGGGGAGATGGAGAAGATCCGGTGAGGGTGAAAGAGATTGGATCAACCTCTGTTCAGTATCTTATGCTCACATCAACGAATTACACAGTGTGGTCAATGAGAATGAAAGCGGTATTAAAGATTCATAAGGGTTGGGAGATAATTGACCCACGAACTACAAAAAGTCAAGACAAAGATGATTTAGCAATTGGTTTAACTTACCAATCGATACCTGAAGATCTCATAATCCAAATCGGTGAGCAAGAATCTTCCAAGGGACTTTGGGAAGCAATCAAATCAAGACATATGGGGGATGACCGTGTGAAGGAGGCACGATTGCATACTTTAATTTCTGATTTTGATCGATTGAAGATGACTGAGTCGGAGTCGATCGACTCTTTCACGGGAAAATTATCAGGAATCGCATCCAAGGCAGCCGCACTCGGTGAATCAATCAATGAACCAAGAATGGTGAAGAAATTCTTGAAATGGCTACCAAGGGCAAAATACATCCATATTGTCGCCTCTTTGGAACAGGTGTTGGATTTGAAAATCGTTGGATTTGAAGATGTAGTAGGGCAGTTAAAAGCATATGAAGAACGAATTAGGGAAGAAGACGATGGCGGAGAAGATCAAGTGACGGCGCTACTTACGAAGTCTTCTAGTAGCGGTGGTTCGAGTAATCGCAGAACACAAGGAAAAGGGACAAAGGGATTAAACGGGGCAGGAGGGTCAAATGGACCGAATGGATCCAGTAGATCCAAATGTGTTAATCGGGTCTCGCAAGTTTGCAAGACCAATCATGGAAACAAGTCCAATTTTGATCAGCCCAATTCCAATAATAACCCAAATAAGAATAAAAAAAGGATCAATCTAAAATTATTTGTTATCGATGCGATAAATCAGGCCACTTTGCGTCTGAATGCCCGGACCGAATTAAAAAATTACAAGAAAGTAATTTAGCCGAATATGACGACACTGACGAGACCGTATTTTTTAACGAATAAAAAGTGATACCATCCCGATACGACTCACAAGACAACGATGTGTGGTACTTAGATAACGGGGCAAGCAATCACATGACGGGAAATCGGTCGTTTTTCTCCGAACTTGATGAAGGCATAACCGGGAGGGTTAAATTTTGAGATAATTCATGTGTAAAAATCAAATGAAAAGGTGCTATACTTTTCCAAGGCAAGATGGGTCAACAAAGGCTGATAACGGAGATTTACTATGTACCGGATCTCAAGAACAATATTATTAGTTTCGGAGAAGCAACCGAATTCGGGTGTGATATTTGAATGAAAGACAATTATTTGACCATGCATGATGCCGAGAATTGCTTATTAATGAAGGTACAAAGAACTCCAAACCGCCTTTATAAAATAAAATTACAAATTGGAGTTCCTATTTGCCTTCATTTGAGACTAAGAGAAGATACATGGTGATGACATGCAAGACTTGGGCATATCAATTTTAAGTCAATGAAAAAAATGTCCAATAAAGTTCTAGTCAAAGGGTTACCTAAATTTGATCACGAGAATCAATTGTGTGAGTCTTGCTTGGTGGGCAAGCAAACAAGAAAGTCATTTCCGACTATGACGACATACAAAGCAAAACAACCATTAGAACTAGTTCACAGTGATTTATGCGGCCCGATCTCGTCGGAAACCGAGGGTCAAAATCGGTATATTTTTACACTAATTGAAGATTTTTCACGATTCATGTGGATTTATCTCATGAAAGAACAGAGTGAGGCGTTTACACACTTCAAAAAATTCAAAGCTTTGGTGGAGAAAGAAATTTGAAAGCCTTTGAATATGTTTAGAAGTGATCGAGGAGGTGAGTTTACTTCTCTCGAGTTTAATTCTTTTTGTGATCAAAACGGAGTCAAACGCCACCTTACCACCCCATACTTCCACAACAAAACGAAATTGTGGAACAAAGAAACCAAACACTTATGGACATGACATGAAGTATAATGAAGGCAATGGATGCTCCAAACTACTTATGAGGAGAAGCGGTAAATCACTCTACAAATCTAATCAATCGAGTTTACACAAGAGTCCATGGTGATACAACTCCATACGAAAAGTTGTATAAAAGAAAACCGAATTTAAAAAATGTTCGTATATTTGGGTGTCTAGCACATGAAAAAGTTGAACCGGTTAATCTAAAGAAGTTGGATGCAAGATCAAGACTACTAGTGCATGTTGGTTCCGAACCGGGTACGGAAGCTTATCGGTTATTTAACCCGGTGACACAAAAAATAATCGTGAGTCGAGACGTTATTTTTTATGAAACCAAATGGTGTGATTGGATTAAAGAAGCAGGAACTAACAATGAAGAATCGGGTTCATTCATAATACCATTGGACTATTCAAGAGACGAGGCGAACAAACAACCAAGGAAACGATGTAAACAATGATCAACTTGACTCGATTGAATCGGATCATGAGATTCGAGATGGAGCGGGAATACAAGATAATGAAAAACCAAGTCCGGTAAATAATAATGTTCAACAAGGAGCTACAGATCAAAGACCCTCAAGAACAAGAGTACCTCCAAGACGATTTCAAGATTATGAGCTTGACCTTGATAATCTCGAAGAACTTCTTCTTACAACCAATGGCGAGCCGGTATTTGTTGAAGAAGCGAAGAAAGAACCAGAGTGGGTCAAAGCTATGGATGCGGAAATTAATTCAATAAATAAGAATTATACTTGGACTCTCGTGAACAAGCCTATGGGGGTGAAGCCAATTGGACTCAAGTGGGTGTTCAGATTGAAAAAAAAATGCAGACGGCACCAATAATTAATACAAGGCAAGGTTGGTTGCTAAAGGCTACGTGCAACAACCCGGTATTTATTTTCAAGAAGTATTTTCCCCAGTAGCTCGAATTGAAACCATTCGGTTTCTTATAGCCTTAGCAGCTACTCATGGGTGGGAGCTTCACCGCTTAGATGTTAAAACAACATTCTTACATGGAGAATTAAAGGAAACCGTTTACGTATCGCAACCGGAAGGCTATATAAAGAAAGGCAATGAGCATAAAGTGTATCGCCTTAAAAAAGCATTATATGGTCTAAGACAAGCACCTCAAGCATGGAGCATGAAGCTTGATGGGATTTTGAAGAGTAAGAAATTTCAAAAGTGCATGAAAGAACCATCGGTGTACCGGAAAAGTGAATGATCTAACTTGCTAATTTTAGCAATTTATGTTGATGATTTATTTGTCACATGTACAACTTTGAGTATGATCAAGAGGTTCAAATTAGAGATGTCCAAGAACTTTGAGATGTCGGATCTTGGAAGATTGACTTATTACCTTGGCATTGAAGTTAAGCAAGAGGCGTCGAGGATTACTATAAACCAAGAAGCATATGCTCGATGCATTCTAAAAGAAGTCGGTTTACATGATTGCAATCCGACCCACATTCTTATGGAACCGATAATTAAATTGTCAAAGGCCGAAGATGAACCTAAAATCGGCCCGAAACAATATTGAAAGGTGGTAGGATGTCTTAGATATCTCTTGCAAACAAGACCCGATATGGCATATGCGGTTGGAGTTGTAAGTCGATACATGCAAAGTCCAAGAGAATCACATGGTGGTGCAATCAAACACATTCTAAGGTACTTGCGAGGAACAATGGGATACATAATCAAGTACGAAAACATGGGGCAACGGCGACTTATTGGTTATAGTGATAGTAATCACAAAGTTGACCCGGATGATGGAAGAAGCACAACCGATCACATTTTCTACTACAGGTCATCTTCGATAACCTGGTGTTCGCAAAAGCAAGATACCTTTGCTTTATGATCTTGCGAGGCGGAGTTCATGGCAGCCACAACAAGTGCATGTCAAGTAATATGGTTTCAAGATTTGCTCAAAGAAATCATGAATAAGGCGCAAGAGAAAGTGGTTCTTAGAGTTGATAACAAGTCGGCTATCGAACTAACGAAGAATCCCGTTTTTCATGGAAGGAGTAAACACATTCACACGAGGTTTCACTTTATTCGTAATTGTGTTGAAAACGAACAAGTGGAGGTGGAGTACATTCCCAATCAAGAACAAAAGATGGACATTCTTACGAAACCACTAGCTCGGACCAAGTTCAAGGAAATGAGGAGCTTGGTCGGGGTTGAAGAATTTTCTAGAAAGACTTAGAGATTCGGGGGTGATTATTGGAATCCTAAGTCGTGTAGGACTTGGAGTCAAAGTAAACTTGGAATTTAAGCAAGATTGTTTAAGATATATATATATATATATATATATATATATATATATATATATATATATATATATATATATATATATGGTTAAGTTCAAATGAGAACACTATTTAATGTGAGAACGTGAGAACACTACTTTATGTTACTATTCTACTATGAATTTTGTATATACAACGATATGATATTATTCATCAACAAATATACGAACACTCACACATTAATATTCACATTAAAATTTTGTATGTACAACTTTATGACATTATTCATCACCGAATATATGAACAATCACATATTTAGCATTCACATTAGAATTTTACTAAATTACTACACATATATATAAATTTTATAGTAGAATAGCAGTATAAAATTGAATATGTTCATATTATAATTACTATAATACTATACATATTAAATTCATAGTAGAATAGTAACATAAAGTAGTGTTCTCACGTTCTCATATTAAATAGTGTTCTCATTTGAACTTAACCATATATATATATATATATATCAAGGCATGATATTTATTGAGTTTTTAGAGTTATATTTTCTCAATAAAATCGGAGAGTTATTCCAAATTCGTTTTGTGCTATTTGATTAGACGACACTGCTTCAAATGGGATTATACATCGGTAAGATTTTTTTATGTTTTGACGTGGTGGTGCTTAATTACTACGAGTCGGGCAATTTGGAATATTCGAAACAATGTATCATTTGGAGCACAAAATGTAAAGAAAAACACCATTTTTTACGAGATCATTTGGCAATCATATTTTTAGGATTATTCATAGGAAATATAAGTTAAATATTAATTATGTTGGTTTGTTATAAAACATACCCGTGCTATTTCCCCTTTATAGTATGCTTTCCTATCTAGCAATTTTCTAGTTTATTAAAACTTGGCCAATTAAAAAAACTAGATAAATAGTGGGAAATTATATAATCTAACCACAATTTAATATGTACCTGAAAAAAATAACCAAAATATTTGTTTTTTTTAGAAAAAATAACTACTTAGTCCGGAACGGGCATCCCGGAACAAAAAAAAAAAAAAAAAAAAAAAAAAAAATTCCGACAAAAAAGTACATTATGGATACCGGACTGAACTTTCGGATTTCGGAAAAAAAAATTACGAAATTTCAAGAACAAGTCTGAAATCCGATAAACAATTCCAGAATATTGAGAAAAAAATTGTTTTTTACTTAAATATAACAAAAAAAAAATAAACAAACATAGTAAATGTAAATTATATACGATATTAGTGCATAAAATCAAACATTATATTGAAAAACGATAGCAGTAAACACTACGAAATGAACATTTCAACATATGTGGATATATTTCTTTAAAAAAAAAAAAGGAATATATATATATATATATATATATATATATATATATATATATATATATATATATATATATATATATATATATATATATATATATATATATATATATATATGAAAATCTATGAAATTTGAAGATCAAATCTGAAATGGAGGATTCGGGAGTAATAAGTGTAGAAGATGAACAATAGTGTGCAATAAGACATACCGAAAAAAATATAATTACTCCTTTTTTAAATCTTACTATTTAAGTTAGAAATACTTAATTTCTCGTATATAACACTATCAAATAAGTGGAAATTCCTTTCAAAAATATCAATTAGGTAGAAGTTGCTTTGGACTTCTAATGCTTTAGGCATTATTTGATTGGTAAATTTAAAATAATAATAATAATAATAAAATAGCCAACTCTTAATTGTAGATAGGTGTAACTATTAATTATCCCTAATTATTAATAGAAGTTAGAATGCCTTATTTACATAGTAAACTATTAATAAAAAAAAAATGGGGAAAATGACATATACATCCTATGAACTTTTCAGGATTGACCATTTTAGTCACTTAGCTTTTTTAGTGCCTTTATGAGGGAGAAAACTGTATGTTGTTGGGTCGATTGCATCCTTATTTCATATGTGAATGGGTCAGTCGGTCATTTTTTGACCACCTCTTTTACTAATACCACTTAGGGTGTTGACTGTATCTCGATTGCCATGCCATTAATTAATGTCACATAGGTTGCCGACTGTCTAGCCCATAGTTTTATGATTTTTAAAAGAGACCTGTTTTCCTTTATTGTTCACCACTTCCATCTCTTCTGGTTAACCCTTCCTTGTATTCTTCTCCTCAAACCTCAACATGGATCACGTATTCTTCCAAGCCAATGTGCACTTCCAAGGAATCTTTTCCAAATACCCCATACGCTACACCCACAAGATTTCTTAGAGGTTTTTGGACATTGATGTCATAGGAGTGAACAAGGATGAGTGCTTTGCTTTCATCAAAAGGTTCACTGGAGAAAAGTGTGAGAAACTCTATTACTGCCAACCTCATATTGATTTGACTCTAATTAATAGTGAGTTGGATTATGCCGACTTTATAGCAATTGTGTATGAATGTGGTGTTATACTCCCTATGTATGTAGACCATTTTGGTAATAGTAGCATGCATGAATGGTTGGATGAATACAAAGACATGGTTGTTGATAACATATAGGAAGAAGTGATTAATGGTGCATGACTAATTAAGGAAGTTGAGACATGGCATAGGGATGAGGATGGGGTGACGATGAGGATGAGGATGACAATAGGGTTGAGGATGAGGATCCTAATTAGGATAAGGATGACCATGGCTGCCCTCATTTTTTCAAAAAGGATTATGGGCATGGTTTCGACATAGGTGAGCATGCAGGTGTAGGTGGGCCTTTGGAAAAAGACATGACTGATAATGAAGATGCTTATCTTGAGTTGCTAAATATTTTCAATGAAAAGCTACACTGGAAGGAGCATGAACCTATGGTAGGTATGAGGTTTGGGAGTCCTAAACAATTGAAACACATGCTCTGTAACTATGCTGTTGTGAATGGTTATCAATTATGTTTTTTTGAATAATGGTAGTAGATGATTGCTAGCCAAATGTTGTGATGGAAAATGTACATTTAGGATTTTGGGTTCATAGATGAGTGATGATAAGTCTTTCCAAATCATGTCCTATTATTAGTGACCATAACTGTGCTAAGAATTTCAAATTCAAATCAATTGTCACTTATAAATGGATAGGTACCCACTTTACTCAACAATTTTTTAACAATCAAAAGATGAGTGTTAGATTGATTAGAAAGGAGGTGAAAACCACTTTTGGCATTGATATGATTATGAGTCAGTGTAAGAGAGCCAAGAAGTATGCATTGATTCTAGCTGAAGGCACAATTTCATAAAATTATGCTCGAATATGGTCATATGGTGAGTAGATTAAAAGATCAAATCTTGGATCGATAGTTAAAATTTCAGTTGATGCATTGTCTGATGGTAAGAATGACTTCATCAATATTTACATATGCTTTGTTGCAATCAAAAATGATGGAGGGAAGGGTGTGGAATGATCATTAACATGGACGGTTGTTTCCTGAAAAGTTTTTGCCAAGGTGAGTTGCTTTGTTATTGTGGGTAGGGATTGTAACAATGGAATATTCCTAATTTCTTGGACGGTTGTATGTGTGGAAAAAAAGGAGAATCGAAAATGGTTCATTGAGAATCTTTCAAAATATTTGCAGTGTTGGAATGAAGGACATGGCTTGGTTTTAATTTCTAATCAACACAAGGTATGGTTCATAAATATTAAATGTAGTATAATTAATATTTGAAATTCTAACTTCATTCCTTTTTGTTACATATATAGGGTTTGGTTGAGGTAGTGAAAGAAGTATTCCCAGCAGCAGAACATAGGAAATGTCCTAGCCATATCTATGTCAATTTTAGAAAGAGGTTTAGTGGAGCCAAGTTTGAAAATTTGTTTTGACGAGCAAGCAAGGCAACAACTGAAGTACATTTTAATATAGTCATGAAAGAGATTGAAAATTTGAATCCTGCTATCGTTGTGCGTCTTGTGGATAGAGTTCCAAAGACTTGGTCTTTAGCTTTTTTTCAGAGTTCACAATTCATCTTGTGAGTTTGCGGAGAACAGCTTTTCAGAGAGCTTTAATAGTATCATTATGGATACTCGGAAGAAACCTATCATCAACATGTTAGAGGAAATTCATATATATGTGATGCAAAGGATGGTGTCTATGAAACTAAACGGACAAGGATGGAATTGTTACTCTATTTGTCCAAATATCAAAGCAAGGTTGAATACTCACTAAACTGAGCAAAGGTTTGCAAACTTATTGATTCATACATAGCTAACATGTCACAACTCTAAATATTTGCATTACATTATATAGGCATTGGCAGGTTGTATCTTGTGGGGGTATGAAGTTTGAAGCAAGTAAAATGGATGAGTCATATACTGTTCATGTACAAAAAAAAGTAATGCAATTGTAGGTTATGACAACTTAATGGGTATCGGTGCGTTCATTTAGTTGCTACCTTAGCATATTTAAATGTTACACCTGATGGGCCATATGTAGATCCAATGTACTTCGCAGCATTCTTCCCTAATACTTACAAATAGGCCATACATGGGATGGATGGAGTAAACATGTGGCGTTGTACAAACTACACACCCCCTTTGCCTCCGATGAGAAGAAGAATGTCAGGCAAGCCAACCATGAAGAAAAGAATGGATGCTTCTGAAAAGTATGGAAAACACACAATTTCGAAGGTATGGAAGAAGGTTTCTTGTAGCATATGCAAATAGAAATGCCACAACAAGGCTACTTGAAGTAAAGCTACAAATCCAACCATAATGAATAAGACAAAGAAACAAAATATTGTACAGACACAAGGATTCAAGTTTCATTTATCATTTATGCATGTTTTAAACAATGAAATGATGTTTGTAATGTTTTGGTATGTTATGGAAATGCTTTTAAATGGTATTCTACTCATTTAAGTCACTTAGTTGATAGGGTTATTTTAGTCATTTCTATTACTTAAAAGAAGTAAGGGAATTTTGGTCATTTAGATTTGTTAAGCAGGTGTGGCTATATTACTCATGTCAATTAAGTAAACAAATAGGGGTAGTATGGTCATTGTAATTAGGATGTTAAGGGTATTTTAGTCCTTAACCTTACAAAATAGAGTATGGTTGTTTAATTCATTTCTATTAATAAAGGGATAAGGGGTGCTTTAGTCATTTAGACTACATAATTTCTTAGGGGTATTTTAGTCATTTAAATAAGGTAAAACCATTAGGGGTATTTTCGTCACTGCTGAAATTTAGGATGCAACGATAATTAAGGCATTTCAGGCACTAGTTTTGTGTCACTTAATCCATTAGGGATATTCTAGTTTTTTTAGATGAAAATGACACTTACACAACAAAATTGCACTTTTCAAAAGGTGTTTCCATTTGTGGTTCAAAGACAAAGACCATTATGCCTGTGTGATACATTCTTTCTTTGTGTCTGTTTGTCCCTTTTCTCAATTGCACGATTTGCGGTTCTTTGTAGTTAAAAAAACTTTGACTTTGGCTTGTGGTCCCAACAAGAAGATCCAAATATATAGGAGTAAGTTACCCAAACATACATCTCATCCATGCACATATAGAGGTGTAACACAATTTTTTTTATTTAAAAACCATCATTTATTCGATTGCCAACTCTTCATCAAAATTCACATTGAGTTTGATGAGCCTGTCCACGTGTCGTTGCATTATCTGAACGTGGATACTAACAGATTCTCCCTCCTTCATCTTGCTAGCAATGAGGGAATTTACCACTTCATGCTTTTCTTGACGAGCTCGCTTATGGTATTTCTCTATAAGGTCCGTGTTCATATCGTACGACTATTATTCCTCATAGTGTCTCTGCAATTCTAGAGTCATTGTGGTCACCATGATGCAAGAATTTTTTTTTTCATCATTAGAGTGTTTGTTTTAGGCAACCATTTCTTCAGGAGTGACCTTCATTTCGTCGATATCTTCTAATGGTTTCTCGAGGACATACTCGTTTTCCTCAAAACGACTAGTCATTTTTGTGTTGCGCATCCAATCGTTATAGTTGGTGCCATCCAATTTTAGCTTAGAGCAGATGTTCAACATCGAGAAGTTGTTATAATCCTCTTTAAAAGATAGAAAGTTTTAATCAGATAAGAATAATCCTCTTTATAACTCCCAAAAATGAAATATCAAGGCTAGGATCCAACTAAATAATTTAAAACTTAGAAAATGGATGTCATAATCTAATTGTAAATTATATAAAGGTTGGTAAATGACGATTTACAAATTCCATCATCGGAAAAATGAAATTTGAACGAATTAAGTTTTTAATGAAATTCCTAGTCTTTTGAGATTCATTGAACTTTTCAATGACATGTTTAATCTTGATTATGCTCTTCCATTTGTGACTGGGATACTAAGGATCACAAATAAGATTTGAATAACCATGCATGCAAATTAGTTTGGTACTCTCGATGCCATTTATCATCTCCTTATAATGTTCATGTTAACCACACACACTCCATTAATCAACGATAATTTTTGAGATACCCATTTCCACTCTTTATTAGTCTCTATTAGTATGGCGGTTAACCTTACGCGCTCCACTAACAACTTATAAACTGCAATGTGCAATTTCATGGGTTAGCATACAATTTCACATTTTCCTAAAGTAACTAAGATTGAGATTTTAAAATAAGATGTTTATTTACTTTTAATTGCATTATACTTAATAATTAGAATTAATTTGTCTTATCAAACCCATTCGGCTAACGACCCTCCACGAATCAAGGAAGCGGTGAGTGAGAGTGGACACCAATTCAACTCCCATTTTATAGGCGGTTTCCTTATATCCCTCTAATAGACCAGCTTTGTGAATGAGGTGTACTAGCGGTTCGACTGACTTAATATTATACATATGGTAATTATTAGACTTTTAATTTTACATATAGTATAAGGTGTATTTTAAAACTTTTCCAAGTACTATGTTTAAATATTAAATTTTGAAATTTTAAAAAAAAATTTAATTTAAATTTAACATTAAACCAAATGATTTAATAATTATCTATTAATTAAACATTTAATTAATTTAGGATTATCCAATGAAATTAATTAAAATAATTTAATCCTAATCCTTCCTCCTAATTTTTGGAAAAAAAATGGGTAGGGATAAACCAATTTTATAATTATTCCATTTAACTAGATAAACTGATAATTACCAAACATAAGAAAACCCTATCAATACCTATCAATTTTCAAAAACTAGTGAATGGGGAGGAATGTAAGGATTTCAATCTTTACCTTATTTTCGAAAACTTGAGGGGCAAGAAACCCTCCTACAAAATTGAAATCTTGTTGGGCAAGGTAAGAGTTTCATCCCTTACCATAATTTCGAAACTTAGGGCCTAAGCAACCCTAATTTCAAAAACCCTAATCTAAGAGGGTTTAATTGTCATAAACCCTAATTTGATCAATTCATCTATTATAACAATTCAATAAAAAACAATCCAAGGTTCTGATACCACTGATGGGTTTTATGCAAAACAAATAAACTCTTAAGTGTGCATACAACCCTAGAATAAGATCTATGTTTTCATTAATTGAATATAAAACTATGAACATCAAATAAGAAACCCTAACAACCCTAGTATATTTTCAAAAATTAATAATTAGGGTTAGGAGAAACATACCTTGATTGTTATTGACAAATAACAAAGATCCTTGTGTTTTTGAAGCCTTGAGAGCAAGCACCACAAGTTCCGTGCCTCTAGTGGTTCACACGCAACACTAGCATGAGGATGAATATAGAGAGAGGAGATAGGAGCTTATAATTTCCGCTATCTATTTAAGGATATGAGTGGTTGAAATTCTTAGGGGTGAAGGCCCTTTTATAGTGCAACAAGGAAGCCATGGATAACCCTAATCTGAATATAATAATAATATTTCAAACTGGTAGTTATCTAGCTCCATATTTACCAACATGGGATATTCTATAAACCCTAGAATATCCCTATCGAAACCGCCCATGCCTTCCCTAGGAAGGTTTTGGAGCGTCTTGTTCAACTATTAAACAATTGCACTTTAGACCCCGCACCTTTAATTAATTCTTTTAATCCTAAAATTAATTCCCATTAATTTATGATTAAATATTAATTAAATATTACTACTTCTAATTTATATATTATTCTCATAATATATTAAAAAATTATTTATTTTAATTTATTAATCAAATAATAAATCAACCTCTCTCTCCGAAAGTCATCATGTCCCGTTGGTAGTTTTGAGGGCAACCCAAAAGGACTATGCTGCCATCAATTTAATTATATGCCAATTATAGTTATGGTCTTAGACACCTAATCTAACATTTCATCCCTAAAATCTAACTAAATAATTTTGTGTAGTTACTCTTTATCTCCTCTTCTAGCTTCCAAGTCCATTTTGATCCTTTTTGGTGTTGTCACTGAACCTTTACTAAACTGTTTACCTTGTTTCGCAGGGGTCTTGGTCTTTATATCCAAGATCGTTACTGGCTTTTCAATGGAGTTCAAACTCTCGTCTACATGAATATCTTCCAAAGTTACAATTGTGGATTCATCTGTAATGCACTTCCTTATTTGGGAGACGTAGAAGGTGTTATGGATCTGATTGAGCTCTTCTGGTAGATCCACATGATAGGTAAGCTTTCCCACTTGATAAATGACTTGAAAAGGTACAATATAACTAGGTCCAAACTTTCCCCTCTTCCAGAACCTGGTGAAACCCTTACATGGTGAAACCTTGAGTAGTACTAGATCTCCTACTAGGAATTCAAGATCCGACCTCGTCGATCTGCATAACTCTTCTACCGAATCTGAATGGTGTGAAGTCTCTCTCATGCTCGTTGAATAAGTTTGGTGGTCTTGATAACAAGATCAATGCTCCCCATAACTCATTGACCAACTTCTCCCTAGCATATGGGAGTTCAACACTTTCTACCATTAAGCATCTCAAAGGGAGGTCTACTAATGCTGGAATGGTAGTTGTTATTTCATGAGGATTCAACTAACGGTAGATAGGTATCCCGGCTTCCACCGAATTTAAGCACACATGAACTCAACATTTCTTCAAGATTTTGAATAGTCCTTTCGCACTACCCATCGATTTGAGGGTGATAAGTTGTGCTGAGATTCAATCGGGATCCTAGCTCATCATGGAACTTTCTCTAAAACCGAGAAGTGAAATGGACATCTCTATCAGAGACTATTGAGACTGGAACTCCATACCGAGAGATTACTTCCTTGACGTAAATCTCTGCAAGCTTCTCAGCTGAGGAGCTTTCTTGGATAGGCACGAAGTGGTCACTCTTGGTTAATATATCTACTCTCACCCAGATAGTGTCTACTCCACGAGGAGTCTTTGGCAGCTTGGTGATGAAGTCTATCGTTATTTGTTCCTACTTCCACATCGGTATGTCAAGGCTATAATTTTCCATGTGGCATCTGGTGTTTAGCCTTGACCCTTCAACAAGTCAAACGCCTTTCGACATACCATGATACATCTCTTTTCATATTGGGCCACCAATAAATGTGTCTGAGCTTCTTGTATATCTTTGTAGCTCCTAGATGAATCGAGAACTTGGACTTGTACCCTAATCCATTAGTATTTCTCGAGTTCCTCTTGAGTATGGATCCCAAATCCTGCCATGCAAAGTCAACAACCCACAACTATCTATGTCGAAGGCTGATATGTTCCCTATAATTCTCTCACTTTTCCAGTTCTCATCCTTGAATATTTTCACTGAGCTTGCTTGATAATATCTAGTACTGGGGTAATTAGCATCATCCTTAGGTACATGCCATTCATTGGCGTGTTAGTCTTTTTTCGACTTAATGCATCAACTACTACATTGGCCTTACCTAGGTGGTAAAGGATTTTGCAGTCGTAGTCTTTCACTACATCCAATCATCGACGTTGCCTCGTGTTTAGGTTGGTTCGATCCATTAAAAATCTCAAGCTTTTATTGTTGGTGTAAATGGTACACCGTAATCTGTGCAAATAATGCCTCCAAATCTTGAGAGCGAAGAGCACTGCTCCGAACTCCATATCGTTTGTCGAATAGTTCGTTTCATGAGGCTTCAACTGTCTAGAGGCATATGCGATTACTCAACCTCGATACATGAGGACGGCTCTGAAACCCATGATTGACGCATCGCAGTAAACTACCATGTCGTCAACACCTTTTGGGAGGGCTAATACTAGAGCTTCGCATAACTTTCGCCTTAGTGTTTCAAACACTTATTGTTGCTCTGGACCCTAACTAAAAGCAACTCCTTTCTTCCTTAAACGAGTCATAGGTACTACAATCTTGGAAAATTCTTGAATAAATCTTATGTAGTATCTAGCTAATCCCAGAAAGCTTCAAATTTCCGAGGGAGTAGTCGGGACCGTCCATTGCATTACCGCCTCTATCTTGGCTAGATCTACTAAAATGCCATCCTGGTTGACAAGATGTCCGAGAAACTAGACGTCTCGTAACCAAAATTGACACTTGGAGAACTTTTCATAAATCTTCTCCATTCTCAAAACCTCGAGTACTTCCCTCAGTTTCTCTTTATGCTACTCTTGGGTTTTTGAAAAGACCAAGATATCGTCAATAAAGACGATGACCAATCGATCAAGCATAGGTCTACATACTCAATTCATAAGTAAAAGAATGTGGCGAGTGCATTTGTGAGCCCAAAAGGCATCACTACAAACTCATAATGACCATATAGAGTTCTGACGGTAGTCTTGGGTATATCTTCTTCCCTTACTCTCATCTGGTGATATCCTGAACTGTAACATCCCAAAAATCATGGCCAAAAATTTCATTTTAGATTTAATTAAAACCACTTAGTTAATTTGCTCAAAACTTTGATAAACATTCTACATAAAACAGTTATCAGAGTATCATTCCCAAAGATCATATAGTGCGGAAAAATGTGGTGTGATGCACTGCGATCGCCAGCTCCTTTCCTTTGAAAACGAAGTACGTGAAACAATTAGTTAAAATCCGTAAGCACGAAGCTTAGTGAGTTCCCCAGATACCACATACCATACATATCAACTGATCATACATGGCATACATAACCATGAGCCATATATATATCATAACCAAATAAGGTGCTATGTGCCGCACATAGTCTTGCCATAGTGCCACGGGCCGCCACATGGTCTTTCTTGCTAAGTCGGGGACCATCCCCCTAGTCTTCCATGCAAGCATCACAAAGACAACTAGCATACATACTACTCTACTAGGCTAATCAGCATACAATGTGCCAGGAGCCACCTCCTGGTCTTTCATACATAATAGCATACGGTATGCGAGGAGCCTCCTCCTGGTCTTTCATACATACTTCCTAGGGCTAACCCCAGGTCTTCCTACTCGTAAACTACATGGGCCGGTATTGTGGGCTTAGACCCATTCACACAGTGAGGAGACTCACCTCGAATGCAGAAGTTTCCCGAACGAAATCCTTAGCTGCTGCCCTGTCCACTTCCCGAGCTGTCAATACCAACAAGTATACCTAATTAGCAATTGGGTCCTATACCATAATCCTTAATCGATGAATGGGGTAAAATAACCATTCTACCCCTAGCCTAGTCTGATCCAAACCTCTACATGAGTCTTGCCATGAGGCCCACTCATTCTTTTTAGTCCAATACACTTCAGATTCTGATGGCCCAATAATAATCCAAACACTTAAGCCCAAAAGATGACCCAAACCGAAGCCCAAAACCAAAATCCCATTATGCTGAGTACACGAGGCGTACTCAGCTTGTACGCTAAGTGTACTCGCTTAAGGGCTTGAACGCTGCATGTACAAGCTTGTATGCCCAACGTACTCCTCCTGGTGGCCAACTCTCAATCCTATCTCTTAATCCATTAAGCCAAGACGTCCAAAACCTCAAAATGGCTAAATATGAGTGACTTGGTCCATAAAGTCAAATACTTTAAGCCTTTGCATGGCTTAATGAATCCCAAACACCAAAGATGAATTCCAAAAGGTCAAAATCACTCCCAAAATGTCTTAAAACTTCTTAATACCTTAAGACCTCAGTCCAAACTTCTAGATCTGATTTCAAGGGACTTCTTAAGTCATAAAGTTTCCAACTTTATGTCTTAACATAACTCTATTGGGCCTAAATCTAAAACCTAAGTCTTAAATTTCATCAAATTACTACCGAATCATGCATGGAAGGTTTATACCTCTCAAGATCCAAACTTTATGACTCCATAACCTCAGTAAGGACCAAATAAGAGGCTCAAAGGTTCTAGAGTAACTTCTACTCTCAAGAACCACCTCAAAGGGACCAAAACCATAACAATGTACCACTTAGCTAGATCTACATGAAAAAGTTGTCAAGTTTGAGACTTTATACCTCTAAAAGATAGATCTAGGTGCACAAAGCTTGGATCCAAAAGCTCCAAGTCAAACAATGACTCTTCAAGAAGTTCCTTCTTCCTCCTCTAACACCAAATCACACCAAAAATCTATTTGAAGCTCTACAATCACTCACATGGGGGTTAAGGGTCGATTTTTAGGGTTTGGAGGGATGGAGGCTGAAGATATTAGGGTTAGGTTATGAGTTAAGGAGCTTAAATAGGGTCCAAGACCCTAAAATAGGGTTCTGATCTAACTGGTGTACACCCAGCGTAATTCTGGTAAGCCCAGCGTACTCCGGAGAACATTCGCGACCAATCCAGGTCAGTAAGCCCAATGTACTCCAAGGTACGCCAATCTTACTTCCTCATTCACTAGTACGCCCCGTGTACTCTTTGTGTACTCCCCGTGTACTCGGCTAAGCTTGAAAACCACGAAACTTCTGAAGGCCTTAACTTCTTCGTTTCAACTCTGTTTTTGACGTTCTTTATAACCACAAAAGGTGGCGAGAAGCTCTACACATCTATAAACTTATCCTCACATCAAAACATTCCGAACGAAAATCCAAAATTCATAAAGAGGTCGAACTACCACTTTACCGATATACCCTTAGTCCCAAGGCACAACCTAAACTCCCAAATCACCTCAACCATATCTTCCGTACCTAAATGGGTCTAGATCTCTCCTTTCTAAAGGACCTAAGCCTTATGATAACCCATCTTCAGGCCACAGTCCCGAATTAGGAAAGCTATTCAGAACAGGGCGTTACAACACTCCCCCACTTAAATTAGATTTGGTCCTCGAAATCATTCATTACCATCCCCGATATACCAGACGACCTAAACAATACGACCACAAACCCGAAAATACCATAGCCTTCCAAACCAACGAGAATGATTCCTTACTACCATGTTGAGAACTACTTTTGTTCTACCAATATCTAAATTCTATAGTGGTCTGTCTCTCGGACGGTCCGTGTATGCTCATTAACTACCGTGCCAAGAACTCATCAAGGAACTGACTACATACACACTCCCTGGTACTGATTATCTCAATGCTATCACCAAAACAAATTCCTTGTTTATAATAGCTGTAACATACTGATAATTGAGAGAAGGCTCAGGTATTCCTTTGAGTAGCAGATTCATCCTAGAAACGGTTAGACTCATACGAGAGCTATGCAACAGGGTCAACCCCATTACTCTGATATTATTCAAACCATCTGTAGGTGACTTAGTGCATCCGTTCGGTGAGTTAATCTTCACAAGAGATTCCTCACATTACTCCCTTCTATCCGAACATCGTGTTGTCTCTTAACCACTTTATGGATGAACTGAGACTACCTTGCTCCCAACTGAATTGTCATTACTTGGAATACCAGACTCCCATCGAAACTGAACCCAAGCACAATCTCTCAGTCGCTTCCAGCGACTTTCGAAGAAACTCCAGCTATCAAAACCACTTGATCCACGCTTTCACTCATGACTCAAGCATTCCTGTTGATCCTCCCGATCATACTGCCTGGCTACTCATTGCCAGCGAATCTACTACAAAAAGTGAGTGTTATCGGAACTGATGTAGTCTTACATAACACCGGGTCTCCAACGACTTCGACTTTCCGAATCCACTCATACTGTAGCCTACTCACCTCCGTGCGATTGCCTCACCTTGTTTTAAACCATCTGAAGAAACCCTTGAGTGAATAACACATCTGTCACATTCTCACCGCTGAATAGGGACCGAGGAATGCTACGGGCCACCCGCAGTCTTATGCTCCCATACTAACTGGCCACTAATGAATGCTACGGGTCACCCCGCAGTCTCTCTATACCCATATACCAATGGCTAAGTAACAAATACTATGAGCCACCCCGCAGTCTTACTATACTCGTCCTACCAACTAGTGAATGCTACGGGCCACCGCCATACTCTTACAACACTTCTACGCTATCTGCCAACTAATGCTACGAGCCACCCCGCAGTCTTACCACAATTCTCATACCATTTGACCGTTGGTGAATGCTACGACTATCTCATAGTCTGAAAACACCTTCCACACTGACTGGCTGCTAGTGAATGCTACTGCTAACTCGCAGTCTTACAACACTATCCATACTGGCTGGCTGCGCACACAACCTAATGATCCAGCTAGACTCCTGTCCTAACTGAAATCCTCAACCGGATTTCTTGAAACCTAAAATCAAGCATTCTGAGGACAAGACCTCATCATTGGCAAGTTTTCCAAACTTCCAATTCGCGCTATACCAATCCATACGGTCGCTCGATCTGTTCTTCTCCTTGACCAGAATGCAAAACTTATCCTAGTCTCACAATCGCTTCTGCTTCTAAATCTCTAAGCGATTCTCCCCTATTTAGATTCTACTGACTCTTCACGGTACTCGATAACTAAAGGATTCCCGTTCCTTTTCTCTTACGGGCTAGACGCCCCAACTAACAATACTTAACTTGGCTAGTGATCTATTACTAGCCTACTTTCGAATACCGATCAATTATCGAAAACTAGATGAGTGCTTTTTGAATCCCTCAACCGATGATCCCATCCACGAGAACTGAAATCGCTACATCCAAACGACAACGGATAACCACCCTACAGACCATGACCGCAGACCTTCACATGATACTCCTAAACTAATCTCAGCCGTAACCGAGATAACACTGACACTTCAAACCAGAAAAGGGATATGACCTTACACTCGCTGCTAATAATTCCTGGTATGCAATTGACATATGACATTTCTTGAAAATTACAACCTAAATACAAGCAGATAGATAACCTATGCTTACACTTATCCGAAACTGATATATAAAACAATCATAATATAGGTAGAACCAAAAGGTAAGGGCAACTAATACATACCTTCAACTTTGACTGTTGTAGTCCTGATCCTCCCTGCATGTCACTGCAACGTCTGACTCCTCTCTGTTGGGGATCCTGCCCTATTCTCTCGTCCATCCGTGATCCTCAAAGTGTCTGGAGTAAACATGCTTATTGCTCCCCCCTCTCATCGTCAGACAGTCGGCATTCTTGTGGCCCACCTGATCACAGTGAAAACATAATGGGCCTGCCCCCTGCAGGCGGTCCCTGCTGACGTGACCATCCCTGATACACTTGTAGCAGCCTGAACCCCTAGAACGAAAAACTCCCTCGTGCATTTTCGCGCACGTGTTGCACTGACTTCGGCCCTGCCAGCTTACCGATCACAGATCTAAAGTCTTGGGCCTCTTCCCGGGACCCTCCAAAGTATGTACCTGATCTGATCTCCTCTTCTCAATGTGCTCCAAATCAATCTCTCGCTCTCGGGCGGGCTCTAGAGATCATATCGTTCAGGGTCTCGCACCCTGAAATACTCACGAACTTCCTAATGTTATCCTGCAACATGTCATGGTACCTCACTTTCTTCATCTCCTCATAAGCCACATACTGAGGTACCAATAAGGCCCTCTCTCGAATCTTGGCAGTGATCTCTGCCACAATCTTAGTAGTCTGGCGGAGATCCAGAAACTCTCGCGCCAACTGATGCACCTTAATCGCTGGTACAAACTCATCTCGGAACCTGGTCGAGAAGTCGTCCCATGATATCGCATCGACCGTATCATCACTCAACTCACTGTTGAAATATGCCCACCAATCATGTGCTTGATCCTTCAACATGCGGGAAGGATATCTGACATTCGCCTCCTCAGGGTAGAAACTCGTCTTGAACGCATTAGCCATATCAACTAATCATTTCCTACTAACAATGGGGTCCCTCTCCTCATGGAAAGCAGGAGCTCCACAAGCACGAAACTCCCAGAAAGTTAGTGTGCGAGCTCCAATGATAGCCATAACCTCTGTACAAAATGTGGCCAAGCGCTCATCCACCATCTTTGATACACAACGAGAAACCTCTGATGAAATAAACTCTCGCAACTGCTCTCTAATCGGCTCAGCCTCTGCACCTGATCCCGAACCTGTACCTGTACCATCTCCTTGAGATTTCATCTCCAATCTGAAATACAACACTCCAATTGCCAAACATAACCAATGGTCCTTTTCCCATAAGCTTCTTAGATTCTCCAAGACTCTTGCCGATTCGATAATGGAGCCTGTGCATTCAGTAGTACGAGCCCAATACTACCTTCCACACCTATCCATACTTTCCTCAACAATCATCCCGAATCCTCCAAGTCACTTCCTACTAACACTGCTCTCGACACTCGAAGTCTCAAAAAGCAAAAAGCAAGCAACATTCAGACAAACAGAAAATCAAACCAAACAAGCCATTCTATCCTCTTACCAGGAATCTATAATAGCATGTACATCAAAGGCTCATATAATAAGGCATGACCTAAATAGGCCATCCTTGTCACACCCCCAAACCAGACGGCGGAAACGTCCGAGGGCTCGTGTGACTTACATTGAAATATCATCACAATGAATATACATGAAACATAATATTAACATCACCATACATTAATACATTACAACTGACCTTGTTCACATCAAGTACACTGTCTAAATATTACATATCCGTAACATAAATTGTTTGAGAGTCACAAAACATTACATCCTAACATACTTGGTAATTTTCTTCAACTTATCTGTTACCTAAGAATACAAGTTATTTTGAAAACGGTCAACATATATAATGTTGGTGAGTTCATAAGTAGTTTTGATATGAAAGTGTTTTGCATAGTTTGTAAAACCCAGAAAATCTGATATTTTCTGAAACAACAATTGTTCACAAAATAGGTGTGATGATCCATAAATATATGCATGAATGATTTCAAAACGTGTAAGAGTGATACGTTTCTCATAATAAATTCTTGTATTATAGTTATTGAAAGTAAAAGTGAATAATGTTGTTCCCCTGGAAAACCCAATGTATTCCGATATGAATAGTATGATCTTTTTGTATTATTTTATTCTCATAATCGAATGAATATGATTCCCATTGATTACTTAGATGGTATTGGATCTCTAAGTGAGTCGTTATAACCATGCATAATAATGACTAATTCGTCTGTCTTGGCATTCTTGCGAATGCCGGTATTGAATTAAGATTTTGTCACCCTAGACTGGCCGAGTCTAAATGTAGCGAACAACTTAGGTGTGGGGGAGTCACCCATGTATAGATCTATACACAAACTCTGGCTCTCCCTCCATGAGACTTTGATTATAGCTACAAACTACGACTGACACTTATTGGTGTCGCCCGTTTATTACTCACTAAATCCAAATGAAAATGAATAACCTTGTTTAACGACTTGATTTATGTTTACTTGAATAAAAGGTAAGCCTAACAGACGGAGAGAAGAGGACTACGTGGGCCCACTAATCGCGCATGTTATTATAGGTTGTCGGGTATGTGACGGACACGTTAGCTCATCACGGATATGATTGATTTGGACCTTACTAGCAATGCAAATGGGCCACTAAGGCCCAATAGCATGTAAAAGTCATTGAGGGTCGATTAGGCATGTAATTGGGTCACCTGAGGCCCAATAAACATGTGCAGTTATATTGGGCCCAAAAATCATGATATTGGGCCACAAAGGCGCAACCATTGAATCGCTTATGTTTTATCGAGTTTAAGTTCGTATTGTTGGTATTTGTTGTATGCTAAATGTTTATTCACAATGTTTAAAAAAATATCTTATGGTTTGAATTATAACGAAGTTTTAGTTTTATATATATATATATATATATATATATATATATATATATATATATATATATTAAAATCATGTGTTATAAGCTTGATATTTTTAACCCAAACATTCATAATTGTTTATTTGGCTTAGATTGACCATTTTGGCCCATTTTTCTTTAAAAATGGCACTTTTAGTCCCATTTTTATGAAAATTGTTATTTTGGTACTTAAGCCACTATTCTTGACATTTTCCACCCAAACATTATTTGAATAGTAATTTCAGTCCAGAACTATTGCGTTTGTCATTTCCAGCCTTTATTTGTAAAAAGTTTACATTTTTGGCCTAAATCCGTAAGTTCTACCATTTTGACCCCAAAATCAAAAACTTTGCATTTTTAGTCCAATTTGGTAATAAAATCATTTTCAAACCCTAAAATAGTTTATTTACATCTTAGACTCATGGTTTGTTAAGTTTTACCTTTCAACCCCTTAAAACTTCATTTTTTTCGCAACCTTGGGCCCAAAAAGTCGTGAGGCCCAATTTCAAGCCCAATAAGCTAAAATTTATGTTTTTGACCCTTTGAAAAGCATTTTTATCATAAAAATCAGCTTTTATACAAGGTAGATCAGGCTAGTCAATTTAGAGACGTTAAGCGTCAAAAATGACTTTTTGATGGAAGATTATTTTGACGGAATAATCTTAATTAAGTTATAGTATATGTTACAAGGTTTCCGTGCATATAAAGAACGTCGAAATCCGAGTTATAGCGAAGAAGTTATGACCTATCGAAGTTCCGCGACAAAACCGGCACGACACAACGCGACGTAAAAAGTGAATTTACGTTAGAGCGATATTTAGCCGAAACAATCTAAATGAGAATCGAACATCTCATTAATTGTAGTAAAACGATAAAAAGTTAGGCGAGAACAGGCGTCAAACGAAGAAGTTATGAATTTATAACGAAAGTTTCTGTCCCGGCCTATTAAAAATAAATAATAAAAATAAATTCAAAATTAGCCGACGAAGTCTAAACAAAAGTTGTAGAGCATAGTCTCACGTTCGCGTGGATATAAAGAACGTCGAAAACGGAGTTCGTATGAAGAAGATATGAATTTCTGAAGTTTATTAAATAATTTGTATTTAAATTTAATGGAAAAATCTAGTATTATCCGAGGACGAGTCATCGGACTCATCCGAAGTACGCCCCGCGTACACCGAGGATGTCGACACTCACAGCAAGTGGCTTCGGATGACGAACGCAGTGACGATTTCGGACCTATACGCCCCGCGTACAGGCGTACGCCCCGCGTACTCCGAGGCTCCAGCCTCCTATAAAAAGGATGCGAGGGCAGCCGACTCAATTGATATTTTTCTCTCTTCTCTCACCCGTTTTACCTCGATTTGTGTGCAAGACGTACCCCGAAGCCCTGAAGCAAGTCCCGAGGCCTCGAAGATCCCGAGAAGTGCGATTCCCGAGCCGAAGCTCTGCTCGCGAGGAATTCGGTTTTTGTAGAGATCTTCCAGATCTGCTGAGAAATACTACTCCTACGAGCCGTAGCGTTGTCCGATCATCTTCTGATCAAGTGAGTGTATACTACCTTTCATAAACACGATAATAATACAAGTATGGTTTAAGTGTATTAAGTATGTTGTTCTTTATATGTGTGAGTGTGTAGTTACTTTCTTCTAACGCATAAATATGAAGTATTTGTTATAAAACATGTGCTATGCTTTTATATATATTGTTGTTTATTTGAGATGAGTGTCGAATGGATGTTTTATATAGTTTTTAAAACTGGTTAAAATGTATATGTATTTATATCTTCAAATATGTGGGGTAGAACATGGGTAGATGAGATAGTTGGTATGTGACAAAATGATGAGGTATGAAAGATGATTAAGAATGATATTGGCAGAAGCACCAATTAGAGAATGTCATAATGCAAGCAGATGCGCTCAAGCATAGTATTGGTAGATGCACCAAAGAGAGAAGGACATAATACTAGTAGATGCACTTAAGTATAGTATTGGTAGATGAACCTGAAAGAGCATGCCATAATGATAGCAGATGCGCTTAGGAATAAAATTGGTAGATGCACCAAATAGAGAATGTCATAATACTAGCAGATGCGCTTATGGATAACATTGGCAGATGTGCTTGATAGTGAATGACGTAATCCTAGCAGAGGCGCTTAAAGGATAATGTTGGCAGATGCGCCTTATATAGAAATGGAAGTTTGAGCTAATTCCTTAGGTCAATCCTTAGGAATGAAAGAATGACGGGTAGTTGAATTCCTAGGGTAAAATCCCGAGGAAGATAATAGGGATGGGTAATTGAGTTGATTGTTTGATGGTTGAATATAATAATTATATTATTGTCGGTTGAAAACCCTATATGCTCATCAGGCTCCCACGCCTGACCCACTCAGTTTCCTTTGTATCATAGGTATCAATACGAAGGCATATTTCGTAGAGAGATTTAAAGGAGATATAAATCATTAATGTAATTGAATGTAAGTTCTGTTTATGCTTATATGTCTGTATCGGAACATGACATCCCGAGGTTTTATTAATAAACGAAAATACATTCTCTTTGAGAAATGTTTTGATAAGTTATTATCATATCTTGTATTGGGAACAAATTCCGCAACCGTTTTATTTAAAACGATTACTCTGATTTTATAAAACAAAGCATAAACAAATCGGTGTGTTTTCTGGCCGTGAAATTGGGGATGTCACAGTTGGTATCAGAGCATTAGTTTAAGCGAACTAGGAAATTGTAGGAAATTTCTAGACTTAAACTTAGAATGCTAAGTAATGATTGTGAGCAGTGTGTCTAAAATATGTTAGGTAGTACACCTAAATTGACACAAGCACTAGTTTATTTTAGGAATGATGCCTAAAATGCTTTTATGTGCTAAATGTTTTGTGTGATAGCTATATTGGTGCTATTATTTGTTCGGATCTATGGTCTGTTGCCGACCGGATCTGGAAACCTTATGTGTTTAGGATTCTAAGCGTACGACTACGATATTAGAACTAGAATGTAAACGTTTCAGAGTGATAAGGATGAATTAATTATCTATCATGATTGAGGATCTGAATTCACAATATTCGGTGTGTAGATCAAAAATGGTAAGAACCAGAACTGGAGTTGGAAACATGAACGAAGACAGAAATCAACCATCAGTGATTGAGCAAATACCTATCATGGCAGCAACACCTGAGCCGATAACAATGGCCGGTGTACAATTGATGATTCAGACGATGTTGGATCGTCAGATGGATGAAACGAGACGTCTGCTTGAATAGAATTGTGAAGAACTATTAATTCAAGTGGAAGAGCCCGAAGTGAATGAAGGGCACTCGGAAGGTGGAAACTTTAGTGGATCTGTTGGTCAAGCCAACCCACCGATAGTTAGGCAAAACAACCAGAAGGGAAGGAATGATGGAATGGGATGCAGGTATAAGGATTTTCTGACTTGCAAACCATCGACCTTGACTGGAAAGGAAGATCCGATCGGAGTTATGGATTGGATATCGTAAATGGAGCTAGCCTTCATGACTTGTGGCTGCAGAGGCAGGTTGCAGACTATCTATGCAGTGCGACAGTTCTGAGGTGGAGCCGTTCGATGGTGGAACACTCTAGGGAAGATACTAAGCCCTAACGAGCCACTGCAACTATTTTGGGCAGAGTTCTTGGTGCAATTCAAGCGCAAGTTCTGCTCGGCCCAAAACCTGCTAGAGTTGGAGAACAAGTTTCTGATATTGAAGAAAGGTAGCATGTCAGTGGATGAATACACTGTGACAACCCGATATTTCAACTCTTTTTAATGACCTAATAGGTCAAGTATTGTAACCACTTATGAGTAATAAAATGTATAAATAAGTTCTACTTAATTTCTTTCTATGATATAATGTCTTTGAACCATGATCGTACGTAAAAAGATCGCCCAAATCCGACTTCAGATAGCGAAGTTATGAATTTTCAAAGAAATTCCTTAAACACGATGGATTGATATTAAATAATAAAAACAATAATAAAAATAATTTCGGAATTTGCCAACGGAATCTAAACGAAAGTTGTAGATCGTAGTCTCACCTTCGCGGGGATATAAAGAACGTCGAAAACGGAGTTCGTATGAAAGAGATATGAATTTTTGAAGTTTGATAAATAATTTAAATATAAATTTTATTAAAAATTCGGTATTATCCGAGGGAGGAGTCAGCCTAGGGCCGAGGTACGCGCCGCGTACGCTCGAACGCCCCGCGTACTCGATTGAAGGGTCTCGGATCATCCACGTCGCCCTATGCGAAGCTACCGACCCGTCCCATCCGACCCGCCCCATCCGACCCGTCCCGTCCGACGTGCGTAAGCGATGACGCACGGGTACGCGCTGCGTACTCCCGTACGCCCCGCGTTCGGAGGCAGTTCAGCAACCCTATAAAAGGGATGCGAGCCTTTCCAAAAATGTTGTTCATTTCCTCTCTTTCTCTCCCGATCTTGCCTCGATTTCCGTGCCCGTTCAAACCCGAAGCTCTGGTCTTTTTGCTCAAGTCCCGAGGGTCGATTTTACTCCCGAGATTCCCGAGAATCCCGAGAAAAATCCGTTTCGCGAGACGAAACTCTGCCCGGTTTTCGAGCTCGCTATCTTCGAATTTCCAGGTGAGTTCATACCCCTATAATCCACACTTTTAAATGTTTTATGAATATTTTTATATGCTTTTAAGGGGGGGAATACAAGTAAAACACATGATGATTATCGTATGTTATATAAAGTTTCGTTTTATACTTTTAATCAACGGAATCATATGTGATTTATAATCATTATAAAGAAACTTTTGTGTGCAAAATGCATCACGATAATATCATATCTTTCAGAAATTGATAAGTGTTGTTATTTATATATAAATCAAACACTCCGCTTATACTGTATGTATATGTGTCCACCTTTGGTACTACAAACATACGATATTTTAGTACTATAAACATACGATTATTTTGGTACGAAAAACATCAATGTTTTGGGATACCTCTTGTTATTAAATCAATCATATGTGATTTATAACTAGTATACAAATAGATTCACTACAAGTTCAACAGTTTCACTAAAAATATTACTTCAAATGACTTTCTTAAACGTTTTTACATGATTAAAGCTCGTTATCAAACTGTCTTACATACTGTAAGCTTCCTTTCAAAATCGGTTACAAAGGTGTTTTCAAACAATGGTTTTACGTGTACTTAAACTGTTTTATCAAACAAAATACTTTCAATCATTTTATAAACTGACATCAAGTCACAAATCTTTATTATACTTTTCAACGGTTTTACAAAACTTCTTTATGCTTTTATATTATAAATTGCATGCCTCTATATGTATAGTTATATAAGAAATGTTTAAAAGACTTAGAAAGGCTATCCACCCTATTTCCTTTTCGCGCCTTGAGATGTGGTCTGGTGGGATATTGGGTATTCGTCCGAAAGTCGTTTAAATATTAGTTATATATCATGTATACATATATGGTCATAAATGTTCCATCAGTAATTTAGTTCCGATACAAATAGATATCAATGGTGTATAAACCTACTTGGTCACTCATCAATTACATTCTAGTAAACTATTATAGGAATAGTTTAGAGTAAACAAAACATTTTCACTACTACAAGAAATTACACCAGAGTCAGTTCATTCATGAGTCCAGACTACATGTTATATGAAGGAATACTTTTACATGAATACTTATACATGAATACTTTTACATAGACATTATATGGCAATTTAATATTACATGTTATATGTCTAGAGACGGTTATATTGTTCGCCTTTCTATCTTTACCTTGTGATTCAATCACATCATCGGCGTGGTAGAATGGGACTTTATCTCCTAGTACCACATCATACTTTGAGGGACTAACCATTCCGAAAACCACTGCTAGCTACAGAGGTAAATGAACAATCTACGGATGTTCTAGGTTGATACCATCGTGGGTATGCATAAGGGACTAACTATTCCTACACCCGGCTGTTAGCAACAGAGGTAAATGAACAGTCTACGGATGTTCTAGGTTGATACCATTTCAGGTATACTTAAGGGGCTACTAATATGAGTTAAACAACGAAAAACCATCACATTTTCAAGAGATACGTACTATCAAAACAGTCAGGTCTAGGTAAAAGACTACTTTCAAAACATTCGAGTCTTGGTAGAAGACTACTTTTATACTAGTAGGAAATATGGGATTTTCTAGAGCTTTTCATACTTATACTAAATGTTTCATCATTCATTTACCAGTCTTTCATATCAACTAATCAAAGTAATGACATTAAATACTTATGAACTCACCAGCTTAAATGCTGATCTACTCTTTCAAAATAACTTGTATTCTCAGGTTACAAATAAACAGGTGTCGATACAAGGTTTAGAGAAGATGGAGCACTCAAGACTCGTCTTTTATTTTGATAAGTTATTATCATATCTTGTACAATGAAAGAAAACACTTGTAATTAAAATGTTTATATTTAATGCAATGGATGATGTTGTTTGCTTATTTACAATTACTGTGTTGTGATACTACACATGACGTCCTCCGCCCCAGAATGTTTCCGCCATTCTTGGTTTTGGGGTGTGACATACACTAATGCCTTCACAGACAAGATGGAGTTTGCTTTGCGCATCGTCCCAGATGAACTGACAAAGGTGGACCGATATGCAAAAGGACTCCCTTGGGAGTATGCGGTGCCAGTGCGTCAGGCACCTACACTAGAAGCAGCTATTTGGGTTGCCAAGTTTGTGGAGAATATGATCAAGGGGAGGACTGAAAGTAAGGTTGAAGTTGGCGAGAAGAGAAAGTTAGAAGGAACTTCAGGTTCTACTGAGAAAAGAAAATTCTCGAAGTCTGGAGGAGGAGGAAGGGATGAGGCAAGGTGGTGCAATAAGTGCAAAAAGAAGCACTCAGGAAAAGGAAAATGTGGTGCAGAGGTGACATGTTTCAAGTGTGAAAAGCATGGGCACTACGCCGATGAATGTATTTTCAACAAAAAGGTGTGTTACGAATGTAACGAAGAGGGGCACTTCAAGCAAGACTGCCCAAGGAAAAATCAAGCAGTAAGGCTAGAGGCGCCGCCAAAGCTAAAGGCAAGAGCATTTCAAATGATCCTTGATGAAGCAGATGGCAATGCAAGGAATCAGGAATAAGGATCCTATATGTAAAGATCAAGTTATAAAGTAGTGATATGAAAAGTATCATGTATGTAGCCTATTAGAGGCATAGTATAGGGTGAACTTGAAATTTTGTGTAATCGTTTCAAGGAATTAATATAAACCCTAGTTTTGCTAACTGATGTATTGGATGATTGTCTGATTTTCTTGTATGGTGACTTGGTCGACTGCGGGACAATACTTGGGACGAATATGATTAGGTGTGAAAGATAGTAGATGCATATACTACCGGAAGCACAGGACTCGCACTTGGATCAGGGAAAGTCACAAGGTTACCAAGAAGCTAGTAATTGATTCCACTTTATTTTGGTATGTCATTACTATTGTTTCGGTAATGACTAGTAATATGGTTCTTGTTCCGACCCTAGTGGTCATATTTAAATTTGAGTTCGACTACGAGGAGTATGTTACGTGGTCTAGAGGACCAAGTTAGATGTAACATCTGACTTAAGTCTAAAGGTTGAAGTTAATGCGATTAATAGTGTCGCACTCGTTGTTAAAAGAAGTTTGCAGGTAGAAATGCTACATGCTGAAATGTGATTATATCACATTAGAATATGAAGAAAGGTATATTCCATTCTGGAATTTAACTTCATTAAAGATCGAGTCTAAGCATCGCATCGTGCGATGAGAGGTCATTAGAACATAACCTATCGATCTGTTACAATAGATAAAAGAAAGTATTTATCCTAAGAAGAAGAAGGAGTCCACAATAAAGACTTATTTGGTAACTTGAAGGTTACGATTGAATGTACAACATAGTACGATAAGCAGATGCAAGATTGGGCATCTTCTGCGGTCAAGAAAGACATAGAGTTAAATACTCTTTCAAGGAAACATAGAAGTTACGGTTATTACCTAGGATGAATAAATGATGTGTGGAATCATTATGCAAGTTCTATTTTCTTTGATGATTCTGGGACGTAATCATCCTAAGGGGGAGATAATTGTAACGCCCGTAGATCAGGGCTAGTCAATTTAGAGACGTTAAGCGTCAAAAATGACTTTTTGATGGAAGATTATTGTGAAGGAATAATATTAATTAAGTTATAGTATATGTTACAAGGTTTCCGTGCATATAAAGAACGCCGGAATCCGAGTTATAACGAAGAAGTTATGACCTGTCGAAGTTCCGCGACAGAACTGGCACGACACAGCGCGACGTAAAAAGTGAATTTACGTTAGAGCGATATTTAGCCGAAACAATCTAAATGAGAATCAAACATCTCATTAATTGTAGTAAAACGATAAAAAGTTAGGCGAGAACGGGCGTCAAATAAAGAAGTTATGAATTTATAACGAAAGTTTCTGTCCCGGCCTATTAAAAATAAAGTCAAAATTAGCCGACGAAGTCTAAATGAAAGTTATAGAGCGTAGTCTCACCTTCGCGTGGATATAAAGAACGTCGAAAACGTAGTTCGTATGAAGAAGATATGAATTTCCGAAGTTTATTAAATAATTTGTATTTAAATTTAATTGAAAAATCCGGTATTATCCGAGGACGAGTCATCGGACTCATCCGAAGTAAGCCCCGCATACTCGTGTACGCCCCGCGTACACCGAGGATGTCAACACTCCAGCCTCCTATATTTTTGTTTATTTGAGATGAGTGTGGAATGGATGTTTTATATAGTTTTTAAAACTGGTTAAACTGTATATGTATTTATATCTACAAATATGTTGGGTAGAACATGGGTAGATGAGATAGTTGGTATGTGACAAAATGATGAGGTATGAAAGATGATTAAGAATGATATTGGCAGAAGCACCAATTAGAGAATGTCATAATGCTAGCAGATGCGCTTAAGCATTGTATTGGTAGATGCACCAAAGAGAGAAGGACATAATACTAGTAGATGCACTTAAGTATAGTATTGGTAGATGAACCTGAAAGAGCATGCCATAATGCTAGCAGATGCGCTTAGGAATAAAATTGGTAGATGCACCAAATAGAGAATGTCATAATACTAGCAGATGCGCTTATGGATAACATTGGCAGATGTGCTTAATAGTGAATGACGTAATCCTGGCAGAGGCGCTTAAAGGATAATGTTGGCAGATGCGCCTTATGTAGCAATGGAAGTTTGTGCTAATTCCTTAGGTCAATCCTTAGGAATGAAAGAATGAGGGGTAGTTGAATTCCTAGGGTAAAATCCTAAGGAAGATAATAGGGATGGGTAATTGAGTTGATTGTTTGATGGTTGAATATAATAATTATATTATTGTGGGTTGAAAACCCTATATGCTCACCAGGCTCCCAAGCCTGACCCACTCAGTTTCCTTTGTAACACAGGTATCAATACGAAGGCATATTTCGTAGGGAGATTTAAAGGAGATATAAATCATTAATGTAATTGAATGTAAGTTCTGTTTATGCTTATATGTCTGTATCGGAACATGAAATCCCGAGGTTTTATTAATAAACGAAAATACATTCTCTTTGAGAAATGTTTTGATAAGTTATTATCATATCTTGTATTGGGAACAAATTCTGCAACCGTTTTCTTTAAAACGATTACTCTGATTTTATAAAACAAAGCATAAACAAATCGGTCTTTTCTGGCCGTGAAATTGGGGATGTCACATTTTTTTTATGATTCTTTCACCTTTTTTGCTATAGATCTCAAAATATCTCAAATATTTCATATTATCACAACCAAAAACTAAAGAAATCACACATAACATGCAAACACATATAAATCATCACATTATACTTGTATTCTCTCCCCAAAAACAAGTAAAAACCAAAAACAAGGGGGTATGAACTCACCTTGCTCAGTTGTTTTGGTTTTGAAGATGTGATGAAGATTTTTGGTCCTAGAAACTCCTTGATGTGGATCTCGAGCTTATGGAGATTCTAAGGTATAATCATGGAATAAAACTATGTAAGGAGGAGTTCTTGGTGTTAAAATGAAAGAAGGTGTTGGTTTTTAATAATAACTTACCAATAATAGTGATTGTGGTGAAAAATCCCCTTGGAAACACTCTAAATCTCGAAATTTTGAGGAAATGAAGAAGGAGTTGCTCTTGAAAACTTGAGAGAGTTTTGGAGGAAGTTTGAAGGTGTGTATGTGTGTGTGTGTGTGTGTGTTTTCCTCTTACTCTCGGCCAAAGAAGAAAAAGAGGGGGGGGGGGGGGGGGAAGAGAGTTGATGTAATAGGTGTATGGATGCATGAGAAATGCATGGTTATTTGTTCTGTAATAAAGAGGTGGCAATATAAGTCAATTCTCTTAATATTTTATACATATATATATATATATATATATATATATATATATATATATATATATATATATATATAGTTGGGCCGAGAGGGAGAAAGGAGAGAAGTGCTTTGGACATTTAGTGCTTGAGTCCAATAATATGAAGCCCAAATTGATGGTTTTCGGTCCATTGGGCCCTTAGGTGGGTTTACAGCCCAATCTTGCATAAAAGAATGGATTTCTGGCCCATTAGCATAAATTGGATTTGTTATGGCCCAACAAGGCCCATTAAGGTAAACCAATTCATTTGGGGTCCATTATGGCTTAAAATGTTAAGTTTCATAAAATTGGGTCCAATTAAGGCCCATTTAAGGATCCTAAGCCCAAAATAGTCAGATTGATGGCTTATTCGTCCATTAGGCACAATAAGGAAATCCTAGTCCATAATGGACTTAAAAAGGGATTTTTAGGGTTTCTAATCTTTTGTTGACCATTTGAAGTGTTTGTATATAGTGTTTGATGGAATTTTGTTGTCACTGAATAAACATCATGCGTACTTTCAAGTTTTAGCCATAAATGTTACTCTTGTTAATGTTTACAAAAACCTTAGAATTTCTGGTTGTGACAATCCTACTACTTGCTGATCAGTTCTAGCATGAAAATCTACTAGCTCATATAGCATACAAGGTAATCTCTCCTAGATCCTTAGCTCCAATCTAGCATGTGAATCACATAATCATATCGTATCACATAATAAACGTGTATTGGTATTTTAGAAACCACTTACTTGAGCTCGGTAGATTGCACGCATCACACACCCTGTTCTTTTTAAGTTCTTTTCTCTTTTCAAGGTTCTTTTTATAAAATAAAATTTTCCTTTGAAAAATTTCATACCAGGTCCTCGGTTTGAGTCCAGACACACTCACCCAAGAGTGTGCTCGAATCCCTCAAACCAAGGCTCTGATACCAACTTGTAACATCCCAAAAATCATGGCCAAAAATTTCATTTTAGATTTAATTAAAACCACTTAGTTACTTTGATCAAAACTTTGAAAAACATTTTACATAAAACAATTATCATGATATCATTCCCAAAGATCATATAGTGTAGAAAAATGTAGTGTAATGCGTTGCAATCGCCGACTCTGAGCAGGCTCACTTATGATGGAAATTGCACTGGCTGCATTTTGGAAGGCTTCCAACATATGATCTCACTGGTGTTGGTGTAGTAAGTGTAATGGTCGCATGGACAGCAATAACATGTTGCTTCTTGGAGATCCCTTGAGTTGGTTGTCCCTTTATCTTACTTCCAGACTTCCGCTTCCTGTTCTTAAGCTTGGGGTTTGGAATGCCTTGATAAGCTGTCACTTGTTGGTTTTCATGCTCGTTCCTTCGGCTGGAGTTGTCGATGCTATTTCCACATCTACTGGTGTTGTTTGCGTTGAATTGTGCTATAACATTGGTTACTGCCGCTGTTACCGCAACTTGGAATGTAGCAGAGTCCATCTGTAGGAGCGGTGTTTCACGGGTGTGCTTGTTACATATGTGGATTGCCATTTTCCTGTTGCATGTTGATAAGCCAAATCGTAAGTAATGATCGTCATTCTTGGTTGTACTCTATAGATTTCGCGTCTTGTCTTATGATTCTCATTGTTTCCATTTACATCCCTATGATGTATTTACGGTAGTAGGTAATCGCAGATTTGGCACGATCGTTACGTCTATCCATAGAGTATATGGGTTGTTTTGGTTTCGAGATCCTTAAGTATCTAGCGGTTTCGAGGGTTAGGTTGTGCATATAATTGAATTTATGCAATAACATGAAATAGAGATAACACATAATTGTTTCATTGGTAAGTACCATCTTAGTACACGAAAGAGAGTCATATCGGTTAGTAGGGGGAGAAAAGAAAAGGTTGATCCCAATTGTGATGGAAAGTGTTTCGTTGTGGTTCTAATGGAGTGGATGCACCTTTGGGGACGAGCTGCTGGTCGGTCGGTATATCGTAGTCGTACCTCCCAAACTAACTGTCTTGCTCAGGAGTCTCTTTTCACTTCCTGTGTTTGTCTCTCATCTCTCTCAACAGCAACCACATTTGGTCTGTTTGATTTGGGGTGTCCTGAGCTTGGTTGCCAACGTCTCGGGTGCCCTAGACCATAATTGGGATGGCCCGATCAGCTGGTCCTCTATGACTAAGATCGAAGAGACATCGGTTCTTACCGTAGTGGGGTCGTATCCCCTGCTGGTGACTCCATCTACAAATATCATGTGCCCATGGCGGTGTAGGGCCACCGGGGCCCATACGATAAGCCGGTCATCTGGCCTTGTATGGAGGATTGATGACCTCGGACTCAACATCCGAGTTATCATCATCATTGCCCTCGATCGCTTCCTCTTCGAGGTTTACGACTGGCTCAGCGAGCCCATCTGTAGGTTCTACTTCATGATCCAGCTTTGGTTCTTCCTTTGAGTCTTCTTCTGGGTCAAGCCACCCTGCATTGACCTGACTAGGGAAATAGGGGTCTCATGGCTAATGATGCCCGTCTATAGTGTATTGCACGAAGGGGGTATAAATACTAGAAACAAATAGCACACCAAATACTCCTATAGTATTTTAATTTTGTTTAGGTTTGGTTCTGTAAGCTCATTGGATAATTAAATGGTAAGTTTTTGATTCATTGTCCGACACAGTTACTCCCGAATACATGTTGGTCGTATTTTGAATGAATGTAGTTGATCAAGCTACATTCACCCCCAATACGACTACATAACTGCCCGGGTTTAGTAGCGTTGTTCAAATGCTCCAAAGACTTTTACTGTTCTTGTTGTGTTATTACACTAAAATGCACATATAAGTATGTATTTTAATTATTATGCTTAGAGTATTATTTTCCCATTGTATTTAGAGTTGCATATCCTTTATGGTTAGATATGTCAGTTCACTTTAAACAATGCTCTGATACCAATGTGTCACACCCCAGAACCAGATGGCGAAAACGTCCGGGGGCTTGTGCGTGACTTCATCTTGAAATATCATTATAGTGAATATAAATGAAAGATAACACGATCATTACGATGCATAATATAATACAACTTCCATTGTTTACATCAAGTACAATCTTTTAAATAACATGACCAAAGCATTCAATGTATGATGTTTAACATTACGCAAAACAAAATCCCATTATCTTGTTAATTCTTCTGCTTCACGAGTCCCTGAGGATAAAAGTTATTTTGAAAACGTCAACATATATAATGTTGGTGAGTTCATAAGTATATCTAAGAAAATGATTTGTATAACTTTGCAATCACAAGAAAATCATGTATTTTCTTAAAATAGTTTAGTATGTTTATGCCTGATCTTGTATTGATGCATGTGTGTTGTTGTTTAATAAAATGTCAAATGTAACATCCCGGATTTTGGGTATGTTAGTTTGTGTTGCAATTTTGAGGATTTAGGAGGGACTCGACGAGTCTAGAGTCTGACTCGCCGAGTCAGGTCGAGTTGATAGTGGTTGTTTAATGAGGGGACTCGACGAGTCAGAGTATGGACTCGCCGAGTAGATGTTGGGCAGAGAAAACCCTAAGTTTTGGGGATTTGAGACTATTTAAAGGAACTTATGACCTTGTGTGCGCTCATATCTCCTGGAAGAAACTCTAAAACGCCATTGGAGCCAAAAGAGAGTTCTTATGATGAAATCAAGTATTTCGGTGCAATTTTACAAACAAAGAGGAGGGATTCAATTAGAAGGACCAAAGGAGGATGTCATTATGAGACATTCAAGTAGGGATCTCCATTATGAGGTAGTGATTCGACCCCTTTCTTCTGTTTTGTGAAGAATCCTTGAATCTAGGGTTTTCTTTACCCTTTCTTGGATAGTATATGATGCATTTGAGGTCCTAATGTGGAATAAGTATTAGATCTGGACCTTAAGAGGTCCAGAGAGTCCCAATCTTCTAGCTAAATGCAGTTCCATTGGAGTTATGAATCTAGGATGCCATTTTTAGAGCTATTTCACCGTATAGAGCTATATGTGTGTTGCATGTGTATAACGTTTGGACCTTTATGTGACTATTGGATGTTAGAAGGTCAGATCTATATGTTGGGGAAACAGATCTGACCTCATAAGGTCATTTGAGTATGGCCATGGAGGAAACTCGCCAAGTCCATAAGAGGACTCGACGAGTCGAGTTGGGTTGCCCAACGATTCGTGACTTGTGGTAACCCGTTGAGTGAAAGGTTAACTCGACGAGTCGGGTGAGACCTAATAGGATTCAGAGGACAAGCATGGACTCACCGAGTCACCTGAGTGTACTCAAAGAGTCTGGTCAAAGTTTGACCGTTGACTTGAGTTGACTTCAAGGTTTTGGTCATACTGATTCAAGAGAGGTCAGGGAGGGGTAGAATGGTCTTCTACCCATTCTTTAGAGATGAGTTCAAGTGAAAGTATTAATTAGAGATGTTTGCCTTATGTGTTAGGCGGAGGCTCGATCGAGGTTATCAAGCCAGAAGGTTTACTAGACATCATGAGAGGTGAGTCTTCTCACTATACTTTACCTAGAGTGGTAACTATGTGTGACCGGGCGGTCTTATATGCTATGCAGAGTATGTGATATGTGTTTCCATGTGATATGTATGTGTTATGTTATGTTATGAGTACCATGATATGGACCGGAAGGTCAACAATGTATGGACCGGAAGGTCAAGATGATGAGGACCGGAAGGTCATACGGGTAGGGCCGAAAGGTCTACCAGAGTTGGGATGGAAGTCCCCTGTGACACATGGATCGTAAGATCCCATAGATTTATGGCATTAAGTGGCGTATATGTTGTATGTGGTATTTTGGGGAACTCACTAAGCATTTATGCTTACAATGTTATGTGTTATGTGTTTCAGGTACTAGCGATGATCGCGGGAAGGCGTCGACACGATCCGTACACATTGGCAGAAGATTTATTTTCTGATCTTGGGATATGTTTTATCATGATGGCATTTGTTTAATTTGAGATTTGAGAATATTGAATAAGATTTATGTTATTTGAAAAATGAAACATTGTTTTGAAAATTCACGTTGTTACAACTTGGTATCAGAGCCTTGGTTTGAGGATTTGGATGCACCTTTGGGCGTATCTGAACCCAAACAGAGGATTTAAGATAGTTTTTCATACGAGAAACAATTTTTTTGAAAAATAAAAGAATTTGAGAAAGCGGAAAGAAGTAGTGTGTACAATTAGTAAGCGTCCGAATAGTGATTTCCCAAAATACCCTTACATTATGTGTTAGGAGATATGATATAAGATGCTATGTGTGCCAGAGTAGGCTAGGTATTCATATTAGGACTAGAGTGACCTAATCCGTGATGCCTTAACCTTGGAGATTACTGCTGCTATGAGATGCTTGAGAGTTAGTAGGTAGCAGTGAGGAGCTTACGAGGGGCCTACCGAAGGGTAGCCGGTGCTTAGCATGAATTAGAGTACTTGTGATCTGAGATCCTAGGAGGAGGACTTGGGGTGTGTACTGATGCAGTATGGATGGTAGTATATGGCTCGTACTACTGAAAACACCGTATCAGTGTGCAGTCCAAGTAAGAATCCTTAGGGTACCAAGGAACAAGTAGGATTGGGTGATCGAGTGCATGCATACTCGATCAAGTCTCTGGTATCTTTGTGTTGTGTTTTAGAGACATCATGTTGAGTACACGTCACAACAGAGAACAGTGGGGTTAGTGATGACGACATTCGCAGGATGGTTCACGATGAGGTGGGCCTCTGATGTTGAGGGATGTTTCTACACCTGTTCCTGTCCCGAATATTTAAGGGTACGGTTCGCGTTGAACCAGCTCCGCTTGGGAGCAAACAACTAGTGGAAGTTTGTGTCGGAAGACTTCACTTTTGTAGAGATTACAGTAGTGACCTAGAAGAAGTTCACCACCATGTTTCGAGACGATTGGGTTCCCACGTGGAGAGGGAATGGTTGGTGCAGGAGACCTTGTCCTTTAGGCAGGGGACGGAGTTCGTGACTGTGATTACAAAGATATTTACCAAAAAGGTGCAGTTTTGCCCTGAGTATGTGTCTTCTGAGCAGAAACGCATGAGTCGATATCTGAGCATTCTGAGGAGAGATATCCGGGAGTTCGTGGCAAACTCGATGTACCGAACATTTGTCGAGCTCCAGGAAAATGCTCGGAATAGGGAGATTGAGCTGGGGTCTCAGGCCAAGGAGGAAGCTGAGCCCCAACAGAGGTGATGTCATGGTTCGATTACCATGATTGGTAGCATACCGAGAGCTGATGTCATGGTTCGAGTACCATGATTGGTAGCAGACCGAGAGGTGATGACATGGTTCGATTACCATGGTGGGTGGAAGATTGAGAGGTGGTGTCATTGTTCGAGTATCATGATTCATAGAAGATAATGCTTGTACCTTGTTCCGGATTATTCCGCCATGATGGATTAGGTGGAGATCGGATGTGACAGGGTATTAGGCCTGAGGGCCATGCTGAATGAGTTTCAAAAGAAGCATCCCTTGAGAGGCAGATTGAGATAAATTCAAGGATTTTTGGTGAGATGAAAGATGCAGTCGCAAGACCCAGGGATGAGTAGAGATGGTGCTTATGGAGGATTGCGGCCTGAGTTGAGCAATCAGCCGATAGTAGAGATGTCGTTTTTTGTAACCCCAGTAGTGTTTTCGTTTCCTATGGGAGACGTAAGAAGTGTCAATATTTCGGTATCAGAGTTTGGGAGTACACCCTATGGGTTGACATTGATGGTGATCTTCCACCAGAGTATCAGGCTATATATCTGCCGCGAGATAATGATATATCATGACCAGGTTGTCAGTGGAGACTGAGCTGGTCAAGGACCAGGATGAACCCTATTTGAGTATAGTAGGGCGTGTGTTAGTTGTAGCATCGGATAAACAAGAAGAGTGTATCGGTACGGTGGCCCTTTTGTTTATGATGGGTATCGAGTGTGGGAATGGACTCCCTGTTCTTTTGATGATTCATGTGATGGAATGTTGGTTGAGAAGATGAGGATGAGGAGTATGATGATTCATTATTTCCAAACTGAGAGTCTGGGTTCTTACTGGACGATCAAGATTCCTAGTAGTGGAGTATTGTGAGATTCTGAATGACTAAGAGGCGGTCATGATGAAACGTTTCGGAAGATTTCATCTGAGGTTCAGGGTATTGGAGTTCCTTTATCCCTATCGGGAAGATCATCAAGCGTTTCGTAGCACCTTCCAGGAGTATGTGCGATGTTACTGATGGAAACAGTCTGTGAGATAGATTGTTAATGTGCCAATTAGTGTTGGCTCGAACCCTAAGTGGGGGAGAACCGAGTACTTTATTGAGGAGATCTGAGATTTGTTCAAAAGTTGTTAAAGAACTGGATATAGAGATCTGCGGTGCAAGTTCATGATATCATGGGTATTGGTGGTCGAGGCGAGACGTAGAGAGAGATAATGCATGTAGTGCATGTTTGGGAACGGATGAGTGTCCCCACATCAAGTAGCCGTTGGTCGGAGACCTTTAGGTAGTTAGGAATTCTTCGAAATTATTATAGTGAACTCGAGAGGGTTGGCTCGTAAGATTATTCCGGCAATGGAGTCTGGTTCATTATATGGGTGGTTGTATGGTTTGGAAAGAGCGGGAATTGATTAAGCAACAACTTCAGGGTCATTATGAGTATTATTGCATGAGTTTTGAGCATTATAGAAGGAAGTTTCAGATTGTCGCCAATATGTTATGAGTCACTGACGATTCCTTCATGTTTCAATTAAGAGTTGGGATACTCTGTAGTGGCGTGTTGTGAAATGAAGATTTGTTGTGAGATTCTAAGGAAATGTGTGGGGGTATCTATGTATGATGTTGAAAGAAGAAGATCAGGTGTTGAGGCGGTACATTGCGAGGTTTTGTGGTCATTGCCGAGGTATCCGAGTATGATGCCTTGAATTTCGGATTAATGTTGACTCTTGGGTTGAGACTGCAAGTAGCGTATTGAGTATCTGCGGTACCAGTGGGAGCCCTTGGGTATTGGTATCATGAGGAGTTGTTTAAGAATGAGAATTACGGCGGGGAGAGGTGTCTTGGTGATGGCGGTTTTCATTAGGAATAATGATGTGTAATTTGAATAAGTGTGGGCACCTATCTATGTTAGTCCATGGATCATGTGCTAGTGAAAGCAGGGTGACAGTAACGTGAGAATGAGAGGTTGTTGTGATGCTACGGGAAGCCATAGTACTCACTAGTCAGAGGCTGTTGTAATGCTACGGGAAGCTGTAGTACTCACTAGTCAGAGGTTGTTGTGATGCTATGGGAATCCGTAGTACTCACTAGCCAGAGGTTGTTGTGATACTACAGGAAGTCGTAGTACTCACTACTCAGATGTTGTTATGATGCTACGGGAAGCCATAGTACTCACTAGTCAGAGGTTGTTGTGATGCTACGGGAAGTCGTAGTACTCACTAGTTAGAGGTTGTTGTGATGCTATGGGAAATCATAGTACTCACTAGTCAAAGGTTGTTGTGATGCTACGGGAAGCCGTAGTACTCATTAGTCAGAGGTTGTTGTGATGCTACCAGAATTCGTAGTACTCAGTAGTCATAGGGAAGTTGTTGCGATGCTACAGGAAGTCGTAGTACTCTCTAGTTAGCAAAAGGTGGTTATGAGGAAGTACTCTTTGATCTGAGCACGACGCCAAAGAGTTTTGGGCTAGAGTAGCCCTAATAGTTGAGTTTTGGGGTGCCTGGCGGTCAAACCAGGGAATAGACTGGGGTCCCCATATTTGTCAGGAATCGTTATATTCTGACTTGAATGGTGGTTGTCACAACAGGAGGAAATTGGGAAAATGGTATTAGCGCAGATTGCAGGTTGAGTAATGAGATGATTGTTTCATTAGGACAAGTGGTTCCAACTTTGGGTTGGACCAAACTCTTGAGTTTGAGCTTGGCTTTGGTAGTGCGTTGGGTAGGAAAGAGGAAATTTTAGATTCTGAGATGGATTATTGGTTGAGGGTTATTGTTGTCACCCGATATCTTAGACCTGGTGGGGTCAGTTCGTTAGTACGGGAAATACCAGTATGTGCATGAGGCAAAAGAGTATTAATTCGGCTAAGGTCGAGGGTGATGCGATTTCCGATGGGAGTATGGTATTTGTTGGGGGTAAAGAGAACTTGTGACTTGTGTGTCACTGGGAATAGATAGTTGATGTGAGAAGGAAGTCAACGAGACACTGGGAACATGTTGTGAGTGACCTTTGGAAGTTAACAGCTGGTTGAGAGATGACCAATTACCCAGGGTGGAGAAAGGATCATTGAGAGTAAGTTGGGGTTTATGATTATAGATGTCATAGGAAATTTTGTGGGAGCATGATTATTTCTTATATCTGAAGGTGGGGTGTTGAAATTTCATTGAACTAGTGGGGTTTGATTTCGGGGCAGGAGACGATTCTTTGGTGTAATGTGCCCCGTTCAACTATAGAAGTATATTTGGGATTGTTTGGTACATATTGGATGGGTTATCGGTGTCCGATTGTTGGATTTATAGTTGGAAACTCAGGAGGTATATCTTAGCAGCAAAGGGGCTGGTTTGTTCCGAATTTAGGAGTTCCTGGTCGGGTCCAGGTATCCATAGAGGAAGACGTCGTTTTAGTGTGATATTATTTCAGGGGTGATTTTCGGATGTTTGGTTTCTTTCTATATGGTTTGAGGAGCGATTTCGAGGGAGAAATCAAATTAAGTGGGGGAGAACTGTAACATCTGGGATTTTGGGTATGTTAGTTTGTGTTGCAATTTTAGGGATTTAGGAGGGACTCAACGAGTCTAGAGTCTGACTCACCGAGTCACATCGAGTTGATAGATTGTGTTTAATGAGGGGACTCAACGAGTCTAAGTATGGACTTCTCGAGTAGGTGTTGGGTAGAGAAAACCCTAAGTTCCGGGGATTTGAGCCTATTTAGAGGAACTTATAACCTTTGGTGCGCCTCATATCTCCTGTGAAAATCCGTAAATCGCCATTGGAGCCAATAGAGATTTCATATGATGAAATCAAGTATTTTTGTGTGATTTTGCAAAGGAAGAGGACGGATTCAGCTAGAAGGACCAAAGGAGGGTGTCATTCTGAGACATTCAAGCAGGGATCTCCATTATGAGGTAGTAATTCGACCCATATTTTCTTTTTTGTGAAGAATCCTTGAGTCTAGAGTCTTATTTACCCTTTCTTGGATAGTATATGATGCATTTGAGGTCCCAATGTGGAGTAAGTATTAGATCTGGACCTTAATAGGTCCAGAGAGTCCCAATCTTCCAGCTTTATGCAGTTCCATTGGAGTTATGAATCTAGGATGCCATTTTTAGAGCTATTTCACCATATAGAGCTATATGTGTGTTGCATGTGTATAAAGTTTGGACCTTACGTGACTATTGGGTGTTAGAAGGTCAGATCTACATGTTGGGGAAACAGATCTGACCTCATAAGGTCATTTGAGTATGGCCGAGTCCATAAGAGGACTCGACGAGTCGAGTCGGGTTGCCCTGCGATCCGTGACCTGTGGTAACTCGTTGAGTGAAAGGTTAACTTAACGAGTCGGGTGAGACCTAATAGGATTCAGAGGACAAGCATGGACTCGTCGAGTCACCTAAGTGCACTCGAAGAATCTGGTTAAAGTTTGACCATTGACTTGAGTTGACTTCAGGGTTTTGGTCATACTGATTCAAGAGAGGTCAGGGAGGGGTAGAATGGTCTTCTACCCATTCTTTAGAGATGAGGTCAAGAGAAAGTATTAATTAGAGATGTTTGCCTTATGTGTTAGGTGGAGGCTTGATCGAGATTATCAAGCCAGAAGGTTTACTAGACATCATGAGAGGTGAGTCTTCTCACTATACTTTACCTAGAGTGGTAACTATGTGTGATCGGACAGTCTTATATGCTATGCGGAGTATGTGATATGTATTGCCATGTGATATGTATGTGTTATGCTATGTTATGAGTACCATGATATGGACCGGAAGGTCAACAGTGTATGGACCGGAAGGTCAACATGATGAGGACCAGAAGGTCATACGGGTAGGGCCGAAAGGTCTACCAGAGTTGGGACGGAAGTCCCCTGTGACACATGGATCGTAAGATCCCATATATTTATGGCCTTGAGTGGCGTATATGTTGTATGTGGTATTTTGGGGAACTCACTAAGCATTTATGCTTACAATGTTAAGTGTTGTGTGTTTCAGGTACTAGCGATGATCGCGGGAAGGCGTCGACACGATCCGTACACACTGGCAGAAGATTTATTTTTTGATCTTGGGATATGTTTTATCATGATGGCATTTGTTTAATTTGAGATTTGAGAATATTGAATAAGATTTATGTTATTTGAAAAATGAAAAATTGTTTTGAAAATTCACGTTGTTACATCAAAAGTGATTGAAGAGAATGTAAATAGAATGTCCCCGAACAACCCGATGTTGCCCGTAAAAGAAGAATAGTTAATGCTATTGTATCAACACCGAGGTTGAGAACCAGTGTGAGTAAGTTTCCGAGTAATCCAATCATAAAAGAAAATAGATAATGTTGTCGTACCAACACCGAGGTGGGGTACCAGTGTGAGTATGTTTCCAAGTAATCCAACATAAAAGAAAATAGTCTTCCGCAAACTTCATAACGCTAATTTCTCTGAGTGAGCCGTTATAACCATACTAAATAATGACAATTTCGCTTGTCTTGGCGTTAGTGAACGCTGACTGAAAAATAGAATAAGGTTATAGTCACCCTAGACCGATGTAGTCTAACTGTTGCGAACAGCTCACGTGTGGAGTGTCATCCCCATATAGATCTATAAACAAAACCCCGCTCTCCCTCCAAGAGACTTTTATTATAACTACAAGCTACGATCAAACACTTAATAGGTGTCAACCGACAAAACTCACTAGATCCTTAATCGAATTTACACGAAGATAAACACATAAAACTCATTCCATGCCCAACGAACCATGTAAGTGAGCCATTAGGGCATCGCTAAACGTGTGAGTCATTTCAAAACCTAATATGAATGAGATTATATAACATGGGCCCGAAATATATGTAAAAGGACAACTAAGACCCATTTCACATGTAAGGTATTTATAGGCCCAACTAGCACGCAAATAGTATACAAAACCTATCAAACATATAAATGGGACACTAATGGCCCAATAACCTAGAAATGATCAAAATTAATCCGTTTGTTAGTTTATTGTTGCCTTTGGTTCAATAAGCCAAAAATTTACAATTAAGGCTCAATTTTTGTAAAAGTAACACAATAGTCCACATTTAGTTCAAAACTTGTGTTTATGACTAGTTTGTGGTAATATAACATTTTTAAACCCATTTTTGTTAAAAATATCATTTTTGGCTTTATTTTTGTGAAAACACACATTTTTCTGGTTTTTGACATTTCTGACTTAGTTGTTGGAAAATTTGTAGAAAACTCATCGTAATTCGAAATTTGGATCCGTAAATTCTGGAATTTTGAAAAAAATTTCTACTTTGTTCAAAAGTTTTCTCATAATTTTTAATGGCCTCTAACAAGTGTAAAATTGTTCACTTTCACAGGCTGGTCCGAAATTATTTCAAATCTGATAGGCAGTTTTGTAAAATTCGCCAAAAATTCTAGAAAAATCGTATGAAAACGTGAGAGTAGTCATTTTAAAGGTATAAAGCTGAACTTTTTGCATGTAAAACAATTTTGAGTAATATTATCATTAAGGTGGTCAAACAGTTCGAGATTGGACCAAAACTTTTCTGTCAAGGGCTGAATTTTGAGTTTAGTTTATAGATCTTTAAAGACAACACTCATTTTTGCTATTTTAAGTGTATAAATCCCAAATCTACTAGTTTACATGTATTATATGTGATAACACATACTTTTCTCAAGGTTTTCATGTAGATCCAAGTGATAAACTTAATATTTTTAACATATTTTTAGATTTATGAAGTGAATATCACATAATCAATAAATATGTCATGAAAAACACACATATTCATGCATATACACATAGATCTACATAAAGCAATTTGTATTCTTCTGCAAAACTAAGCAAAAATAAAAAATAATGGGTATAAACTCACTTTGGTTTGTTGTTCTTGGTTTGATGAAGAGTTTGGAGATGATTTTTGGCCCTAGATGTTTCCTTGAGGAGATTTTTGAAGTCTATGAAGTTCAAGAGCATAAATCATAAGATGATGGGGGTTAAGAATATATTTTTGATGAGATCTTGAAATTAAAACATAGATTCAAGTGAGTACTTACCAAAGATGATGATTTTGGTGAAAAAACCTTCTTGGAATACCCACAAATCTCGAAAAATATTTGGGAGGATGGAGGAGTAGTTCTTGAGAGTGTTTGAGAGTGTTTGGAAGTAAAATGTTTGTGTGTTTGTGGAGCTCTTGGCCGAAAATAAAGAAAGAGAGAAGAGAAAAATGTTTTTGGTCAATACATGATAGATTAGGGTGTCCTAGTTTAGATATATGTGATGCTAATGGCATAGATAACCACCGTACATAAATGAGGTGTCACTAGTAGATAAATCCCCATTTTTCTCCCTTTTTTTTGTGTTTAATTACATGGGCTGAGAATGGGCTTAAAAGAATGGAGATGAAATGGTTTTGGTCCAATTCTTGGCTTGTTTAGATTTTTATGAAGCTCAAAATCATTTTTCGGCCCATTGCGCCCTTATTAGGGTTCACAACCCAATATGGTAAAAGGAATGGGTTTGTGGCCCATTAGGGCTAATTAAGCCATTTACGGCTCATCACGACCCATTAAAGATAGAATGGATCATTCTAGACCCAAAATAGTCGAATTGAAGGTTTATTGGTTCTTTAGGCCCAATAAGAGAATCTTATTTCACTTAGAACTGGAACCGGGATTTCTAGGGTTTCTAACCCTTAATTGGACATATGAGTTGTATTTTATTAGATCTTTAACCTTTTGGGTGTGATTTGATTTCAAATGAGTGATTTTGATTGAGCATAGGGTATGATATACACTTACATTACGAGTTTTAAAATAGATGATGTTTACATGAGAGTAGAATTTCCTAGCAAAAATGCAATTTGTGACATCATCCCCCCATTAGAGGGTATTTCGTTCCAAAATTCTTTCGAAAGATATGATCATGAATGAGAGAATAGGTGAGGGTACTTTTGCTTCATCTGGTCTTCGCGTTCCCATATGAATTCCAGTCCATGTTTGGTGTTCCATCGAACCTCACTCCCCTATCTATTATCTTGGCTGGTTCTTCGATGAACATGAATTCTCGTTTATTTTGATCTCTTCTAAAGGAATGATAAGAGTTTCATCGAATAAGCACTTCTTCAAATTCGAGATGTGGAACACGGGGTGTGCATTGTTGAGCTCCGAAGGTAGCTGCAGCTTATAAGCTATTGGACCAATTCGGGCAAGAATCTCGAACGAGCTGATGTATCGCGGTTTTAGTTTTTCCCCGTTTTCTAAAACGGATCGTTCCTTTCTAGGGAGAGACCTTGTGACATCCCCAAAATCTCGGCCAGAAAAGACCGATTTTCATTTATGCTTTTAAAATAATTTCAGAGTAAATCCTTTTGATTTGAAAGAGTTGCGGAATTTGTTCCCAAAAACAAAACGTGATAAAATAATATTTACCAAAGCATTTCATAAAATAAATGTATTTTCATTATATAATCAAAACTCGGGATGTCATGTTCCGATACAGACCATAAAGCATAAATGATAACATTACAAGTCATTCAACAAATATATACTTATACAGACTTGTAAACAAAACAACTTGATGGTTCATCCATCTTATGCCCTTGCGCCACTTCCTGTAATACAAATAAAACTGAGTGGGCTAGGCTTGGGAGCCTTGTGAGCATATAGGGTTTTCAACCCACAATAAATAATTATATTTAATTCCACCAACCAACAATAACCCAATTATCCATTCCCGTTATTCTCACTTTACAAACCTAAAACAACTAACACAAGGGACCTAGTCTTAGAATATTTCATCGGGGCGACAACACATGCATTCGGGGGTTTCCCAAAAATATATGTCAAATAAGGCAACCGTGAGGGGGATGGAGTACAGTGAATGAACACCCAAGTTCATTAACACCTACAGGTGGCGAACCTGCTAACGTTCCACAGGACTGTCTAGCAAAGTCTGTGGTTGTCATCTAAACTCCGCTAGATGACTGAATCAAAAACAACATCGAGGCCTCTCATCTGTTTATCACACGTCAACTATCTACCCATGTTCTACCCGACATATTAGTAGATAAAAATATATACTTTTATACATAGTTTAAAACCTGTATAACATTCTCATTCAATACATATTCCAAAACAACAGATGAGACACATACACATAACACTTATTTCATAGAGAATAAATCGTATCTATAAGATAGAAGAAAGTGAATATACATTCACACATATAACACAAAATATACACATAACACATATTTCATATAAAATACTTCATAATTATGCGTTAGAAGAAAGTAACCACACACTCACTTGATCAGAAGATGATCGGACATCACTACGACTTGTAGAAGTAGTATTCTTCGGCAGATCTGGAAGATCTTCACAAAAACCGGACTCCTCGCGGGTAGAGCTTTGGCTCGGGAATCGCACTTCTTGGGATCTTCGGGGCTTCGGGGCTCGGGAATGATACCGGGGCTTCGGGATAATTCTTGCACGAAAAATGACGCAAAAACGCGAGAAAAAGAGAAGAAATGAGCAAACTACTCGGCTGCCCTCGACACCCTTTTATAGGGGCTGGAAGGTCGAATTACGTTGGGCGTAACTTCAGATTACGTTGGGTGTAACGACGATAAGGTCGCTGACTCCCCCCCCCCCCCTCGGATAATATCGAAATATATATATATATATATATATATATATATATATATATATATATATATATATATATATATATATATATATATATATATATCGAAAATATTTAATAAACTTCAAAAATTCATATCTTCCTCACACCAACTCCGTTTTCGACGTTCTTTATATCCACACGTAGGTGAGACTATGATCTACAACTTTTGTTTAGACTCCGTCGGCTAACTTTGACTTTATTTTTATTATTTATTTTTAGTAGGCCGGAACAAGAAAAGTCCGTTATAAATTCATAACTTCTTCATCCGACGTCCGTTTTCGCCTATATTTTTATCGTTTTACTCCTATTAATGAGACCTTCGATTATCATTTACATTGTTTCAGCTAAAAACCGCTCGATCTCAAATCGAGTATTCGGGCTGCATACTGCTAAGTCGAAACTTCGAAAAATCATAACTTCCTCATACGAAGTCAGATTTTGGCGTTCTTTTTATGCACGCTCTCGGTTTAACGAAATCTACGACTTTCATTTAGATCACTAAGGCTAAATATTTCTCTAACGTAAATTTCACTTTTTACGTCATTCAGCGTTTGTCGGTTCTGTCGCGAAACTTCGATAGGTCATAACTTTTTCGTTATAACTCGGATTTCGGCATTCTTTGTATCTTCGGAATCCTTGTTTCGACTACTACATCTTTATGTAAAGATATTGAGATTATCCCACACTTCAAATTTGACGCTTATTTTATTCTTAATTCATTAAATTATAATAATTAAGAAAATAAACACATAATTCACATAATACTCAAATATTTCATCATTAATACTTCAAAAATAGTTACAAGGGTTAACCTAGAGTATTACATCAATGATAATGCCTAGCCTAGAAACGCGGGCGTTACAGACCTTCAGTAGCACTTGATCTCCGATTTGGAATTCTAGTGGTTTTCGTCGTTTGTCAGCATAAATCTTTTGTCGGTCTCGTGATGCTTGAAGTCGAGTTCCGATTTGGATTATCTTCTCTATTGTTTTGCGAATGGTTTCTGGTCCCGTGAGAGTACTGGCGAGTGATCTGCATTTATGACCATAAAGGGCCTCGAAAGGGGTAACCTTTATGCTCGTGCAATAGCCATTATTGTATGAGAATTCAATCAAGGGTAACCGGGTATCCCATGATTTCCTGAATTTAAACACCCAGGCTCGGAGCATGACTACGGGTGGTTGAATGGTCTGTTCGCCTTGGCTATTGGTGTGAGGGTGGTAAGCAATGCTCATGACTAGTTGTATTCCCATATCCTTTCGAAGTGACTGTCAAAATCTTGAAGTAAATTCGTTATCCCGATCTGAGATAATAGATGTTGGTGCTTCATGGAGTCTCATGATCTCCTTGATGTAGATCTGTGTTAATCTTTCCATCTTGTTTGATTCCTTTATTGGCGGGAAATGAGCAGATTTCGTTGACCTATCGACTATCACCCAGATAGTGCCAAATCCAACTCTTGTAAAAATAAGCTTCGTCTTTTTTACTGGAATAATTTTATCTAGTCTACGCAGTGCTTCCTTCGCGATATTCTCCTGCTTCGATGCCTCTAAAGCCGGTCGTAGGTGTTGATAGTGTTTGTTCTTATTTCGTGAGCCGTCGAGTATGTTATCGATGAAAATAAATAAAAAGGTTGACTATGAATGAGTGGAAAGCTCGATTCGTGGGGTCCATGAATACCACGGGGCATTCTTCAGACTAAAAGGGCATAACAATGAATTCGTAATGACCGTATCGAGTTTGTAAAGCAATTTTTGGAATGTCCTCTTCTAGGAATAGAAGTTGATGATAACCGGTTCTTAGGTCTATTATGAGAAGTAACTAGCTCCTTAAAGCTGGTCAAATAGGTCGCTAATCTGAGGAAGTGGGTATTGGTTTTTGATAGTGCTTATTTAATTCCCTAAAATCGATGAACATTCTAAAGGATCCATCTTTTTGATGAACAAGACCAGAGTTCCATAGGGTAAGAATCTTGGTGTGATGAATACTTTGCTCAATCATTCTCTTAGTTTGACTGGATAACTTCTGAATTTCGGCGGGAGCTACCCTGTAGGATGAATTGGCAATTGATGTGGTTCCTGGTATGAGGTCGATTCGAAATTCGACCTGTCTGTCTCGGGTATTCCAAGAAGTTCTTTGGGAAATACATTTGGAAAATCGCATGCTATTGGAATACCTTGTATGCCTACTTCTTCCTTGGCCTTGTCCACAACGTGAGCTAGGAAAATGTAGTTCTTCTTGTGCAGGCACTTCTGTGCCTTAATGCACGAGTTAATATGAGGATTGACGCCAGGTTTATCACCATAGGTTATTAGAGTTTCGTAATTAGGGAGGAGAAGGCAAATGGCCATCTTGCGACACGTAGTATCAGCATGGTGGGGGCTTAACCTAACCATGCCGATTATCACATCAAAACTCCTAATATTTACTGGTATTAAATATATTTGAAATGAATGGTGGTTTAGTGTTAAGGTGTACCCTACATAAATATCTTTGGTTGATTTGGGTTTTCCCATTAGCCATGTCCACCGTGAAGGCTTCGTTTAGCTTCTGGGATTGTTGTTTTTGTACGTGCTTGAATTTTTTACTAACAAAGCTTCGCTCAGCTCCACTATCGAGTAAGATGCAAGGGGAAAGAGTTGTTAAGTGGAAACGTACCAGTAACAACCGTTGGGTCTTGAATTGCTTCGCCTTGACCTAGGGTTAGGAACCTTCCTGATCCTTCTGCCCCTTGATTGTTAGCCTTTGGGCAATTGCGTTGGGAATGGTTGGTTCCTCCACACCCATAGCAGGTGTGATTGGCCCCAATATTGATGTTGTTGTTACTATCATTGCGATTGTTGTGGCTGTTTGGCTATTGATTCTGTCGTGGATAAGTTCTAAAGTATTTGGTGGTATGACTCTTTCGGTTGCATATTTTAATATACAACTCCTGGCAGGCTCCCTTATGATGGAAATTGCACTGGCTGCATTTTGGAAGGCTTCCAGCATATGATCTCGCTGGTGTTGGTGTAGTAGGTGTCATGGTTGCATGGACAACAACAACATGTTGCTTCTTCGAGAACCCTTGAGTTGGTTGTCCCTTTATCTGAATTCCAGACTTCCGCTTCCTGTTCTTAAGCTTGGTGTTTGGATTGCCTTGATAAGAGGCCACTTGTTGGTTTCTATGCTCGTTCCTTCAGATGGAGTTGTCGATGCTATTTCTACCTTTATTGGTGTTGTTTCCGTTGAGTTGTGTCATAGCAGCGGTTACTGCTGTTGTTACAGCAGCTTGGAATGTAGCAGAGTCCATCTATAGGAGCAGTGTCTCGCCAGTGTGCTTGTTATTTCTATGGGATGTTATTTTCCTGCTGCATGTTGATAAGCCAGATCATAAGTAATGATCGTCATTCTTGGTTGTACTTTACAAATTTCGCATCTTGTCATATGATTCTCATTGTTTCCATCTACATCCCTATGATTTATTTACGGTAGTAGGTAATCGCAAATTTGGCATGATCGTTACGTCTATCCTTAGAGTATATGGGTTGTTTTGGTTTCGAGATCCTTAAGTATCTAGCGGTTTCGAGGGTTTGGTTGTGCATATAATTGAATTTATGCAATAACATGAAATAGATATAGCAAATAATTGTTTCATTGGTAAGTACTGTCTTAGTACACGAAAGAGAGTCATACCGGTTAGTAGGGGGAGAAAAAAGGCTGATCCTAATTGTGGCAGAAAGTGTCTGGTGGTGGTTCTGATGAAGTGGATGAACCTCGACGATGAGCAACTTGTCGCTCGGTATCTCGTAGTCGTACCTCCCAAACTAACTGTCATGCTCGGGAGTCTCCGTTCACTTCCTGTGTTTGTCTCTCATCTCTCTCAACAGCAACCACATTTGGTCCGTTTGATTTGGGGTGTCCTGAGCTTGGTTGTCAACGTCTCGGGAGCTCTGGACCATAGCTGGGAGGGTCCGGTCAGATGGTCCTCTATGACTAAGATCGAAGAGACCCCGGTTCTTACCATAGTCGGGTCGTATCCCCTGATGGTGACTCCATCTTGAAATATCATGTGCCCATGGGGGCGTGGGGCCACCGGGGCCCATATGATAAGCCGATACTCTAGCCTGTATGGAGGATTGATGGCCTCGGACTCGGCATCCGAGTCATCATCATCATCGCCGTTGAGCTCTTCCTCTTCGAGGTTCACTATTGGCTCGACGTTTCCATCTGTAAGTTCTTCGTCATGTTCCTCCTCTAGTTCTTCCTTTGAGTCGTCTTCTGGGTCAAGCCACCCTGCATTCCCCTGACCAGGGAAATAGGGGTCTCCTGGCTAATGATGCCCGTCTATAGTGTATGGTACGAAGGGGGTATAAATACTAGAAACAAATAGCACACCAAATACTCCTATAGAATTTTAATTTTGTTTAGGTTTGGTTCTATAAGCTCTTTGGATAATTAAATGGTGAGTTTTTGATTCATTGTCCAACACAATTACTCCCGAACACATGTTGGTCGTATTTTGAATGAATGTAGTTGATCAAGCTATATTCACCCCCTATACGACTACATAACTGCCAATGTTTAATAGCAATATTCAAATCCACCAAAGACTTTTACTGTTCTTGTTGTGTTATTATGCTAAAATTCACACATAAGTATGTATTTTAATTATTATGCTCATAGTAGTTTAGTCCCATTGTATTTATCGTTGCATATCTTGTATGGTTAGATATGCTAGTTCGCTATAAACAATGCTCTGATACCAATGTGTCACACCCCCGAACCAGATGACGGAAACATCCAGGGGCTTGTGCGTGACTTCATCTTGAAATATCATTATAGTGAATATAAATGAAACATAACATCATCATTACCATGCATAATTTAATACAATTGCCATTGTTTACATCAAGTACAATCTTTTAAATAACATAACCAAGCTCCAGGTTGCAGATCTTACTTCCTAAGGCATGTTTATAACGTAAACTTGCAAACTTTATGTTCATGCAAGGTGATTTTGGCCTAAATCTAGCTAGGAAAAAGGTTTAAGGCTATTAATGACCACAAGCATGCCAAGGGTTGATACTTTCCAACTACATGGACCAAGACAAGTCTAGATCTGAAGTTGCAATCTCAGATCTAGGTCCAAAATCCGAAATGGACTCTTAATATGCTAAAATGGCCTCAAATCTTCGTCCATGAATAGATCTAGATGCAACAAGGTCAAGGTAACAACTTGTTACCTTCAAACTGATGCCAATAAGCCAAAAAGTCATATCCACTTCGTTCCTATATGATCAAATCACCTTATACTTCAAGTATTTTTCTTCCCAATGCTCCAAGAACACACTTTGCTCCTTCATACACACCAAAAAGGGTTTGGAATCGATTAGGGCTGCTTCTGGATGTCAAGGGGTGATAAGGAGGCTGGGGTAAGGACTTAAGGCCCTTTAAATAGGGTGCAAACCCTAAAAATTAGGGTTCTATCTTCCCAACACCAACTCGTCGAGTCCAGCCGTCGACTCGTCGAGTTGGTCACTTAACACATGACCAAAAACCCGCTCCGACTCGACGAGGCAAGATAACTACTCGCCGAGCCTAATCCCTTATTTACACAAAGAACCCTAAACTCATACTTCTGAACTTGGGATGTCACAGGGGAAGGCACCCCAAAAAGGATCATGCTACTATCGGGCCAAGTACATATCAATTATAGTTATGGGCTTAGACACCTAATCCAACATTGTCCACTTTAGAAAGGTTATCTTCATTTAGAAACATCAAATAGTGCCTCCTCAAATTATGGTAAGTGATATTTTAAAATCTGATGTCATTTATGCCAAGCATATGGATGAATGGTGGATAAGGAAGATTAAAAAAAAACTTGGGCCAAATTATTTGTGTATTTTTCAGCATCTATGGGAAGATATTTTGTTCGTTTAGGATCAACTAAGGGTTCATCGAGAGTAGGATATTGATGTGGGAGTATACAAAAAAAAATAGTGTAGCTCATGTTCTTAGACCTGTTTGTCTTACATAAACTTTTTTTTTGGTATATGAATCTAAATCTAGTATTAGGTTTGTGTTTATTTATTGGTTAAGAAATTTGAATCTGATTTTATGTTTGTGTTTCTTTAGGGATTTAAGAACTTTGTATTTAAGAATTTTGGGTTTAAAAATCAGTTTGATGATTTTTCTGATTAAAATTAGAATTTTGGGTGATTGATGGAAGATTTTGGTGTAAAGAATGGTGGTGGTGACTGAGGGTTGTGTGTGTATGTGTGTTTGTGTAAAGATGTTAATCAAGATGTTCATGGGTGTTTGTGTTTATGAATAACAAACTCAGTTGGGTCGTAGAGAGAGTGATATTAGAAGTTTGGGCGATTGATTGCGGATTTTGGTGCAAAGAGTAGCAGTGGTGACAGAGGGTTGTGTGTATGTGTATTTGTGTATGTATGTTAATCAAGATGTTCATGGGTGTTTGTGTTTATGAAGAACAAACTAAGATGGGTTGTAGAAAGAGAGGGGGAAGAGAGAGAGAGAGAGAGAGAGAGAGAGAGAGTTGAGTTTTTTTTTCTTCTTTATCTTTATAATGTAAAAAACATTTAAAATATATATATATAAAATGTAGAACAAAATAAAATGATAAAAAAAAATATATATCTTTTGTGTCATAGGACCAACCACATAAAAAAATTAAATCACATGGATAACATATTGTTGCTTTTACAAACTACCTAGAGATTGTTTGAGATTCCATCCAAAATTGAATTATTAACTGGGAATATGACTTATTAAGGTAATTAAATTTTCGGTTTGTTCACATATGGGTAACTATCTTTTTTTTTGTACACATCTAGGTAACAAACTTGTTGGAAGTGTTGACATATGACCATTATGACATGTTATAGGAGGTTACATCTGACTACAACAGGTCATAATGGTCATATGTGAACACTATCAACAAGTTTGTTACCTAGTTGTGTATAAAAAAATAGTTACCAAATATAAACAACACGAAAAGTAAGAGTAAAATACACGAATAGTCCTTGTGATTTGGGTTAATTTGTGTGTTTGGTCCTTAATTTTTTTTTTTTAAACTCGAATCATCACTACTATTTATTTTTGTTGCGCGCTTGGTACTCGTCTTACCTAAAAAGAGTATTGTGTCATTATTATTTTTTATATTAATTTTCTTATTTATGTATTTCTTTTTTATATATTTAACAAAAAAAAATAATACGCCCCACATATCTGTATTTTCTCACCATCTCATATCACATCCTTCTCAACTTCTATTTCTTTTCCATCTTTAGTGACATGGACATCTTCATCATCCGTTCTTTTTTCGGTTCTTCAACACTGGTGAATCAACACCACAACCCACAAAAGATGAAGAGATAGTGGGTTATGGTGTTGGTTCTCCAGAGTTAAAGGACAAAACAAAAATAATGATGGTGAAGACGTCGATGCCACTAAAGAAGGAAAAGAAATAGAAGTTGAGGAGGATGAGAGATTGGATGGTGACCGATGGGACTCAGATTAAATTTCTCAAATGTGATTTCAGGTTTATGGTGAGGAGATACATATATGTGGGGTTTATTAATTTTTTTAAATATATAAAAAATAAATACATAAATAAGAAATTTAATTAAAAATAAACAGTAGTGACCATCTGAGTTAAAAAATAAGTTAGGGACCAAACACACAAATTCCCCCAAACAACAAAGACTATTTGTGTAATTTACTCTTACTTTTCGTCTTGTTCATATTTGTGTAACTTTTTTTTGTTCAGGTAACGATTTGTTGAAAGTGTTCACATATAACCATTATGACTTGCTGTAGTCAGATGTAACCTCCTACAGCAGGTCATAATAGTTATATGTGAACACTTACAACAAGTTTGTTACTGAAATATGTACAAAAAAATATAGTTATCCAGACATAAACAAACCAAAAAGTTAATTACCTTAATAAGTCATATTCCTTATTAACTTATTGACTTTTTAAAAAATCAATAAGTTAAAAAAAATGTTTGTGTATATAAACAAGACCTTTTAAAATAATTTTTTGTTAACTCTTTGAAAATGAGATTTTAAGAAGTCATAATTTCTAACTTCGAAACAACTTATTAACTATTAGGTTTTCAAAATAGATAAAAAAAAAAATTAAGTCAAACACTTTTAACTTATTAATTTATTGACTTTTGCAATTATAAAAGTGTTAGGTCCGGATCTGGATCTAATACTAGTAATCAAACAATCACAAATCGAGAATAGCAATGAGATGAATAAGAATTGAGCTTGCACACGCTTATATCAAATAACCGTTTGGTACAACTCAAGTATTAGCCGTAAACTAACAGGCAACCAACCATTCAAAAGACCAACTCCTAGCCTTTATATACTAGACTAGACAGCAAACGGAGTTTGCGGCCGTACACACGTTTACGGCCGTAAACGTGTTTACGGTCGTGAACATGATAAAACAGTAAACAACTCAAAAATACTATTACAGACTTAAAACCAAACAAATCACATATAAATCCTAGCCCAAACTATTTATCAGACCCTTCAATCTCCCCCTTGGTTTGGTGCTAGCATGAATTCAGTCTTTGTCAACGATCAGCACATCAGATCTCCCCATTGCTGCATTCCACATCTTCTTCTCGATAATTTGAGCCACCATCGCCGTATATTCTTTCGCAGCAGGTTCAAATATGGATTCAGCCACCACAATCTGTTTAGTAGCAAGATGATGTATGTCCCATTTGTGAAATTGAAGCAAGTCTCTTTTCTCATAGAGACGGATGCAATCTTCCTTTAGCTTGATGAGCGTAGCATCCGTGGATTCATCATACACCCAATAAAGCATGGATGCAAGAGAACCATCAGGGTAATTTTGAAGAACATGGACTTGCTTAACCTGAGCTGTAGCAGGCCACATTACAGAAGTAATTGGCTGTTTTGTTGAGGTATCAAATACCTTGGAGTGAACCTTGACAACAGACTCTGTAGTCTTCATTAACGGAAACCCCTTGGTGACTTGATCTTCCAAGAAAGATTTGAACTGAATGGCTTTGGGATTTCCTGATGGATTTGAAAAGGGAGCTTTGGATAGCTCAATGAGGTCAACCTTAGTAAAAGAATGAAAATCATAAGCATCCTTGTATAGTTCCTTATTCCCACTCTTCCTTCTCACCATAAACATGTTCTGTGTGTCATATAATCCCCACGATACGATTCCTGACCTATCACCATAGACATCCCTGAAAGTTTGGGTGCTAAGATCGGTAAGGGTAATTCGTGGCTAATCCCAGGGTGCCTTATGATCCACACTTCGTTTGAAAAGCCATTTTCCTTTGTCATCCTCAGTAACAACCTTCTTCTTCTTCTTCTTCTTGGAACTCTTTGAAGCATTTTCTCTTGGAGCTTGTTCCGGTTCCACTTCAAAGCGATCCACAATGATGGGAGATCTGATGTGCTGATCATCGAGAAAGACTAAATTCATACTAGCACCAAACCAAGGGGGAGATTGAAGGGTCTGATAAATGGTTTGGGCTAGGATTTATATGTGATTTGTTTGGTTTTAAGTCTGTAATAGTATTTTTGAGTTGCTTACTGTTTTGTCATGTTCACGACCGTAAACACGTTTACGGCTGCAAACTCCGTTTGATGTCTAGACTAGTATATAAAGGCTAGGAGTTGGTCTTTTGAATGGTTGGTTGCCTGTTAGTTTACGGCTAATACTTGAGTTGTACCAGATGGTTATTTGATATAAACATGTGCAAGCTCAATTCTTATTCATCTCATTGTGATTCTCGATTTGTGATTGTTTGATTACTAGTAGATCCAGATACGGATTCTCCTTCAGGATCAGGAGCCAGTAGAGGTCTCTCCGCCATGGGTGTAAGAGCATGTTTTGCGTCTCTGAACCCGAACTTCTCCAGTATATCATCCACATATTTTGGTTGATGAATAAGAATTCTGGTAGAAGATTGTTTGACCTGAAGCCTCAGAAACATGACCATCTCCCCAAGAGAACTCATCTCAAACCTTTTCCTCATTGCGCCTTCAAACTCCTTGCAAAGCTGTGGACAAGTTGACCCGAAGATAATGTCGTCAACATAGATCTGAACAAGTATCTGATCATTACCCACATGCTTAATGAACAAAGTTTGATCAATGGTGCCGCGAGAGTATCCATGCTCGAGCAAATTCTTTGTAAGAGTCGCATACCATGCTCGAGAAGCTTGATGTACCCCATATAATGCTTTGTCTAACTTGTAGACACAATTATGGAACTTTGAGTCAACAACCCAGGGGGTTGATCAACATAGATTTCTTCTTTCACCTTGCCATACAAGAAGGCAGTCTTGACATCCATTTGGTAGACCATGAAATTCATGTAAGAGGCATATGCGAGAAAGATGTGAATAGCCTCCAACCGAGCCACGGGAGCAAATACCTCAGTATAGTCAAGACCCTCAATCTGTCGAAACCCACGAACCATTAACCTTGCTTTAATTCTGAATATCACTCCCGAATCATCTTGCTTATTACGATAGACCCAACGCGTGTCAAGAGCCCTTTTGCCCATTAGTAATTCAACCAATTTCCAAACCCTGAGCTTTTCAAACTGATTAAGCTCTTCATGCATCGCATCTACCCAGCTGGGCTCATTCAAAGACATTTCAACGTTTTTGGGCTCTATTTGAGATATAAAGAAAGAGTAGAGACATTCATCTTGAAATTTAGAATTTGGACTAGATGGTTGATCAGATGACTCCCCCTCAGGTGTAGCAGAGGACTCTCCATCACCTGGAGCAGAGAACTCCCCCTCAACCGATGGGGGTCCGTAGACAACTTCTTCGTCTTCGTCTTCATACACAATCTTCGAAACAAAAGAGGATCCACTTGAACTATCTAAAGACACATTCATTGATTTGGAAAGAGACGTGTAATCAAATAACCAGTCGGGACCCACTCGAGCGTCCGTTTCATTCTCCTCCAGCCAGCGCACGTCATAGGATTCAACGATCTGCTTAGTCCTTTTGTTGTAAACCCTATACGTGGTGCGCGCGGCATACCCCCACGAAGTAACAGTCATCAACTTTGGCATTAAGTTTAGGGTTGGATTCTAAGTGAAGAAGGGTGCAAGGGCAGCCAAGTACACGGAAATGGATGACAGAAGGCTTATATCCATAAAGAATTTCATATGGAGTCTTCATCTGTGCTTTTTTTATTAGAACATGGTTCTGCATGTAGCAAGCAGTGTTAATCACCTCGGCCCAAAAGAAAACAGGTAGTTTGGAGTCACAAAGCATTGTTCTTGTAGCGTCTTTCAATGTTCTATTTCTCCTTTCATCAAGACCATTTTGTTGAGGCGTGTGAGCAGAGCTATATTGACGCACTATCCCCTTTTCTGCGCAAAAATGATCAAGAACCGAATTCTTAAATCCAGTTCCGTTGTCAGTACGAAGCGCCTTCACTTGATTGTTGGTCTGCTTCTCAATCATCACCATGAACTTCTTTATTATATCAGCAACCCCCGATTTGTTGGATAAGAAGAAGACCCACGTAAATCGAGAGAAATCATCGATCACAACGAGGTAGTATGAGCTTCGGTTAATGCTTAGGACATTGACCGGTCCAAATAAGTCCATGTGTAACAATAGGAGCACTCGACTTATGGAGTTGACTTGCTTGGGCAGGTGTGGCTTCCTATGATGTTTGCCTTGAGCACATGAAACACACTTCTCAAAGGTAATAAACTCTCTGACGAGTAGGCCTCGGACCATCTCATTTTTAGCAAGGCGAGTCAGGTTTTTCGCGTTAGCATAACCGAGCCTTCTATGCCATAGCATTGCATTTTGCTCAGAGACTTTTGAGAAAAGGCAAGTAACTTGTTTAGGGAGATTGTTATTCATATCAATAATGTAAGCATTCCCATCCCGTTTAGATTTGACTAGAATCCACTCTTCTGGGATGACAATGCCTGGCTTGAGAATCATACACTCTTTATCAGTGAAATGGGTAGAGTAGCCTTTGTTGCATATTTAGGAAACGCTCAACAATTTGTGCTTTAACTCGGGAGCGTAGTTGACATTTTCGAAGCTCAACACTCCATTCGTAACAGTTCCGCGCTGTGTGATCTTTCCACCATCTCCGCCCGCAAAGGAAACATAACCCCCATTAAAAGATTGAATTTCGCTCAGTTGGGAGATGTCTCAAGTCATATGTCGGGAGCAGTCACTGTCGACGTACCAAAGACGAACGACATTCCTCCGTAACTGTCCCTGCAAAATGAGTGGAGTCATTTAGATTTAGGAACCCAGGTCATCACTGTCTTAGGTTTCCTTTTCACTTTTTCTGATTTAGATTTTAAAATTTTTAAATTAGGATCTTCATTCCTAATCACTTCAGAGGGTGGTAATGATGGATTAGAAAGTGATTTGGGCTTCCATTGAAGTTTAGGTTTTACAACATTCTCTGGTGGTTTTGAAGTAGGTTTCATAGGAGTTTGCACAAACCTTCTGGATGTTCTACCAAAACTGGTTGAAGATCTAGAATTGCTTTTTGAAGAAACCAATCTTGGCAGAGCCTTGTTCGGTTTTGGAAAACTGTTTTGAGCTTTGTTAGTAAAAACCTTTTTATTTATTTGAAGACCAGTTTTTTTTATCATCTTTCTAATCATTATTTCGAGAACGAGCTCTTGAGGATTTTCTAATTAAAGACCTTCCTCGAGATTCATTCTCCCCTCTTGGTGACAGATAGTTTACAAAGATCCTATTTTCACAATTTCTAGCTATGTGACCACCAACACCACAATTAAAACAAATTTGTTTATTATTTGAACTTGTATTGCATTTTTCAGATTTATTTTCTTTACAGACACTCTTACTCTTCTTAGAAGAACATGCATGAGAAATAGGTTGAGAAATAAGTGAAGGTGCCTCATTCGTTTTGACTTGTGGAGTTGATGATTCTTCATGAGAATCACAAGCATCAGAATTACCAAACAATTCATCAAACATATCGAAAAAAATTAAATTCAACTATATCAGATGATGAGCCAACACAAGAAACATTTTCAGTCTTAACATCAGAAACACAATCAAAATTTTTCATAACAGAAACATCAGGTTTAAAAACAGAAATAGATTCTCCAGCTTCACACTTTGCCTGATCTAATGATTGATCTGCAGAGGAAGTAGAAACATTAGTACTTTCAATGTTAATAAAACCTCTTGAAACAAAACCAGCTAGTTTTCCATATCGAAGATGTGGCTCCCTGTCAATTTCGTCCTGTGTCATAGGGATGGATGTGTAGTTATGATTGAAAGGTGGAGGAACACAATCATACCCTAGACCCTTGTTTTTATTTTCTTTGAATTTTAATTGGGTTTCACACAAGGACTCAACTGTCTTACTTGACGCAGTGTAATTTTTGAAACAAACATCTATTTTATCATTCTTAATTTTCAAAGCGTCAATTTCTTTGGTTAATGTATCAAATTGTCTCTTAACATAATCATACAGTTCACATTTTTCACTGTATTCTGATTGAATTCTTCTAAAGTCCTTTATTTTAGCTTCTAGTTGGGCCTTAAGGGGTTTTTGTCCTTTCCTAAGTTGATAACCCTCATATTTAAGGTCCTCTACTTGCCTATGTAAGACTTGTATTTCATCACGAAGAAGTTTAACATATTCTTTACAAGCAAATGAACAAGATGGTAGATTTACCTCGCTTTTCTTGGGCTCGGAAGAGGTAGATACCATTAGGGCAAGCTGTAGTTCCATCATCTCTGCTTCTGGATCAACATCATTATTCTTTGAAGCAATATCATTAATTTGAGCTAGGTGATCATTTTCTGGCCCTGAGATATTAAAGGCTTGAATTTGGTCCTCCCAGTTAAATGATTGAGCAACCATAGCTGTTTCTCCATTAGCTGTAGCTTCTGCACGATTGTTTCCCACTGCAACCATCTGCTTGTTGTTGTTGATTATGCGATCTGGTTTCGGGCAATCACGAGCAAAATGACCTGGCTCATTGCAGTTGAAGCATCTCAACATGCTTTTATTGAATCCCACCTTCTTGTCAGCATTCATGGCCCAGTTGTTTCTCCCGGTCTTCTTGGTGAATTGTTTGGCTCTGAAAACAGCAATGGCAATTTGCCATGTAATGTCCATTTCCTCTACATCTTCAGGATGTATCTGATCTAAATCAGCAAATGATAGCTGAGGTGGAAGATCTCCAGCTACAAAGGCATTGTAACAATTAACTAGCCTAGTGGCTAGAGCCAGATTTTCATCAGATTCTTTGGAGTTTGAAGAAGAGGCTTTAGCTGACATATTGGGAGCAGAAACGGTTTGAGGAATGGCAAATGGCACATTTGGAGTTTGATGATGAGGGATGGATGGTGCAACATTGAAGGTTTGAATTTGAGGTTGTTGAACTGCGAAAACTTGACCTGAGGGAGTCATGAAAGATGATAGAGCATTGTTGGATGAAACTCCAAGATTTGTAGTAGAGTATGAATTTACATGGTTGATTTCTCTCTATTTGTCATCAATGTCACAGGCCTTGATAACGGCCATGACTTCTGCAAGAGAGAGGCGATTCAAATCCTTGGTTTTCTTAATCACAACAACATTCATATCCCATGATCTAGGAAGAGCATTTAGAAGTTTCTTATTGATCTCTGACTTGGTCAAGAAAATCCCTGAAATATTCATGTCAGTTGTGAGTACAGTGAACCTTTGCAATTGAGCTTCAAGAGTCTCTCCTAGAATGTAGTTGAACATGTTGAATTTTTGTCTCAGCATGTCTTGGCGACTCTCTTTCATATCTTCATTGCCCTCATAGACCTTAATAAGAGCTTCCCATAGAGCTTTAGCTGAAGTGTACTCACGAAAACCTTGAGCAATATCAGGTGATAATGCCATGGTTAAAGTGGCTAATGCTCTTTCTTGTTCCTCAATCAATTCAAAATCCTCACAATGTAGTTTTCAACAGATTTGTCAACCAATTGACCTCCAACATTCACAGTGATTCTGACAGGATCTCTAAGAACGCTTCTCCAGATCTTGAAATCTTTCATTTTAATATATTTCTCTAATCTGTACTTCCACTCGGGAAAACCTTCAGCAGACATCAATCTTGGAATACGTGTAGTCGTGCCCATAATAGCATCAAGTTCTTGAAACTGAGTTTGACTTTGAGAATACATTTGAAATTAAAGTAATTCAACAGTTCCAAAGGGGTTTACGGTTTTTCTTTTTTTTTAAATTAAGCTGATTATGACAGTAAACGGAGTTTACGGTTGATGAATTTGCGACCGTAAACTGAGTTTAGGGTATGAGTTCACGGTTTCTGGATTTACGGTTTTGAGTTTACGGTTTAAGTTCACGGTTCTTCGATCCTGATTACGGTTCTTGAAGATTAATTGTTTACGGTTGATGAGGTTCTTCCTTTTACGATCGTAAACTAAGTTTACGGTTGGGCAGTAAACTCACAAACAACCTTCAAAACACGTTTTTAAGATGGAATTCGTCTCTTCAAATCCCAGAACGTAGAAACTAATGCTCGAACAATGAGAATGACAGTTTGAACACTCAAAATCTCAATCGAATGACTTTTTGATACCAGTTTCTGCTCTGATACCAATTGTTAGGTCCGGATGTGGATCTAATACTAGTAATCAAACAATCACAAATCGAGAATAGCAATGAGATGAATAAGAATTGAGCTTACATACGTTTATATCAAATAACCGTCTGGTACAACTCAAGTATTAGCCGTAAACTAACAGGCAACCAACCATTCAAAAGACCAACTCCTAGCCTTTATATACTAGACTAGACAACAAACGGAGTTTGCGGTCGTAAACATGACAAAACAGTAAACAACTCAAAAAATACTATTACAGACTTAAAACCAAACAAATCACATATAAAGCCTAGCCCAAATCATTTATCAGACCCTTCAAAAAGTTAATCCAAATACTTTTTAAAACTCATTTTTCTACCTCATAGAGTTAATAAGTCATTTCGGGTAAAAAAAAATTAACTTTAAAATGAAATCCCAAACACCCTCTTAACGTTAAAGGTTTTGGTTAAAAAAATTACGATTCTCATAAAAAAGCACGTAAGTTAAAACAAAAATATAGTTATGTAATAATATAGTCTTATTTAAATATATAATTAAAAACTACGATAAAATCTCATGTTAAAGATATTTATATTCACCAAAGATAAAAAAAAATATTTTGTTTTTACGGACCATATATATGTAGAATAAAAAATGGATAATGACTAGAAAGGGTAACGAACTTTCAACTTTTTTCACATTTAGTCACTAAACTTTTTTACGTTATCTATTTGCCATTGAACTATTGAAACTGTTCACATTTTACCCTTATGACCGACTGTTACCGGTCATAAGGGTAAAATGTGAACAGTTTCAATAGTTTAGTGGCAAATAGATAACGAAAAAAAGTTTAGTGACTAAATATGAACAAATTCGAAAGTTCGTTTCCCTCTAAAAAGTTCAATGACTAAATGTTAACAAACTTCCTCTTGTATTATGTTTTACCAAATTATTTATTTTTGTTAAATTTTAGCAACATTTGTTAATGAAGAAATCTATGAAATATTAAAAAAAAAAATAAAAAAAATAAAAAAAAAATAAAAAATAAAAAACCTTGAAAATATATTTAAAAAAAAACAAAAAACCGAAACCGAAATAAAAAACCAATGGTTTGAAATTTTCCAAAATAAAAAATCAAAATTTCCAATCTGATTTTGGTTTTACAAAAAAATGAACCATTCTCACTTATGTGAATTATGACCATTGGTTTGGCATGTAGAATCTGTGACATCCCATGAATACGTAGTTACAACATCGTCTGAACTCGTAATTCATAGTAAGGGGTTAGAGTATCATCACATGAATATGTAGTTACAACATCGTCTGAGCTCGTAATTCATTACCTACAGGTTATGGGCCTGCTGGTGTTTCCACTGGGTTGTCTAGAATAGTCTGTGGTCGCCACCTATACTCTGGTAGATGACTACATCGTCACATTGCCGGTTTAGGTTATGGTATCTCCTTTCATCCTACATCACCTATTCATCATCATCTATTTACCTAATTATCATCACCTTTCTATCATCACCTATCTCTCATCATTTTATTTCATCACACACCAACTATTTCATCTACCCATGTTTCATCTGCAACATATTTGTAGATATAAAATAAATATACCGTTTAAATCTTTTAAAACATGTATAAAATCTTTCATCCAATATAGACAACAAGTATTCAAATAATATGCACACATAGCACGTTAGTTATATAAAATACTTCATCTCTATGTGTAAGATAAAAGTATCTATACCATAAAAATCCCATAAATGATTCCTAACTTCAAACCCCAAGGTTTACTCTACTAAAGCTTCATATTCTCGGCTCTCTGGACCTAGAAGGGTCCATATTCCTAACTTCAAACCCCAAGGTTTACTCTACTAAAGCTTCATATTATCGTCTCTCTGGACCTAGAAGGGTCCAGATCTATAACACAAACTTGCAAGACAGGTTTGAGGCATTTAAAACCCCAAAGATGAAGTGATTCAAGCCCTAACCCCAAAATGGAATCTACACAATAAGGAAGGAAAGGGGTTTATTTTTGTACCTCAGAATGAAGCTCCTTGCTTGAATAACTCAGAACAATAACCTTCCTTGGTCCCTCTTGCTGGAACTCTTCTCCTTTCTTGCAAAATCACACCAAAAAGCTCAAGATAACTCTTCCTCTCACTCTACACACTCAAGCTCGCTAGGGTTCTCACTTATAGGAAAGGTAGTCGTAATTGAAGGCCATAAGTGCCTTTAAATATGGCTCGGGCTCAAAGATTTAGGGATTCTGCCAACAGCGCGGACTCGTCGAGTCGCCTCACCGAATCGTCGGGTCCATTCATTAATCCGAGTCATCAGTCGTGACCTTACTCGACGAGTTGAGGCATCAACTCATCGAGTCTCTCTTGTTAACTCAAAAGAAAAATACTTAAATTATGATATCTGGAAATCTGGATGTTACATTTTGTTTTTTTATTTCATAGATTTCTTCATCAACAAATATTGCTACAATTAAACAAAAATAAATAATTTGCTAAAACATAATACAATAGGAAGTTTGTTCACATTTAGCCATTGAATTTTTTAGAGGGAAACGAACTTTCGATTTTGTTCACATTTAGTCACTAAACTTTTTTTCGTTATCTATTTGCCACTAAACTATTGAAACTGTTCATATTTTACCCTTATGAACGGTAACAGCCGGTCATAAGGGTAAAATGTGAATAGTTTTAATAGTTCAATGGCAAATAGATAACGAAAAAAAATTTAGTTACTAAATATGAAAAAATTCAAAAGTTCGTTACCCTTTCAAGTTATTATCCCAATAAAAAACATATAACTTTAGAAAAGAACGCAGGCCACATTTCATATCGTCTAACTTTTACGGGCCATATATATGTAGAATAAAAAACATTAAACTTTAGAAAAGAATGTAGGCCACATTTCACATCCGGCTAACAAGTTATTTTTAACGTGTTTCATGCCTTTCAATATATAAATAAAATAAGAAAAGTTTATATAAATGGTCTATGTGGCTGTAATATCGTACCTAATCTTTCTGTTTTATGAGGATCTTTTAACTTTTTATATATTTCGTCCCTAACTAATCTAAAATGGCTTTTATATCAATTTTTTTTAATTATAATTTTCTATTAATATTAAATTACAAGGACCTCACCATACCCAACTCACTCCACCCCTTTCTATCCCTTCTTCCATGCTCACCACCACCATGGACACTCCCACCACCTAACACCCTTTCATAACCCTTGGTTAATTTTTCGAAATGTATGCTCTAAAAATAACAATATAAGAAAACATTTTAAGCATATAGCAGTAATTCAGTGCAATACGTCATCAGAACAAAAATCATTCATCAACCAAACCCTAGTTCGAAATTCAGTCAACCATAAGAGATAAATGATGAGCAGTAAGGTCAATAAGTGATCACACATGAAGAAGAAACTCGAGTTTATTCATGCTTATTTTTCAAGGAAGTAACCTACACCATTACCCTTAATTAATTTGGTGTTTAAAGTTTGAAAATTTCAAATAAGCGAAAGATCCCATCAATTTTAATGATCTCAGTCAATCATATCATTAAACACTAACTTATCTTCACATATTTGGAAAACATCAGTCTAAAGATTTGCCCTTTTTTTCATTCTAGTTAAGACACAACATCACATGGGAAGCACCATGTACATAATTCCAAATATCTTTTCCAAACATTGCTAGGAGGATACCCCCCCAATCAAGTGAAAAAGTCCATGGATTTGTTTTTTAAAGTTCGAACCTTGTATATAATATGTGTTTTCTCATTCACAATCCAACCCAGTCAGAATGGGGACATGAATGAGCAATCAGGATTTGTGTTCCTACAGAATGGAGGATGATAACTTGGAGGAGATGCAGGGTACCTCAACCGATGCAACAACAAAGTCTATCTATTATGCCAAACTATTTTACCATTATTATGTTTACTACTTCTTTGACATCTTAATTTTATAGATTTGGATCATGGAAACGTTTATGTACTTTAAGACTTGGTAACCCCATATTGGGTGTGATCCCTTGCATGGTATGCATTGTAACATCCCTACAAGTTTGAATGATGAGTTATGTATAATAATTATAATGTAATAGGGTATTTTGACCAAAGTTATGAATCTTAAGTACCGAGTTGGATAATATATGGTTATATGTTAATATGATTATTAACAAATATCATTATGATCTTTAGAATTGAGTTTAGAACATTTGATTTTGTCATCTTTACAATAAGAGTAAAAATGGGAAATTTTGATTTAGTACCAAAACTACAGACAAGATTACGCGACTCATAATCTTTTAATTACATTATGTGTAGAGGACATTTGGACGTAAACATTAAAGTAAATTGTCGTTATACAAATAGGTATTACACAATGTGAATGTGACGTGTAATATTACACGACGTGTCTGAAAGTATAATGTGGAACTAGGAGTGGTGAGAGCATGATGCACAAACGTGACACAACTTAAAGAAATATTACGAGTAGGATCAACAATGTTGGAGCTTGAAGAAACGTACTAGAACTTGATCTAGATGATTTGAATTCCTAGTTTGGTGTAGTTATGAGTATCGTGATAATGATTCTAAGTTTATTTTGATAAATATATGGTTGCATTCATGAAATTTAAAGAGATGAACTCAAACCCTAATTATGTGGTTTGTTAGAAAACGGAAGTTGTAAAAGGTTAAGCAACTTACTTGTTTAAGTAAGGTAGAATGCTTAGTTGAAGAAGCAATACACTCATAGTATAGTATGAGAAGAGATGTTGTAGTCAGGAATGACAAAGAACCAAGTTGAGACTAGTAGAATATGCTGAGATGCAGTAAAGCAGACTTCCTAGGATATACTCCTATGAAGTAGATTTAAAAAAAATACACTCATGAAGGTTGAAGTTGAGCGCCCTTTCTTAAGCATGTAAGTTTTGATTGGAAAAAAAAAGTGAGATACATGTTTAAAAAAAAGAGAGACAAATTACCAAAAATTTGTAAGAATTTTGGAGCTATCATAGTACGAAGATCAAAATTCTAAAGAATCAAAAATTTGAAGATACCAAAAATCAAAGGAAAGAGTGGTGAAATCAAAGAAATCAAAGATCAATTTGTCAAATAAGAGATGAATTCCAAAGAGCTCCATTGTGGTATCAAAAGTTGTAATTTTTTCTATATTATGTATGCTTGGGTAGCTTGACCAAAAATACCTTGAGGTTAAGAAAGTTTTCTACGGATGGATTCTGAGGGATGCATAAAATAAGCGTTGTTCAATAGAAGTGGGCGAGTATTTTTGAGGATTAAAAGTATTTAAACTTAGGGGGGTCTTTAGGAAAAATTTAAGATACAAATGCATGCGTTGTGGTCTTGGCATAATGGTTGGGTTCGATTGGGATTATCTTATGTGATATTGGTGTGCTAAAATTCAGTTTTTCTTGGGGGCAAGCAAACATCGCGTGTGGGGTATTTTGATATGAGCATATTTAGTTATAAAATTCATGCATTATCTTGATACTATAAGTTGTTCTTATCTTATTTAAGGAACAAAAGGTGCTTAATTAGTTTATAATTTCATTTTTCAGCAAAAATGACATGGTGCAATGGAAAAGGAAGTGGATTTAGCAATTGGAAGCTTCGAGATTGGATTTTGAAGAAAGAAGGATGTTGCTGGACAGCTTGACCCCTCGTCAGTATTTTGGCGATATATAATGAACCGTAACTCCGATTGACGAGATTCAAAATGTTCTGAAAACCAGACACAATTTTGGACGACTTTCATGTTTTGTGAAAATGTTTATTCCAAGAGAACTCGATGATTTGGGCCTCAACTCGACGAGTTGATTAGAATGTTCGCGATTCTTGACGCTGACTTGTCGTACACGGGATTTTAATGACCAACTCGACGAGTTGGGTCTCAAAACTCGTAGAGTTGGCCCCATTTTTAGAATTTATATACAGAAACTCTTTCATTCGAAACCCTAACACTTTTTGGAGGCTAGCTGTGATTATTGAAGATCATAAAGGTTCTTGGAGCTTCATTTTTCGAGATTTCAACCTAAGAGGCAATTTGAAAGAGATCAAAGGCAAATAATTATTCTTCTTTTCTTAATCTTATTTTTGAGCCATGTTTGAATCATTAGATTTTGAGTTTAGGTTATTACTTGCTGTAGATATGAGCTAAAAGCTTTAAACTTCTGTTTGAATGAGATAATCTTATGAACATGGTTTGATTGAGTGGTTGTATTAATATTGATTTGGTTTTTCATATTTCTAAGCTTGTTAAAGATCCTTATGTATTGATGATAAATATTTCTGTTAATAAGTAAGTTATTGAGTTGCATGAACATCATCTTGATTGCTTGAATCATATAGTTTTGTGAGCACAAGATTGTATGCCTAAGAATAGTGAACATGAAACTAGGGTTAACTAGAAAATATGTAAATCAATGTGTGAGCATGTGTGATGAACAACCATATATGAGTTGATTGAATTGAACAAATTTGATCAACTATTATTACAAGTCCTACTTGATACGAACTGAACACTAGGAAACTTGTTAGTTTAATTAACTGGCCAATGTTTGAATTAACTTATCTACTAAAGGATTGGTAATGGTGAACATGAACCCAATCACATTAGTAATTGGTAACCATTGACATATTGATCCATTACACTTGCCATGAAATCAACCATTGGAATATGTGAATCAAATCTGAACAGAAGTCTCTTTTATCATTGAATCTAGTTGTCCTTTCTTGTTCTTCTTAGTTGTTACTTTTCTTTTATTAAGTGTTAAATTAATTGTTTAAGTTTCTAGTCTTGTAAAACTACAGAAATCCCCCTTTTTTGTTGTAACATCCGGATTTTTACCAGGTATCTTGTAAATTGAATTTTGTTGAATTGTGAGGGGGACTCGGCGAGTTGGAGCTCAGACTCGCCGAGTAGGGACGCAGATTTGGACAATGGATCGCGCCTGGACTTGGCGAGTCCAGGATATGGACTCGGCGAGTCTGCGCTATGTAGTGAAACCCTAAATTCCCGGGTTTGAGACCTCTTTAAAGGGCCTTATGGCCGTCACTTGTACTCACCCAACCCTTAGAGAGAAACCCTTGTGTTCTTGAGCGATTTGTGAAGAGAGAGGAGCATTTCTTGACCTTGTGTGTGCCATTTAGCAAAGAAGAAGGAGATTCTAGGCAAGAGGAAGCAAAGGAGGTTGCTATTTCGTGGATTTGGAGCTTAGATCATCAATCTAGAGGTATGATTTCGGTCTATATTCTGTTTGGTGAAGCATTATGCAATTTAGGGCTTATTATGGTCATTTATGGGATGATTTGATGCCCAATGGTTCCCTCCTTGTGTTGAGGTTATGGATCTGTATCCATAGAGGTCCAGAGAGCCTCACTCATCAAGCTTTATGTATGGCAATGGAGTCTATGACCTTGTGTTGTAGTATTTGAGACAAAAACATCATATATGGTCATATAGAGGTTGTATGTGCATCAAGATTGTAACTTTACGTGCTAAATGAGCTTGGAGGGACTGGATCTATGGATTAATGGACTAGATCTGACCTTATGAGCAAGTTTGAGTCATTGCATGGCACGGACTCGCCGAGTCCGAAGAACAGACTCGGCGAGTAGCATGAATGTTGCCTGACCACACAGTGAGTGGTCTTGCCGAGTTAGGGAGGGTGGACTCAGTGAGTCAAGGGGGAGTCAGAATGGACAGGTGGACTGAGTCAAACTGGACTCGCCGAGTTGTTCTTGAGACTCGGCGAGTTGAGTCGTGGTGGCCCCACAACTCATGCCAGGTGGAACTCGTCGAGTTGGGTGAATGCTCGACGTGTCAAGGGAGGATTCCAGGGAAATTGGTGTATACGCTCAGACTCGCCGAGTCGCTATAGCGCACTCGCCGAGTCCGGTCAAAGTTGACCGTTGACCGTTGACCAGCATTGACCTAAGTTGACTTGTTATAGTATGGTCAACCCTAGTTGGGAAAGTGTTAATTAGAGATGTATTGTGTTATAGGAGGACTATAGCTCGGCAGATCGAGTGATTAGCGATTTCAGATTTACGACTTACCGAGACACACGAGGTGAGTCTTCTCACTATACCTTACCTTGAGTAGGTAACCAGAGTTATGTGATAGAGTATTTGTATGCTATGTATGTTATGTATTGTACTGCATTATTTCTATGTGATTTATGCTGTGCATGTTTACAGAGTTAGAACCTGAGGGTTCGCAGAGTTTGGGTGCACGGACCCACAGAGTTATAGCCTCGAGTGGCTTATATGTGTTACATGTGGTATTTTAGGGAACTCACTAAGCCTTGTGCTTACAGTGTTTGATGTTATTGTTTCAGGTACTAGTGACGACCGCGGGAAGGCGCCGGCTTGATCCGTACACACACACGTTCGGAGTTTGATATTATGATCTTGGGATTTTGTATTGTCTTGTTTGGATAATTAAAATGGTTGTTTTTATGAATATCGATGGAATTATGTTTTATAAAAAATTGAAAATTTTGTTTTGAAATTTACGGTGTTACAAATTGGTATCAGAGCCTTGGTTTGAGGGATTCGGGTACACCTTCGGGGGTATTTGAACTCAAACTGAGGAATTGAAGAGATATTTTCAAAATAAAACCAAAACCTTCTAAGAGTAAAAGATTTTCCAGGAAGAAACGTGTGTACGATCAGTCAGCGCCCGAACGGTGAATTCCCAAAATACCTTTATATTACGTGATAATTATTATTAATATGATGTGTTTGCATGCTAGAGTAGGCTAGGTATTGCTAATAGGACTAGAGTGGCCTGTTTTGTGATGCCTTAGGCTAGGGAGGGGTGAGCTGCTATGAGATGCTGAGAGTGAGTTGGTAGCAACTAGGGTTTTGTGAGAGATCTGTTAAAAAGTGATTTAAGTATAATAGAGTACTTGGGGATTGGGATCCGAAGAGGAAGATTTGGGGTGTGTACTGAGACGGTGCGGACATTAGTATTGGGCCCGTACTACTGAAAGCACCGGTGCGGTACACAGTCCAAATAAGAATCTTGGGATACCAAGAATCAAGGAGGGGTGGATTGTCGAATGTAAGAGTGTTCGAGTGAATTCTAATTATCGCATGTTGTATTTCAGAGGTTGATCATGGTGAGGACACGTCATATGCCGGAGGATGTCGGAGCTAGTGATGAGGAGATTCGACAGATCATTCATGAGGAGGTGGCTGCGGTCATCAGAGCTGAGATACCAGAGATGTTCGGGTCTATTAGGACCGCGTTGATTGATACATTTGACGAGCGCTATGCCGCTCTTTCTGAGGATGCTGTTGCAGCGGCTACCGCAGCGATCGCTGCGGCAAGGCCCCAGGGAGGTGATGCGTCATTGTTTAGGGAGTTCAGCAACACCAAACCACCAGAGTTTGATGGTACGCAGGATCCGGTGGCAGCTATGAGGTGGATATCTGATATGGAGGGATGCTTCTTCACTTGCTCGTCCCCCGAGCATTTGAAGGTTCGGTTCGCGCTGAACCAGCTTCGCTTGGGAGCGAAGGACTGGTGGAAGTTTGTGACAGTGCACTTCACACCTACTGAGCTTTCGGCAGTGACCTGGGAGATGTTCACTACCATGTTCCGAGATGAGTACCTTCCTCAGGTGGAGAGGGAGCGTCTGGCACAGGAGTTTCTGACCCTCAAGCAGGGTACCGAGTCAGTTACAGCGATTACGAGGATGTTTCATGAGAGGGCGATGTTCTGCCCTGAGCACGTGTCCACCGAGCAGGCACGTATGAGCCGTTACCTGAGCATTCTGAGATGGGATATTCGGGAGTTCGCTGCGAACTCCTCGTATCGGACATTTGCTGAGCTTCAGGCAAATGCTCAGAAGAGGGAGATTGAGCTTGAGACTCAGGCCAGGGAGGAGGCGGAGTCTCTAGGGAGGGATCGGCGGCCGGCACAGTTCCAGCCGGCAGCCAAGCGGGCCAAGCCCGCTGATCCCAGACCCGGGAGCCAGAAGGTCCGCACTTGTGGGAAGTGCGGCAAGGGTCACGATGGAGTCTGTCGAGCAGGGTCTTGCTACAAATGTGGCAAGGAGGGGCATACGGCCAAGGACTGCCCCAAGGGGTTTGCAGTGTGCTTCCACTGCAACCAGACCGGACACCGGAAGGCAGAGTGTCCACTGCTGCGCGGAGCATCTCAGGGGTCTGCTCCCGCCGCCATCAGAGCTACAGAGAGTCGGCCCGTGAAGGCCGAGGCACCGAGGGCTCGAGGGAGAGCCTTTCAGCTGACTACGGAAGAGGTCCGCGCTGCACCCGACGTTGTGGCTGGTACCTTCCTTGTGAACTCTGTACCTGCTTTAGTGTTATTTGACTCGGGTGCGAGTCGATCTTTTGTATCTTTGACATTTAGTCAGCATATCAGTGTTAGTCGTGGGGCACTGAGTTGGCCCCTGCGGGTTTCCATAGCCGCCGACAGAGTGATTTGTGCCACGGAGGTCCTCCGGGGATGTGTATTGGAGATTTTTGGGGTTGAGTTCCCGATCGACCTGATTCCTATTGCGATGGGGGATGTCTGTGTTATAGTGGGCATGGACTGGTTGAGCCGATTCGGCGTGGTTATCGATTACGAGCGTCAGCTGGTGACTATACGAGATCCTAGTGGGGGAGTTCTTTCGGTTTACAGCGAGGGTACACGTTCTCGATCAGCCTTTTTTTCGGCCACTAGGGCGAGGCAGTGTTTACAGCAGGGCTGTAAGGGTTTCGTGGCGTACGTGATGGATACGCGAGTGATCTCCGAGAGACCGAGTTCAGTGGATGAAGTTCCGGTGGTGCGTGAGTTTCCAGATGTTTTTCCCGAAGAGTTACCAGGTGTGCCTCCCGTGAGGCAAGTGGAGTTCGGTATCGATTTGGTTCCGGGAGCCGCGCCTATCGCTAAGGTGCCGTATCGCCTTGCGCCTCCAGAGATGCAAGAGTTATCCTCGCAGCTTCAGGAGTTGCTGGGGAAGGGGTTTATTCGGCCGAGTAGCTCGCCGTGGGGAGCACCCATCCTGTTTGTGAAGAAGAAAGATGGCTCGCATCGCATGTGTATTGATTACCGGGAATTGAATAAGCTGACGGTTAAGAACTGTTACCCGTTGCCGAGGATCGATGATTTATTCGATCAGTTACAGGGAGCATCTTGGTTCTCCAAGATTGATTTGAGGTCGGGCTATCATCAGGTGAGAGTGCGGGACGAGGACGTCCAGAAGACAACATTCAGGACGCGTTATCGGCATTATGAGTTTGTGGTGATGCCTTTTGGGCTCACCAATGCCCCGACTGTGTTTATGGACCTCATGAACAGGGTATGTCGGCCGATGTTGGATCGGTCGGTGATTGTGTTCATTGATGATATTCTGGTATATTCGAGATCTAGAGAGCAACACGAGGAGCATTTGAGGGAGGTTCTTGGAGTTTTGAGATCGGAGAAACTTTATGCAAAGTTTTCCAAGTGCGATTTCTGGTTGCGGGAGGTCCAGTTTCTGGGACACCTCGTTAACCAAAAAGGGATATTGGTCGATCCGGCCAAGGTTGAAGCAGTGATGAGGTGGGAGGTGCCAAAGTCACCTTCTGAGATCCGGAGTTTCCTTGGGTTGTCAGGGTATTATCGGAGGTTTATTAAGGATTTCTCCAAGATTGCAGTTCCACTCACCAGATTGACCCGGAAGGGTGTTACATTTTTATGGGGTCCCGAGCAGCAGACCTCCTTTGAGATGCTTCGCCAGAGATTGTGTAAAGCTCCGGTATTAGCTCTTCCGGAAGGGATGGAAGGTTTTGTGGTATTCTGTGATGCATCGATTTTAGGACTGGGAGCGGTACTGATGCAGAAGGGACATGTGATAGCATATGCATCGAGGCAGTTGAAGCCTCACGAGACAAGGTACCCCACACATGATTTGGAATTGGGGGCAGTGGTGTTCGCCCTCAAGATTTGGCGGCACTACTTGTATGGGGTTCGTTGTACGATTTACACGGACCATAAGAGCTTGAAGTACTTGATGGATCAGCCTAACCTAAATATGCGGCAAAGGAGGTGGTTAGATGTGGTCAAGGATTATGATTGCGAGATGTTGTACCACCCGGGCAAGGCTAATGTGGTAGCCGACGCATTGAGTCGCAGGGCGGAGAGTACTCCACTGCGAAATGTATGTTTGAGATTGACCGTGATAGCTCCAGTTCTGGACGCCATTCGTGGGGCACAGGCCGAGGCTGTGCGTCCGGAGATGCAGAAGAGAGAGCGGGTCGTTGGGTTGGGTTCTGAGTTTGTATCGGATAGTCGAGGGCTTATGACTTATCAGGGCCGGATCTGGGTACCGTTTGTGGGCGGTACGCGTACTACATTGATGGAGGAGGCTCATAGATCGAAATTCTCGATCCATCCCGGGGCTACAAAGATGTATTTGGACTTGAGGAAGGAGTATTGGTGGCCTTGCATGAAGAGGGATGTCGCATGGTTTGTCGAGAGGTGTTTGACCTGTCGAAGGGTAAAGGCCGAACACCAGAGACCGCATGGCAAGTTGCAGCCATTGGAGGTTCCCGAGTGGAAGTGGGAACAAATCACTATGGATTTCATCACCATATTGCCGAGGACTGCCAGAGGAGTCGATGCAATTTGGGTGATTGTGGATAGGTTGACAAAGAGCGCTCACTTTCTTGCCATCAGTGAGAGTTCTTCGGCGGAGAAGTTGGCGGAGATTTATGTGAGGGAGGTTGTATCTCGGCATGGGGTGCCGATCTCGATTGTTTCAGACCGCGATGTGTGTTTCACTTCTCGATTCTGGAAGAAATTTCATGAGGAGTTGGCTACTAAGCTGCACTTTAGTACCGCATATCACCCCCAGACCGACGGCCAGAGTGAGCGGACGATTCAGACACTTGAGGACATGCTTCGAGCATGTGTATTGGACTTTGGGGGTAGTTGGGATACGTATTTGCCCTTGGCAGAGTTTTCCTACAATAACAGCCATCATTCGAGCATCGGTATGCCGCCCTTTGAGCTGTTGTATGGTAGGAGGTGTCGGACTCCCATTTGTTGGGGAGAGGTTGGGCAAAGGGTAATGGGCAGTACAGAGATCGTGATTCAGACGACAGAGCAGATACAGCTGGTCAGACAGAGGTTATTGACCGCTCAGAGCCGACAAAAGAGTTATGCGGATAGACGCCGGTCTGAGCTGGAATTTCAGGTTGGCGACTTCGTTCTCCTGAAGGTTTCTCCTTGGAAAGGAGTGATCCGGTTCAGGAAGAGGGGCAAATTGGGGCCCCGGTTTATAGGTCCATTTCGTGTGATTGCAAGGGTAGGCCGGGTAGCCTATCGGCTGGAGTTACCAGCAGAGTTGGGACAGATTCACAACACTTTTCATGTATCGCAGTTGAGGAAATGTATAGCCGATGAGTCAGCAGTGATTCCATTAGAGGATATTCAGGTAGATGCAAGCCTGAATTATGCTGAGAGACTAGTGGCCATTAGGGATCTGAAGATCAAGATTTTGAGGAACAAGGAGGTACCTCTGTTATTGGTTCACTGGCAACATCGGAGGGGATCAGAAATGACCTGGGAGCCAGAGCGTATGATGCGGGAGCAGCATCCGGAGCTGTTTTAGAGCGAGACTTCGAGGGCGAAGTCTAGTTCTAGTGGGGGAGAGTTGTAACATCCGGATTTTTACCAGGTATCTTGTAAATTGAATTCTGTTGAATTGTGAGGGGGACTCGGCGAGTTGGAGCTCAGACTCGCCGAGTAGGGACGCGGATTTGGACAATGGATCGCGCCTGGACTCGGCGAGTCCAGGATATGGACTCGGCGAGTCTGCGCTGTGTAGTGAAACCCTAAATTCCCGGGTTTGAGACCTCTTTAAAGGGCCTTATGGCCGTCATTTGTGCTCACCCAACCCTTAGAGAGAAACCCTTGTGTTCTTGAGCGATTTGTGAAGAGAGAGGAGCATTTCTTGACCTTGTGTGTGCCATTTAGCAAAGAAGAAGGAGATTCTAGGCAAGAGGAAGCAAAGGAGGTTGCTATTTCATGGATTTGGAGCTTAGATCATCAATCTAGAGGTATGATTTCGGTCTGTATTCTGTTTGGTGAAGCATTATGCGATTTAGGGCTTATTATGGTCATTTATGGGATGATTTGATGCCCAATGGTTCCCTCCTTGTGTTGAGGTTATGGATCTGTATCCATAGAGGTCCAGAGAGCCTCACTCATCAAGCTTTATGTATGGCAATGGAGTCTATGACCTTGTGTTGTAGTATTTGAGTCAAAAACATCATATATGGTCATATAGAGGTTGTATGTGCATCAAGATTGTAACTTTACGTGCTAAATGAGCTTGGAGGGACTGGATCTATGGATTAATGGACTAGATCTGACCTTATGAGCAAGTTTGAGTCATTGCATGGCACGGACTCGCCGAGTCCGAAGAACAGACTCGGCGAGTAGCATGAATGTTGCCTGACCACACAGTGAGTGGTCTTGCCGAGTTAGGGAGGGTGGACTCAGTGAGTCAAGGGGGAGTCAGAATGGACAGGTGGACTGAGTCAAACTGGACTCGCCGAGTTGTTCTTGAGACTCGGCGAGTTGAGTCGTGGTGGCCCCACAACTCATGCCAGGTGGAACTCGTCGAGTTGGGTGAATGCTCGACGTGTCAAGGGAGGATTCCAGGGAAATTGGTGTATACGCTCAGACTCGCCGAGTCGCTATAGCGCACTCGCCGAGTCCGGTCAAAGTTGACCGTTGACCGTTGACCAGCGTTGACCTAAGTTGACTTGTTATAGTATGGTCAACCCTAGTTGGGAAAGTGTTAATTAGAGATGTATTGTGTTATAGGAGGACTATAGCTCGGCAGATCGAGTGATTAGCGATTTCAGATTTACGACTTACCGAGACACACGAGGTGAGTCTTCTCACTATACCTTACCTTGAGTAGGTAACCAGAGTTATGTGATAGAGTATTTGTATGCTATGTATGTTATGTGTTGTACTGCATTATTTCTATGTGATTTATGTTGTGCATGTTTACAGAGTTAGAACCTGAGGGTTCACAGAGTTTGGGTGCACGGACCCACAGAGTTATAGCCTCGAGTGGCTTATATGTGTTACATGTGGCATTTTGGGGAACTCACTAAGCCTTGTGCTTACAGTGTTTGATGTTATTGTTTCAGGTACTAGTGACGACCGCGGGAAGGCGCCGGCTTGATCCGTACACACACACGTTCGGAGTTTGATATTATGATCTTGGGATTTTGTATTGTCTTGTTTGGATAATTAAAATGGTTGTTTTTATGAATATCGATGGAATTATGTTTTATAAAAAATTGAAAAATTTGTTTTGAAATTTACGGTGTTACAAATTGGTATCAGAGCCTTGGTTTGAGGGATTCGGGTACACCTTCGGGGGTATTTGAACTCAAACTGAGGAATTGAAGAGATATTTTCAAAATAAAACCAAAACCTTCTAAGAGTAAAAGATTTTCCAGGAAGAAACGTGTGTACGATCAGTCAGCGCCCGAACGGTGAATTCCCAAAATACCTTTATATTACGTGATAATTATTATTAATATGATGTGTTTGCATGCTAGAGTAGGCTAGGTATTGCTAATAGGACTAGACTGGCCTGTTTTGTGATGCCTTAGGCTAGGGAGGGGTGAGCTGCTATGAGATGCTGAGAGTGAGTTGGTAGCAGCTAGGGTTTTGTGAGAGATCTGTTAAAAAGTGTTTTAAGTATAATAGAGTACTTGGGGATTGGGATCCGAAGAGGAAGATTTGGGGTGTGTACTGAGACGGTGCGGACAGTAGTATTGGGCCTGTACTACTGAAAGCACCGGTGCGGTACACAGTCCAAATAAGAATCTTGGGATACCAAGAATCAAGGAGGGGTGGATTGTCGAATGTAAGAGTGTTCGAGTGAATTCTAATTATCGCATGTTGTATTTCAGAGGTAGTATCGGGCCCGTACTACTGAAAGCACAGGATATGTATTTGAATCAAGGAAAGTCGTGCAGATTCTAAAAAGCCAGTGGAATGAGGATTCTTTGGGTATGTTCTGATCATTTGTTGGTTGCTTTGCAGTATGGTGATGAGCACTCGTGGAGGAGGTTTTGGCTCTAGTTCAGGTTTAGGCTCTAGAACTGAGACGATTCAAGAGAGGATTCGCGAGTTTGTTTTGTGTGAGATCACTCACAGTATTTTGGATCTGAATTTTGTGATGTTTGGTACCATCAAGGAGGGGATAAGAGAGCTGCTAGATGAGCGGATTTAGGCTTTTCATGCAGAGATTGTGGTTGGTTAGATTGGGGAGCAAACTTTCTCTTTTCGGGAGGTGAAGGCTTGCGGAGCCCCAAAGTTTTTCGGGAAGAAGGACCCTATTGTGAGTAGGCGGTGGATTGATGACATGGAGAATGCTCAACGGACGAGTTTCTCTCCTGAGGGATCGACGATGGGATTTTCATATTGCCTTTTGAGAAATAGAGCTCGTGATTGGTGGGAGGAGGTTGGTCACTCCTTGGGAGAAGAGGCCATGGAAGCCATGTCTTAGGTAGATTTTGTGACAAGGTTCAGGGAGGAGCTTGCACTAGCTATTATGGTGAAACAGTTTGTAAGGGGAGTAGCAGGACCTTCACTAGATGAAGGAGACTTTGATGTAGATCATCTCCAAGTTCAGGGAGAAGGCTTTGTTAGTTCTGAAGTGTGTAACATGTGAGGAAATGAAGAAGGCGAGGTATCATGATATGTTTTTATATGAAATTCGGTAGTTTGTGAGCATGTCCAGTAGTAGGAACTTGGAGGATATGATTGCTAGAGCCCCGAAGCAGGATATTGATTTGGAGCTCCTAAGAATCGGAAGTTGGTTCAAACTCAGGCAACAGAGGGCTCAACAAAAAGGCACAAGATTTTCAATGCTGGAGCTGGAGGCCAACAGGGTTGGGGCCTTTGTGGCAAGTATAAGAAACTACATGATGGGGTATCTCGGTCTAGAGGTATGGGTTACTACAAGTGTGGCAGGATTGGTCATGTCATCAGGGATTGTCCCTAGGGATCAAGTCTGATATGTTTTCACTTTAACCAAATGGGCCAAAAAAAGACTGACTATCCAGGATTGACGGGTGGAGCAGTGAGGACACCTGCTCCAGCTACATTGAGGATTTTTGATAGCTGGGAAGATAAGGCACAGGCTCCAGTGGTGAGGAGCCAAGCATTTTGTAAGGGTTGAAATATTATAAAGAGTCGAAGTGTATGTTTTGTATTTTGTATGTATTTTCTAAGGCACTTGTTTAGTCAAAACTTAACGTCTAGTAGTTAGTATTTTTGTACTTTCGGTATCCTATAAATAGGGTCTGAACTTGAGTGTAGGTAAGAGAGTTTTCCAACTTCGATTATTTGTTTTGTAACTCATCTTCATTGAAAGTAGTAAAGCTGAAACCAAATCATATTTACTTTTCGTGTTCTTTACTTTATCTTGACTTGAATTACTCTGATTTACATTCGATTACTCATTCAATTCTTCTACAATTGGTATCAGAGCAGGATTCAAACTACAATGATCTAATTTTCATTTTGAATCGTTGTTTTTGAGTCTTAAGTGTGTGTCAAAATTTCCGCACAACATGATTTTGAAAATTGTCTTAGATCTACAGTTTTGTTTAGATTCTGTGGTCAAATTTTATAATCGAGTGATCGGTTTCAATTTTCTGATCAATTCACCTTGTGAATTCTCAAATTCTTCAAGTTTTCTGAAAATTTCCCATCCGTAAAATAATGGCGAATTTCAACATGAACATGATGACTTTATAGTCTCATCTACTTGGATCATCAACAAAAATTCCGATGTTGATTCTAGAGTACTACGATCAATGGGCGGATTGTATGGAAGAATACCTCGATGAATTGGATGAACAATTGTGGAATTGCATCAAAGTGTTCAACCACCACCGAATGCCCAAAACATAGGATCATATGGATCTGCTTCTGCAGTAGAAGAACAATCAACAAGGTGGAAAAATAATGAGAGATGTTGTATGAGAGAGCTGAGAGGTGCTTTGCCACTTGTTGTTTACAACTACATTCGTGGTTCTAAAACAGAAAAAGATATCTGGAATACTCTCAAGGAGAAATATCAGTGGAGTGAGAAAACAAATATCAACTCTGTTAAGCAATACATGGTTGAGCTGAAGGAATTCAGATAGAAAGAGAATGAAACAATTGAGGTTTACTATGATCTTCTGAATGAGTTGATTTACAGGTATAATCGTTATGGGATTACAAGGTCTACTATGGAGTTTAATCTCACATTTGTGATGGGACTTTGTAAAGAGTGGAGGAGTGTGAGCATGATGATAAAGAATCAACAAAGCTTCGACAATTCATCTCTGAATGATTTGTACAATTTACTCAAAACACACGAAAATGAAGTAGTTGAAATGGTTGAAGAGTCGAAACAGAGCTTGGGAGGACCATTGGCTCTTGTTTCGAAAGTATCTGAGGTTGAAGCTATTGAGAAAGAGCATTCGGGAGAAGAAGGTTTTCTCATGAACTCTGATGATGAGACAGTAGCTTTTTACTCGAACTACTGAGTTAAAAAGTTTTTCTAGAAACCATTTAATCCAAAGGTGAAGCAGAGTGAAGTAAAGGGAAACTTCGTAAGCAAGTCTGGTGTTGAGGAAAAGAAAAAGTTTGAGAAAAATGATGAGAAGGCAAAAGAGTGAAGAATGAAAAGAAGCTTAAGGGAGACTCAGGTGTTTATTGTCATTACTGTAACGGAGCAATTCATTTAGCAAATGATTGTATGCTTCGTAAGAAGGATGATAGGAAGAATAAAGTCAAGGATGAAGCTTATTACACTACTAGAAAAACAGCCTTTTACGACGCTCATTGCGCGTCGTAAAACGCTCAGACGACGCGCAAATGCGCGTCAAGGAAGGCCCTGTCATAAAGAGAGACGACGCGCATTTACGACGCGCGGTTATGACACGCAATGCGTATCAAGGAAGGCCCTGTCATAAAGAAAATGACACGCATTTGCGTGTCGTAACCTTACGACGCGCGTGTTTATGACACGCAATGCGTATCAAGGAAGCCCCTGTCAAGAAAGGCCACGTCATAAATGAAGACGACACACATTTTTGCGTATCGTAATTTTAAATTTTTTAAAAAAAAAAAATTATTTATAGATTTACTGATTTTCAAATTAAATTTGCATTTCATGTCTCATAACAGAAAATAAAATACCATATATAAAAAATACCATACATTGCACAGAAGTTAATGTCATACAAATAGTTGTTGCATGGAAAGATAAAATAAATCAATAGACGTAAAAAAAATTTACAAACTAATAGTTCTAATAACCTAATGTGTGCCTCACTGTAAACAAGATATGTGCTGATTTTTTTAAATGTGTGTCTGACTTGTCTCCACTCTTCCTTAATAACACCACTCAAGGACTCTAAATCTATGAAGTTAGTCACAGTATCTATATTGCCTGCAAAAAAACATAACTACAAAATAAGTGCTGTCTAGGATCAACAATGTTGCCAAACTAGTAAGCATAATAAAAGTATAAATATATAATACAACAAAAAGTTGAGTAATTTTACAAAACAATCCTTCAAGTTGTTATAAAGAATAATGACTTTACCATACCAGTAACATCTATTGTTGAAGATGCAACAGGAAGCATTGGATTTGGATAGTCCATGTGTAAGACATTGATCAAGGCCCAATGTTGCCATTGATCAAGGTGGATAGTGTAAGCACAGTTACTAATTTTCTTTGAATTACCTATAAACATGTAGAAACATAATATTTAAATAAATAATGACATTTTATCTACAAATGACAAAATATGACCCTCAATAATAGCATAAATGGTTCATTTTCCTATAAAAATATATATCATACGTTGGCATCATGTTATTTGAGTATTTCCCCAATTAGTAAGCTACCAAATTAACTAAAAAATAAACAGAAGAAATTTTATTTGTTTTGTTTGAAGGTTATTCACATGACCTTTATTAACTTCTAGTCTAAACTTCAAAACCATAAAAAACGGCAAGTTAGTTTCTATTATAACTTTCTAACCCTGGTTCAAAAGACAAAACAAGATTAAAGATAGGGGCTCAAGCGTCATTCAAGGTCAGCATACCTAGAAGTGTTTTTCCTTCTAGATGCTCCAAGCTGGCACCGACACCTATCCAGATGTGGCTCATCTTGTCATTCCCTGTCCACTAAGTTCCACTAGTTTCTTCATAATATCCTAGGGCAAGAAAACTCATATGAGAAGGGAATATTTCCAATAAGTTGATTCATTGACAGATCAATGTAATCTTTTATCATATGAAATTCTTTTTTTATTGAGTATAAGAATCAAGAACAATACCCTGTAAAATATCAAGTGTTCTTAGATTGTTGTGATATCATCAGAAAAAGTCATGGGTTGTATGGATCCATTAAGATTGATACTGCTCAGGATTGTTGTGATATCATCAGAAAAAGTCATGGGTTGTTTCTCTTCTGTTGTTAACCCACAGGAGTTCTGGAAAAAGTTGGTCAAGCTAATAACATCCTGCAACATAATAAAATAGAACACTATGATAACTTGATAAGGACAAAGATGTCTGATATGTAATAAAGATACATGCATGAATCAACATGAAAAGCTACCTGATCACGAAAACCAGTGAACTTGTACTTCAAACCATCTTTGATTCTAACAGCAAGCTGATTAGTCCGTGGAACTTTCATCCATGTAAGACCAGAAATATCAGATTTATCAACTTCAACAGCCTTACCACCTCCTTGTTTCTTCCATAATATACAACCTGGATGAACTTTAAGTTGACCTGGATTCTGGATTGTTCAGAAAGCATGTTAGAAAGTTGTAGGGAGATGGACTAAAGGAATGAGAAGATTAGATTGGAAAATAAATTACCAGTTTCAATATGAATTGGTTATAAACATTTCAGTTTTCATAACATGGTATGTATCAATTTGCAAAGATTAGTTACAATCTGAACAACATTAAAAGATAGATGAGAGGAAAAAACATAAGAAGGCTTCAATTGAAAACTTATCTCCATCAAAGAATCTTTCTGCATCAAATTAAAAAGAAAAAAAAAAGATAGTTAAAAATCAAAATTGTCATATACCATGAGGAAGAAATTTGAAAGTAATTAACAAAAAGGAACCTCATTTGCACCAGTTGTGTCATCCACATGGAATTCCAATATGAAATCATTCTTTCCTTGTAGCTATGTTTGGGAGATATCAACTATGGAGACTTCAAATGCTTGCTTTGAACCAACAAGAAAAGACAGCATATTGCCTGAAAAGTTTCAGAAAGGAAGATACTAGTATGAAAAACATGTTAAATAGTTTCATTTACATCTCAATATTACTAAATGTGTGTTGCTCCACAATATACTAATTTGGAGATTTTACAAAACAAGATAAGGATAAAGGTCTCAACCATTTAAATCAACTTCTCCCCAGTTTTTCCCACTAATAGAAAGTTGTTTCTTTTCTGTTGTTAACCCACAGGAGTTCTGGATAAAGTTGGTCAGGCTAATAACATCCTGTAATATAATAAAATAGAACACAATGATAAGGAAAAAGATGTTTGATATGTAATAAAGATACATGCATGAATCACCATGAAAAGCTACCTGATCACGAAAACCAATGAACTTGTACTTCAAACCATCTTTGATTCTAACAACAAGCTGATTAGTCCATGGAACTTTCATCCATGTAAGACCAGAAATATCAGATTTATCAACTTCAACAGCCATAGGGTTGTCTTCAACATCCTCCCCTGTTGTGTTCAACATCCTACCCAATAAAAGTGAGTCCAACTTCTGTAGAGTTCTTCCCAGCCATATCTGTAACGTACGTTTGTGATGACTGTATCAGTACAGATGATGTACACGTATATGTCCAGCTGGCAAAGTAATATAGGATAATGATGAATGTATATGAAGGTTATCTTAGTAATCTTACCTCCACACCACGACTCATCTCTTGTATAGCTGATAGCACTGGTAAGCTATCCAGAAGTTGGAGGTACTCAGACAACACCTGGAATGTCTGTACATAAAAAGATTGTATATTTATTATTTACAATGCTATGATAAAAAGAAATTCTAATATATATATATATATATATATATATATATATATATATATATATATATATATAAGGGGAGCTGATAATTCCACATCTTTTTATACATCCATGGATTTTTAAAGTAAATTGACAGTTATGCCCTTCATCATCTATCTTTAGAATGCAATTTATTTATTCAAAGGATGCATACGCTTCATTTTTGATAAACCATTACACCAAATAAACTCATTCCTCATCTCACAGTGCTAGAGATCCCCTTGAACCACAATCTCCAACAGAATCCTATCACCTGTGACCATCATTTTCACCTAAATATGCTCTTTTCCTAATGCATTTCTAGTAATTGACAAAATACTTGACTATCTACACTTGATGTTACCTGCTTCTCTAAAAACATTTAAAAACAAAAGTTCACTACATTTAGAAGTGATTCTTGTCTCTAATCTTGCATATTAGAGAAAATAATCAATCTGAGTTTTCATGTGATTAGTGGCTGCATCTTTGCAGGTGCCTTTTTCTATATCAAAACTAATAGCTTCTGGACTTGGGGCATCTGTTCCAACTGAGCAATTGTTCAGAAGACTTATAATCACACTTTTGATACCCTTGATTTTGGGGAAGGTAACACCTTTTATTGTCACTTTTAAGGCCTATACAATATCACAGTTTTTAGTCATTATGTGTAAATATCATGCCTTTTCTTAGAACCATAGCAATTTTCCCCCCACATATGAAACAGGGGCATCTGCTAAAAACGAGAAAATTTTGTGATGCTTCTCAAACTATATCCATAATACATCTCAGCAACATAAAGATTTTAGAATCAGGGATTGATGGTTACCTTACCCTATGCATCTTACTTTTTTTTGTTTCTCGTCCAAAGAATTAATGTGGATTGCATCTGTTTGTTACATGGTGTTTCACAAGTGTTGAGATTAAAAAAGTAATTGTTGGTTTCGTTTGACAGGCTTTTCGGGAATCCTTTAAAGGTGATATTTCTTTTGTCTATATAATTTACGAGTTGTTGGGATATTCTGATTTAAGAACCGGAACCATAGAACCTAGTATGTCTAAATCGATATCAATTCAGCTTGATAATACCAATTTCAATTTCAATTTCATGTACTCTATTGTTTACTGATCCAGATCCACTTATGATGATGACATGTTAAAAGCCATGTCTCTAAGGGATTGAAGAAACGAGCATCATACCAAAATCTACAAACAAAACTAATAAAAGATAGAGATTGTAACACACCTCGAGAAGTGAACAATTGACCGTCTGATTGAATTCATCAAATCTTCCTTGTCGTTCTCAGATGAAGTGTATTAGGTCAAAAGCTTGAATTCCAATCGTCGCCATAGTCGTCGGAATTGGGCGGTGAATCGCCATAGGATAGCCATGTCAGGATTTGGGTTGATGGGTCGTTGGACAAGAAGGTAATAGCCACGCTCTGCGTAGGGTCAAGGAGCAGAACGACGATAAGAGGGAGTACTGATGATATTTACCTGCGTAGGGTTAAGGAGAAGAACGACGAGAATAAATGGCATGTATGATGATACGATGAGCACAGAGACCATGATGGAGGCGTAAGAGCCTAAGACGACGGCGAGCAGAGCGATGCGATAGAGGCGGGACTATGGAAGGAAGGATGTGAAAGCATAAAAGGCATGACTTAGGGTTCTGGTGGGTTTGCTAAAATTTAAGGGCCGGATTGAGTGAATTAAAGTGAAGTATGGATTCAGATTTTAAGGTTCAATGGTGGTGGAGGTGGCGGTGGCGATTAGGGTTTACAGAGAGAAGGAAGGAGTGAATGAAGGGTTATATTGAGGAGAGAGGGTAGAAGCGGGATTCTTCAAAATTTTAGAATTTCACGATTTCGTTTTCCCCCTTTAAAAACGCGCGTTTAAGAAAAAATATAAAGCGACATTTGAAGAGGTCACACGTTTAAGATAAGCGCCCTCCGTGTTTGTATTTTTTTTCTTTTCTAACACTTATTTCAGGGCACGCACAAATGCGTGTCCACTATCCTTAAATTTTTTGAAGAGATGATACTTTTTTAATGTCACTCTCTAATGCGTAACACAAATCAAAGAGCGTCGTGTTTTGCGCGTCGTAAAAGGCTGTTTTTCTAGTAGTGTTATGTGGAAAAGCTGGAGGAAGTCCGTGCAAAAGCTAAAGGGTTGTCTTTGGTTACACGAGGAGAGGCTAAAAAGGATGGGACATATCAAATCTGGTCCTCGCTTTCTGATGATGAAAAAATGTGAAATCCAACACATAGAGTAATGTTCCCACAGTTTGAGGACGATGACGATGACAAGGTGACTGGTCGACGTTTCATGACGAAAGATGGAGACAAATCACCAATGACTACAAAGGTACGTTTTATTATTCAATCTTTTAACATTTATTTACAAGCTTATGATTATGAGATAGTTGCATTTGATGGAATTGTTGCTTATTTCGATACTATTGTTGTTTCAGCAAGTAACGAAGCTAAGAAATTAAGTACTCAACTACTAGAGACCCAAAAACTTCTAGATTCGAAATGAAGCAGGGTAGAGTATTTAGAATTGCAAATAAAAAATGTCAATAATGATAGAGAGAATTTGGATAGAGATCTAAGGATGTTGATTGCACAAAGAAACATATATTGTAATTCGGCTAAACGTCTCTATGCTAAATAGTAATGTCCGTGTTTCTAGGCTAGGCATTAATATTGACATAATGGTCTAGGCTAACCCCTGTAACTCATTTAGAAGAAATGAAAATGAATTATGTGAATTTTATGTGAATTATGTGTTTTATGCTTAATTATTAGGATTTAATTAATTAAGAATAAAAATGAGCGTCAAAAATTAAATTTTAGATAAAGTCGATATCTATTAAGAAACTTGTAGTGGGTGTGACAAGGATTACGGATATATAAAGAATGCTGAAATCCGAGTTATAACGAAGAAGTTATGACCTGTCAAAGTTTCACGATAAACCGACACGGTGCCGAATGTCATAAAAAGTAAGTTTTCGATAAACTAGTTTTTAACCTTAGTGATCTAAACGAAACTCTTAGTGTTTGTTAAACCGAGAAGTTCTATAAAAAGAACGCCATAATCTGACTTCGTATGTGAAAATTATAATTTTTCGAAGTTTCAGCTTTGCAGTAGACAGCTAAAAACTCGAATTTTAGATCGAGTGATTTTTCTCCAACACAACCTAAACAAGAATCAAAGGTCTCGTCATTAGTAGCACAACGGTAAAAAGTCTGACGAAAACTGACGTCGGATGAAGAAGTTATGAATTTTTAACGGATTTTCTGTCCCGGTCTGTTAAAAATAATAATAATAAAACTAAATTCAAAATTAGCCGATGAAGTCTAAACGAAAGTTGTAGAGCGTAATTTTACCTACGTGTGCATATAAAGAACGTCAAAAACGGAGCTCGTATGCGAAAGTTATGAATTTTAGAAAATTTTGGCACAAAATTCGAGAAATTTCGCATAGATAAGCTTCTCCCGGAAATGCCACGTCACCCTTGTTGGATGCTTGCCACGTGTCTGAACTTCCGAGTCACCGGAGTCCAGCTGGTGAGGCATGTCGCACCCTCCTTGCACCGAAGGTTCGGTCCAATAAGAGGTTGCCCCGTGTCCGATCTCGGTGTGTCATGAGCAACGTGTTCGAACCGAGGAGCTTTCCGAAGCGGTCCAATCAGAAGCCTCCAGCGAGGCCCTCGCACGCGCAGCCCATGTGCGAGCACCTGCGCACCCTCGCCTACGGACCCCACCTCCCTAGCCGACCTTTGGACGCTATAAATAGAAGGGGTATGCGAGCCTTCTTAGGTAGTTTTGGAGTTTTTCCACTTTTAACCCCTTTTTCCATATTTTCTTCATCTTAACATTCCCCAAAGCCCCGATATCGATTATAACCTCCGAAATACGCCACAAAGTGCCCGTGAAGCCTGGAAAAAATTATCTTTTCGGTTTCGAAGCCCGACCTTTGCAGAGCCCGGTTTCTCAATAAAACTCTCGGTTTTATTAGAAACGATCGTTTTAGGTAACGAATTGTTGCCCGGTTTTCATTAAATCAAGTGAGTGTGTAGTTACTTTCACCTTATACATAGATATAAAGTATTTTATATAAAATACATGTTGTGTGAATATATATATATATATATATATATATATATATATATATATATATATATATATTGTTTGTTTATTTGAGATGGGTGTTGAAGGAATGGTTTATACATGTTTTAAATAATTTAAAATGTATATGTATTTTTATCAACGAGAAATGTTGGGTAAAACATGCGTAGATGAAATAGTGGGTATGATGAAAGGTGAGTTGGATAAAGGAGATGATCAGTAATATTTATCATGAGTTGAGGGTGAGTGGTGAAATTTGAGAGAATCACTTACCCAAAATGTTGGCCCTCGTCATTCAGCAGAGTATGGATGACAACCCTGGACTATTCTAGACAGTCTGCGGAACACTAGCAGGCCCACAACCTGTAGGTGTAATGAACTATATGTTCATTTGATGTACAATAAAAACCCATTGACATGTATTGTAGGGGGGAATACCTGTGAATATTACTGCCAATAAATGAGAGCTATAGACTTAGCACATGTTGAATAAACCTTGGCAGGTATGGACTTAGTGTCTGTTGTAGAAACCCTGGTGACGATGTGACTTCTATAACATCCGTAGATTCGGGCTAGTCAATTTAAAGATACTAGGGGTCGAAAACGACTTTTCGACAAAAATACTATTTAGAATAAATAATCTTAACCTAGTGGTAGAATATGTCTCAAGGGTTCTGTACATATAAAGAACGCCGAAATCCGAGTTATGTGAACAATAATCCGCCGTCTGAGCCAATCAAGATGGATGGGGTGCTAGCAATGGTGCGTATGATGTTAGGTGAACAGATGGAAGAAACAAAATGCTTACTTCAACAAAGTAAGGATGAACTTACTGTGCCAGTATTTCAGGCATCTGTTCTTGAGGCAACTTTTAGGGTTGCTAAGTCTATTGAAGAAATGATCAATGACAGACCCGCCAACAAGGTTGAAGTTGACAAAAAAAGGAAACTTGAGGGGTATTCAAGGCCCAACAAGAGCAACATATCCTCAAAGTCTGGCAAAACAAGAGATAAAGGAAAATGGTGTGGGAAGTGCAAAAATAAACACTCTGGGAATTGTGAAGGGAAGGTGAAGTGTTTTGGGTGTGGAGAAATAGGACATTACGCCAATGAGTGTACGATTCCCAAGGGGGTGTGTTATGTATGTGAAGAAGAAGGACATATTATTAAGAACTGTCCGAAGAACAATGAAGTAACAAGGTCAAGTGCACCACCAACGCCAAAGGAATTTCATGATATCCTTGACGAAGCAATTAATAACACTAGGAAGTAGAAGTAAAGACTTGATACCCGAAGATCAAGTTAAGAAGTAGTAATGTGAATAGTAACAAGCGGTTTAGCTTATGAGAGTCATAGTATAGGGTAAACTTGAACCTTTGTGTAATCGTTTCAAGGAAATAATATAAACCTTGGTTTTGTCATCTGATGAATGGAATGATTGGTGTAATTCTTGAAGTTGTCCCATCGTCTGGAATTTCCGTCACCAACCAAGTTGAAGTAGAATTGATCATTGAAGATACGCATGGAAGAAGTCCTAGTAGAGTCTTGGAAAATTTTATAATTAATTGGACACATTCGTATGTGTTAAATTGTTTTGTGATTTTAGGTCTTGGGGACTGCGAGATAGTACTTGAGACGAGTATGAGTCGGTGTGAATAGTAGTAGAGATCTATACTACTGGAAGCATAAGACTCACGCTTGGATCAAGGAAAGTCACAAGGTTACCAAGAAACTCATAATTAATTTTGTCTTATTCTATTCTGTCGTTACCATCATTTCAGTAATGACTAAGAAGATGATTGTTATTCCGACCCTAGTGGTCATATCAAATTGAGTCCGACTATGATGAGTTAATTATGTGGTTCAGAGAACCAAGTTCGATGTAGCATTTGACTTAAGCCAGAAGATTGAAGTAAAAGAAGATCAAAGCGATCAATAGAAGTATCGCACTCATTGTTAAAGAAGTTGGTAGTTAGAAATGATACATGTTGAACTGTGATTGTATCACATTAGAACATGAAGGAAGGTATAGTTTGTTCTGAAATTTATCTCTAGGAGATATGAGTCTAAGTAGTGCAGTATACAATGAGAGATCATTAGAACATGACCCATCGGTCTGTTACAATAAATGAAGGAAAGTACTTATTCCCAGAAGAAGAAGGAGTCCTCAATAAGGATTTATTTTGTAACTTGAAGGTTATGATTGAAAGTCCTATGGAGATCTGAAGCTTTTTAGGATTAGTTGGATATTATTGTTGATTTATCCAAGGCTTTTCTTCGATCGCGACTCCATTGAAAGATTTGACCTACAAAGGAGTTGTCTATACTTGGAATGAGAAGCATAGGAAGCTTTGAGAAGTTAAAGAAGATGTTGGGTGAAGCACCGATTCTTTCGTTACCTGAAGGAGTTGATGAGTTCACAATTGATAGTGATGCCTCTGGAGTTGGGTTAGGTTGTGTTCTGACCCAAAGGGATAAAGTGATAGCGAATGCATTGAGGCAATTGAAAGAGCATGAAAAGAACTACCCCACTCATGATTTGGAGTTGGCTGCGGTAGTATTCGACTTAAAGGTATGGAGAAGGAATTGAACATGAGGCAACGGTGCTGGCTAGAGTTACTCAAGGAATACGACTGTAAGATACGTTACCACCCTGGTAAAGAAAATGTTGTTGCCAATGCTCTCAGTCGGAAGGTAAATATTGAAAAGAAAAAGCCAAGAGTGTTGAGAATTGAAGTTGTCTTGACATTTGTGAAAGCTCAAGGGGAAGCTTTAGAGAGAAATGACCGAAAGGAGGAACCTTTGGGCAAAACGTTGGTGTTCGATACAAATGGTCAAGGACTAAAGGTATTCAAAGATAGGATTTGGGTACCTAAGGCGGGAGGAGTAAGAGATTTTCTGATAGAAGAAACTCACAAAACCATATACTCGATTCATCTAGGCAGTACGAAAATGTATAGGGATCTAAAACCCTATTATTGGTGGTCGACGATGAAGCTCGATGTTGCAAAGTATGTGGCCGAGTTTGTAACTTGTGCTAGGGTTAAGGCACAACATCAGAAACCGTATGGGAGTTTAGAACCTTTGCCTATACCCATGGGCAAATGAGAAGACATAGCTATGGATTTTGTGACTAACTGCCCAAAACAAGGAACGGTCAGGACATGATTTAGGTGGTTGTTGATCGCTTCACTAAGAGTGCGCATTTCATAGCAGCCAACGAGAAATGGTCTATGGATAAACTTGCGAATTCTTATGTGAAGGATATTGTGAGGCTTCACGGTGTTCGGTTAACGATTGTATCCGATCGTGACAGCCGTTTTACCTCAAGGTGTTGGAGGAGTCTATAACAGGAATTGGGTACCAAGTTGTGTTTGGATACAACTTACCATCCACAAACCGATGGTCAGAGAAAATAAACGATTCAAACGTTAAAGGATATGCTGAGAGCATGTACCCTGGAATTCCAAGGTAATTGGGATGAACATTTACCTTTAGTATAATTTTCCTATAATAAAAGTTTCCACTCGAACATCTAGATGGCACCTTATCACGCTTTGTATGGGGAAAAGTGTTGAATGTCGTCATGTTGGCTGGAAGCTGAGGAAAAGCAGTTTATAGGAATTGAAATAGTTCATTAAACTGCTGAAAAGTTGAAAGTGATTAAGGAAAGGATATTAGCTGCTCAAAAGAGCTATGCTGACAAGAAAAGACAATTGATATCATTCGAAGTTGGAGATTCGGTTTTACTTAAAGTCTCATCGTGGAAGGGACTTATAAGGTTTGGTAGAAGGGGAAAGTTAAGTCCAAGGTTTATTGTACCATTTAAAAGTTCTTCATAGGATCGGGAATCAAGCTTACAAGCTAGAAATATCGGAAGAACTAGAGGGTATTAACAATACCTTTCTTGTGTGTTATTTGAGGTAGTTCACGAGAGGTGTGCCTGACATAATTCCCATTTCTGAATTAAGGTTGGATGAGAGCAAGAGGTCAATTGGAGAACCTAAGGAAATCATTGACCGTAAGACTAAGAAGTTGTAACGTAAGACAGTCAATTTAGTTCTTGTGCGTTGGAAACAAATAAATGGGTCAAATCCCACCTGGGAAACGGAGAGTGACATAGTGAGTCGCTACACGTAGTTGTTTGTTGTTGTGTGATTCCGGGGACGGAATCATTCTAAGGGGGAGAGAGTTGTAACTCCCGTGTTTCTAGGCTAGGCATTAATATTGACATAATGGTCTAGGCTAACCTTTGTAACTCATTTAGAAGAAATGAAAAGGAATTATGTGAATTATGTGTTTTATGCTTAATTATTAGGATTTAATTAATTAAGAATAAAAATGATCATCCAAAAACAAATTTTAGATAAAGCCTATATCTATTAAGAAACATGTAGTGGGCGTGACAAGAATTACGGATATATAAAGAATGCCGAAATCCGAGTTATAACGAAGAAGTTATGACCTGTCGAAGTTTCACGATAAACCGGCACGGTGCCAAATGTCATAAAAAGTGAGTTTTTGATAAACTACTTTTTAGACTTAGTGATCTAAATGAAACTTGTAGTGTTCGTTAAACCGAGAAGTTCAATAACAAGAATGCCAAAATCTTACTTCGTATGAGAAAGTTATGATTTTTCGAAGTTTCAGCTTAGTAGTAGATAGCTAAAAACTCGAATTTTAGATCGATTGATTTTTAGCCGACACGAACTAAACGAGAATTGAAGGTCTCGTCATTATTAGCACAACGGTAAAAAGTCTGACGGAAACGGACGTAGGATGAAGAAGTCATGAATTTTTAACGGATTTCCTGTCCCGGTTTGTTAAAAATAATAATAATAAAATTAAAGTCAAAATTAGCCGATGAAGTCTAAATGAAAGTTGTAGGGCGTAATTTAACCTACGTGTGCATATAAAGAACATAAAAAACAGAGCTCATATGCCAAAGTTATGAATTTTAGAAGATTTTGGCACAAAATTCGAGAAATTTCGCATAGATAAGCTTCTCCCGGAAATGCCACGTCACCCTCGCTGCATGCTTGCCACGTGTCTGAACTTCCGAGTCACCGAAGGCCAGCTGGTGAGGCGTTTTGCACCCTCCTCACACCGAAGGTTCGGTCCAATAAGAGGCTGCCCCATGTCCGATCTCGGTGTGTCATCAGCAACGTGTCCGAACCGAGGAGCTTTCCGAAGCGGTCCAATCAGAAGCCTCCAGTGAGGCCCTCGCACACGCAACCTATGTGCGAGCACTTGCGCACCCTCGCCTACGGACCCCACCTCCCTAGCCGACCTTCGGACCCTATAAATAGAAGGGGTATGCGAGCCTTCTCAGGTAGTTTTGGAGTTTTCCCACTTTTAACCCCCTTTTCCACAATTTCTTCATCTTAACATTCCCCAAAGCCCCGACATCAATTATAACCCCCAGAATATGCCACGAAGTGCCCGTGAAGCCTGGAAAAAATTATCTTTTTGGTTTCGAAGCCCGACCTTTGCAGAGCCCGGTTTCTCAATAAAACTCCCGGTTTTATTAGAAACGATCGTTTTAGGTAACGAATTGTTGCCTGGTTTTCATTAAATCAAGTGAGTGTGTAGTTACTTTCACCTTACACATAGATATGAAGTATTTTATATAAAATACATGTTGTGTGAATATATATTGTTTGTTTATTTGAGATTGGTGTTGAAGGAATGATTTATACATGTTTTTAAATAATTTAAACTGTATATGTATTTTTATCTACGAAAAATGTTGGGTAAAACATGGGTAGATGAAATAGTGGGTATGATAAAAGGTGAGTTGGATAAAGGAGATGATCAGTAATATTGATCATGGGTTGAGGGTGAGTGGTGAAATTTGAGAGAATCACTTACCCAAAATGTTGGCCCTCGTCATTCAGCAGAGTATGGATGACAACCCTGGACTATTCTAGACAGTATGTGGAACACTAACAGGCCCACAACCTGTTGGTGTAATGAACTATATGTTCATTTGATGTACTCTAAAAACCCATTGACATGTATTGCAGGGGGGAATACCTATGAATATTACTACCAATAAATGAGAGCTATAGACTCAGCACATGTTGAATAAACCTTGGCAGCTATGGACTTAGTGCCTGTTGTATAAACCCTGGTGACGATGTGACTTCATGCCTATTCCTTAGGATGAATCCTTAGGAAGAAGTGATAGTTGATTCTTAGGTTAAACGCCTAAGAACTAAATAAGATAATGGGGTTGGGGAAATTTGGTTGACTGATTGATGTTTAAACATAATAAATTTATGTATTGTGGGTTGAAAACCCTATATGCTCACCAGGCTTCCATGCCTGACCCACTCAGTTGTTTATATTACAGGTAGAGGACCACACGCATAGTTGGATGATGATGATGATGAGTGGTTTTGGATTATAGCCCAGTAGTTATAAATAACTGTTGTAAGGCTTATAATGTCTTGTTTATGCTTTTGATCTGTATCGGAACATGACATCCCGAGGTTTTGTTCTAAAAGGAAATTATATATTTGTTAAAGAAAGTTTTGGACAAACTTTTATCATATTTTGTTTTGGAGACCAATTCTTCAACATATTTTATAAAGATTTCTCTGATTTGATTTTAAAAAGCATAAATTAAATCGGTCTTTTCTGGCCGAGAAATTAGGGGATGTCACATAAATTGACTGCATTGCATCATTCATGTGATATTAGTAAATAAGAACATATAAAATTATTACCTTTTCTTACTTTTAAGAGAGAGAAGGTTGATATTTTGTCCTATGATTTTGAACAAGCCATAACAGACTTTAACAAAGTGTCTGATGATAGATTTGCTTATGGTATTGTTAAGATAGATGAATTTTTGAATGCTGATGAACTTGTTGAGATTGTGAATGAAAGTTCGACAAAAGGTGAACAAATCCTAATTTTGAAAAGAACTAAGAATTCGAAACTTGACTCTCAATCTAATTTTGCTGATATCGAAGATAATTCTGATAGATTTTGCAAAATTATCATAATTGAGGAGGAGGAAAGTGTTGATTGTTCTCGGTTATCAATCATTAATGTAACATATAAGTCAAAAGGTAAAGAAAATTATAATGATTTGATGGTTGAGGATGACACTCATTGACCCTCTACTTCAAAAGTTTGTGATTTTGATGATGTGGACGTACGAGACAGTCAAACTGATGATAGTGATCATGAGAATGAAGAAGATGTGACGAACAATTTTGAAAAAGAAAAGAATGTTTCTAAGGAAACAAATATTCTACGATTTGTTGTTGATCAAGTGTTCAGAGAAACTGAAAAATTCGACAAAGTGTGATCTGACAAAGGAGCTCACTATTTGGAAACCAATATTGTGGTTTATCCAAATTTCAAATACACAGATGATGTTGTATTCCCGAATCAAGTGTTTGTCACTGCTGGGAATGTTGAAAACATCAAACCAGAATTCAACAAATTAGTCGAAGAAGATAACAAGAAAATATCAGATGAAGGGTTCTTTTCAAATCATAGCACTGTTGAAAATAATCTTACAAAGAATTCGTATGTTTTTCAAAAACGAAAGCTGTAACGACCCAAAAATCACGACCCAAAAAAAAATTCTTTAAAAGCATTACTAGAATCATCTTTATAAAATTGTAACATAAGTCATAACATAAGTTCTCGAGTATTAATTCCAAACATCATGTCAATATCAGAGTCAAACATTCCCAGGCTAACTGACTACGGTGTGTGCACTGCAATCTCCCCGAGCTCCTCTTTTGAAAACTGAGTACCTGAAACCAAAACTGAAAACCGTAAGCACGAAGCTTAGTGAGCTCCCCCAATCTACCACATACCACACAAAAACATATAAAGCACATATTGGGCCTTGCCCACTGCTTCGGACCGAAGTCCGGACTAACTGGGGCCTTGCCCCCTGCATCGGACCGAAGTCCGGGCTAACTGGGACCTTGTCCCCTGCATCGGACCGAAGTCCGGGCTAACTGGGGCCTTGCCCCCTGCATCGGACCGAAGTCCGGACTAACTGGGACCTTGTCCCCTACATCAGACCGAAGTCCGGACTAACTGGGGCCTTGCCCCCTGCATCGGACCGAAGTCCGGCTAACTGGGACCTTGTCCCCTGCATCGGACCGAAGTCCGGCTAACTGACTGAACATAGCATAGCATAACATATCAACTAGCATGAACACATATATTGCATACTACATCGGGCCGTAGCCCGGAACACATAACACATAACACATAAAACATAGCACATAAATCCTGTCTGAGCCACGAAGGCATCAAACATACTAACTACTGCATCGGACCAAAGTCTGGAAACTACTGCTAACTGGACGGGCCGGCATTGTGGCCTTAGACCCGTCCCTACTGGAAGGAAACTCACCTGATGCTGCTGAACTGCTGCTGCTAATCCTTTTGACTGCTACCTGACCTCTGATTTCGACTGCTGCTCCACTAGCTCCTCAAGCTACCAATATCAATATAACACTTAGTCCAACTGACCTCCAAAGACTACTAGGTCAATTCTGGTCAAGGTCAAAATCCTGGTCAAAGTCAACCTTCCAGGTCAATCCTACTCGTCGAGTCTATCTACTGACTCGCCGAGTTCATATGCTCTGGGTCTTTCTTATTCGCGACTCAACTCGCCGAGTCAATCCATGACTCGCCAAGTCCAACCAAATCCAAGTCCTGTCCTGTCCAACTCGCTGAGTCACCATCCGACTCACTGATTCGGGTCTCGACCCGAGAGGTCACGGTTTCGCGATCTGACTCGCCGAGTCCAAAAACAGACTCACCGAGTCCTAGACAATCTTCAACCAACTCGTCGAGTTTGTTCATCAAACTCGCCGAGTCCATGCCTAACTTCATCCGACTCGACGAGTTGTTCATCCTACTCGTCGAGTTCCTCCTCATCTTCAAGCTACTCGCCGAGTCCACTCGAAGGACTCGCCGAGTCTATCCATTCCTCAATCCATGCAGTGGCTTTTCGAGCCAAACTGAACTTCCAACACCTAGATCCATACTTCTAGGGCCTATTCCCCACGTAAAGTGGCAAACTTTACGTGTAGAATGTGAGATCTAAGCTCAAAACACACTAAATTCAGGCTTATGGAAAACATGGTTCTTCAACATATCAAAAGCTGATACCTTTAAGGGATTCTAGACCAAAACCAACATGGATCTGAGGTAGCAACCTCAGATCTGAACCTCCAACTCGAAATGGTTACATATCATACCAACAATGGCCAAAACCCACACATAAGAGTAGATCTAGATGAAAAAAGAGATTCCAAGCAACAACTTATTACCTCCACTTGGTCTGAAATGACTCCACAATCCAGATCTACAATCCCTTCTTGCACCTCCAAGGTCTTTCTTCCTCCTCCAAGCTTAATGCATTCTACAAGGCAAGATCTAGCTCCAAAAACGGAAATGGCGGCTAGCGTTAGATGTTCTGGGGTAGAGAGGCAATACATGAACCCTAGGAAGGAGAATGAGACACTTAAATAAGCTCCAAGTTCCCGGGTTTAGGGTTTTCCCCGTTCAGACCCAACTCGCCGAGTCTCCCTGGCCGACTCGCCGAGTCGGTCGCTTTCACCACAACCCGGATCTCGCTCGGACTCGCCGAGTCCCTCCATGGACTCGCTGAGTCTCCCCTAAACTTAAGGTTCTCCTTCTTTTCTTGGCTTTCCAAACTTTGGGGTGTTACAAAAACCATAAAGAAAATGGAACGAAAAACAAGAAATTAACAAAGAAGTTTTCAAACAAGATTTTACTCAAACAAATGATAGAATGAAACTTAATTCACAAGAATTTAAAGATCATGTTGACAAATTTTCGAAAGAAAAAGGAATTTCGAAAAGACAGGCTAGAAAGAAAATATTTTGGCATGTTGTGACAAATGAAACGATATTAAATGAACAAACAAAGAAAATGTCTCAGAAAATGTTGACTAAAGCTGTTCAGTCAGAGTTTTCAACTTATTCTAACAAAAAGAAAAATCTCGCTCCATCAATTTCGTTTGAATATTAAAAGTCAAATTCAAAGGATTTATCAACAAAGTTTTCAAAATCATCATTACCAAAGACTTTTCAAACAAATAATTCTCAAAAGCCTCCTTATTCAAAAAGTCATCAAAAATTTTCAAATTCACATTCATCTTTCACAAAATCAAAAAATATGAACAACATATTTTCTTCAAAAAGAACTAATCAAAAGTTTGAAAATGTTCGAAAATTCATGAATATACGAAACTTTGAAAATATTCAAAAATTTGAAAATGTTCGAAAATCTGAAAACAATCAAAAAACTGTAAATGAAAGTTCCAAAACAACTTCAAAGTTTATTCCAAAGAAACCAAATTTTCCAAATCTATCTGCACAAACAGAGACCAAAGTTAGGTACATCTAAGGTGGAAACCATAAATCATTGGCTTGAAAACAATGGGAGAAAGTTTCAATCTGGGAAGTTTTTGCAACATCAAATCAAAAAGGCCTATGAATAGTATTTGAATGATACTTCATCTAGAAGTACATCTTCGAAAGAGTCAAATACTCCTATTCAAAGATGGAAACCAATCTCAAAAGAAAAACAATCTACGAAACATGAGAAGAAAGTTTGTGAAAGTCCAAAACTATCGAAAATTTATGTTTCGATATCTTTAACTGATGATGTCGACTTAATTGATTCTTTCAAAACTAAAGTTTGAAGTTGGGCTTTAAGTTCTAAAATTCATTCTCTGTTTCACGCTAATAACCAAGGACCCAAACAGCATTGGGTGCCTAAATTCTTTCAATGATTGCAGGTGCTATGTGATCAGTAATATGATGAGAATCGTACATTGATAGTTGTTGCTCACGTCACCTGACTGGAAGAAAGGAGAATTTGTGTGATTTCCGAAGTTTAGAAAATGTTGGTGTAGTGAAGTTTGGATATAACCATAAATGTCAAGGTAACGGTTATGATAAAGTAACGAATGGTCAATTCACTGTGAATCGTGTTGCTTATGTGGAAGGTCTTCAACATAATTTGATAAGTGTTTCATAACTTGTTTTGGGCGCTGGCAATCAAGTTGTGTTCAACGAAGAAGGAGGCATCATTTCAAAAGTTGAGACGAAAGAAGTCTTGCTGAAATCTAAACGATATGGTGATATGTTCACCCTTGATATCAAACCAGTTGTTGGGAAACCATCCGTTTGTCTAATTTCAAAAGCTCATGTTGATGTTAGTTGGCTATGGCATTGACATTTATCACATCTGAACTTTCGAAATTTGAATAAGTTGGTTGTACATGATCTTGTTCGTGGTTTACCGGTTTTAAAATTTGACAATGATACTTAATGTGCAGCTTGCAAACAAAGAAAACAGCATCGCAAAGGACATCCAATTATCATAGATTCGAAAATTGTTGAACAGTTGGAACTTCTTCACATTGATCTTTATGGACCGTCAAATATTGAAACTCTCAACAAGAAACGGTACATTTTGGTTATTGTTGATGATTTTTCACGAATTACGTGGGTGTATTTTCTCAGGTTAAAATCTGAAGTCGCTCAAACAGTGATCGAATTTATCAAGAAAATTGAGATAAGTCCGAAGAAGAAAGTTCGAAAAATCAAAAGTGATAATGGTTATGAGTTTAAGAATAAAGTGTTGGATTCGTACTTAACGGAAAAAGGAATTTCGCATAACTTTTCTTCACTCTATACGCCTCAACAAAATGGTGTAGTCGAAAGGAGAAATAGGTCACTTTGCGAAGTGGCGAGGAAAATGTTGACATATGCGAATCTTCCTCAATATCTATGGGCAGAAGCAGTCTCGACAGCATGTTTTACTCATAATAGATCTTTCATTCATAGATGTTTCAATATAACTCCGTATGAAATAATCAATAACTGAAAACCTAATGTCAAATTCTTTCATGTTCTTGGTTGCAGGTGTTTTATCATGAATCTCAAAGATAATCTTTCAAAATTTTAAGATAAGGCTGATGAAGGAATATTTTTGGGATATTCAAACAATTCGATTGCATACAGATTGTTAAAAAATGAACTTGAAAAGTTGAAGAAATGTTTAATCTCACTTTTGATGATTACTACGTGAAACAAGTTGAAAAACAATTTGACCAAAAACCAATTCTTAATAAATCAACTAATGAAACTGAAGAGTCTAATTCATCTGACTTTGATTATGATTTAATTTTTGGTGTTCCAGACAGGGCTGTTGATGCTGAAGTACATGTTGCTAATAATCAAACTTCTGAATCTTCGAAACATATTGATGATTCGACAATTACATCAGATTCAACTGCTAATGGCGAAAGCATGCTAGATGCTCAAGTGGAGGGGGAGTACTTGAATACACCTTCTAATGTTGAGGGAGAGCATCCTTTCGAGGGGGAGAATAACAGTATGAATGAACTCTTTGAGGGGGGGGGGGCATCAGAATGATAATCTTGCCAAGGGGGAGAATAATGATAATGATACAATATGTTTTGATCAAAATGATGAATATCATGAACTAAATGATAATATTTCTATTACAGGATCCGAAAATGATGAAATGTACGAAGATGAACCATTAGATTTTGATCCAACATATCCATCACTTGAGAAATGGACGAAAAATCATCCAAAAGAACAAGTTATCAGGAATCCACATGATGGAATGTTGACAAGAGCTTAAATTCATACAAATAATGGGCTACTGAATACTCATCAAGAATTTTGCATGTTGAATGTTTTCATTTCAAAAATAGAACCAGAGACAGTTAAGACTGCCAACACTCGAATTGGGTTGTTGCAATGCAATCTGAATTGGCTGAATTTGAGCGAAACAAGGTTTGAAGATTAATTCCTAAACCTGATGATGTTTTAATTGTCAGATTAAAATGGATTTTCAAAAAAAAACCGACAAAGATGGGAATATTGTTCAAAACAAAGCACGATTAGTTGTTAAAGGATATTCGCAACAAGAAGGTATCGATTATGTAGAAACCTTTGCCCCTATCCCAAGACTCGAGGCTGTTCGAATATTTCTGGCTTATGTAGCTCATAAAGATTTCGATGTTTATCAAATGGATGAAAATGTGCATTTCTTAATGGTGAACTCGAAGAAATGATTTCCATAGAACAACCTCCAGGTTTTGTTGACGAAAAACATTTTGATCATGCTTATATATTAGATAACGCATTATATGGGTTAAAACAAGCACCAAGAGCCTGGTATGCAACACTTACCAATTTATTAAAACAATCAAAATTTAAACAAGGATCAGTTGATCCCACATTATTTCGAAAGAAACTTGGGAATCACCTAATGCTTGTTCAAATTTATGTTGATGATATTATTTATGGCTCTACTGACCCTGCTTTATCTAAAGAATTCGAAAATCATATGAAAAGCTAATTTGAGATGAGTTGATGGGCAAAATAAATAACTTTTTGGGCCTAAATATTCAAAAAGCAGGGAAGGAATTTTCATCAATCAAGAAAAATATACGAAGAACTTGCTTGAAAATTTTAGAATGACAAATAGCACGAAGCTGAGAGTACCAATGGCGGTTGGAACAAGGCTAACACCTTCGTTAGACACACCTGCTGTTGATCTTACTTTATACAGGAGTATGATAGGTTCATTTCTTTATCTTATTGCAAGTCGACCTAATATCATGTTTTCTATATGTAAATGTGCTAGGTATCAATCAAATCCAAGAGAACCACACTTAACTTCTATGAAAAACATTTTTCATTATCTCAAAGGAACAATTTTGTTAGGATTGTGGTATCCTTCGAAATCAGGATTTTTCATTCAAACATTTTCAGATGCAGATCTGGAAGGATGTACTCTTGATAGGAAAAGTACAAGTAGATGATGTCAATTACTGGATGGGAAGCTTGTAAGTTGGCAATCGAAAAAGCAAACTTGTGTTGCAATTTCAACTCCTGAAGCTGAGTATGTTGCAGCTGCAGCTTGAACTTTGCAAATCATATGGATTTAGAGTCAATTGCGTAACTATGAAATAAACAAGAAAAAGATTCCATGGTATTGAAATTCACAAAGTGCTATACGTATTTATCATAATCCTGTACAACATTCAAAAACTAAACACATTGCACCTCATTATCATTTTATTAAGGATCATGTAGACGATGGAAACATTGAAGTTCATTTTGTGAAAACAATTGATCAGCTTGCTGATATTTTCATAAAACCATTGGATGAAAAATCATTCGTTAGAATTTTGACAGGATTGGGCATGATTGATTCAAGCTCTGTTCCAGGACAAATTTCAAAATAATAACAAAGAAAGAAGGTGAAAAGGTGTCAATTCAGAGGTGGTGATGAAGAATTTAGAGGCTGATAGTATTAACCATTCAAAGGTTATTGTTCACGTTCAGCGCTTCGACACGCTTCATTTTCGTAAATTGGAGTTGAAATTTTTTGTTAGTTTGGTACTTTCTTAAATTTTCGTTAGTTTGCATCTATTTTCGACAAATTGAAAAATACAAAAATATTTTTGTAAGTTTGTATTTATTTTAGAAAAAATCAAAAGTACCAAAAAGAATTTCTTTTGTTATTTGTTTTAATTCTCGAAAAACATAAAATCTCAAAAATATTTTTTCTTTCTTTTCAAAAATGTAAAATCCAAAACGATTTTTGTTACTTTGTTATTTCTTTCTTAGTATAGGTTTTAATGAAGATTTTTCAAGGATCATGCTTGCATTTCTAGGGAATGTATGTTTTCGAAACTTTGTACTTGTTAAGATCTCCCTAGAAGCATGCTACCGTATGTTGACTCAAGCCTCCAAAGACTTGATGTGTGCTTATGAAAGCCTTAATGAAACTTTTCATTACAAAAATTTTCTTCCCAATCTGGCTTACATTCGCATTAGTCAACTGAGCTACCTTACTCTTCTCAAATGACTTAAGAGTTTACTGTTTGGTCCAATCATAACAGAGGTACATTCGATTCTAAAACAATCTTTTTCCTCCTTAAATTCTTAACACTTTTCACACACAATGACATATGTCCATGAGGTCATTGATCAAACCAATCATGACTTAGACGTGTGAAATATCTGTGTTAATGATCTAAATTCTTGAGGCCGTGATGAAAGTGAAACCCAAATTTTCTAAATCTTTAAGGAATTGATGGGGAACAATGTTCCAGATTTTAACGAAACATTTGTTTATGTACCAAATTTTCAATACTCCAAATCATATTCTTTCGTTATGAGTGGTCTTGATCAAATGTTTGAAGCCTACAACAGTTGTTTCCCAACAGGATCCAGTTAATTTTTTTTTTAGTATGATTTTCATGTGAGTATCAATTTTTATCCTTTGTCACTTTCAAATATTTTACAAATCATACTTGTCATTGTCTACACTGGTCAAACAAGTAATTTCTATAGCAATTACTCACCTTATGTTAAGGATGATATGTAACGAAAATTTTGAGTTACTCACGAATCCTTGAAAAAGAAGCCCTTCAATACTTCTATATAAGTATTCGACTGTAATTCACGGGAAAATACACAATTTGTTTATTATCTCTCTTGATAACTAACGAAGCAACCTTTGCCTAGCGTTCAACTGCTTTCGTGTTGAAATTTTATTTTCGACATCACAGATCCAAATTTTTGTTACATTTGATTCTTATGTTATTTCATTGGCACACTACACTGACGAAATCCTTGAGGTTCTGGGTAATACCAACTCAGGTTGAAGATTTCACAAGTTTGACATATGACTTCGTTTCAAAGCCCAAAAACGAAAGAGCCTTGCCTCCATGCTGAAGGTTTTCAATCTTATCCACTGAGTACTCACGAAGAGTCTGTTGTAACCGTTTGGAAACTTGGCCTATTTTTCAAGGTGATTTATCTGACAAGGCAAGTGTAACGGCTAGTGGTGCGAGTTTCCAGGAAGGCGTGGTAAACACTTTAATGATGGCGGTTCACATTTTCTCGGGGCAACATATATAAAGGGTTTCAATCAATCCTTTATATTTTACGCGATTAAAGTATTCTAAAGCATAAAAAGCCCTAATTTCTCTCTGTTTCCTAAAAGCTTTCAAGCACTCATCAATGGCTGCCACACAAACAACCAACACTGAAGTAGTTAACTCAAACCCAATCATGAAGATCTATAGTACCAAGTACCAAGTTGAGGGTGATGCTTCACTATATATACCCTGAGGAGTTGAAGATGCTGATTGTTGATCTTCAAATTTATGGTCTTACTACCGCTATGTTCAACTCTTTCGTAGTTCTGATGACATGGTTATCCGTGGCTGCTTTAATTGCTTCCTACAGCAAGGCTACATATATGATTACTTTAAATCTTGTGAATGAGAAATGGATTCATCTGACTAAGAAGATGTTCACTCAGTTCTTGAATATCCCCAATTCTCCACCATTCTTCAAACCCAATAATGATCAAATTGTCTTCATGTTTAATGAGATGGGACATCAACCCCCACTCACAAAAATCAGTGACTTCAAGAAGTCCGGATTACCCTACATGTGGAATTTCTTCTTTGGCATTTATCTTATATGCTTAACTGGCAGAAGTGTTGGGCTAGACAAAGGAAGATTGGAAGTTTATGCAATGGTAATGGGTTTGTACTATGATTTAAGTGTCGATTACGCAACTCAACTGTGGAAGGAGTTTGTGAAGAGTTTGGAGAATACTAATATGGTGAAGGGCTATCTCGTGTGAAAGGTATTGGAGTCTTATTCTTGAAAAAATTTACAAAAAAAAAGGGAATTCAAGTTCCTACTGATGAAGCTAAGGCGGAGTTTGCAAAATACCACTTTCTGAAATCAGTGGAGGATGATTCGAAATTTTTTCCTAATATTGCTAGAATTCTAGATGGAATGTTGAAGAAAGTGAATCCAACACACAAAGTCTTGGTGAAATATTTGAAGACTGTAAATCCTAATGTAGAAACCGGGGTGTTACTCAAAGTGGTTGATGAAGGTTCGTCTAAAAAGTACAACAAGACAAAGAAGAATGCTGAGGAAGTTAAGGCTAAAAGCTCGAAAAATCCAAAGTCTAAATTCCCAAGGAATAAGAAAGATGATGATAAAGAGAATGCTGAAAAGATAGTTGAGCAGCCTAAGGAGAAAACTGGTGAAGAATCAACGAAGGAATTAGTTCCTTCAAAATATGGTGTATTAAAGCGATTAAAGAAGAAGTATCATAAGTCATCTGATGATCCTTCGACTATTCGCAAAGCTCAACTGAACAAGCGAGGAATGATTATTCGTGATATTCCATCACTCGTCTCTCCATCCTCAAAGAAGCGAATAGTTGAGGATGTTTCAAATCATATTACTGAAAAACTTGGTAAAGAAGAAGCAAATAGGAAGAAGTGAAAGTTGATAATTCATGAAGAGTCTTCTGAAAGGGAGATTGTTCCTGATACTCCTTTGAGATCAACTTCTCCAAAGGTATCCACTCTTATCATTACTTCGTTAACTCCACCAGTCACCATAGTTTTACCCACTATTTCTATTCCACTCAAAATTAGTGTTACCAAGTCAGTTTCTGAGGAGGTACCCATTTCTAACTTTTGTACAAATGTATCTGATACGAGTGTCGAAGTTATCATGAGTGCTGAATCAACGAAGCCTTTTTATGAAGGTATTCCCATAATTACCTCATCTATAGTTTCTTCGACTATAGATACTTCCTTACCTCCTTTCTTTACTTAAACCCAAACTATCACCCACATTTGAAAACATCCTTCAAAAGCCAATCGCAACCTTATTACAATCACAATCCACTAATCCACCAAAGCCAAATTCCGATGATGAAACAGACGGAGGAGGTTTTTGAGGAACATTTGAAGATCTTCACTTTTAGTCAGAGGAGGAGGAGATTCTTGATCGTATGATAATGTCAGGAAAACAATTCAAGATCCTCAATCGAAAACTTAATTCGATTTTGCAATCACAAGCCGATTCAGGAGCTAAGAATTCGGTTTCTGGGATCGAGGTAGACTTGATGCTCAAAGATGTTGAGCTTCGGTTGCAAAGGACATTAGATACGAATGATGATAACAATGAGCTACGGGTGAAAGCTCAAGGAGATTTGATTGATTCTGAAATCAAAGAACTTCACAACATTGCAAAAGAACGTCATGTGATGTTCATACAAGACGTTAAGAAGGTTCGTGAAGACGTTAACCTCAAGTTAGAAGAAATGAAGAAGGAGGTTTCTCAGGAAATTAGTGAAGTGAATGATCCTTATACTTCTATTCAAGAGAAGGTAGATATCATTGTCGGGGCAGTGATGAATTTCATTCAAACTTTTCAAGCCACGGTACCAACTATCGAAGCCAAGGCCACTGATGATAAAGAACAATTTACTCAGCTGAAGGAGTTGATTAGTGAACTCAAAAGTATTGTTTCGAATCTAGCCCAACAGTCATTTTTAACTCCTGGGTTTCTTACTTAGAAATTGAATGTTCTTGATCAAGTCATTCAAAAGGTTGTAGCACCTATAACGAAATTTGCGCAAATGCTTCTTTCGAATGCCCCACCTGCTATCACATGGGTGCAAGGGGGAGAAAAGAAAGTCAATGAAGGCAAAAGCAAATTTTTGAATTTCACAATGGCTACTGATAAATTGAAGTTGTAACTTCAGGAGTTCCATCTAAAATTGTATCTACTCAAGTCTCAACTCCTATTGTTTCGAAGGTCATAATAGAAGCAATCAAAACAACAACAAGACCTATTATAAAGAGAATTGTTATTAGTTCTTCTACAGAAGGAGGGAGTTCAAGCTCATCTAAACCAAAGTATTCGGATGATCGTAAAAGGAAAGGTGTTGCTGTTGAAAAGTCCAAGGAAGAGAAGAAGGCTGAGATAGAAGCAGAAATAGAAAAGCAGAGACGAATACAAAGCATAATGAGGCTAATAGAAAGTGATCCTCCTGGCATGGAGAAAGGAGATCCAAAAAAGATTTATAGCTATGAAAGCACAGAATCCAGGGTGGCATTCAATCGAATGTATGCTTTTGAGAAGAAGCCAATGAAAAGCTAGTCGATTACAAACACTGACATGAGTCAACTGGATTTTCCTATAAATGAAATGATGTTCATCATGGCTCAGTACAAGATTGTTGAAAAGTTCGACAATGAAGATGACTTCATTCACATGAAGATCTGATTTCACGCAGTTGTTGGGAAGGATCTGGATGAGGTTTGGTCATTGATAAAGATCAAGAAAGTTGTGAGCATAATGAAGGACATTTTGTTTGAAAACATGATTCAAAACTTCAAATATCATGTTGTTCGTGCAAATAATCAAAGATGTGATTTCTCTGTTGTTGATTTTCCTCTGATGAACTTGAACGACTTGATTCAAGTAGCTTTGATACTTAAGGATATGGAAGCTTCTCAACTCAAGGGAACTGATAAAGACGTTTTCATACTTGGTCTACCACATATCAAGATCTTCATAGACAATTACTATGATTGTCTAGCATTGACTGATGTGGAGTTGGCATCGGCAATGGGAAGAAAAATTACCGTTGCTATGGAAACTATGAAGCCATAAGCTGAACTGAAGAAGTATGGTGATGGAGAGATCTTCTTGAAGCCTTTTGGTCTTGTATTTTCTAGAAAAGACATGATGGGAAAGAAAAAGAGGTTTTTGTTTTAAGTTTCAGAGATCGAACGATACACAACTTCTCGGTATACGAATTTCATAGTTCGTATGAATAGTTGTTCAAAGAATAATGAAGGAGATAAGACTAAGTTAAGGAAGGTGTTAACTTGGTACACAAAGATTCGAAGGATGATGCACTTCGCTGCTCAGATTCTCACGAATTGAGTAGTTCGACTCGTTTACAAAGGGGGAGATTGTAATGGTCGAAATATTGTAAAGAGTCGAAGTGTATGTTTTGTATTTTGTATGTATTTGCTAAAGCACTTGTTTAGTCGAAACTTAACATCTAGTCCTTAGTATTTTTTGTACTTTCAGTATCCGATAAATAGAGTCTGAACTTGAGTGTAGGCAAGAAAGTTTTCCAACTTCTATTATCTGTTTTTGTAACTCAAGTTCATTGAAAGTAATAAAGCCAAAACCATATCATATTTACTTCTCGTGTTCTTTACTTGAATTACTCTGATTTACATTCAATTACTCATTTAATTCTTCTACACATTTGAGTTACAGGCCGAGGAGGCCCGATTTCTATCAGAGTATGTCATTGGTATGTATGGTATTCTTCTTCTTCAAGCTTTTATTATGTATGTTATGATTATGTGATTTTATGTGCGAGATGATATGTTCGGATTATTTAAGTCTCCACCTGAGGATCGTAGTTTCTTTATGATTGTCTTATTATTGTTTTTAAGGATTATCATATTCCATTTTTACATACCGAGGATCATGGTTAGAGGGTATCCGGATGAGTCTGTTTTTTGGATTTAATGTGGGAGGCATATACCAATGATAGGTTGGGCCATAAGAGGAACGGAGTTAGGTGTTCTGCTTAAAGGATCAACCTCCATATTGATCCTGGTGATCTCAGTGATTTGGGGTCCGAGTTAGCTATTGTGTAGTCCTTTGGATCTTCAAGTTCGGGATGCTAGAGACCCTGCATGGTTGTGAGGGAAAAGGGATCAGTTTGATTCATGCCTTCAGGTCGTGGTTACCACGTTCTACTTGGGTTCTCCTCTGTAACAAGTGAATAATTGGATTTTTTTGGCGATCCAATTCAGATTGTTTGTTTATTATTACTTTGTTATCAATTGAGTTGTCCAAGGATATTAAAGTGGTATTAGTGGTAGGTGATTTGGAGGCGCCTATCTTTGTTCAAGTTTAGTGAAGTGTTTGGCCTAGTGGTGGGGTGCGTACCCTTGATTGTTTGTACATGGAAATTTATTCTTGCGACCCCGGATGGCGATGATATTGTGTGGTGAATCATGGGCGATTGGGAATTTGAGTGGTTATGTAGTTGGAAAAAGGTGGTTGAACCCAATTGGGGGGGGGGGGTTGTGTTGGATTAAGGAGAAATCTCCAAGGCAAGTCAATTGAAGCTTCATAGAGGGGCCGGGTGGATAGCTAGTTCTGGATGTAATTGAGCCGAGGCCGATGCAAGGGTTTCTATTCAGTGGTCAAATTTAATCAGGGAATCCAAGATTAAGGGTTCAGGTTATCTCGTTCAAGGTTGTAAAGCATTGGAAGTGGTGTATGTTGGATTCACGATTAATTTCAGGTTGAGGGTTGTGTTAGGGCCTCTCTTTATGTTCTTGTCTGATTTAGGCTTTGGGGTTCGAAGAATGCCCCAAACACCCTTTTGGGTTTAGCAGTCTGGGGCCCGGCTTGTATTGATTTTTTGGCTAAGTATTTTTAAGGGTATTTGGCAAGACCATGGGTTGGGCTCATGGCAGTTTTTGTAGTGTTTTACGACTGTGGGATGGCCCATAGCATTCACTAGGTTTGTAGGAAGGTATAGTAGTGTTGTAAGACTATGGGGGTGGCCCGTAGAATTTACTAGGTTGGTAGGCAGTGATTGTAATGTCGTAAGACTGTGGGGTGACCCTTAGCATTCACTAGGTTGGTAAGCAGTGGTATTAGCGTTGTAAGACTGTGGGGTGGCCCGTAGCATTTAATAGGTTGGTAGGCAGTGGTTTTAGTGTTGTAAGACTGTGGGGTGTCTCGTAGCATTTATCAGTTTGGTAGGCAATTAGGGGTGTTGTAGGACTGCGCGGTGACGCGTAACATCCACTTTATCGATTATCAACTATGGAAGTATTGAAACTCTACGATATGGCTTGTAGCCTTCACTAGGATGAGTTATACCACCGCACGAATGGTTGTGAGACTGTGGGAGGGGCACAACTTCCATAGGATCAGAGAATATCATAGGCCAACTTGGGGTCAGGTGTGAAGTAAGGCTACGGCTGGGCCGATAGCATTCATCAGGAGGGAAACGAACTGGTTGTTGTTCGTGTGTTAGTTGATCATGTCACCCTTGTTTGGACTGGAGGGTTGTTAGATCCATGAGATCAAATAGGCTAGGATAGCCTTTGTCAGCTAGACTCATGGTTGGAGTCTTGTGGTGCATTTGTGTGAGAGGTCATCAGCTATAGAAATTGGTCAAGGGTTCTATTTATCGGTTATCATTGAGATGTTTAGTGACGAAAAGGTTTTACTCAATTTGGGTTGTGGATTAGAGTCGTCATGGAGGTGGTTGGAATAATTCATTCTATCGTTGGGGCGGCATAATGGGATTTCTCTGTGTTGGTTAAAGGAAACATATTTAGGCTTATTTCGTTATCGATATATGTGATTCTTCTAAAATTAGGTTTCGGTAGTAGTGCTGGGAAGTAGTCGTCTGTGTGAATTGATTTCTCGGTCTTACTATGATTTTAGGTAATTTGGTCTGGGTTGGCTGATGTGGCAGAATAAGTTGAAAGGAATGATTTTAAGGATGAAATCTAATTTAAATGGGCAAGAGTTGTAACACCCATTTTCCATAATGGATCGGGTTAGGGCATTAAGGAGTCAAAAGCTTGTTTTTAGGAAAAAACAGGTGTCATGACGTGACATTAGAGAGGTCACGACATGACAAGCAAAAATGATGAACACGTATTAGGATGGTGGTCACGACGTGAGGTAGGTTGTAGCCCAAGCTCAATACCTTTTAGGTTTTTCGTCATATTTAAACCCCATTAACTCGATTTTAGGGTTCATTATCAGCCTCCATCACCTCCAACCTCAGAAAAACGCTAACCCTAATCCCTCTTGGTGGTTCTTCACCTAGTTTGGGGCTTTAGTAGCTTGTAGAATAAGAAGAAGAAAAAGGTTTCTAGAGTGTTGATCCAGTAAAGAAGCATCATCATCATCAACTTGTGCACATTCTGGACACTTGTAAGAGTACAAGATTCAACCTTTATGCCTCTATGTTGTTAGATCTAAGTCCTTGCCCCTTTATCTTGAAGTTTGAGCAAGTTAAAGTGATAGGTATCCATAAAGTTGACAACTTTATGGATCCTTGAATCCTTTTGAGTATTATTTGGTTTATATCTAGGATTTGTTTGTGAATTGAGAACCTTGCTTGAGTTTGGAGTCATTTTCATGGCCTTTTACCTATATTGGATAGAGGACATGCATGGGGCATGCATGTCCATAAAGTTTTCATTTCTATGTACCTTTGGAGTCGCCTAAGGCTTTTAGAAAAGTTATAGTTGGAGACTTAATAGATTAAGGACTCAAACCATTAGGTTGTTGCTTTAGACTGTGGTCACGAAGTGACATAGAGGATTTCACAACGTGACCAATAGACTTCCAGTAGCTCCATCCGTCAACTGTTGCTGCACGGAGTGTAATCTTCCATCTCTTTCAGTTTCCTAGGAATACGTGTGGGTTTTGAAAGGTTAACATAATGTCGGTGAGCTCACAAGTTTTTGAAAATATAAAAAATATTTAGTGTCTTTTGAGTAGGATCCCTTTTTATTAATATGGTGTTATATCTCATTATTTATCCTTAATCATATGTTTTTCATCCTTTTTTAGGGGTGAGTAAAACCAAAACCAAAACCAAACCAAAATCGACAAAACAGAAACCGAATCAAAACCGACAAAACCGAAACCGAACCCTAACCTTTGGGTTTGGGTTTAAATTTTTAAAAACCGAAAAATAGGTTTTAGGTTCGGTTTAAGTACTTAAAACCGACCCAGCCCATTGGTTGAACACGACTTAAAACCGACCCGTCAAATATATAATTAGTGAATTATGTATGTGTGTGTATATATATATATATATATATATATATATATATATATATATATATATATATATATATGCATTCGATGGCTCTAGAACACAAACAAAAACTTGGTGTAGTGGTTAACGTGTTTTTACGTTCTCCGTTGGGTCTCTAGTTCGAAACACATTTCCTACATTTCTCTTGTTTTATTTTCGTTGTGGTGGTTAAGGCGCTGTTGTATGCAACTTATATGTTACTATTCTGATTGTAAGAAACAAGAAGCAAGTTCGCTAGATGGTTAAAAGTCATTGTATTCATGATATTGGCCACTCAAGTTCAAATCTTACTTATGGCACTAACAATTTTATTTTGTTTGGCACAGCTTCATATCTTTGCTTAATTCTTTCTTTAATATTGGAACTTTGTCCTACATCGTTGCCCATATGAAACCTACGCCCCTTCATTTCTTCCATAAGGCAAACCAAGTTCTAAAATCTCAAATTAGGTTTGGGTTTAAACCCGAAACTGTGACATCTCCAATTTGACGCCAGAAAAAACCTATTTTTATGCTTATTTAAAAATCAAAGTATCCTTTTTGAATAATAATATTGCGGAATTTGTTCACAAAAAAATGATAATGTTATTATCAAATCATTTTCGAAATTTAGGGCATAGATTTCGAGCGACCAAATTACAATAAATTTGTTTGTAGTTTAACTCATTCAGTTTTAGTCCATCTAATGAAATATAAATGAGTTCAATCCAATTATTATATGATATCATATGATACCTTACTTTCAAATGTGTAAACTGACAACCAAATCAAACCACTCAGCTGCAGAGCTGATTAATGTGTCTGAAAAACTAAAATTTTGCACTAAGCAGTTTTGAGCAAAAAAAACATTAAAATATCATAATGCATGTTCCCATGTTTCCGAAAATATAAATAACGTCCAAAACGGAGTTCATATGCAAAAGATATTGTGACATCCCCATTTTCACGGAGTTCCTTGTCTCATATATGGCATACTCCAGGGTTTGTTGGCCATTGCACAGAGTAGTGCAGCCAAAACCCAACCACACAACATAACAGGTCGACATATATCAAATAAGTGCACATATAGGTCATCAGACAGTATCACAGGTAGACCTACAGATCTACCAGTCTAGCATATCGACTAGCATACATCACTAACTCATACTTAGAATATCAAACTACCAGGATTTCAAATCCAATGGGCCGGCCTTGGTGCCTTAAACCCCTTAGTATAGTGAGGACAACTCACCTCGCGAGTAGCATTGGATGATACTATCAATCTCCCAAAACGCAGCTCCAACTCAAACACCTACAACCACCATAATACCATTTCTATTAAAACCCAAATTACCAAAATACCCTCAGAACTCAAACTTGGTCAACCATTGGTCAAGTCAAAGTCCACGGTCAAGGTCAACAGTCCATGTTGACCCAACTTGTCGAGTACAACTACTGACTCGTCGAGTTCCTTCTGAACTCAGAAAACCACTAAAACCTGAGTCAACTCATCGAATTGACAGACAACTCGTCGAGTCCATGCAACATCCAGAAGATTAGGAAAACCCTAACCAACTCATCAAGTCACCTCATTAACTCGTCGAGTTCATGCAGAATCTAGAAAACGGGAAAACCCATCTCAAGTCATCGAGTTGGCTATCCAACTCATCGATTTCCTTCAGTCTATTTCTCATTTAGTCGCTTTTAAGATGAACTAAGGCTTCAAACTATAGATCTAGCCTCCTAGGGCATAGTTACCACGTAAAGTTGCATACTTTATGTGCATACAAGGCCACAAATGCTAAAATCAAGATAAGGATGAGGTTTAGGTCATAGAGAAGGGCCAAATCTTGTTAAAGTCAAGAACTTTATGCTCAAAGGGGTCTAGAGGAGTCTGAATATGAACTCCTCACTTCAAAACATGCCCAATACCAAAAAGGATCCAAGAATAAGCTAGAAATGGCCCTAAACTCTTGAAGGAAGAGATCTAAAAGAAATGAGCAAGGTAATGACTTTTTACCTTCAAATAGAAACCAAGACGGAGTAGATACTAGACCTACAAGCTTCACCTTGATTCAAGCTCTTGAATCTTCAAGTTTCTTTCACCAAAAGCACCAAAATCACTTTCCAAGCCTTTACACACACTCAAAATGAGAAGCAACGCTCCACTAGGGTTTCTGAAGTCAAGGGGGAATATAAGAGAGGAAGAGGGTGGCTACCGAGTCATTAAAAAGGGTGCAAAACCTTGGAAATTAGGGTTTTCATTTCTAGCTCCAACTCGTCGAGTTTTTTCAAACAACTTGTCGAGTAGAGAGATTCCTACACGTCGAGTTGAGGCCATCAACTCGATGAGTTCCAAGTCAAATTGTCCTTTTTAGATAAAATTCTTATACCTGGGAGTCGGGATGTTACAACTCTCACCCACTTGAACTAGACTTCATCCTCGAAGCCCACTGCGACAAACAAATTTGGGTAATGCTCCCGTATCTCAGCATCCGGCTCCTAAGTCCACTCGGATCCCCTCCAATGCTCCCACTGTACCTTAACCAAAGGTACCTCCTTGTTCTGTAGAACCTTCACTTTCCTCTCCAGGACAACCACTGGCCTCTCCACATAATTCAGGTGCTTATCAACCTGAATATCATTTAATGACGCCACTACCTCCTCATCTAGTATGCACATTTTACAGGTGCGAGACGTGTAAACTGTTGTGGATCTGACTGAGCTCCTCCGAAAGGTCTATCCTATATGCCACCTTACCAACCCAGGCAATAATCCTGAGGGTCCCAAGTATCGAGGACCCAACTTTACCTATTTCTGAAGTGAATCCTTTTTGTTCTGACAGGATAATGCGTCCTTCAGCTCCCAAAACAACATACATAAGCAACCAGCTAACAATCATGAACACTCATACCTAACCCCATCATTCTCAGGCTGGAATACCAGGCATGCATATGATGGGTACAATCATACCTAGGATGGAATACCCTCGTATCACACACATGTTTGGCCTAATCTACTCTCGGGTTGGAACACCAAACATGTCAGGTCCAATCAATCATAGGGTCCGGTCATCCTCATGATGGAATACACAATATTGGAATAACACTATATACATAACTTGGGTCTAAATCCATAACCCGAGATCCAATGAATTACCCTTGCATTTCACCTAAAGTCTTCTGATTCATTACAATCCTGCACCCCATCTGGATACAAAGATTTCCTCAAACACCGCTGAGAGTACCAGTCTCACACCCGATCCAGCCACCAGGTTTCCAGAACACATACCTTGCATGGATACACTTGCGATTCCCCATGCGAGTTTCTACCAAAAGCCCATTCGTAAATGGCGTCTCAAAATATCTTCTTGTAAACCTTTTCCCAAAACTGATGAGCATCCGATTATAAACTACCCATGGTCTCAGACTGGAGATACTACTAGATACCTATAGATGATCCTCAAAACTTATCGATTACGAACCTCACTCAGAACCCAACCATATGATGCACTAAAACCTTAACAACTATTGGATTTCTGCTATACCATTACCAACCACTTCCTGTCGAGCAATGATGATCAACCCATGAATTTTTGTGATACATCCACCCTCACCTGCTTTGGCACACTCCCACCTGGGCACCCACTCGATAAAATCACTAAGAACTTGATGACTTCCGACTGCATAAGAAGTTCCCAACTTGATAATGTAACGCCCATGTTTCGGGGCTAAGCGTTAATAGATGATGTAATAGTCTAGGTCAACTATTGTAACTCTTTTTGAAGTAATAAAGATGAAATATGTGCTTTATACTTATTTATAAATGTATAATAAATAAAGGGTAAAAATAAGTGTCAAAATTGAAGTGTTAGATAAACCTCATATCTTTACATAAAGTTTTAGTGGTCGAAACAAGGATTCCGGGGATATAAAGAACGCCGAAATCCGAGTTATAACAAAGAAGTTACGACCCGTCGAAGTTTCATGACGGAACTAGCACGGCACCAGGAAGCGTAAATAGTGAATTTACGATAGCATACTTTTTAGCCTTAGTAATCTAAAGCAAAGTTTTAGTATACGTTAAATCGAGAGTGTCCATAAAAAGAACGCCCAAATCTGACTTCGTATGAGGAACTTATGATTTTTCGAAGTTTCGGCTTAGCAGTGTATGACCCGAAACTCAAATTTTAGTTCGAGCGGTTTTGGATTACACGCCCTAAATGAGAGTTGAAGATCTCATTAATAGGAACTCAACGGTAAAAAGATAGATGAAAACGGAGTCCGTGTGAAGGAGTTACGAATTATTTGCGGTTATTTAACAGTCTAATCTCCTAGTACTTTTAAATTTAAGATTGGTTGAGATTTAGTCGACGGAGTCAAGAAGAGAGTTGTAGATCTTATTTTTTACCTGTGCATGGATGTAAAGAACATTGCAAACGGAGCTCGTATGCAAAAGTTATGAATTTTTTAAAATCGGCTTATTTCCACCCTATGTGATGCTACGTGTCAGCACCAGGCTATGCCTGGCTGTAGCCAGCCTATCTCACGATGTGAACATCAAGAGATTCATGATGTGAGTCTTCCTTCAGCCTCCTATAAATAGATGGTCGGGGGAATACCATTCTTCACACCTCTCAAGCCATCTTTCTCTCTCTATATGTAACGACGTAAATTTTCAAAATAATTTTTCATTTTTAAAACATTCATTCATTCATAAAATAATGTCAAACACATTGTATCAAATGTTATTGCCACAAAACATCTCCCCAGAATCTCTACAAAAACTCCAATGCGTGTGTGTGTGTACGAATCATGCCGACGCCTTCCCACGGTCCTCGCTAGTACCTGAAACACACAACACAACAACTGTAAGCATAATTTCTTAGTGAGTTCCCCAAAATACCACATACAACACATACGCCACTCGAGGATATAATACGACCCTCCGGTCGATGTGACTCAGCGGGATCCTCCAGTCCCGTAGCTCATTGGACCCTCTGGTTCGGTCATAGCTCGTTGGACCCTCTGGTCCGGTCATAGCTCGTTGGACCCTCCGGTCCGGTCTATATCATCATACAACATACAAATATCACATAGCACATAATCTCATACATAACACATAAGACCCTCTGGTCATCGCATAGTACCACTCTAGGTAACGTATAGTGAGAAGACTCACCTCGATGTCTCGGTAAATATCTGACTTGTAAGAAGTGTGATCTAGCCTCCGTCTAATCACATAAAGTAATACTATCATAAATATAAAAGTATTCAACCTTAACAGTCAACAAGGTCAATGGTCAAACTTTGACCCGACTCGTCGAGTGCACTAGGGTGACTCGGCGAGTCTACACGTGTCCACTAATTCTCTTAGATCCTCTCTTAGCACGTCGAGTACTCCCCTTGACTCGACGAGTTACACCTGGCATGAATCGCAGGGCCACCCCAACTCAACTCGTTGAGTCTCAAGAACAACTCCGTGAGTTCCAGCTTGAACTCAGACCCCTAACTCTCCCTGACTCACCGAGTCATTTCCCCCAACTCGACAAGTCCACTCACTGAGTGATTAACGGGCAACCTTCATACTACTCGCCGAGTCTGTTCTTTGGACTCAGTGAGTTCATGCCATGCACAAACTCAAAACAACTTTTGAGGTCAGATGTGTTCCATACAATCATAGATCTGGCCTCCCCAAGCCTGATAATCACGTAAAGTTCAGACCTTGACACACATATAACATCTAAAGGGTCCAAAATAGCGATTTAGCCCCAAAAATGACATATCAAGCTCAAGACTCCCAAAATGACTCATAAAGCTCCAAGGGTTCAGGTCTCTGGACCTCTTTGGGTCCAGATCCAGCACACAAACTCGAGAAGGGACCAACTACTCCACTTAATCAACCTCTAAAAGGGTTAGAAAACCCTAACACTAAGAATCAACACCAAAAATTGAATAAGGTCCGAGAATAATACCTCAATGCAGTCTCTAAGAGCTCAAAGACCACCAAAATCGCACCTCCTTCAGCCTGCTCTTGCCTTGAACACTTCCTTCTTGCAAAAACACCCACAAAAGTTCAAGATTGGCCTCTCCTTCCTCACAAACGCTCTAGATCTCTTTAGGGTTTCTCTCTGGCGGTTGGTGGCCGCAAATGACAGCCATAAGGCCCTTTAAATAGGTCTCAGATCCTGGAAATTAGGGTTTCATAAAACAGTGTGGACTCGCCGAGTCCACTCATGAACTCGCCGAGTCCAGCTGTGAACTCGCATACAAATCCGCGACCATACTCGGCGAGTCTAGACACCAACTCGCCGAGTCTCCCCTCAACGCCCAAAAATAAGAGAATAAAACATCATACCTAGGAATCCGGGTGTTACAATTCTCCCCCACTAGAATCAGACTTCATCCTCGAAGTCTCACTCTGCAAACAATTCCGGATGCTGCTCCCGCATCTCACGCTCCGGTTCCCAAGTCAACTCTGACCCTTTTCGATGCTGCCACTGGACTTGCACCAGAGGCACATCCTTGTTCCTCAGAACCTTGATCTTCCGATCCCTGATCGGCACTGGTCTCTCAGCATAATTCAGGCTCGCATCTACCTGAATATCTTCTAATGGAACCACTACCAACTCGTCGGCTATACACTTTCGCAACTGTGACACGTGGAAAGTGTCATGAATCTGACCCAACTCTGCTGGCAACTCCAAACGATAGGCTACCCTGCCTACCCTAGCGATCACCCTGAAAGGACCAATATATCGAGGCCCCAACTTGCCCCTCTTCCTGAATCGGATCACTCCTTTCCACGGAGAGACCTTCAGGAGCACGAAGTCGCCGACGTGAAACTCGAGCTCGGACCGGCGACTGTCCCTATAACTCTTCTGATGACTCTGAGCGGTCAACAACCTCTGCCTAACCTACTGGATCTGCTCTGTCGTCTGAAGCACAATCTCGGTGCTGCCCATCACGCGCTGCCCTACTTCTCCCCAGCAAATAGGGGTTCGACACCTCCTCCCATACAACAGCTCAAATGGCAGCATGCCAATGCTCGAATGATGGATGTTGTTATAAGAAAATTCCACCAAGGGAAAATACGTGTCCCAACTCCCGCCAAAATCCAACACACATGCCCGGATCATGTCCTCGAGCGTCTGAATCGTCCGCTCACTCTGCCCATCAGTCTGTGGGTGGTATGCAGTACTAAAATGCAGTTTCGTACCCAATTCCTCATGAAACTTCTTCCAGAATCTGGAAGTGAAACGTGCATCTCAATATGAGACAATCGAGATCGGCACTCCAAGCCGCAATACCACCTCTCTCACGTATATCTCTACCAACTTCTATGTGGAAGAGCTCTCACTGATGGGCAGGAAGTGAGCACTCTTCGTCAATCTGTCCACAATCACCCAAATTACATCAACACACCTCGCGGTTCTCGGTAATTTGGTGATGAAATCCATGGTAATATGTTCCCATTTCCATTCAGGAATCTCTAATGGCTGCAACTTACCATGTGGACTCTGGTGCTCAGCCTTGACTCTATGACAAGTCAAGCACCTCTCTAGAAACCATGCGACATCCTTCTTTATACAGGGCCACCAATAATCCTTTCTCAGGTCCAAATACATCTTAGTGGCCCCGGGATGGATCGAGAATTTCGATCGATGAGCCTCTTCCATCAAAATGGTACACGTGCCGCCCACGGACGGTACCCAAATCCGACACTAAAATGTCATCAGCCCCCGGCTATCGGTAACTAATTCCGAAACTAACCCGACAACTCGCTCTCTCTTCTGGCTTTTTGGCTTCACAGCCTCAGCCTGGGCCCCACGAATAGCATCCAACACCGGGGTCATCACTGTCATTCTCAAATAGATATCTCGAAATGGGGCGCCCTCCGCCCTACGGCACAAAGCATCGACTACAACATTAGCCTTGCCCGGGTGGTATAGGATCTCACAATCATAATCCTTGACCACGTCCAACCACCTCCTCTGGCGCATATTCAGGTTCGGCTGGTCCATCAAATACTTCATGTGACATCCCCAAAATCACGGCCAGAAAAGACCGATTTTTGTTTATGCTTTATGAAAATCAGAGTACTTCATTTTATAAAAAGGTTGCGGAATTTGTTCCCAGAAAAACACGATAAATACGTTATTAAAATATTTTCGAAGAAACGTATTTTTATTCATCTTAAAACGTTTGGGATGTCATCGTTAATACAGAAACATAAGCATATACAGAACTTACAATTATTTACACTAGTGATCTACATCTCTTTAAATCTCTCAGTGTAATGTCACTTCATTTCATCACCTGTGATGTAAATAAACTGAGTGGGTCAGATTGGGAAACCTGGTGAGTACATAGGGATTTCAATCCCACAATGTTATACCATATATATAGTTTAAAATTCACAAAATATACAATTTCACCATACATATATATAAACAACTCTTATCCCACCCCATCGATCCTCGCAACGAGGCTATCCATACTCTCGGACCTAAGATTAGTCGTTTTACCTACTCCATACTCCAGGATTAGAAATGAATGAATATACCAAATCCTTACTCTCGGACTAGGGACGAATGACTAATCCATACTCTCGGATTAAAGATGAATGATTATGCCTAATCCATACTCTCGGACTAGGGACAATAGCTAATCCATACTCTCGGATTAACGACGAATGATTATGCCTAATCCATACTCTCGGACTAGGGACAATAGCTAATCCATACTCTCGGATTAACGACGAATGATTATGCCTAATCCATATTCTCGGACTAGGGACAATGACTATGTCTAATCCATACTCCCGGATAAGTGACATATACTAACTTCTATTCTCTGAGTTTAACTCACTTGTACTCGTAAGAATATACTACCCAATATTCCTCCTATTTAATTTAGGTCTACTCTTTATCCTAAATTATCAAATATAATCAGGTATGTTCTTTAACACGAATTTCAAGCAACATCAATTAACTCGCACATAAACATATAATTAATACTTCAATCAATACTTGTATTAAAATCATGTTCATGAAAGGGACTATGCACTCACCTGAAAGGTGGTGACTCAGCACTCGGATAGCGCTTCGATACTCTCAAAACGATATTCCTTCGATAAAACCTAGTACCAGTACCACTAGGGTTTAGTCTAACGAGAACCGTGACTAATTAATAGTCTGACTATTATTATTATTATATAAGCGTTAAATAACACTCAATATAACTCATAATAATAGCCTAAATACTCATTATAATTTCCTAATAATGTTACTATATTAAAACATAAGCTATACTAAAGATAGCGTAGGCATAGCTCACTTACAGCGGGTTTTTCGCAAAACCGGGCTTCGCTGGAGCAGCGTTTCCGAGCCGAAAGGCTCTTTTCTCAGAGCCATGGGCACTCCGGGGCTTCCGCCTCGTGCTAGGGAGTTACCCTAGGCTTTAGGGGGTTAGGGAGGCTTAGAGAGAGAGTTTAGAGAGAGAAAGAAGGGTTTGAAGGTGTGAAGAGAAGTGAATGCCCGGCACCTCTATTTATAGGAGGCCTGACTGGTGGACTCGCCGAGTCTGAGTCATGACTCGTCGAGTTGGTCCATGTGGTGGCCTTCTGGTGGTGCCACGTGTCCAATTCTGGTGGTGCCACGTCACCCCTATCGCGTATCAGCCTTCAAACTTAGAAAAATTATAACTTTCGCATACGAGCTCCGTTTTCGACGTTCTTTATATCCACGCGTAGGTAAAATCAAGATCTACAACTTTTGTTTAGACTCCCTCGGCTAATTCTCGACCGATTTCAAATTTAACTGTAGGAGGCGTTTAGACTGTTAAATGACCGCGAAGAGTTCATAACTCCTTCATACGGACTCCGTTTTTGTCTGTCTTTTTACCGTTGAGTTCTTATTAATGATATCTTCAACTCTCATTTAGGTCACGTAAGCCAAAAACCGCTCGAACTAAAATTCGAGTTTCAGGCCGTGCACTACTAAGCCGAATCTTAGAAAAATCATAACTTCTTCATACGAAGTCAGATTTGGGTGTTCTTTTTATCGATGTTCTTAGTTTAACATATTCTACGACTTTTGTTTAGATTTCTAAGGCTAAAAAGTCTTCTATCGTAAATTCACTATTTACGTCTCCCGGTGCCGTGCCGGTTTTGCCGTAAAACTTCGGCGGGCCATAACTTTTTCGTTATAACTCGGATTGTGGCGTTCTTTATATGTACGGAAAGCTTGAGACATATTCCAAAACTTGGTTAAGATTATTTATTCTAAGTAATCTTTTGTCGAAAAGTCATTTTCGACCCCTATTGCCTCTAAATTGACTAGCCCGGATTTGCGGGCGTTACAATTATCTCCCCTTAGGATGATTACGTCCCGGAATCATCAACGAAACAGGGTCGTATAATGACTCCATACGTTACCTCTTCATCCTAAGTCATAACTTCGATGTTTCTTCGAACGTGTATCTAACTTTTAGACTCCTTGACTGCAGGCGGTGCTCGATCTTGCATACGCTCTCTATCTCACGTTAGACTCCAAATTATGACCTTCAAGTCACAATCTCGATCCTCACTGGATACGAACTTAAGATAAGTTCTTTTATTAATACAATGGACCCATGTGTCATATTCTAATGACATCTCATCGTATGTTGCAATGCTCAGACTCAGGTCTCTTAGAGTCAAATTCCAGAACAGTCTATACCTTCCTTCATGTTCTAGTTGATGGGTTTTCAGCATTCTAACACTTCCTAAGTGTACATGCAACCCTAATAACCTTGGATCTATGTTTGTCTAATTTTTCATGCAAAGTTGAATTCCAAGGTTATATTCCTATCTAGCATACATGGGGAACAATTTTAACATAAAGTATAGATAGAATAACTTACCTTGTTGTTGCTTGTGTTCCTTGAAACCTTGTGAGCCTAGCACCCCAAGTGTGATGCCTCAAATGCTTCACACAACACCAAATGCTCTTGGAAGAACTTATGAGAGTATACTCACTTCACAAAATCGGCCAAGCCCTCTATATTCTTAGTGCAACCGATTTGGGAGGAGATCATGTTACTTATATAGTGTTGACACATCTAGGGTTAAACCCTAATGTGTCATGACTCTTCATTTCCATGAACCATGGGTTTGTAACTCCCATGGAGCATCCATGGAGCATCCTATGGGTGGAACCCAACTTGATGATCCATGGAGCCTTTTAGCCCACTATACAAGATATGGATGATTTACTTAATCAACCCATATATTTAATTAGTTATCTTTTGATCACTTAATTAATTCTAAATTAATTCTTGATCAAACTAATCAAATAATTTTATTAATATATTAGAACTTATAATATATTAATAATCTCCAAGCGTTATCTCTCTCATTTAGTCTATCCAATTGCATGGTGCCATGCAACCCAAATGGACCATGCCGGGTCGGGTCAAGTATATACCAGAAATAGTTATGGACTTAGACACCTTATCGAACAGCCTCCCACTTGGATAAGTCTAGTAACTATTACTGCAAGTATGACTTCAGGAACCGATTGGCAATCGTAGCTCTTTACAAGGTTTCTCGAAACTTGAGAAGATGATGGTACGCCATTTAAGATAAGTGATCATATAATCCTCCGTTCTAGATATCAGTCGGACAAATACATGGAACAATGTCTTACTTATTGTCCAACATTTGTTTCCCGATTTCCGATTTGTTTGACAAAGAACTTAATTGAACACATCAACTTAGTTCTGACCGGGCCCGGTACATAGGTCAAAACAAAATCATCGAGGGGCCCAGATATCAGCTTCTAATCCAAGAAGGAACATATAAACTTCGACTCATATGTTTGTTCTACTACTCATTGAACTACACACAAGAGCGCGATTTTATAACATCGAGTTACCAATGCATTTTTCGTACAATCAATGCATAACCAACTTGTAAGTAACAAATCATATCTCTAGGTTTAAAGACTTATATGATATTACCGTCTCACGATCACTCGAGATAGAATTCCATGAAGTGATTCCAGTGAGCGTGGGTTGAGTCCAATGCTCAGAACTTATGAGCACTCATGATTGTTGTAGCCTTGTCCCAGACCTCTACAACCAAACATGACAGTCTTGATTCATACCTACTTCCGACATATGACCGACTGTGGAGGTTTGAATAATATGTTATACCAAACAAAATTATTCTGGAAGTCAAAACATGCAAAAGAAATATAGTAAACGATCGACAAGAGATAGCAACACTTTACTCATAAATAAAACACTTTTATTCATCATCAAATGTCAATTACACTTTACAAATTTCAAGATTATCTAACTACTAAATCTAATATCATCCTTCAGCCCTATGCTCCGAGCATGCTGGAGATGCTTAACCCGAGTCAGTCCCTTCGTGAGGGGATCTACCGGATTCTCATCTGATGATACCCTCTTTGCCACGAGGAGTCCTTCTTCGATCCGATGTCTGATGAAATGGTATTTTCTGTCGATGTGTCTGGATCTCCCGTGATCCCTTGGTTCCTTCGCTAAGGCAACAGCACTTTCACTATCACAGAAAATTTCCATTGGCTCTTTAATAGCTGGTACAACTCCAAGGTCTCCAATGAAGTTCCTCAGCCATAACGCCTCCTTTGCCGCTTCGCTAGCTGCAATATACTCTGATTCACAAGTAGAATCTGCCACTGTCTCTTGCTTGGAACTTTTCCAAGAAATTGCTCCTCCATTTAGGGTAAAGACCCAGCCCGACTGAGAGCGGAAGTTATCCCTATCAGTCTGGAAGCTAGCATCACTATACCCTACAACTCTCAAGTCATCACTCCCACCGAGGGTAAGGACCCAGTCCTTAGTCCTTCGTAGGTACTTGAGAATAGTCTTTACCGCAGTCCAGTGTGCCTTGCCAGGGTTCCCCTGAAACCTGCTAACCATGCTCAAGGCAAAGGCTAGAGGCAGACGTGACGAGAAGTTCTTGAGGAGTTCATCAGAGGTTCAGAGTATATGAAGTCGATTCATTTCCGTAAGGGGGATTATCGGGCGTTGTGTAGCACTTTCCGGGGGCAGGTGCGATTTTGCTGGAAAATATAGTTATGGAATAGTTGTGTGCTATTTGGTGACGGTTTGAACCCTAAGTGGGGGAGAACCGGGTGCCGTATGTAAGAAAGCAGAGATTTGTCAGGAGTAGTTATAAGTGGAGTATAGAGATATGCGGTAAGAAATCATGAGACCAGAGATGTCGCTGATCGAGGAAAGGGGTCGGAGTGAGTTAATGCGGGAAGTACTTGTTTGAGAAGGATGAATGTCTCCACGACAGGTGTTTATTAGTCAGGAATCTGGTATTGGTCAGTGTTGGGGCAAGTAGATAAAGAATGATTGGGCAGCCAACTCCCGGGTCGGTATGCGTATCCTTGTTTGGGTTTTGAGTGGCGGGAAAAAGGGTTTCGGAGAATTATCAGCGTATTTCGTAGCGTTAGCGTTTCTTCGTATTGCAGTTGGGAAATTGAATACACCGAAGTTGCAACTTGGGAAAAATGAAGATCTAGTTATGGGGTTCAGAGGGAATGTATTATTGCATCTATATGGTGCTTGGGGCAGGAAACCTGTGGTTGTGGCAGGATCTTGTGATGATCGGTGGGGGTGTTTCGAGGTATCCGGGTATTGATATCTTTATTTCGAAGTTATTCGTGAATCTTGAGTTGAGACGACTTGTGGTATATCAGGTATCTATGAAACTAGTGATAGCCCTTCGAGTATGGGCATCCAGGGAGATTACTTGGGAGAGTGGATCTTCGCAAGGGTGGGCATCTGTTATGACGATTGCCTCCAGAGTCTGTGATGAATATTCGAGACGAGTATGGGTAGCCGCCTATGATAGTCTGTGGAGCACGAGCTAGTGGAGTCAGAGGGTGTTGTGATACTGCGGGGAGCCGTAGTACTCACTAGTCAGAGGGTGTTGTGATACTGCGGAGAGCCGTAGTACTCACTAGTCAGAGGGTGTTGTGATACTGTGGAGAGCCGTAGTACTCACTAGTCAGAGGGTGTTGTGATACTGTGGAGAGCCGTAGTACTCACTAGTCAGAGGGTGTTGTGATACTGCGGAGAGCCGTAGTACTCACTAGTCAGAGGGTGTTGTGATACTGTGGAGAGCCGTAGTACTCACTAGTTAGAGGGTGTTGTGATACTGCGGAGAGCCGTAGTACTCACTAGTCAGAGGGTGTTGTGATACTGCGGGGAGCCGTAGTACTCACTAGTCAGAGGGTGTTGTGATACCGCGAGGAGTCTTAGTGCTCACTAGATGGCAAGAGAGTGTGATGATGGAATGTTCTCCGATCAGTGTATGATGTGGAAGAGTTTTGGGCTTGAGTAGCCCTAGTATTGAGTTTTTGGAGCCTGGATGTTGGACCGGGGGCGAGACTAGGGTCCCCGTCTCCGTCGGGGAATGTGGTGAGATGGCAAGGGATATGCGCAGCAGAAACCAGAGATCAGAGTGGAGACGATCCTCGGTTGGATTGTACTTTCTTGCATAAGGAAAAGAGAATTTCGTGACTTGCGTGTCACGGGGCCGGGATAGTGGTCACGGGGAGGAAGTTAGTGGGATATTTGGATCATGATTTGGGTGACCTTTGGAGGCTCAGCTGTGGAGTCAAAAGCTGACCTGGTGCTCAGTCTCGAAGAGGGATATGTGATGAGCTAGAGCTTATCCTGATGATGTCGGAGGACACCTCAGAGGGAGTGAACGATTCAGACGCTCAAAGACATGCTTCGGGCATGTGTATTAGATTTCGGAGGGTGTTGCGGCACGTATTTATCCTTGGTTGAGTTATCCTATTTCAACAGCCATCATTAGTGCATTGGTATGCCACCCTTTGTGCTGTTGTATGGGAGGAAGTGTTGGATCCTCATTTACTGGGGAAAGTGTTGATTCGCGGAAGTGAAAGTTGTAGTGAGAATGGATGATTTGGAGTATGGTGGTCGAACACTGTGTCTGTGACAGTGGTATGGAATGACATCATGATGGGATGTCTGCCGAGGACGCGGAAGGATTCCGTGGGTGTAGAGCCAAGAGTCTCAGGATGGATGTAGGGATGGAGTCTGGGACTCCCAACTTGATTCTGATCGAGGGTTGTGTGCGTAGTGGTGGTTTCTCCTAGGGATGTTAGAGACGTCATCATTGTGATGGGTTTTCCTAACCCGAGAGTGCGAAGGTTGGTGCGGCATGGGTGTGTGATTGCAAGAAGAGGACTCAAGGGAGTTGCTCTGGGATTTAAGAGTGGGTCTTTCCGTCGTCACGGATTGGATAGAGAGGGATTCGAATTGGGGATCCGATGGTTCATGTCTTCTAACCCTTATGGGTCGAGTGATTGTTGAGATTTGGGGCAGTGATACTTCATGGGTAATTCTCGGATCGATGTGTGTGGTCATCAGAGGGTGCATCCGGTGCCCGGTTCGAGACAATGGTCAGGACACCGTAAGGAAAGGGAAAGTGTGTTCGAGTTTCGATGTATGCCTTGTGAGATCTGGTCCGATAAAGGCCAGGTGGCACGTTGTGGGAGTAATTCTGGAGTTGAGTTACTGTAGGCTTCGAGGGCGAAGCCTAATTTAAGTGGGGGAGAATTGTAACATCCCGAAATATCAAGAGTAGAGTTGAAGGGCTAAAAGAGTAAATTGGGAAAGAGCGACTCGGCGAGTCCATGTGTGGACTCGGCGAGTAGAGTCACGAGTTGGTCGCGTGTTAAGTGGCCGACTCGGCGAGTCAGTGTATTGGACTCGGCGAGTAGGCGCTGAGTGGAGAAAACCCTAATTCTCGGGGTTGAGCCTTATATAATGATCATTATGTCTTCCTCCCAGCCTCTTTATCACCCCTTGAGCCCCAGAAAACCCTAAATCACGGAGAAGCACCATTTTTGAGTGGATTGGAGCTTGGAGAAGTAATGGTTGAAGGAATTTTGGGAAGATTGAAGGCTTGGAGCAAGGGGCTTTGCTTGGATTCGAATTGCATTGCAGTTGGGGCATCACTTAGAGGTAGTATCTCGTTTTTGACCTGTTGATTATGTTGTTTCTTCATTTTGGGGTTTGTGAGAAATTGTCTATGGATGAAATGGGAAGTCTAGAGGTTAGATCTGAGGTTGCTACCTCAGATCTGGAAGGGAGAAGAATCAGAGAGCATGAAAGTCCCTGTGTTGGAGTGTTTAGTGAAGCTTGCATGTCCCAAACCCTAGCCCCAATGTGCAAACGGCTTAGATCTCTTTGGATTCACGTAAAGTTTGCCACTTTACGTGATGGATGAGTGGTAGGAGGCTAGATCTATGTCTTGGAGCAGTTGCATGGCCTGGAATGCTTCGGAATGTATTCAGACCGGCGGTACTCGGCGAGTCACATGGGTGGACTCGACGAGTTGGATGAAGATGGCCTGGAACTCGGCGAGTAGGTTGAAGATAGCCGTAGACTCGACGAGTCTGTTCTTGGACTCGACAAGTCTTGACGAAGAGTCCCAAATATTTCCTGGTTGAGTCGAGAATCGGTGAGTCAAGGGATGACTCGGTGAGTTGGGTGTGAGTGGACTCAGAGTTGTGGGACTCGGCGAGTCTCGTGGTGACTCGACGAGTTGAGTCGCGATATGGGGAAGTTCTGATTATGGGAACTCGACGAGTCACAGGGTTGACTCGGCGAGTAGAGTCAGTCAAGGGTTGACCTAGACTGAGGACTTTGATTTCGACCAAGGGTTGGCCGTTGAGTTTTAGGGTTTGGACAGCGATGTGGCCTTTGGGCCAAGAGAGAGGTAAAATAGTCTTTTACCCATAAGAGGGTGTTATGAGACGATTTATTCTAGCCTCGAGAGTTATATTCATGAGAGTATTTGCCTTACGTGTTAGGCGGTGGCGAGTTCGAGATTCAAGTGTGGGGATATCTGCTTTCTGCTTGCCAGGTGAGTCTTCTCACTATACTTTACCTTGAGTAGGTAACCAGAGTTATGTGATTAGAGTATTTGTATTTTATATGTACGTGATGTGTTGTACTGCATTATTTCTATGTGATTTATGTTGTGCATGTTTATAGAGTTGGAACCGGAAGGTTCCCAGAGTTAGAACCTGAGGGTTCACAGAGTTTGGGTGCACGGACCCACAGAGTTATAGCCTCGAGTGGCTAATATGTGTTATGTGTGGTATTTTGGGGAACTCACTAAGCTTCGTGCTTACAGTGTTTTGTTTGATGTTTTACAGGTTTCTTTCAGTATCACGGGACGGCACCGGCTTGATTGTACACACCAGAGAAAGAGTAATATTTTTGAGGATCTTGGTTTTCTATGTAAGTGAAAATGGAGTTATGTTTTGTAAATCGACTATAAATAAGATTTTAAACAAGTGTTTCTAAGAGTAAAATGATTATTTTAAATGAAAACTTTGTCTTGAAATTTACGGTGTTACAAGTTGGTATCAGAGCCTTGGTTTGAGGGATTCGGATGCGCCTTCGGGTAAATCTGGACTCAAACTGAGGAAGTACGAAAAGTTTTTAAAGAAATAATTTTCTAAAAGTGAATAAGAGTTCAAAGAGAAAGCAAGAAGGAGCAGTGTGTACAATCAGCCAGAGCCCGAACGGTGATTTCCCAAAATACCCTTATTTTTGTGTTATGAGATATGTATGATGCACTTTATGAGATATTATTGCATGCTAGAGACAGGCTAGGTATTTCATATGTTAGGACTAGAGTGGCCTGATTTTTGATGCCTTAGCCTAGGACTCATTGTTATATGTGTTATGTTTTAAGTATGTGATGAGTGAGAGTATCCAGTTAGAACCCATGAGGGGTAGAGTTACAGAGTTCGGTGGTACTTTCGAGGATGAGCTGAGAAGGTGGAGTTATCACACAGAGGGAGTCCTATGTATCCTTCGATGCTCGAATGCTGCTTGCTTTGTGCTTTATGGAACTCTCGATGATGGGAGTCAGCTACCAAGTGAATATGACGATATTCAGGAGGTAGATGGCTGGCATCATTGGGAGCTCTTCAGCAGCTGATAGCAAAGAAGTGGGAGGACGACGGAAGAGCCAAGGGAATAACCCTATCCAGATGAGTGCGCTTGTAGAATAGAGAATTTCGCTGGGGAGCGAGCACGCACGACGGGATTGGTGAAAGAGCAGGTCGAGCAGCTATTTAGAAGCTCTGGGATGGTCCGTGTGGAAAGTATGAGTAGATGTGGCAGGTAGTATGGGCCCGTACTACTGAAAGCAGAGGACCCATACTTGATACAGGGAGTATTCTGAAGGTTCTAAAGAGCAGATTGAGGAGTGATGTTATGGTTTGAGTACCATACATCGGAGCGGATTGAGGAGTGATGTTATGGTTCGGATACCATACATCAGAGCAGATTGAGGAGCGATGTCATGGTTTGCGTACCATACATCAGAGCGGATCGAGGAGTGATGTTATGGTTCGGGTACCATACATCAGGGCGGATCGAGGAGTGATGTTATGGTTCGGGTACCATACATCAGGGCAGATTGAGGAGTGATGTTATGGTTCAGGTACCATACATCAGAGCAGATTGAGGAGTGATGTTATGGTCCGGGTACCATACATCGGAGCGAATTGGGGAGTGATGTCATGGTTAGGGTACCATATATCGGGGCATATTGAGAAGAGATGTCGTGGAAGGAGTACCATGGTTCGTAGTGAATGATGTTTGTGGTTCTCCGGTTATTCGGTCACGAGTAAGTTCGAAGAGGCGTCCCTTGAGAGGGAGATCGAGAGTCCCTCAGAGTATTCTAGTAAGGAGTCAGTGGAAGGGAGAATTTCGATCTGAGTTGAGTGATCAGTCGATAAAAGAGATGTCACCTCCTATGATCGGGGAGGTACTAATTATGTAAGTGTGAGAATATGAGAAGCATGATGTTTTGGTTTTGGGTTTAGGGGTAAACCCTGCAGGTCGTCATTGATGATGATTTCCCCCCAGAGTATCAGGTAACATGTGTGCCGCGAGGCAGTGATCTATCATGAGCAGATAGTCAGTTGGGACTAAGATAGTCGAGGGCCACGCTATACCTAATTGAGTATAGTCGGGTGTATGGTAGTGGTATCAGTGGGGAGTTCAGTCGAGTTTAGTGGTGCAGAGAGTTTTCTATCCATGGGGTGTTGAATATGGGAGTGGGTCCTTGTTCGTGGGGTGATCCCGGTGTTGGAGCGTTGGTTGATGAGTTGAGGTGAGGGGTACGGTGATTTTATGGTTCAGTCTATGAGCCAGGGATGTTATTGAGCAGTTGATTTGTTGGTACTAGATTGGTAAGATATTTGGAACGACTAGAGGCAGACGTGACGAGAAGTTCTTGAGGAGTTCATCAGAGGTTCAGAGTATATGAAGTCGATTCATTTCCGTAAGGGGGATTATCGGGCGTTGTGTAGCACTTTCCGGGGGCAGGTGCGATTTTGCTGGAGAATATAGTTATGGAATAGTTGTGTGCTATTTGGTGACGGTTTGAACCCTAAGTGGGGGAGAACCGGGTGCCGTATGTAAGAAAGCAGAGATTTGTCAGGAGCAGTTATAAGTGGAGTATAGAGATATGCGGTAAGAAATCATGAGACCAGAGATGTCGCTGATCGAGGAAAGGGGTCGGAGTGAGTTAATGCGGGAAGTACTTGTTTGAGAAGGATGAATGTCTCCACGACAGGTGTTTATTAGTCAGGAATCTGGTATTGGTCAGTGTTGGGGCAAGTAGATAAAGAATGATTGGGCAGCCAACTCCCGGGTCGGTATGCGTATCCTTGTTTGGGTTTTGAGTGGCGGGAAAAAGGGTTTCGGAGAATTATCAGCGTATTTCGTAGCGTTAGCGTTTCTTCGTATTGCAGTTGGGAAATTGAATACACCGAAGTTGCAACTTGGGAAAAATGAAGATCTAGTTATGGGGTTCAGAGGGAATGTATTATTGCATCTATATGGTGCTTGGGGCAGGAAACCTGTGGTTGTGGCAGGATCTTGTGATGATCGGTGGGGGTGTTCCGAGGTATCCGGGTATTGATATCTTTATTTTGAAGTTATTCGTGAATCTTGAGTTGAGATGACTTGTGGTATATCAGGTATCTATGAAACTAGTGATAGCCCTTCGAGTATGGGCATCCAGGGAGATTACTTGGGAGAGTGGATCTTCGCAAGGGTGGGCATCTGTTATGACGATTGCCTCCAGAGTCTGTGATGAATATTCGAGACGAGTATGGGTAGCCGCCTATGATAGTCTGTGGAGCACGAGCTAGTGGAGTCAGAGGGTGTTGTGATACTGCGGGGAGCCGTAGTACTCACTAGTCAGAGGGTGTTGTGATACTGCGGAGAGCCGTAGTACTCACTAGTCAGAGGGTGTTGTGATACTGTGGAGAGCCGTAGTACTCACTAGTCAGAGGGTGTTGTGATACTGTGGAGAGCCATAGTACTCACTAGTCAGAGGGTGTTGTGATACTGCGGAGAGCCGTAGTACTCACTAGTCAGAGGGTGTTGTGATACTGTGGAGAGCCGTAGTACTCACTAGTTAGAGGGTGTTGTGATACTGCGGAGAGCCGTAGTACTCACTAGTCAGAGGGTGTTGTGATACTGCGGGGAGCCGTAGTACTCACTAGTCAGAGGGTGTTGTGATACCGCGAGGAGTCTTAGTGCTCATTAGATGGCAAGAGAGTGTGATGATGGAATGTTCTCCGATCAGTGTATGATGTGGAAGAGTTTTGGGCTTGAGTAGCCCTAGTATTGAGTTTTTGGAGCCTGGATGTTGGACCGGGGGCGAGACTAGGGTCCCCGTCTCCGTCGGGGAATGTGGTGAGATGGCAAGGGATATGCGCAGCAGAAACCAGAGATCAGAGTGGAGACGATCCTCGGTTGGATTGTACTTTCTTGCATAAGGAAAAGAGAATTTCGTGACTTGCGTGTCACGGGGCCGGGATAGTGGTCACGGGGAGGAAGTTAGTGGGATATTTGGATCATGATTTGGGTGACCTTTGGAGGCTCAGCTGTGGAGTCAAAAGCTGACCTGGTGCTCAGTCTCGAAGAGGGATATGTGATGAGCTAGAGCTTATCCTGATGATGTCGGAGGACACCTCAGAGGGAGTGAACGATTCAGACGCTCAAAGACATGCTTCGGGCATGTGTATTAGATTTCGGAGGGTGTTGCGGCACGTATTTATCCTTGGTTGAGTTATCCTATTTCAACAGCCATCATTAGTGCATTGGTATGCCACCCTTTGTGCTGTTGTATGGGAGGAAGTGTTGGATCCTCATTTACTGGGGAAAGTGTTGATTCGCGGAAGTGAAAGTTGTAGTGAGAATGGATGATTTGGAGTATGGTGGTCGAACACTGTGTCTATGACAGTGGTATGGAATGACATCATGATGGGATGTCTGCTGAGGACGCGGAAGGATTCCGTGGGTGTAGAGCCAAGAGTCTCAGGATGGATGTAGGGATGGAGTCTGGGACTCCCAACTTGATTCTGATCGAGGGCTGTGTGCGTAGTGGTGGTTTCTCCTAGGGATGTTAGAGACGTCATCATTGTGATGGGTTTTCCTAACCCGAGAGTGCGAAGGTTGGTGCGGCATGGGTGTGTGATTGCAAGAAGAGGACTCAAGGGAGTTGCTCTGGGATTTAAGAGTGGGTCTTTCCGTCGTCACGGATTGGATAGAGAGGGATTCGAATTGGGGATCCGATGGTTCATGTCTTCTAACCCTTATGGGTCGAGTGATTGTTGAGATTTGGGGCAGTGATACTTCATGGGTAATTCTCGGATCGATGTGTGTGGTCATCAGAGGGTGCATCCGGTGCCCGGTTCGAGACAATGGTCAGGACACCGTAAGGAAAGGGAAAGTGTGTTCGAGTTTCGATGGGTATGCCTTGTGAGATCTGGTCCGATAAAGGCCAGGTGGCACGTTGTGGGAGTAATTCTGGAGATGAGTTACTGTAGGCTTCGAGGGCGAAGCCTAATTTAAGTGGGGGAGAATTGTAACATCCCGAAATATCAAGAGTAGAGTTGAAGGGCTAAAAGAGTAAATTGGGAAAGAGCGACTCGGCGAGTCCATGTGTGGACTCGGCGAGTAGAGTCACGAGTTGGTCGCGTGTTAAGTGGCCGACTCGGCGAGTCAGTGTATTGGACTCGGCGAGTAGGCGCTGAGTGGAGAAAACCCTAATTCTCGGGGTTGAGCCTTATATAATGATCATTATGTCTTCCTCCCAGCCTCTTTATCACCCCTTGAGCCCCAGAAAACCCTAAATCACGGAGAAGCACCATTTTTGAGTGGATTGGAGCTTGGAGAAGTAATGGTTGAAGGAATTTTGGGAAGATTGAAGGCTTGGAGCAAGGGGCTTTGCTTGGATTCGAATTGCATTGCAGTTGGGGCATCACTTAGAGGTAGTATCTCGTTTTTGACCTGTTGATTATGTTGTTTCTTCATTTTGGGGTTTGTGAGAAATTGTCTATGGATGAAATGGGAAGTCTAGAGGTTAGATCTGAGGTTGCTACCTCAGATCTGGAAGGGAGAAGAATCAGAGAGCATGAAAGTCCCTGTGTTGGAGTGTTTAGTGAAGCTTGCATGTCCCAAACCCTAGCCCCAATGTGCAAACGGCTTAGATCTCTTTGGATTCACGTAAAGTTTGCCACTTTACGTGATGGATGAGTGGTAGGAGGCTAGATCTATGTCTTGGAGCAGTTGCATGGCCTGGAATGCTTCGGAATGTATTCAGACCGGCGGTACTCGGCGAGTCACATGGGTGGACTCGACGAGTTGGATGAAGATGGCCTGCAACTCGGCGAGTTGTATGAACAACTCGGCGAGTAGGTTGAAGATAGCCGTAGACTCGGCGAGTCTGTTCTTGGACTCGACGAGTCTTGACGAAGAGTCCCAAATATTTCCTGGTTGAGTCGAGAATCGGTGAGTCAAGGGATGACTCGGTGAGTTGGGTGTGAGTGGACTCAGAGTTGTGGGACTCGGCGAGTCTCGTGGTGACTCGACGAGTTGAGTCGCGATATGGGGAAGTTCTGATTATGGGAACTCGACGAGTCACAGGGTTGACTCGGCGAATAGAGTCAGTCAAGGGTTGACCTAGACTGAGGACTTTGATTTCGACCAAGGGTTGGCCGTTGAGTTTTAGGGTTTGGACAGCGATGTGGCCTTTGGGCCAAGAGAGAGGTAAAATAGTCTTTTACCCATAAGAGGGTGTTATGAGACGATTTATTCTAGCCTCGAGAGTTATATTCATGAGAGTATTTGCCTTACGTGTTAGGCGGTGGCGAGTTCGAGATTCAAGTGTGGGGATATCTGCTTTCTGCTTGCCAGGTGAGTCTTCTCACTATACTTTACCTTGAGTAGGTAACCAGAGTTATGTGATTAGAGTATTTGTATGCTATATGTACGTGATGTGTTGTACTGCATTATTTCTATGTGATTTATGTTGTGCATGTTTATAGAGTTGGAACCGGAAGGTTCCCAGAGTTAGAAACTGAGGGTTCACAGAGTTTGGGTGCACGGACCCACAGAGTTATAGCCTCGAGTGGCTAATATGTGTTATGTGTGGTATTTTGGGGAACTCACTAAGCTTCGTGCTTACAGTGTTTTGTTTGATGTTTTACAGGTTTCTTTCAGTATCACGGGACGGCACCGGCTTGATTGTACACACCAGAGAAAGAGTCATATTTTTGAGGATCTTGGTTTTCTATGCAAGTGAAAATGGAGTTATGTTTTGTAAATCGACTATAAATAAGATTTTAAACAAGTGTTTCTAAGAGTAAAATGATTATTTTAAATGAAAAATTTGTCTTGAAATTTACGGTGTTACAGTAACTAAGATTGGGAATTTAATAAACATTTAGTTACTTTATATATTTATCATACTTTGAATGAGAATTTTATAAGTCCTTGTCTTACCCGTTCGGCTAACGACCCTCCACCAGTCAAGAAAGCGGTGGGTGAGAATATACACCCATTAAGTCACCATTTTATAGGCAACAACCTTATACCCACCTTATAGACCGGCTTCGTGAATGAGGCGTACTAGCAGTAAGACGGCTTGTTCTTATACATATATATATATATAATTATTAAATCATCATAATATAAGTATAAGGGTTGAATTTTAACTTTTAAAATTCTAGGGGTTGGAACTTAAAGTTTTAACTTAACTTTACTTGTTCCAAAACTTGAGGGCAAGTTTTGTAACTTTCAAAACTTTTCATTTCTTGTAACTTATGAGTTTAATAGAGTAATAAAAATGAAGACTCTTCATTTTTATAACTCTTGTGTTTTCTTAATGGTTTTAACTCAAGTGTGACTCTTGGTTTTCCATAACTTAAGGATAAGTTATGGACTCCATTAAAACACATTATGATCAAGAATTAAACTACCAAATAGGTTACAAATAATTCCTATGATCACCTAAAACATCATAAGAACAAGAACATGAATATGAACACAATCAAAAATTACATAAAACTTTGTAATTTTGACAACTAGTTGTTGTAAATGAATTAGCAAAGACATTACACCACCAAAAACAAGTTTACATTTACCAAAACAGTTTAGGGTAATGTTTCTAATTCATTTTCCAGCAACTGAATCGAAATTCTGCACTCATTCGACCCTACTCGCCGAGTGCATGAACATGACTCGCCGAGTTGGTTGAAGATACACATGGACTCGACGAGTCCCCCCTATAGACTCGACGAGTCCATTCGCAGACAGCAAATTTCCGATTCTGTTTTTCAACTTTTAAGCACAAATAAGAACAAACAAGCCTAGGCTCTGATACCACTGATGGGTTTTGAGCATTCTAACACTTCCTAAGTGTACATGCAACCCTAATAACCTTGGATCTATGTTTGTCTAATTTGTCATGCAAAGTTGAATTCCAAGGTTATATTCCTATCTAGCATACATGGGGAACAATTTTAACATAAAGTATAGATAGAATAACTTACCTTGTTGTTGCTTGTGTTCCTTGAAACCTTGTGAGCCTAGCACCCCAAGTGTGATGCCTCAAATGCTTCACACAACACCAAATGCTCTTGGAAGAACTTATGAGAGTATACTCACTTCACAAAATCGGCCAAGCCCTCTATATTCTTAGTGCAACCGATTTGGGAGGAGATCATGTTACTTATATAGTGTTGACACATCTAGGGTTAAACCCTAATGTGTCATGACTCTTCATTTCCATGACCCAGGGGTTTGTAACTCCCATGGAGCATCCATGGAGCATCCTATGGGTGGAACCCAACTTGATGATCCATGAAGCCTTTTAGCCCACTATACAAGATATGGATGATTTACTTAATCAACCCATATATTTAATTAGTTATCTTTTGATCACTTAATTAATTCTAAATTAATTCTTGATCAAACTAATCAAATAATATTATTAATATATTAGAACTTATAATATATTAATAATCTCCAAGCGTTATCTCTCTCATTTAGTCTATCCAATTGCATGGTGCCATGCAACCCAAATGGACCATGCCGGGTCGGGTGAAATATATACCAGAAATAGTTATGGACTTAGGCACCTTATCCAACACTAGTCACATCTAAAAAGGTAGCATCTCTAGCAACCATCTTCTTTTAACAACGAGCGCGATACTTCTATTGATCGCTTTGATTTCAATCGTTTGGTTTAAGTCGGACGCTACATCAAACTTGGTTCTCTGAACCACGTAACATACTCATCGTAGTCGGACTCAATTCGATATGACCACTAAGGTCGGAATATCAACAATCTTCTTAGTCATTACCAAAACAATGGTAACAACACACTTGAATAAATTGAAATCAATTACTAGTTTCTTGGTAACCTTGTGACTTTCCCTAATCCAAGCGTGAGTCCTTTTCTTCCGGTAGTATATGCATCTACTACCTTTCACACCTACTCATACTCGTCCCAAGTATTGTCTCGCAGTTTTCCCAAGTTATTATCACAAAACAATTTTTTTTAACACATAAAAATGTGTCCAAACAATCACAAAATTTTCCCTAGACTCTACTAGGACTTCTTCTATGCGTATCTTCAATCATCGATTCTGCTTCAGCTCGGTGGAAATACCATACGATGGGTCAACTTCATGGATTACGCCAATCATTCCATCATACTGCCAATCGAAGGTGTACTTCAGACGTACTGTACTCCTCTAAACGTACAGCATGACATATTCTAAAGGCAAGATACCACACTTATGATATCTTCCGATAGGTGTCATTCACTATCGTAAGCCTTTTCATTTCATCCACTTACTCAATTCTCTATGAGTCTTTATCATGACATTCTATTCTCCAAAGCAAGCGTTTGGTGTATCGAGACGAGAATATAGATAGAGGAAGAATTAGACGCGTATTCCTCCTTATTAGTCCAAACAGTTACATGCCAGTTCTAATATCGTAATTAAACGTTTAGAAACCTGAGCACATAAAATTTCCAGATCCGGTCGGCAACAGACCATAGATCTGATCATATAATGCATATCATAAATCATTTAGCACATAAAAGCATGTTAGGAATTTTCCCTAAATAAGCTAGTGCTTGTGTCTATTCAGGTGCATTACCTAAATCTATTTGACACACTCCTCACAATCATTACTTAGCATTCCAAGTTTAAGTCTAGAAATAAATCCATATTCCTAGCTCGCTTAAACTAATGCTCTGATACCAACTGTGACATCCCCAAAATCACGGCCAGAAAAGACCGATTTTTGTTTATGCTTTATGAAAATCAGAGTACTTCATTTTATAAAAAGGTTGCGGAATTTGTTCCCAGAAAAACACGATAAATACGTTATTAAAATATTTTCGAAGAAACGTATTTTTATTCATCTTAAAACGTTTGGGATGTCATCGTTAATACAGAAACATAAGCATAAACAGAACTTACAATTATTTACACTAGTGATCTACATCTCTTTAAATCTCTCAGTGTAATGTCACTTCATTTCATCACCTGTGATGTAAATAAACTAAGTGGGTCAGATTGGGAAACCTGGTGAGTACATAGGGATTTCAATCCCACAATGTTATACCATATATATAGTTTAAAATTCACAAAATATACAATTTCACCATACATATATATAAACAACTCTTATCCCACCCCATCGATCCTCGCAATGAGGCTATCCATACTCTCGGACCTAAGATTAGTCGTTTTACCTACTCCATACTCTAGGATTAGAAATGAATGAATATACCAAATCCTTACTCTCGGACTAGGGACGAATGACTAATCCATACTCTCGGATTAAAGATGAATGATTATGCCTAATCCATACTCTCGGACTAGGGACAATAGCTAATCCATACTCTTGGATTAACGACGAATGATTATGCCTAATCCATACTCTCGGACTAGGGACAATAGCTAATCCATACTCTCGGATTAACGACGAATGATTATGCCTAATCCATATTCTCGGACTAGGGATAATGACTATGTCTAATCCATACTCCCAAATAAGTGACATATACTAACTTCTATTCTCTGAGTTTAACTCACTTGTACTCGTAAGAATATACTACCCAATATTCCTCCTATTTAATTTAGGTCTACTCTTTATCCTAAATTATCAAATATAATCAGGTATGTTCTTTAACACGAATTTCAAGCAACATCAATTAACTCGCACATAAACATATAATTAATACTTCAATCAATACTTGTATTAAAATCATGTTCATGAAAGGGACTATGCACTCACCTGAAAGGTGGTGACTCAGCACTCGGATAGCGCTTCGATACTCTCAAAACGATATTCCTTCGATAAAACCTAGTACCAGTACCACTAGGGTTTAGTCTAACGATAACCGTGACTAATTAATAGTCTGACTATTATTATTATTATATAAGCGTTAAATAACACTCAATATAACTCATAATAATAGCCTAAATACTCATTATAAGTTCCTAATAATGTTACTATATTAAAACATAAGCTATACTAAAGATAGCGTAGGCATAACTCACTTACAGCGGGTTTTTCGCAAAACCGGGCTTCGCTGGAGCAGCGTTTCCGAGCCGAAAGGCTCTTTTCTCGGAGCCATGGGCACTCCGGGGCTTCCGCCTCGTGCTAGGGAGTTACCCTAGGCTTTAGGGGGTTAGTGAGGCTTAGAGAGAGAGTTTAGAGAGTGAAAGAAGGGTTTGAAGGTGTGAAGAGAAGTGAATGCCCGGCACCTCTATTTATAGGAGGCCTGACTGGTGGACTCGCCGAGTCTGAGTCATGACTCATCGAGTTGGTCCATGTGTTGGCCTTCTGGTGGTGCCACGTGTCCAATTCTGGTGGTGCCACGTCACCCCTATCGCGTATCAGCCTTCAAACTTAGAAAAATCATAACTTTCGCATACGAGCTCCGTTTTCGACGTTCTTTATATCCACGCGTAGGTAAAATCAAGATCTACAACTTTTGTTTAGACTCCCTCGGCTAATTCTCGATCGATTTCAAATTTAACAGTAGGAGGCGTTTAGACTGTTAAATGACCGCGAAGAGTTCATAACCCCTTCATACGGACTCCGTTTTCGTCTGTCTTTTTACCATTGAGTTCTTATTAATGATATCTTCAACTCTCATTTAGGTCACGTAAACCAAAAACCGCTCGAACTAAAATTCGAGTTTCAGGCCGTGCACTGCTAAGCCGAATCTTAGAAAAATCATAACTTCTTCATACGAAGTCAGATTTGGGTGTTCTTTTTATCGATGTTCTTAGTTTAACATATTCTACGACTTTTGTTTAGATTTCTAAGGCTAAAAAGTCTTCTATCGTAAATTCACTATTTACGTCTCCCGGTGCCGTGCCGGTTTTGCCGTAAAATTTCGGCGGGCCATAACTTTTTCGTTATAACTCGGATTGTGGCGTTCTTTATATGTACGGAAAGCTTGAGACATATTCCAAAACTTGGTTAAGATTATTTATTCTAAGTAATCTTTTGTCGAAAAGTCATTTTCGACCCCTATTGCCTCTAAATTGAGTAGCCCGGATTTGCGGGCGTTACAATTATCTCCCCTTAGGATGATTACGTCCCGGAATCATCAACGAAACAGGGTCGTATAATGACTCCATACGTTACCTCTTCATCCTAAGTCATAACTTCGATGTTTCTTCGAACGTGTATCTAACTTTTAGACTCCTTGACTGCAGACGGTGCTCGATCTTGCATACGCTCTCTATCTCACGTTAGACTCCAAATTATGACCTTCAAGTCACAATCTCGATCCTCACTGGATACGAACTTAAGATAAGTTCTTTTATTAATACAATGGACCCATGTGTCATATTCTAATGACATCTCATCGTATGTTGCAATGCTCAGACTCAGGTCTCTTAGAGTCAAATTCCAGAACAGTCTATACCTTCCTTCATGTTCTAGTTGATGGGTTTTGAGCATTCTAACACTTCCTAAGTGTACATGCAACCCTAATAACCTTGGATCTATGTTTGTCTAATTTGTCATGCAAAGTTGAATTCCAAGGTTATATTCCTATCTAGCATACATGGGGAACAATTTTAACATAAAGTATAGATAGAATAACTTACCTTGTTGTTGCTTGTGTTCCTTGAAACCTTGTGAGCCTAGCACCCCAAGTGTGATGCCTCAAATGCTTCACACAACACCAAATGCTCTTGGAAGAACTTATGAGAGTATACTCACTTCACAAAATCGGCCAAGCCCTCTATATTCTTAGTGCAACCGATTTGGGAGGAGATCATGTTACTTATATAGTGTTGACACATCTAGGGTTAAACCCTAATGTGTCATGACTCTTCATTTCCATGACCCATGGGTTTGTAACTCCCATGGAGCATCCATGGAGCATCCTATGGGTGGAACCCAACTTGATGATCCATGAAGCCTTTTAGCCCACTATACAAGATATGGATGATTTACTTAATCAACCCATATATTTAATTAGTTATCTTTTGATCACTTAATTAATTCTAAATTAATTCTTGATCAAACTAATCAAATAATATTATTAATATATTAGAACTTATAATATATTAATAATCTCCAAGCGTTATCTCTCTCATTTAGTCTATCCAATTGCATGGTGCCATGCAACCCAAATGGACCATGCCGGGTCGGGTCAAGTATATACCAGAAATAGTTATGGACTTAGACACCTTATCCAACAGTCTCCCACTTGGATAAGTCTAGTAACTATTACTGCAAGTATGACTTCAGGAACCGATCGGCAATCGTAGCTCTTTACAAGGTTTCTCGAAACTTGAGAAGATGATGGTACGCCATTTAAGATAAGTGATCATATAATCCTCCGTTCTAGATATCAGTCGGACAAATACATGGAACAATGTCTTACTTATTGTCCAACATTTGTTTCCCGATTTCCGATTTGTTTGACAAAGAACTTAATTGAACACATCAACTTAGTTCTGACCGGGCCCGGTACATAGGTCAAAACAAAATCATCGAGGGGCCCAGATATCAGCTTCTAATCCAAGAAGGAACAGATAACCTTCGACTCATATGTTTGTTCTACTACTCATTGAACTACACACAAGAGCGCGATTTTATAACATCGAGTTACCAATGCATTTTTCGTACAATCAATGCATAACCAACTTGTAAGTAACAAATCATATCTCTAGGTTTAAAGACTTATATGATATTACCGTCTCACGATCACTCGAGATAGAATTCCATGAAGTGATTCCAGTGAGCGTGGGTTGAGTCCAATGCTCAGAACTTATGAGCACTCATGATTGTTGTAGCCTTGTCCCAGACCTCTACAACCAAACATGACAGTCTTGATTCATACCTACTTCCGACATATGACCGACTGTGGAGGTTTGAATAATATGTTATACCAAACAAAATTATTCTGGAAGTCAAAACATGCAAAAGAAATATAGTAAACGATCGACAAGAGATAGCAACACTTTACTCATAAATAAAACACTTTTATTCATCATCAAATGTCAATTACACTTTACAAATTTCAAGATTATCTAACTACTAAATCTAATATCATCCTTCAGCCCTATGCTCCGAGCATACTGGAGATGCTTAACCCGAGTCAGTCCCTTCGTGAGGGGATCTACCGGATTCTCATCCGATGATACCCTCTTTGCCACGAGGAGTCCTTCTTCGATCCGATGTCTGATGAAATGGTATTTTCTGTCGATGTGTCTGGATCTCCCGTGATCCCTTGGTTCCTTGGCTAAGGCAACAGCACTTTCACTATCATAGAAAATTTCCATTGGCTCTTTAATAGCTGGTACAACTCCAAGGTCTCCAATGAAGTTCCTCAGCCATAACGCCTCCTTTGCCGCTTCGCTAGCTGCAATATACTCTGATTCACAAGTAGAATCTGCCACTGTCTCTTGCTTGGAACTTTTCCAAGAAATTGCTCCTCCATTTAGGGTAAAGACCCAGCCCGACTGAGAGCGGAAGTTATCCCTATCAGTCTGGAAGCTAGCATCACTATACCCTACAACTCTCAAGTCATCACTCCCACCGAGGGTAAGGACCTAGTCCTTAGTCCTTCGTAGGTACTTGAGAATAGTCTTTACCGCAGTCCAGTGTGCCTTGCCAGGGTTCCCCTGAAACCTGCTAACCATGCTCAAGGCAAAGGCTACATCAGGACGAGTACACGTCATAGCGTACATGATCGAACCTACAGCCGAAGCATAAGGTATTCGACTCATTTCTGCTATCTCAGCCTCAGTGCTAGGGCTTTGTGTCTTACTCAGTTTGGCGTTACTCTGGATGGGCAACTCTCCTTTCTTGGAGTCTTGCATTATGAATCTCTTCAGAACCTTCTCCAAGTAGGTACTTTGACTAAGTCCAATTAGTCTTTTACTCCGATCTCTCAAGATCCTTATCCCTAAAATATAGGCAGCTTCATCGAGGTCCTTCATAGCGAAACACTTTCCAAGCTAGGACTTTACTTCCTGCATAGTTGGAATGTCATTTCCTATGAGTAGTATGTCATCCACATACAATACCAAGAAGCTAACTATACTCCCACTAGCCTTGACATACATACATGATTCATCTTCACTCCTAGAAAAGCCAAATTCCTTGACCTTTTCATCAAAGCAAAGATTCCATCTGCGAGGTGCTTGCTTTAACCCATAAATGGATTTCTCAAGCTTACACACTCTATTGGGGTACTCGTTGCTGACAAAACCCTCTGGCTGACTCATGTAAACATCTCCAGCCAACTTTCCATTAAGGAAAGCGGTTTTGACATCCATTTGCCAAATTTCATAGTCATGAAATGCGGCTATGGCTAATAGAACCCAAATAGACTTAATCTTGGCTACCGGAGAAAAGGTCTCATCATAATCCACTCCAGGAATTTGAGAGAAGCCCTTTGCAACCAGTCTAGCCTTATAAGTGTGTACTTTACCATCCATGTCGGTCTTCTTCTTGAAGACCCATTTGCACCCTACGGTCTTTCGACCTGGTATATTCTCAACCAAGTTTCAAACTTGATTGTCATACATGGATTGAATCTCGCTATCCATAGCCTCTTTCCATTTAGCAGACTCGGGGCCTGCCATGGCTTCCTCGTAGCTGTTAGGGTCATCTTGACTTACTAGTGTTCCATCACTAATAAGTGTCTCACCTTCTGCAGTAATATGGAATCCATAGTAATGCTCAGGTGCACTCCTAACTCTCGTGGAACGCCTCAGAGGTACAGATTCGTCAATTGGCTCAACAGGAGTTTCCTCCTCAAGTTGAGGGCTAGAGTTTAAAGTTCCTTCACCACTTGACTCTTGAATTTCTTCAAGATCAACTTGCCTCCCACTGTCTCCTTGGCTTATAAACTCTCTTTCTCGAAAGACTCCTCTTCTTGCTACAAAGACCACATTGTCACTAGGTCTGTAGAAGAGGTAACCAAAGGATTGTTGTGGGTAGCCGATGAAAATACACCTCTCGCTTCGGGGTTCGAGCTTATCATGAGTCTCGCATCTCACAAAAGCCTCGCAGCCCCAAATCTTGATGTGGTCTAGTTTAGGTACTTTACCAGTCCACATCTCGTGAGGAGTTTTGGCAACTTTCTTTGTAGGGACTAGATTGAGGATATGGGCGGCAGTCTCTAAGGCATACCCCCAGAATGAGATTGGTAGCGAAGCTCGACTCATCATGGAACGAACCATGTCCAACAAGGTTCGATTACGCCTCTCAGCCACACCATTCAACTGCGGTGTCCTGGGAGGTGTCAATTGTGAGATAATCCCACATTCCTTTAGATAGTCGAGGAACTCTGAACTAAGATACTCACCACCTTGATCGGATCGAAGCATCTTAATGTTCCTGCCCAATTGATTCTCGACTTCCTGTTTAAATTCCTTAAACTTCTCGAAAGTCTCTGACTTATGCTTGATTAAGTAGACATATCCATATCTACTGTAATCATCAGTAAAAGTCAAATAATAACGATTAGCATCTCTTGTGGCATGTTTGAATGGTCCACACACATCCGTGTGTATAAGGTCCAACAAACCTTCACCCCTTTCACACGAGCCTGTGAAGGGTGACTTTGTCATTTTTCCAAGTAAGCATGATTCGCAACTATCATTTGACTTTAGGTCAAACGACTCCAAGACTCCATCCTTTTGGAGTTGGCCTATGCGTTTCTTTCTTATATGTCCAAGACGACAATGCCATAATGATGCTTTATCCAAGTTATTATTATTAGTAGAATCAATACACAAAACATTATTTCCTAAGTTATCTACAATAGATACAGCTTCATACACACCATCACAAGGTAATGCTTTAAAATAAAGAACATTATTAAAGAAAGCATTAATCGAACCAACTTCATTATCAAACGAAAAGGTGAAACCTTGTTTGTACAATGCATGAAAGGAAATAATATTTCTTGCCATTTCTGGCGAATAACAACATTTATTCAAATCTAACTTTAACCCACTACTTAGCGATAAAGTATAAACTCCAATCTTGGTGACAGGTGTAACTTTCCTATTCCCCATGATTAAGTTTATTCTTCCTTGCTCCACATTCTCACTTCTTCCTAGTCCCTGCAAGTCACAACAAATATGAATACCGCAACCTGTATCAAGGACCCAAGATTTCGAATGGGGTGAGTTATTAGAAATGATAATGTAAATACCTGCATGGTTGGGTTTAACTTTCCCATCCTTCACATCCTGCTAGTACTTTGGGCAGTTTCACTTCCAATGAGCTTTTTCGTGGCAATAGAAGCATTCAGCCTCTTTTGGATCAGAAGAAGGAGTAATGAAACCTTTCTTGGTTCCACTTGAAGATGAGCCATCAAGGGTCCGAGTCTTGGTACCCTTCGAAGATCTCTTTCTCTTCCTCCCTCGACTTTTCCCGATTGCCAAAACCGGAGTTGAATTTGGAGTAGAAGTGATAGCAACCGACTTCCCCTTAAGACATGTTTCTGCGGTCTTGAGAAGTCCCTGAAGTTTGCTGAGGGTGACTTCTTCCTTGTTCATGTGATATGTCATGCGGAATTGATCATAGCACGATGGTAAGGAGTGCAAAATGATATCTATTGCAAGCTCCTCAGGGAAGTTCACATTAAGCTTCAGCAAACGATCCACATACCTTTGCATTTTCTGCATGTGGCTCGTGACGGACTCTCCGTCCTTCATCATGGTCGTTATCATGGAGCAGATGACTTCGTACCTCTCTTGTCGTGCACTTTGATGGTATCTTTCCATCAAATCTTGGTGCATTTCATAGGGGTAGAAGTCTTCATAAGACTTTTGGAGTTCAGCTGTCATGGTGGCTAACATGATGCAAGCCACCTTGGTTGCATCTCTTTCATGAGTATGAAAGTCAGCGATCTCCTGGGGAGTTGCAGTGGACTCGTCAATATCCTTAAGCTCCTTGTCAAGGACATATTCTTTGTCCTCGTAGCGGGTAATCATCCTGATGTTTCTGATCCACTTATTGAAGTTGGATCCATCAAAGGTGACTTTCCCACACAAACTCATAAGAGTAAAGGTGCCATTAGGATTCGAGCCAGAAGCATTATTTGAAGACATCTGAAAAAGAAGAACAAGTTTAGTTTAGATTTAAGAGAGTCCTTAATAAAACACCCAAACGTAATATTAAGTCTAGGATCCAATCACAATATAATATAACTTAGAAGAGGTATGCCGTAATCTAAGCTATACCATATTTGAAAGGTAGGTGAATGACGATTCACCAATTTCCACCACGAAAACCGAAATATTAAATATTTAGTTTTTATTGGTTTTAGAAATTCCTAGATTCTTTGAGATCCAATGAACTTTTCAAAGGCATGTTTCAATCTCGGGAGTGCCCTCCAGGTTTTGTGACTGGGATGCCGAGGATCACAAAACGAGGTGTGAAGTAACCATGCAAATCACTTGGTACCCTTAAAGTTTATCACTCAATCGATGTGCCGGTAAACCACACACGCTCCACCGATACTATAATAAACCTTAAGTCACCCTTTACCTACCTTGTTAAGTCCAAGTTAGTGTGCCGGTTAACCACACACTCTCCACTAACGACTCAGACAAAGTGTAAAGTGTAATTTCATGGATTAGCACCTTATTCACATTTTTCCTAAAGTAACTAAGATTGGGAATTTAATAAACATTTAGTTACTTTATATATTCATCATACTTTGAATGAGAATTTTATAAGTCCTTGTCTTACCCGTTCGGCTAACGACCCTCCACCAGTCAAGCAAGCGGTGGGTGAGAATATACACCCATTAAGTCACCATTTTATAGGCAACAACCTTATACCCACCTTATAGACCGGCTTCGTGAATGAGGCGTACTAGCAATAAGACGACTTGTTCTTATACCTATATATATAATTATTAAATCATCATAATATAAGTATAAGGGTTGAATTTTAACTTTTAAAATTCTAGGGGTTGGAACTTAAAGTTTTAACTTAACTTTACTTGTTCCAAAACTTGAGGGCAAGTTTTGTAACTTTCAAAACTTTTCATTTCTTGTAACTTATGAGTTTAATAGAGTAATAAAAATGAAGACTCTTCATTTTTATAACTCTTGTGTTTTCTTAATGGTTTTAACTCAAGTGTGACTCTTGGTTTTCCATAACTTAAGGATAAGTTATGGACTCCATTAAAACACATTATGATCAAGAATTAAACTACCAAATAGGTTACAAATAATTCATATGATCACCTAAAACATCATAAGAACAAGAACATGAATATGAACACAATCAAAAATTACATAAAACTTTGTAATTTTGACAACTAGTTGTTGTAAATGAATTAGCAAAGACATTACACCACCAAAAACAAGTTTACATTTACCAAAACAGTTTAGGGTAATGTTTCTAATTCATTTTCCAGCAACTGAATCGAAATTCTGCACTCATTCGACCCTACTCGCCGAGTGCATGAACATGACTCGCCGAGTTGGTTGAAGATACACATGGACTCGACGAGTCCCCCCTATAGACTCGATGAGTCCATTCGCAGACAGCAAATTTCCGATTCTGTTTTTCAACTTTTAAGCACAAATAAGAACAAACAAGCATAGGCTCTGATACCACTGATGGGTTTTGAGCATTCTAACACTTCCTAAGTGTACATGCAACCCTAATAACCTTGGATCTATGTTTGTCTAATTTGTCATGCAAAGTTGAATTCCAAGGTTATATTCCTATCTAGCATACATGGGGAACAATTTTAACATAAAGTATAGATAGAATAACTTACCTTGTTGTTGCTTGTGTTCCTTGAAACCTTGTGAGCCTAGCACCCCAAGTGTGATGCCTCAAATGCTTCACACAACACCAAATGCTCTTGGAAGAACTTATGAGAGTATACTCACTTCACAAAATCGGCCAAGCCCTCTATATTCTTAGTGCAACCGATTTGGGAGGAGATCATGTTACTTATATAGTGTTGACACATCTAGGGTTAAACCCTAATGTGTCATGACTCTTCATTTCCATGACCCATGGGTTTGTAACTCCCATGGAGCATCCATGGAGCATCCTATGGGTGGAACCCAACTTGATGATCCATGAAGCCTTTTAGCCCACTATACAAGATATGGATGATTTACTTAATCAACCCATATATTTAATTAGTTATCTTTTGATCACTTAATTAATTCTAAATTAATTCTTGATCAAACTAATCAAATAATATTATTAATATATTAGAATTTATAATATATTAATAATCTCCAAGCATTATCTCTCTCATTTAGTCTATCCAATTGCATGGTGCCATGCAACCCAAATGGACCATGCCGGGTCGGGTCAAGTATATACCAGAAATAGTTATGGACTTAGACACCTTATCCAACACTAGTCACATCTAAAAAGGTAGCATCTCTAGCAACCATCTTCTTTTAACAACGAGCGCGATACTTCTATTGATCGCTTTGATTTCAATCGTTTGGTTTAGGTCGGACGCTACATCAAACTTGGTTCTCTGAACCACGTAACATACTCATCGTAGTCGGACTCAATTCGATATGACCACTAAGGTCGGAATATCAACAATCTTCTTAGTCATTACCGAAACAATGGTAACAACACACTTGAATAAATTGAAATCAATTACTAGTTTCTTGGTAACCTTGTGACTTTCCCTAATCCAAGCGTGAGTCCTTTTCTTCCGGTAGTATATGCATCTACTACCTTTCACACCTACTCATACTCGTCCCAAGTATTGTCTCGCAGTTTTCCCAAGTTATTATCACAAAAAAAAAAATTTTAACACATAAAAATGTGTCCAAACAATCACAAAATTTTCCCTAGACTCTACTAGGACTTCTTCTATGCGTATCTTCAATCATCGATTCTGCTTCATCTCGGTGGAAATACCATACGATGGGTCAACTTCATGGATTACGCCAATCATTCCATCATACTGCCAATCGAAGGTGTACTTCAGACGTACTGTACTCCTCTAAACGTACAGCATGACATATTCTAAAGGCAAGATACCACACTTATGATATCTTCCGATAGGTGTCATTCACTATCGTAAGCCTTTTCATTTCATCCACTTACTCAATTCTCTATGAGTCTTTATCATGACATTCTATTCTCCAAAGCAAGCGTTTGGTGTATCGAGACGAGAATATAGATAGAGGAAGAATTAGACGCGTATTCCTCCTTATTAGTCCAAACAGTTACATGCCAGTTCTAATATCGTAATTAAACGTTTAGAAACCTGAGCACATAAAATTTCCAGATCCGGTCGGCAACAGACCATAGATCTGATCATATAATGCATATCATAAATCATTTAGCACATAAAAGCATGTTAGGAATTTTCCCTAAATAAGCTAGTGCTTGTGTCTATTCAGGTGCATTACCTAAATCTATTTGACACACTCCTCACAATCATTACTTAGCATTCCAAGTTTAAGTCTAGAAATAAATCCATATTCCTAGCTCGCTTAAACTAATGCTCTGATACCAACTGTGACATCCCCAAAATCACGGCCAGAAAAGACCGATTTTTGTTTATGCTTTATGAAAATCAGAGTACTTCATTTTATAAAAAGGTTGCGGAATTTGTTCCCAGAAAAACACGATAAATACGTTATTAAAATATTTTCGAAGAAACGTATTTTTATTCATCTTAAAACATTTGGGATGTCATCGTTAATATAGAAACATAAGCATAAACAGAACTTACAATTATTTACACTAGTGATCTACATCTCTTTAAATCTCTCAGTGTAATGTCACTTCATTTCATCACCTGTGATGTAAATAAACTAAGTGGGTCAGATTGGGAAACCTGGTGAGTACATAGGGATTTCAATCCCACAATGTTATACCATATATATAGTTTAAAATTCACAAAATATACAATTTCACCATACATATATATAAACAACTCTTATCCCACCCCATCGATCCTCGCAACGAGGCTATCCATACTCTCGGACCTAAGATTAGTCGTTTTACCTACTCCATACTCCAGGATTAGAAATGAATGAATATACCAAATCCTTACTCTCGGACTAGGGACGAATGACTAATCCATACTCTCGGATTAAAGATGAATGATTATGCCTAATCCATACTCTCGGACTAGGGACAATAGCTAATCCATACTCTCGGATTAACGACGAATGATTATGCCTAATCCATACTCTCGGACTAGGGACAATAGCTAATCCATACTCTCGGATTAACGACGAATGATTATGCCTAATCCATATTCTCGGACTAGGGACAATGACTATGTCTAATCCATACTCCCGGATAAGTGACATATACTAACTTCTATTCTCTGAGTTTAACTCACTTGTACTCGTAAGAATATACTACCCAATATTCCTCCTATTTAATTTAGGTCTACTCTTTATCCTAAATTATCAAATATAATCAGGTATGTTCTTTAACACGAATTTCAAGCAACATCAATTAACTCGAACATAAACATATAATTAATACTTCAATCAATACTTGTATTAAAATCATGTTCATGAAAGGGACTATGCACTCATCTGAAAGGTGGTGACTCAGCACTCGGATAGCGCTTCGATACTCTCAAAACGATATTCCTTCGATAAAACCTAGTACCAGTACCACTAGGGTTTAGTCTAACGATAACCGTGACTAATTAATAGTCTGACTATTATTATTATTATATAAGCATTAAATAACACTCAATATAACTCATAATAATAGCCTAAATACTCATTATAAGTTCCTAATAATGTTACTATATTAAAACATAAGCTATACTAAAGATAGCGTAGGCATAGCTCACTTACAGCGGGTTTTTCGCAAAACCGGGCTTCGCTGGAGCAACGTTTCCGAGCCGAAAGGCTCTTTTCTCGGAGCCGTGGGCACTCCACGGCTTCCGCCTCGTGCTAGGGAGTTACCCTAGGCTTTAGTGGGTTAGGGAGGCTTAGAGAGAGAGAGTTTAGAGAGAGAAAGAAGGGTTTGAAGGTGTGAAGAGAAGTGAATGCCCGGCACCTCTATTTATAGGAGGCCTGACTGGTGGACTCGCCGAGTCTGAGTCATGACTCGTCGAGTTGGTCCATGTGGTGGCCTTCTGGTGGTGCCACGTGTCCAATTTTGGTGGTGCCACGTCACCCCTATCGCGTATCAGCCTTCAAACTTAGAAAAATCATAACTTTCGCATACGAGCTCCGTTTTCGACGTTATTTATATCCACGCGTAGGTAAAATCAAGATCTACAACTTTCGTTTAGACTCCGTCGGCTATCTCTCGACCGATTTCAAATTTAACAGTAGGAGGCGTTTAGACTGTTAAATGACCGCGAAGAGTTCATAACTCCTTCATACGGACTCCGTTTTCGTCTGTCTTTTTACCGTTGAGTTCCTATTAATGATATCTTCAACTCTCATTTAGGTCACGTAAGCCAAAAACCGCTCGAACTAAAATTCGAGTTTCAGGCCGTGCACTGCTAAGCCGAATCTTAGAAAAATCATAACTTCAAGTCAGATTTGGGTGTTCTTTTTATCGATGTTCTTAGTTTAACATATTCTACGACTTTTGTTTAGATTTCTAAGGCTGAAAAGTCTTCTATCGTAAATTCACTATTTACGTCTCCCGGTGCCGTGCTGGTTTTGCCGTAAAACTTCGGCGGGCCATAACTTTTTCGTTATAACTCGGATTTTGGCGTTCTTTATATGTACGGAAAGCTTGAGACATATTCCACAACTTGGTTAAGATTATTTATTCTAAGTAATCTTTTGTCAAAAAGTCATTTTCGACCCCTATTGCCTCTAAATTGACTAGCCCGGATTTGCGGGCGTTACACTTCAAGATCTTGTGGTCCGTGTATATCGTACACCGAACCCCATACAGATAATGTCGCCAAATTTTGAGAGCGAACACTACCGCTCCCAACTCCAAATCATGAGTGGGATATCTCGACTCACGAGGCTTAAGCTGCCTCGATGCATATGTAATCACATGCCCCCTCTGTATAAGCACCGCTCCCAAACTGGATATCAACGCATCACAATATACAACAAAATCTTCCATCCCTTCTGGAAGGGCTAACACTGGGGCTTCGCATAATCTCTGGCGAAGTGTCTCGAACGAGATCTGCTGCTCCGGACCCAAGAAAACGCAACGCCCTTCCGGGTCAACTTGGTGAGTGGTACGGCGATCTTGGAGAAATCCTTAATAAATCTCCGATAATAGCTGGCCAAAACCAGAAAACTCCTAATCTCGGTGGGTGATCTCGGCACCTCCTACCTCATGACCGCCTCGATCTTGCCGGATCGACCAATATCCCATTCTGGTTAACAAGGTGCCCCAGAAACTGAACCTCTCGTAGCTAGAACTCACACTTGGAGAACTTAGCATAAAGCCTCTCCGATCTCAGAACTCCGAGGATCTCCCTCAAATACTCCTCATTCTGCTCTCGGGATCTCGAATACACCAATATGTCGTCAATGAACACGATCACTGAGCGATCCAACATCAGTCTGCACACCCTATTCATGAGATCCATGAACACCACCGGTGCGTTGGTGAGTCTGAAAGGCATTACCACGAACTCGTAATGCCCTTAATGTCACACCCCCAAACCAGAACGGCGGAAACGTTCGGGGGCGGAGGACGTCATGTTCAATATCATAACAGTTCATAGAAAGGAAAGTACACACCACCATATATAGTAAGTTTGCAAGATGTTTACATAGTTGCATTCATTACATGTTCAAAAGAAAAGTACATAAACATCATTCAAAAGAAGTAATTAACGCCAGCGCGTTAATCCCAAAAGTTGATTCCCAACCTGCTTAGCGATTTCCTGAGAATACAAGTTATTTCAAAGAAAAAGTGTCAACAATTAAGTTGGTGAGTCCATAAGTAGTTTAGAAAAATTGGATGCCATTCCAAAATGGGTATATGTTTTCCAGAAAACGTAGCCTTTCAAAATGTAAAGAGTTGTGATTTGTTGTGTTGAAAATGAATGCATTAGATCCAGAAAATCCCATATTTTCCCTAATGGTTGAAATACGAATTGTTGTGTTTTCCAAGAAAAACCCTTATTTTCTTATAAAAGTATGAAATGCATATAAATATTCGTGTTATAAGTTGTAAATGATTGCACAGGGAAAATCCCTTATTTTCCTATTAGTTGTTTGGTTTGTATGCAGGAAAAAACCCTTATTTTCCTCACACAAAATGGCAGTCTCTAAGACCGAAAATTGCAAGAAACCGACGTTTCTCGTAAGTTGTGTCATAGTTTTATATATAATAAAACTACGCGAAGATCGAACCGGTTGGATGAAGAATAGTTTTAATAGCTACTCGTTCATCAAAACTTAATATCATAATAATTGTATATCAGATGAGTTTTATAACCATACTAAACATAATATGCCTGTAGCGACGTTCTTCAGGCGTCGCAGTTTATGACAACTGTCACCCCAAAAGACGGACTGTAGCTAACAGTCAAGGTGCGGGATCATGACTTCCCGTATAGATCTATACACATTTGACACGTTCTCGTCGCGGGAGATTCTGGTTATAGACAGGACTTACTGCAGTACTTTCTAATAAAGAAAAGTAACGTTTGAAGATGTACGCATCTCATGGATTCTCAATTAAGTATATATTAACATGATAGTTTTGTATGCAAAGTTTATCCTTTTTCACAATGTTTGATAAAGCAAAATTATAAGTTTTTAGAATGTATGAAACGATTTAACAATAAAAGACCATTATATATTTCGTTTAAGTCTAATGCACACCAAGTATGACAAGAGTTCTCCATAACAGTAATGAATTCCAAGTGGTTATTTGATAATATAAGTGAAGTGAAACTTTATAAAATACACGATAATAGCCGTATGTTTACTTGTATTCCCCCCCCCCCTAAAAGAGTATAAAAGTATTTAAAATATATTTAAAGTGTGTTAGAAAGGGGTATGAACTCACTTGATTGATTGAAGAAAGCGTGACGAAAACCGAGCAGAACTTCTACTCGAGAAAGCGGATCTCTCGAGATTCTCGGGAAATCTCGGGAGTCTCGGGAGTGTAAAACTTTCTTCCCACCTTTGATATGAAAACCGGGCCTTTGGGATGATTCTGAGGGTTGAAACGCAGAGCTTCGACGCGAGAAAGGAAGGAAATTAGCAATTTTGGCCGGCACCCTCGCATGCTATTTATAGGGGTCTGAGGGGGTTGCGTTACGCGGGGCGTACTTAGAGTACGCGCTGCGTACTCATGCGTCATTAATGAGCGCATCCTCGGTCGAAACATTGGAGCGACGTGGACGAACCGGAGCCTAGCATCCGAGTACGCTGGGCGTACGACGGTACGCTGGGCGTACGAGGGATCGGACCGGTGACTCCTCCTTCGGATAATACCGGGATTTAATTTAATTTATATTTAAATTAATTAACAAACTTCAAAAATTCATATCTTTCTCATACGAACTCCGTTTTCGACGTTCTTTATATCCACGCGAAGGTGAGACAACGATCTACGACTTTCGTTTAGACTCCGTCGGCTAGTTTTGATTTTATTTTTAATATTATATTTTTAATAGGTCGGGACAGGAAAAGTCCGTTAAAGTTCCATAACTTCTTCATCCGACGTCCGTTTTCGTCAGACTTTTTACCGTTGCGCTAGAATTGTTGATCCCTTTGATTCTCATTTAGGTTGTTTTGGCCAAAAGTCTCTCGATCTCTATTTCGAGTTTTTAGCTGTCTACTGTTAAATCTGTAACTTAGAAAAATCACAACTTCCTCATACGAAGTCAGATTTGGACGTTCTTTTTATGTACGGTTACGGTTTGACGATATCTATGACTTTCATTTAGACACCTAAGGTCAAAAAGTGTTTTGTTGAAACTTTGCATTTTTACGTAACTTCGTATTGCCGGTTTTTGTCGGGAAACTTAGAATGGTCATAACTTCTTCGTTATAACTCGGATTTTAGTATTCTTTATATGTATGAAAACCTTGTTACAATATCTACCACTTAGTATACTTAATTACGGTTTTATAAGATTTTAAATTTTTGACCTGAATTTCGCTGTTGTTACATTATCCCCCCGTTAGAGAGAATTTCGTCCCGAAATTTGCATTTTGACTGGGACTCCAATACTTGCGGGCAGGCGTGAGTGCTTATGGTCCATTTGTTCCTCTTGTTCCTTTATGAATCTAGATCCTAATGTGCGTGTTTCAGCGGACCTTCATTTCTCCGCCTATCACTGCGACCGACCGGGATCGTGCGGTTTTTGGGTTTATTTATTTATGTTCTTCTAAGGGTTAGCATATTCACTCAATGAATTAGGGCAGCCATGTTTTGAAGTTCCTGGTTGGATTCAATGCTAGTTTCTGAGCTTGGATTTGACTTGTTGTAAGCGTGGTTTTTCTAAAATGATCTGTTGGGGGATACTACGGGAAAGTTGTATTCATTCCTCACATGAGTACTTCGGGGTTTTGAAAGTAGAAACCATACCAGGTTCATCAATCATAGTCTCAAGTATACGAGCCGTATATAATTAGGCTTGAAACTGTGGGTCTTTGGATTGAACTTGACGTACTACACGTGTGGTACTTCGGGGCGGTTTGTTGAATTTTTCTTCGGAAAGGATGAGAAACAATAAGTGCTCTATGTATGAGTACTTGGTTGTTCTGGAATGACGGTTTTGCTAGAAAGACTATTTCGGAGGAAGGGATGTACATATGAAGCTGTTTTTGTGAGGATCAAATTGAATCAAGTCATATGATAATGTCAGAATCATAAGGAAACTTAAAGACATTAGATTTGAACGTAAGATGTTTACAGACAAAACATAACCGTGCAACTATCAACAGAGTTACAGCGCTTTAGACTACTATAAGACTATTGTTGCGAATAAGGTATACTACAAAAGGTAAGTATACGCAGTACGAGCATCCCTATACCGACGGGATCCCGCAAGAGGTAAGACTCTAGTTGCACTAGTTTTAAACATGTTTTAAAAAGACATACATAATACTGACGATTGGAAGTGAACGTATACTATAGTAGGTTCCTTCGTTGCTTCTTTCCATTCTGAGGTCAAACTCCTCCGGATTCGCCGTCATCCTTCTCTGTTGGACAGTCCCTCTTGAAGTGTCCCATTACGCCGCATAGATGGCATATTCGAGAGATTTCGACATTGGTGTTTGAGGTAACGTGTTGGGTCCGAGTCCTGCAGCAATTTGTAGTATGTCCGTTCTTGTTGCATTTAAAGCAGTGTAACGGACGACAACTACCTAGATGATGGAAACCGCACTTATTGCATTTCGGTAGGTTTCCAGCATACTGCCTAGCTGGTGTAGGGACAATTGGGATACCAGAAGGGATGGTAGTAGGATGTACAGATGTCGTGGCTGCGAAGGTTGCCACATGTGGTCGTCTTTTGCTCATCCTTTGGGGTGATTTTCCTTTAGCTTTAGCCCAAAGCTTTCGTTTGTTATTCTTGGTCTTGGGATGGGAGGTTTTGTGGTAATTTGTTGCCCGTCGAGGTATTTGATTGTTACTTGGATTGGAGTTATTGTTAACAATCCCGCTAACATTCGCGCTGTTAGCGTTAAGGTGGGTCAGAACAGCTGATACGGCAGCCGAGACTGCAGCTTGAAAGGTAGCTGCATCAATCTGAAGAGTTGGTGTTTGGTTGATGGGTTGATCGTTTTTCTTTGGCGACATGATTCTGATAAGGAAATAACAAGAAGAACTATAAGTTTTAATGATTCGAAAGTCGCGCATTAGTGTTCTGTTATATCAGAAGTTTGGTTTACCCCTGAATAGGGTTTTGAGTTCGACTTATAAGGAGAGTAGATAAACTCATGAATTGGAGAGGTATGCAAAGGGTTTAATAAAGGAGATACATCATATTATAAAACATGGTGCATTACATTTTGCAGTTAGGAAAATTTGACCTATCTAAAGGTCTCCGATTACGAGGTTAAGAAAAGCAAGGACTTTATCCGAGGTCTTATGCTATGACAAAATTTTGAAAGTCAGACAAGTATTATTTGTTACGTGAGCTGGCTACATGGGTCTTAGATTATGCCAACTGACGCTCCATCTCGGGCATACGTTGTCCATGTCTTGCCTGGCGTGCCCGAAGTTCTATCACTTCGGTTTGAGTTGCCGCTAGCTCTCTCTGCAACGCTTCATTTCGATTTACGATTCTCTCGTGAGCTAATCCTAACTGTCGGATGCAAACTGTGTTGACTCCAGTGTTCGCATCATTTTTCTCAGTTCGATGGATGGTTGTCCGTCCTTGTTCATCAATGCGGGAAATCCGACGAACCAATATAGGAAGGGCTCTGTCTGCTGAGCCTCCCTCGCTTAGGTTGTAGAAGCTTCGGTCTCCGTTGAATGGAAGGGGTTGATCCTGTTCGCGGCTCCACCTGTTCAGGTTAGTTTTCCCCAAAGGGGCGTCGAGCCATGAAATTCTGGTCGAGGATTAGGATTTTGAATTGGAGCCGTTAAGGGTAGGTTATTGTTCTCTGGATCTGAGTCTGATTCTTCTTGCATTCCTTCTTTAGGATCATTCTCTATCCCTTCTCCATTACCATGGTTGGGGTAGTTGGGGTTACCGGGGTGATGGAATCCAGCCATTTGAGTCTATACGAGAATAGGGTTAAGAATGGACTATAAGCTAAAGCACATGGAATTTACTCTTAAGTTTAATGGTTGAAGGCACTCGAATACTCCCTTAGTATTCTTTAATGATATGCTTTTGGTAAGTTTTAAAATTTGTTGTCCATTACAGACACTCCTTGGCATATGTTTAGTCGGCTCTTGGACAAATATAGTTGATCAGGCTATATCCTTCCCAGTTCCGATTACATGTCCCAAGGTATACCTGCACTGCACAACTGATATATAATACTTCAATGTTGTTTTAATTATGATACTGACCATGTTATTTATATGAAATGAATGCATGCCTACTTTACAAAAACTAAATAAATTTAATTTTAAAAGTATGACTCTTACTCAGAGTGTTTTTGCCCAGTTGTGTTTATAGTTGTATACCAAAAATGGTTTTGATATACTTAATTCACTATAAACAATGCTCTGATACCAATCTGTCACACCCCCAAACCAGAACGGCGGAAACGTTCGGGGGCGGAGGACGTCATGTTCAATATCATAACAGTTCATAGAAAGGAAAGTACACACCACCATATATAGTAAGTTTGCAAGATGTTTACATAGTTGCATTCATTACATGTTCAAAAGAAAAGTACATAAACATCATTCAAACGAAGTAATTAACGCCAGCGCGTTAATCCCAAAAGTTGATTCCCAACCTGCTTAGCGATTTCCTGAGAATAGAAGTTATTTCAAAGAAAAAGTGTCAACAATTAAGTTGGTGAGTCCATAAGTAGTTTAGAAAAATTGGATGCCATTCCAAAATGGGTATATGTTTTCCAGAAAACGTAGCCTTTCAAAATGTAAAGAGTTGTGATTTGTTGTGTTGAAAATGAATGCATTAGATCCAGAAAATCCCATATTTTCCCTAATGGTTGAAATACGAATTGTTGTGTTTTCCAAGAAAAACCCTTATTTTCTTATAAAAGTATGAAATGCATATAAATATTCGTGTTATAAGTTGTAAATGATTGCACCGGGAAAATCCCTTATTTTCCTATTAGTTGTTTGGTTTGTATGCAGGAAAAACCCTTATTTTCCTCACACAAAATGGCAGTCTCTAAGACCGAAAATTGCAAGAAACCGATGTTTCTCGTAAGTTGTGTCATAGTTTTATATATAATAAAACTACGCGAACATCGAACCGGTTGGATGAAGAATAGTTTTAATAGCTACTCGTTCATCAAAACTTAATATCATAATAATTGTATATCCGATGAGTTTTACAACCATACTAAACATAATATGCCTGTAGCGACGTTCTTCAGGCGTCGCAGTCTATGACAACTGTCACCCCAAAAGACGGACTGTAGCTAACAGTCAGGGTGCGAGATCATGACTTCCCGTATAGATCTATACACATTTGACACGTTCTCGTCGCGGGAGATTCTGGTTATAGACAGGACTTACTGCAGTACTTTCTAATAAAGAAAAGTAACGTTTGAAGATGTACGCGTCTCATGGATTCTCAATTAAGTATATATTAACATGATAGTTTTGTATGCAAAGTTTATCCTTTTTCACAATGTTTGATAAAGCAAAATCATAAGTTTTTAGAATGTATGAAACGATTTAACAATAAAAGACCATTATATATTTCGTTTAAGTCTAATGCACACCAAGTATGACAAGAGTTCTCCATAACAGTAATGAATTCCAAGTGGTTTATTTGATAATATAAGTGAAGTTAATCTTTATAAAATACACGATAATAACCGTATGTTTACTTGTATTCCCCCCCCCCCCCCCCCCCCCCCGCTAAAAGAGTATAAAAATATTTAAAATATATTTAAAGTGTGTTAGAAAGGGGTATGAACTCACTTGATTGATTGAAGAAAGCGTGACGAAAACCGAGCAGAACTTCTACTCGAGAAAGCGGATCTCTCGAGATTCTCGGGAAATCTCGGGAGTCTCGGGAATGTAAAACTTTCTTCCCACCTTGGATATGAAAACCGGGCCTTTGGGATGATTCTGAGGGTTGAAACGCAGAGCTTCGACGCGAGAAAGGAAGGAAATTAGCAATTTTGGCCGGCACCCTCGCATGCTATTTATAGGGGTCTGAGGGGGTTGTGTTACGCGGGGCGTACTTAGAGTACGCGCTGCGTACTCATGCGTCATTAATGAGCGCATCCTCGGTCGAAACATTGGAGCGACGTGGATGAACCGGAGCCTAGCATCCGAGTACGCTGGGCGTACGACGGTACGCTGGGCGTACGAGGGATCGGACCGGTGACTCCTCCTTCGGATAATACCGGGATTTAATTTAATTTATATTTAAATTAATTAACAAACTTCAAAAATTCATATCTTTCTCATACGAACTCCGTTTTCGACGTTCTTTATATCCACGCGAAGGTGAGACAACGATCTACGACTTTCGTTCAGACTCCGTCAGCTAGTTTTGATTTTATTTTTAATATTATATTTTTAATAGGTCGGGACAGGAAAAGTCCGTTAAAGTTCCATAACTTCTTCATCCGACGTCCGTTTTCGTCAGACTTTTTACCGTTGCGCTAGAATTGTTGATCCCTTTGATTCTCATTTAGGTTGTTTTGGCCAAAAGTCTCTCGATCTCTATTTCGAGTTTTTAGCTGTCTACTGTTAAATCTGTAACTTAGAAAAATCACAACTTCCTCATACGAAGTCAGATTTGGACGTTCTTTTTATGTACGGTTACGGTTTGACGATATCTATGACTTTCATTTAGACACCTAAGGTCAAAAAGTGTTTTGTTGAAACTTTGCATTTTTACGTAACTTCGTATTGCCGGTTTTTGTCGGGAAACTTAGAATGGTCATAACTTCTTCGTTATAACTCGGATTTTAGTATTCTTTATATGTATGAAAACCTTGTTACAATATCTACCACTTAGTATACTTAATTACGGTTTTATAAGATTTTAAATTTTTGACCTGAATTTCGCTGTTGTTACATTATCCCCCCGTTAGAGAGAATTTCGTCCCGAAATTTGCATTTTGACTGGGACTCCAATACTTACGGGCAGGCGAGAGTGCTTATGGTCCATTTGTTCCTCTTGTTCCTTTATGAATCTAGATCCTAATGTGCGTGTTTCAGCGGACCTTCATTTCTCCGCCTATCACTGCGACCGATCGGGATCGTGCGGTTTTTGGGTTTATTTATTTATGTTCTTCTAAGGGTTAGCATATTCACTCGATGAATTAGGGCAGCCATGTTTTGAAGTTCCTGGTTGGATTCAATGCTAGTTTCTGAGCTTGGATTTGACTTGTTGTAAGCGTGGTTTTTCTAAAATGATCTGTTGGGGGATACTACGGGAAAGTTGTATTGATTCCTCACATGAGTACTTCGGGGTTTTGAAAGTAGAAACCATACCAGGTTCATCAATCATAGTCTCAAGTATACGAGCCATATATAATTAGGCTTGAAACTGTGGGTCTTTGGATTGAACTTGACGTACTACACGTGTGGTACTTCGGGGCGGTTTGTTGAATTTTTCTTCGGAAAGGATGAGAAACAATAAGTGCTCTATGTATGAGTACTTGGTTGTTCTGGAATGACGGTTTTGCTAGAAAGACTATTTCGGAGGAAGGGATGTACATATGAAGCTGTTTTTGTGAGGATCAAATTGAATCAAGTCATATGATAATGTCAGAATCATAAGGAAACTTAAAGACATTAGATTTGAACGTAAGATGTTTACAGAAAAAACATAACCGTGCAACTATCAACAGAGTTACAGCGCTTTAGACTACTATAAGACTATTGTTGCGAATAAGGTATACTACAAAAGGTAAGTATACGCAGTACGAGCATCCCTATACCGACGGGATCCCGCAAGAGGTAAGACTCTAGTTGCACTAGTTTTAAACATGTTTTAAAAAGACATACATAATACTGACGATTGGAAGTGAACGTATACTATAGTAGGTTCCTTCGTTGCTTCTTTCCATTCTGAGGTCAAACTCCTCCGGATTCGCCGTCATCCTTCTCTGTTGGACAGTCCCTCTTGAAGTGTCCCATTACGCCGCATAGATGGCATATTCGAGAGATTTCGACATTGGTGTTTGAGGTAATGTGTTGGGTCCGAGTCCTGCAGCAATTTGTAGTATGTCCGTTCTTGTTGCATTTAAAGCAGTGTAACGGACGACAACTACCTAGATGATGGAAACCGCACTTATTGCATTTCGGTAGGTTTCCAGCATACTGCCTAGCTGGTGTAGGGACAATTGGGATACCAGAAGGGATGGTAGTAGGATGTACAGATGTCGTGGCTGCGAAGGTTGCCACATGTGGTCGTCTTTTGCTCATCCTTTGGGGTGATTTTCCTTTAGCTTTAGCCCAAAGCTTTCGTTTGTTATTCTTGGTCTTGGGATGGGAGGTTTTGTGGTAATTTGTTGCCCGTCGAGGTATTTGATTGTTACTTGGATTGGAGTTATTGTTAACAATCCCGCTAACATTCGCGCTATTAGCGTTAAGGTGGGTCAGAACAGCTGATACGGCAGCCGAGACTGCAGCTTGAAAGGTAGCTGCATCAATCTGAAGAGTTGGTGTTTGGTTGATGGGTTGATCGTTTTTCTTTGGTGACATGATTCTGATAAGGAAATAACAAGAAGAACTATAAGTTTTAATGATTCGAAAGTCGCGCATTAGTGTTCTGTTATATCAGAAGTTTGGTTTACCCCTGAATAGGGTTTTGAGTTCGACTTATAAGGAGAGTAGATAAACTCATGAATTGGAGAGGTATGCAAAGGGTTTAATAAAGGAGATACATCATATTATAAAACATGGTGCATTACATTTTGCAGTTAGGAAAATTTGACCTATCTAAAGGTCTCCGATTACGAGGTTAAGAAAAGCAAGGACTTTATCCGAGGTCTTATGCTATGACAAAATTTTGAAAGTCAGACAAGTATTATTTGTTACGTGAGCTGGCTACATGGATCTTAGATTATGCCAACTGACGCTCCATCTCGGGCATACGTTGTCCATGTCTTGCCTGGCGTGCCCGAAGTTCTATCACTTCGGTTTGAGTTGCCGCTAGCTCTCTCTGCAACGCTTCATTTCGATTTACGATTCTCTCGTGAGCTAATCCTAACTGTCGGATGCAAACTGTGTTGACTCCAGTGTTCGCATCATTTTTCTCAGTTCGATGGATGGTCGTCCGTCCTTGTTCATCAATGCGGGAAATCCGACGAACCAATATAGGAAGGGCTCTGTCTGCTGATCCTCCCTCGCTTAGGTTGTAGAAGCTTCGGTCTCCGTTGAATGGAAGGGGTTGATCCTGTTCGCGGCTCCACCTGTTCAGGTTAGTTTTCCCCAAAGGGGCGTCGAGCCATGAAATTCTGGTCGAGGATTAGGATTTTGAATTGGAGCCGTTAAGGGTAGGTTATTGTTCTCTGGATCTGAGTCTGATTCTTCTTGCATTCCTTCTTTAGGATCATTCTCTATCCCTTCTCCATTACCATGGTTGGGGTAGTTGGGGTCACCGAGGTGATGGAATCCAGCCATTTGAGTCTATACGAGAATAGGGTTAAGAATGGACTATAAGCTAAAGCACATGGAATTTACTCTTAAGTTTAATGGTTGAAGGCACTCGAATACTCCCTTAGTATTCTTTAATGATATGCTTTTGGTAAGTTTTAAAATTTGTTGTCCATTACAGACACTCCTTGGCATATGTTTAGTCGGCTCATGGACAAATATAGTTGATCAGGCTATATCCTTCCCAGTTCCGATTACATGTCCCAAGGTATACCTGCACTGCACAACTAATATATAATACTTCAATGTTGTTTTAATTATGATACTGAACATGTTATTGATATGAAATGAATGCATGCCTACTTTACAAAAACTAAATAAATTTAATTTTAAAAGTATGACTCTTACTCAGAGTGTTTTTGCCCAGTTGTGTTTACAGTTGTATACCAAAAATGGTTTTGATATACTTAATTCACTATAAACAATGCTCTGATACCAATCTGTCACACCCCCAAACCAGAACGGCGGAAACGTTCGGGGGCGGAGGACGTCATGTTCAATATCATAACAGTTCATAGAAAGGAAAGTACACACCACCATATATAGTAAGTTTGCAAGATGTTTACATAGTTGCATTCATTACATGTTCAAAAAAAAAGTACATAAACATCATTCAAAAGAAGTAATTAACGCCAGCGCGTTAATCCCAAAAGTTGATTCCCAACCTGCTTAGCGATTTCCTGAGAATACAAGTTATTTCAAAGAAAAAGTGTCAACAATTAAGTTGGTGAGTACATAAGTAGTTAGAAAAATTGGATGCCATTCCAAAATGGGTATATGTTTTCCAGAAAACGTAGCCTTTCAAAATGTAAAGAGTTGTGATTTGTTGTGTTGAAAATGAATGCATTAGATCCAGAAAATCCCATATTTTCCCTAATGGTTGAAATACGAATTGTTGTGTTTTCCAAGAAAAACCCTTATTTTCTTATAAAAGTATGAAATGCATATAAATATTTGTGTTATAAGTTGTAAATGATTGCACCGGGAAAATCCCTTATTTTCCTATTAGTTGTTTGGTTTGTATGCAGGAAAAACCCTTATTTTCCTCACACAAAATGGCAGTCTCTAAGACCGAAAATTGCAAGAAACCGATGTTTCTCGTAAGTTGTGTCATAGTTTTATATATAATAAAACTACGCGAAGATCGAACCGGTTGGATGAAGAATAGTTTTAATAGCTACTCGTTCATCAAAACTTAATATCATAATAATTGTATATCCGATGAGTTTTATAACCATACTAAACATAATATGCCTGTAGCGACGTTCTTCAGGCGTCGCAGTTTATGACAACTGTCACCCCAAAAGACGGACTGTAGCTAACAGTCAGGGTGCGGGATCATGACTTCCCGTATAGATCTATACACATTTGACACGTTCTCGTCGCGGGAGATTCTGGTTATAGACAGGACTTACTGCAGTACTTTCTAATAAAGAAAAGTAACGTTTGAAGATGTACGCGTCTCATGGATTCTCAATTAAGTATATATTAACATGATAGTTTTGTATGCAAAGTTTATCCTTTTTCACAATGTTTGATAAAGCAAAATCATAAGTTTTTAGAATGTATGAAACGATTTAACAATAAAAGACCATTATATATTTCGTTTAAGTCTAATGCACACCAAGTATGACAAGAGTTCTCCATAACAGTAATGAATTCCAAGTGGTTTATTTGATAATATAAGTGAAGTGAAACTTTATAAAATACACGATAATAACCGTATGTTTACTTGTATTCCCCCCCCCCCCCCCCCCCGCTAAAAGAGTATAAAAATATTTAAAATATATTTAAAGTGTGTTAGAAAGGGGTATGAACTCACTTGATTGATTGAAGAAAGCGTGACGAAAACCGAGCAGAACTTCTACTCGAGAAAGCGGATCTCTCGAGATTCTCGGGAAATCTCGGGAGTCTCGGGAGTGTAAAACTTTCTTCCCACCTTTGATATGAAAACCGGGCCTTTGGGATGATTCTGAGGGTTGAAACGCAGAGCTTCGACGCGAGAAAGGAAGGAAATTAGCAATTTTGGCCGGCACCCTCGCATGCTATTTATAGGGGTCTGAGGGGGTTGCGTTACGCGGGGCGTACTTAGAGTACGCGCTGCGTACTCATGCGTCATTAATGAGCGCATCCTCGGTCGAAACATTGGAGCGACGTGGATGAACCGGAGCCTAGCATCCGAGTACGCTGGGCGTACGACTGTACGCTGGGCGTACGATGGATCGGACCGGTGACTCCTCCTTCGGATAATACCGGGATTTAATTTAATTTATATTTAAATTAATTAACAAACTTCAAAAATTCATATCTTTCTCATACGAACTCCGTTTTCGACGTTCTTTATATCCACGCGAAGGTGAGACAACGATCTACGACTTTCGTTTAGACTCCGTCAGCTAGTTTTGATTTTATTTTTAATATTATATTTTTAATAGGTCGGGACAGGAAAAGTCCGTTAAAGTTCCATAACTTCTTCATCCGACGTCCGTTTTTGTCAGACTTTTTACCGTTGCACTAGAATTGTTGATCCCTTTGATTCTCATTTAGGTTGTTTTGGCCAAAAGTCTCTCGATCTCTATTTCGAGTTTTTAGTTGTCTACTGTTATATCTGTAACTTAGAAAAATCACAACTTCCTCATACGAAGTCAGATTTGGACGTTCTTTTTATGTACGGTTACGGTTTGACGATATCTATGACTTTCATTTAGACACCTAAGGTCAAAAAGTGTTTTGTTGAAACTTTGCATTTTTACGTAACTTCATATTGCATTTTTACGTAACTTCATATTGCCGGTTTTTGTCGTTGAAACTTAGAATGGTCATAACTTCTTCGTTATAACTCGGATTTTAGTATTCTTTATATGTATGAAAACCTTGTTACAATATCTACCACTTAGTATACTTAATTACGGTTTTATAAGATTTTAAATTTTTGACCTGAATTTCTCTGTTGTTACATTATCCCCCCGTTAGAGAGAATTTCGTCCCGAAATTTGCATTTTGACTGGGACTCCAATACTTGCGGGCAGCCGTGAGTGCTTATGGTCCATTTGTTCCTCTTGTTCCTTTATGAATCTAGATCCTAATGTGCGTGTTTCAGCGGACCTTCATTTCTCCGCCTATCACTGCGACCGATTGGGATCGTGCGGTTTTTGGGTTTATTTATTTATGTTCTTCTAAGGGTTAGCATATTCACTCGATGAATTAGGGCAGCCATGTTTTGAAGTTCCTGGTTGGATTCAATGCTAGTTTCTGAGCTTGGATTTGACTTGTTGTAAGCGTGGTTTTTCTAAAATGATCTGTTGGGGGATACTACGGGAAAGTTGTATTGATTCCTCACATGAGTACTTCGGGGTTTTGAAAGTAGAAACCATACCAGGTTCATCAATCATAGTCTCAAGTATACGAGCCGTATATAATTAGGCTTGAAACTGTGGGTCTTTGGATTGAACTTGACGTACTACACGTGTGGTACTTCGGGGCGGTTTGTTGAATTTTTCTTCGGAAAGGATGAGAAACAATAAGTGCTCTATGTATGAGTACTTGGTTGTTCTGGAATGACGGTTTTGCTAGAAAGACTATTTCGGAGGAAGGGATGTACATATGAAGCTGTTTTTGTGAGGATCAAATTGAATCAAGTCATATGATAATGTCAGAATCATAAGGAAACTTAAAGACATTAGATTTGAACGTAAGATGTTTACAGACAAAACATAACCGTGCAACTATCAACAGAGTTACAGCGCTTTAGACTACTATAAGACTATTGTTGCGAATAAGGTATACTACAAAAGGTAAGTATACGCAGTACGAGCATCCCTATACCGACGGGATCCCGCAAGAGGTAAGACTCTAGTTGCACTAGTTTTAAACATGTTTTAAAAAGACATACATAATACTGACGATTGGAAGTGAACGTATACTATAGTAGGTTCCTTCGTTGCTTCTTTCCATTCTGAGGTCAAACTCCTCCGGATTCGCCGTCATCCTTCTCTGTTGGACAGTCCCTCTTGAAGTGTCCCATTACGCCGCATAGATGGCATATTCGAGAGATTTCGACATTGGTGTTTGAGGTAACGTGTTGGGTCCGAGTCCTGCAGCAATTTGTAGTATGTCCGTTCTTGTTGCATTTAAAGCAGTGTAACGGACGACAACTACCTAGATGATGGAAACCGCACTTATTGCATTTCGGTAGGTTTCCAGCATACTGCCTAGCTGGTGTAGGGACAATTGGGATACCAGAAGGGATGGTAGTAGGATGTACAGATGTCGTGGCTGCGAAGGTTGCCACATGTGGTCGTCTTTTGCTCACCCTTTGGGGTGATTTTCCTTTAGCTTTAGCCCAAAGCTTTCATTTGTTATTCTTGGTCTTGGGATGGGAGGTTTTGTGGTAATTTGTTGCCCGTCGAGGTATTTGATTGTTACTTGGATTGGAGTTATTGTTAACAATCCCGCTAACATTCGCGCTGTTAGCGTTAAGGTGGGTCAGAACAGCTGATACGGCAGCCGAGACTGCAGCTTGAAAGGTAGCTGCATCAATCTGAAGAGTTGGTGTTTGGTTGATGGGTTGATCGTTTTTCTTTGGCGACATGATTCTGATAAGGAAATAACAAGAAGAACTATAAGTTTTAATGATTCGAAAGTCGCGCATTAGTGTTCTGTTATATCAGAAGTTTGGTTTACCCCTGAATAGGGTTTTGAGTTCGACTTATAAGGAGAGTAGATAAACTCATGAATTGGAGAGGTATGCAAAGGGTTTAATAAAGGAGATACATCATATTATAAAACATGGTGCATTACATTTTGCAGTTAGGAAAATTTGACCTATCTAAAGGTCTCCGATTACGAGGTTAAGAAAAGCAAGGACTTTATCCGAGGTCTTATGCTATGACAAAATTTTGAAAGTCAGACAAGTATTATTTGTTACGTGAGCTGGCTACATGGGTCTTAGATTATGCCAACTGACGCTCCATCTCGGGCATACGTTGTCCATGTCTTGCCTGGCGTGCCCGAAGTTCTATCACTTCGGTTTGAGTTGCCGCTAGCTCTCTCTGCAACGCTTCATTTCGATTTACGATTCTCTCGTGAGCTAATCCTAACTGTCGGATGCAAACTGTGTTGACTCCAGTGTTCGCATCATTTTTCTCAGTTCGATGGATGGTCGTCCGTCCTTGTTCATCAATGCGGGAAATCCGACGAACCAATATAGGAAGGGCTCTGTCTGCTGAGCCTCCCTCGCTTAGGTTGTAGAAGCTTCGGTCTCCGTTGAATGGAAGGGGTTGATCCTGTTCGCGGCTCCACCTGTTCAGGTTAGTTTTCCCCAAAGGGGCGTCGAGCCATGAAATTCTGGTTGAGGATTCGGATTTTGAATTGGAGCCGTTAAGGGTAGGTTATTGTTCTCTGGATCTGAGTCTGATTCTTCTTGCATTCCTTCTTTAGGATCATTCTCTATCCCTTCTCCGTTACCATGGTTGGGGTAGTTGGGGTCACCGGGGTGATGGAATCCAGCCATTTGAGTCTATACGAGAATAGGGTTAAGAATGGACTATAAGCTAAAGCACATGGAATTTACTCTTAAGTTTAATGGTTGAAGGCACTCGAATACTCCCTTAGTATTCTTTAATGATATGCTTTTGGTAAGTTTTAAAATTTGTTGTCCATTACAGACACTCCTTGGCATATGTTTAGTCGGCTCTTGGACAAATATAGTTGATCAGGCTATATCCTTCCCAGTTCCGATTACATGTCCCAAGGTATACCTGCACTGCACAACTAATATATAATACTTCAATGTTGTTTTAATTATGATACTGACCATGTTATTGATATGAAATGAATGCATGCCTACTTTACAAAAACTAAATAAATTTAATTTTAAAAGTATGACTCTTACTCAGAGTGTTTTTGCCCAGTTGTGTTTATAGTTGTATACCAAAAATGGTTTTGATATACTTAATTCACTATAAACAATGCTCTGATACCAATCTGTCACACCCCCAAACCAGAACGGCGGAAACGTTCGGGGGCGGAGGACGTCATGTTCAATATCATAACAGTTCATAGAAAGGAAAGTACACACCACCATATATAGTAAGTTTGCAAGATGTTTACATAGTTGCATTCATTACATGTTCAAAAGAAAACTACATAAACATCATTCAAAAGAAGTAATTAACGCCAGCGCGTTAATCCCAAAAGTTGATTCCCAACCTGCTTAGTGATTTCCTGAGAATACAAGTTATTTCAAAGAAAAAGTGTCAACAATTAAGTTGGTGAGTCCATAAGTAGTTTAGAAAAATTGGATGCCATTCCAAAATGGGTATATGTTTTCCAGAAAACGTAGCCTTTCAAAATGTAAAGAGTTGTGATTTGTTGTGTTGAAAATGAATGCATTAGATCCAGAAAATCCCATATTTTCCCTAATGGTTGAAATACGAATTGTTGTGTTTTCCAAGAAAAACCCTTATTTTCTTATAAAAGTATGAAATGCATATAAATATTCGTGTTATAAGTTGTAAATGATTGCACCGGGAAAATCCCTTATTTTCCTATTAGTTGTTTGGTTTGTATGCAGGAAAAACCCTTATTTTCCTCACACAAAATGGCAGTCTCTAAGACCGAAAATTGCAAGAAACCGATGTTTCTCGTAAGTTGTGTCATAGTTTTATATATAATAAAACTACGCGAAGATCGAACCGGTTGGATGAAGAATAGTTTTAATAGCTACTCGTTCATCAAAACTTAATATCATAATAATTGTATATCCGATGAGTTTTATAACCATACTAAACATAATATGCCTGTAGCGACGTTCTTCAGGCGTCGCAGTTTATGACAACTGTCACCCCAAAAGACGGACTGTAGCTAACAGTCAGGGTGCGGGATCATGACTTCCTGTATAGATCTATACACATTTGACACGTTCTCGTCGCGGGAGATTCTGGTTATAGATAGGACTTACTGCAGTACTTTCTAATAAAGAAAAGTAACGTTTGAAGATGTACGCGTCTCATGGATTCTCAATTAAGTATATATTAACATGATAGTTTTGTATGCAAAGTTTATCCTTTTTCACAATGTTTGATAAAGCAAAATCATAAGTTTTTAGAATGTATGAAACGATTTAACAATAAAAGACCATTATATATTTCGTTTAAGTCTAATGCACACCAAGTATGACAAGAGTTCTCCATAACAGTAATGAATTCCAAGTGGTTTATTTGATAATATAAGTGAAGTTAATCTTTATAAAATACACGATAATAACCGTATGTTTACTTGTATTCCCCCCCCCCCCCCCCCCCCCCGCTAAAAGAGTATAAAAATATTTAAAATATATTTAAAGTGTGTTAGAAAGGGGTATGAACTCACTTGATTGATTGAAGAAAGCGTGACGAAAACCGAGCAGAACTTCTACTCGAGAAAGCGGATCTCTCGAGATTCTCGGGAAATCTCGGGAGTCTCGGGAATGTAAAACTTTCTTCCCACCTTGGATATGAAAACCGGGCCTTTGGGATGATTCTGAGGGTTGAAACGCAGAGCTTCGACACGAGAAAGGAAGGAAATTAGCAATTTTGGCCGGCACCCTCGCATGCTATTTATAGGGGTCTGAGGGGGTTGCGTTACGCGGGGCGTACTTAGAGTACGCGCTGCGTACTCATGCGTCATTAATGAGCGCATCCTCGGTCGAAACATTGGAGCGACGTGGATGAACCGGAGCCTAGCATCCGAGTACGCTGGGCGTACGACGGTACGCTGGGCGTACGAGGGATCGGACCGGTGACTCCTCCTTCGGATAATACCGGGATTTAATTTAATTTATATTTAAATTAATTAACAAACTTCAAAAATTCATATCTTTCTCATACGAACTCCGTTTTCGACGTTCTTTATATCCACGCGAAGGTGAGACAACGATCTACGACTTTCGTTTAGACTCCGTCAGCTAGTTTTGATTTTATTTTTAATATTATATTTTTAATAGGTCGGGACAGGAAAAGTCCGTTAAAGTTCCATAACTTCTTCATCCGACGTCCGTTTTCGTCAGACTTTTTACCGTTGCGCTAGAATTGTTGATCCCTTTGATTCTCATTTAGGTTGTTTTGGCCAAAAGTCTCTCGATCTCTATTTCGAGTTTTTATCTGTCTAATGTTAAATCTGTAACTTAGAAAAATCACAACTTCCTCATACGAAGTCAGATTTGGACGTTCTTTTTATGTACGGTTACGGTTTGACGATATCTATGACTTTCATTTAGACACCTAAGGTCAAAAAGTGTTTTGTTGAAACTTTGCATTTTTACGTAACTTCGTATTGCCGGTTTTTGTCGGGAAACTTAGAATGGTCATAACTTCTTCGTTATAACTCGGATTTTAGTATTCTTTATATGTATGAAAACCTTGTTACAATATCTACCACTTAGTATACTTAATTACGGTTTTATAAGATTTTAAATTTTTGACCTGAATTTCGCTGTTGTTACATTATCCCCCCGTTAGAGAGAATTTCGTCCCGAAATTTGCATTTTGACTGGGACTCCAATACTTGCGGGCAGGCGTGAGTGCTTATGGTCCATTTGTTCCTCTTGTTCCTTTATGAATCTAGATCCTAATGTGCGTGTTTCAGCGGACCTTCATTTCTCCGCCTATCACTGCGACCGATCGGGATCGTGCGGTTTTTGGGTTTATTTATTTATGTTCTTCTAAGGGTTAGCATATTCACTCGATGAATTAGGGCAGCCATGTTTTGAAGTTCCTGGTTGGATTCAATGCTAGTTTCTGAGCTTGGATTTGACTTGTTGTAAGCGTGGTTTTTCTAAAATGATCTGTTGGGGGATACTACGGGAAAGTTGTATTCATTCCTCACATGAGTACTTCGGGGTTTTGAAAGTAGAAACCATACCAGGTTCATCAATCATAGTCTCAAGTATACGAGCCGTATATAATTAGGCTTGAAACTGTGGGTCTTTGGATTGAACTTGACGTACTACACGTGTGGTACTTCGGGGCGGTTTGTTGAATTTTTCTTCGGAAAGGATGAGAAACAATAAGTGCTCTATGTACGAGTACTTGGTTGTTCTGGAATGACGGTTTTGCTAGAAAGACTATTTCGGAGGAAGGGATGTACATATGAAGCTGTTTTTGTGAGGATCAAATTGAATCAAGTCATATGATAATGTCAGAATCATAAGGAAACTTAAAGACATTAGATTTGAACGTAAGATGTTTACAGACAAAACATAACCGTGCAACTATCAACAGAGTTACAGCGCTTTAGACTACTATAAGACTATTGTTGCGAATAAGGTATACTACAAAAGGTAAGTATACGCAGTACGAGCATCCCTATACCGACGGGATCCCGCAAGAGGTAAGACTCTAGTTGCACTAGTTTTAAACATGTTTTAAAAAGACATACATAATACTGACGATTGGAAGTGAACGTATACTATAGTAGGTTCCTTCGTTGCTTCTTTCCATTCTGAGGTCAAACTCCTCCGGATTCGCCGTCATCCTTCTCTGTTGGACAGTCCCTCTTGAAGTGTCCCATTACGCCGCATAGATGGCATATTCGAGAGATTTCGACATTGGTGTTTGAGGTAATGTGTTGGGTCCGAGTCCTGCAGCAATTTGTAGTATGTCCGTTCTTGTTGCATTTAAAGCAGTGTAACGGACGACAACTACCTAGATGATGGAAACCGCACTTATTGCATTTCGGTAGGTTTCCAGCATACTGCCTAGCTGGTGTAGGGACAATTGGGATACCAGAAGGGATGGTAGTAGGATGTACAGATGTCGTGGCTGCGAAGGTTGCCACATGTGGTCGTCTTTTGCTCATCCTTTGGGGTGATTTTCCTTTAGCTTTAGCCCAAAGCTTTCGTTTGTTATTCTTGGTCTTGGGATGGGAGGTTTTGTGGTAATTTGTTGCCCGTCGAGGTATTTGATTGTTACTTGGATTGGAGTTATTGTTAACAATCCCGCTAACATTCGCGCTGTTAGCGTTAAGGTGGGTCAGAACAGCTGATACGGCAGCCGAGACTGCAGCTTGAAAGGTAGCTGCATCAATCTGAAGAGTTGGTGTTTGGTTGATGGGTTGATCGTTTTTCTTTGGCGACATGATTCTGATAGGGAAATAACAAGAAGAACTATAAGTTTTAATGATTCGAAAGTCGCGCATTAGTGTTCTGTTATATCAGAAGTTTGGTTTACCCCTGAATAGGGTTTTGAGTTCGACTTATAAGGAGAGTAGATAAACTCATGAATTGGAGAGGTATGCAAAGGGTTTAATAAAGGAGATACATCATATTATAAAACATGGTGCATTACATTTTGCAGTTAGGAAAATTTGACCTATCTAAAGGTCTCCGATTACGAGGTTAAGAAAAGCAAGGACTTTATCCGAGGTCTTATGCTATGACAAAATTTTGAAAGTCAGACAAGTATTATTTGTTACGTGAGCTGGCTACATGGGTCTTAGATTATGCCAACTGACGCTCCATCTCGGGCATACGTTGTCCATGTCTTGCCTGGCGTGCCCGAAGTTCTATCACTTCGGTTTGAGTTGCCGCTAGCTCTCTCTGCAACGCTTCATTTCGATTTACGATTCTCTCGTGAGCTAATCCTAACTGTCGGATGCAAACTGTGTTGACTCCAGTGTTCGCATCATTTTTCTCAGTTCGATGGATGGTCGTCCGTCCTTGTTCATCAATGCGGGAAATCCGACGAACCAATATAGGAAGGGCTCTGTCTGCTGAGCCTCCCTCGCTTAGGTTGTAGAAGCTTCGGTCTCCATTGAATGGAAGGGGTTGATCCTGTTCGCGGCTCCACCTGTTCAGGTTAGTTTTCCCCAAAGGGGCGTCGAGCCATGAAATTCTGGTCGAGGATTAGGATTTTGAATTGGAGCCGTTAAGGGTAGGTTATTGTTCTCTGGATCTGAGTCTGATTCTTTTTGCATTCCTTCTTTAGGATCATTCTCTATCCCTTCTCCATTACCATGGTTGGGGTAGTTGGGGTTACCGGGGTGATGGAATCCAGCCATTTGAGTCTATACGAGAATAGGGTTAAGAATGGACTATAAGCTAAAGCACATGGAATTTACTCTTAAGTTTAATGGTTGAAGGCACTCGAATACTCCCTTAGTATTCTTTAATGATATGCTTTTGGTAAGTTTTAAAATTTGTTGTCCATTACAGACACTCCTTGGCATATGTTTAGTCGGCTCTTGGACAAATATAGTTGATCAGGCTATATCCTTCCCAGTTCCGATTACATGTCCCAAGGTATACCTGCACTGCACAACTGATATATAATACTTCAATGTTGTTTTAATTATGATACTGACCATGTTATTTATATGAAATGAATGCATGCCTACTTTACAAAAACTAAATAAATTTAATTTTAAAAGTATGACTCTTACTCAGAGTGTTTTTGCCCAGTTGTGTTTATAGTTGTATACCAAAAATGGTTTTGATATACTTAATTCACTATAAACAATGCTCTGATACCAATCTTTCACACCCCCAAACCAGAACGGCGGAAACGTTCGGGGGCGGAGCACGTCATGTTCAATATCATAACAGTTCATAGAAAGGAATGTACACACCACCATATATAGTAAGTTTGCAAGATGTTTACATAGTTGCATTCATTACATGTTCAAAAGAAAAGTACATAAACATCATTCAAAAGAAGTAATTAACGCCAGCGCGTTAATCCCAAAAGTTGATTCCCAGCCTGCTTAGCGATTTCCTGAGAATAGAAGTTATTTCAAAGAAAAAGTGTCAACAATTAAGTTGGTGAGTCCATAAGTAGTTTAGAAAAATTGGATGCCATTCCAAAATGGGTATATGTTTTTCAAGAAAACGTAGCCTTTCAAAATGTAAAGAGTTGTGATTTGTTGTGTTGAAAATGAATGCATTAGATCCAGAAAATCCCATATTTTCCCTAATGGTTGAAATACGAATTGTTGTGTTTTCCAAGAAAAACCCTTATTTTCTTATAAAAGTATGAAATGCATATAAATATTCGTGTTATAAGTTGTAAATGATTGCACCGGGAAAATCCCTTATTTTCCTATTAGTTGTTTGGTTTGTATGCAGGAAAAACCCTTATTTTCCTCACACAAAATGGCAGTCTCTAAGACCGAAAATTGCAAGAAACCGATGTTTCTCGTAAGTTGTGTCATCGTTTTATATATAATAAAACTACGCGAAGATCGAACCGGTTGGATGAAGAATAGTTTTAATAGCTACTCGTTCATGAAAACTTAATATCATAATAATTGTATATCCGATGAGTTTTATAACCATACTAAACATAATATGCCTGTAGCGACGTTCTTCAGGCGTCGCAGTTTATGACAACTGTCACCCCAAAAGACGGACTGTAGCTAACAGTCAGGGTGCGGGATCATGACTTCCCGTATAGATCTATACACATTTGACACGTTCTCGTCGCGGGAGATTCTGGTTATAGACAGGACTTACTGCAGTACTTTCTAATAAAGAAAAGTAACGTTTGAAGATGTACGCGTCTCATGGATTCTCAATTAAGTATATATTAACATGATAGTTTTGTATGCAAAGTTTATCCTTTTTCACAATGTTTGATAAAGCAAAATCATAAGTTTTTAGAATGTATGAAACGATTTAACAATAAAAGACCATTATATATTTCGTTTAAGTCTAATGCACACCAAGTATGACAAGAGTTCTCCATAACAGTAATGAATTCCAAGTGGTTTATTTGATAATATAAGTGAAGTTAATCTTTATAAAATACACGATAATAACCGTATGTTTACTTGTATTCCCCCCCCCCCCCCCCCCGCTAAAAGAGTATAAAAATATTTAAAATATATTTAAAGTGTGTTAGAAAGGGGTATGAACTCACTTGATTGATTGAAGAAAGCGTGACGAAAACCGAGCAGAACTTCTACTCGAGAAAGCGGATCTCTCGAGATTCTCGGGAAATCTCGGGAGTCTCGGGAATGTAAAACTTTCTTCCCACCTTGGATATGAAAACCGGGCCTTTGGGATGATTCTGAGGGTTGAAACGCAGAGCTTCGACGCGAGAAAGGAAGGAAATTAGCAATTTTGGCCGGCACCCTCGCATGCTATTTATAGGGGTCTGAGGGGGTTGCGTTACGCGGGGCGTACTTAGAGTACGCGCTGCGTACTCATGCGTCATTAATGAGCGCATCCTCGGTCGAAACATTGGAGCGACGTGGATGAACCGGAGCCTAGCATCCGAGTACGCTGGGCGTACGAGGGATCGGACCGGTGACTCCTCCTTCGGATAATACCGGGATTTAATTTAATTTATATTTAAATTAATTAACAAACTTCAAAAATTCATATCTTTCTCATACGAACTCCGTTTTCGACGTTCTTTATATCCACGCGAAGGTGAGACAACGATCTACGACTTTCGTTTAGACTCCGTCAGCTAGTTTTGATTTTATTTTTAATATTATATTTTTAATAGGTCGGGACAGGAAAAGTCCGTTAAAGTTCCATAACTTCTTCATCCGACGTCCGTTTTCGTCAGACTTTTTACCGTTGCGCTAGAATTGTTGATCCCTTTGATTCTCATTTAGGTTGTTTTGGCCAAAAGTCTCTCGATCTCTATTTCGAGTTTTTAGCTGTCTACTGTTAAATCTGTAACTTAGAAAAATCACAACTTCCTCATACGAAGTCAGATTTGGACGTTCTTTTTATGTACGGTTACGGTTTGACGATATCTATGACTTTCATTTAGACACCTAAGGTCAAAAAGTGTTTTGTTGAAACTTTGCATTTTTACGTAACTTCGTATTGCCGGTTTTTGTCGGGAAACTTAGAATGGTCATAACTTCTTCGTTATAACTCGGATTTTAGTATTCTTTATATGTATGAAAACCTTGTTACAATATCTACCACTTAGTATACTTAATTACGGTTTTATAAGATTTTAAATTTTTGACCTGAATTTCGCTGTTGTTACATTATCCCCCCGTTAGAGAGAATTTCGTCCCGAAATTTGCATTTTGACTGGGACTCCAATACTTACGGGCAGGCGAGAGTGCTTATGGTCCATTTGTTCCTCTTGTTCCTTTATGAATCTAGATCCTAATGTGCGTGTTTCAGCGGACCTTCATTTCTCCGCCTATCACTGCGACCGATCGGGATCGTGCGGTTTTTGGGTTTATTTATTTATGTTCTTCTAAGGGTTAGCATATTCACTCGATGAATTAGGGCAGCCATGTTTTGAAGTTCCTGGTTGGATTCAATGCTAGTTTCTGAGCTTGGATTTGACTTGTTGTAAGCGTGGTTTTTCTAAAATGATCTGTTGGGGGATACTACGGGAAAGTTGTATTGATTCCTCACATGAGTACTTCGGGGTTTTGAAAGTAGAAACCATACCAGGTTCATCAATCATAGTCTCAAGTATACGAGCCGTATATAATTAGGCTTGAAACTGTGGGTCTTTGGATTGAACTTGACGTACTACACGTGTGGTACTTCGGGGCGGTTTGTTGAATTTTTCTTCGGAAAGGATGAGAAACAATAAGTGCTCTATGTACGAGTACTTGGTTGTTCTGGAATGACGGTTTTGCTAGAAAGACTATTTCGGAGGAAGGGATGTACATATGAAGCTGTTTTTGTGAGGATCAAATTGAATCAAGTCATATGATAATGTCAGAATCATAAGGAAACTTAAAGACATTAGATTTGAACGTAAGATGTTTACAGACAAAACATAACCGTGCAACTATCAACAGAGTTACAGCGCTTTAGACTACTATAAGACTATTGTTGCGAATAAGGTATACTACAAAAGGTAAGTATACGCAGTACGAGCATCCCTATACCGACGGGATCCCGCAAGAGGTAAGACTCTAGTTGCACTAGTTTTAAACATGTTTTAAAAAGACATACATAATACTGACGATTGGAAGTGAACGTATACTATAGTAGGTTCCTTCGTTGCTTCTTTCCATTCTGAGGTCAAACTCCTCCGGATTCGCCGTCATCCTTCTCTGTTGGACAGTCCCTCTTGAAGTGTCCCATTACGCCGCATAGATGGCATATTCGAGAGATTTCGACATTGGTGTTTGAGGTAATGTGTTGGGTCCGAGTCCTGCAGCAATTTGTAGTATGTCCGTTCTTGTTGCATTTAAAGCAGTGTAACGGACGACAACTACCTAGATGATGGAAACCGCACTTATTGCATTTCGGTAGGTTTCCAGCATACTGCCTAGCTGGTGTAGGGACAATTGGGATACCAGAAGGGATGGTAGTAGGATGTACAGATGTCGTGGCTGCGAAGGTTGCCACATGTGGTCGTCTTTTGCTCATCCTTTGGGGTGATTTTCCTTTAGCTTTAGCCCAAAGCTTTCGTTTGTTATTCTTGGTCTTGGGATGGGAGGTTTTGTGGTAATTTGTTGCCCGTCGAGGTATTTGATTGTTACTTGGATTGGAGTTATTGTTAACAATCCCGCTAACATTCGCGCTGTTAGCGTTAAGGTGGGTCAGAACAGCTGATACGGCAGCCGAGACTGCAGCTTGAAAGGTAGCTGCATCAATCTGAAGAGTTGGTGTTTGGTTGATGGGTTGATCGTTTTTCTTTGGCGACATGATTCTGATAAGGAAATAACAAGAAGAACTATAAGTTTTAATGATTCGAAAGTCGCGCATTAGTGTTCTGTTATATCAGAAGTTTGGTTTACCCCTGAATAGGGTTTTGAGTTCGACTTATAAGGAGAGTAGATAAACTCATGAATTGGAGAGGTATGCAAAGGGTTTAATAAAGGAGATACATCATATTATAAAACATGGTGCATTACATTTTGCAGTTAGGAAAATTTAACCTATCTAAAGGTCTCCGATTACGAGGTTAAGAAAAGCAAGGACTTTATCCGAGGTCTTATGCTATGACAAAATTTTGAAAGTCAGACAAGTATTATTTGTTACGTGAGCTGGCTACATGGGTCTTAGATTATGCCAACTGACGCTCCATCTCGGGCATACGTTGTCCATGTCTTGCCTGGCGTGCCCGAAGTTCTATCACTTCGGTTTGAGTTGCCGCTAGCTCTCTCTGCAACGCTTCATTTCGATTTACGATTCTCTCGTGAGCTAATCCTAACTGTCGGATGCAAACTGTGTTGACTCCAGTGTTCGCATCATTTTTCTCAGTTCGATGGATGGTCGTCCGCCCTTGTTCATCAATGCGGGAAATCCGACGAACCAATATAGGAAGGGCTCTGTCTGCTGAGCCTCCCTCGCTTAGGTTGTAGAAGCTTCGGTCTCCGTTGAATGGAAGGGGTTGATCCTGTTCGCGGCTCCACCTGTTCAGGTTAGTTTTCCCCAAAGGGGCGTCGAGCCATGAAATTCTGGTCGAGGATTAGGATTTTGAATTGGAGCCGTTAAGGGTAGGTTATTGTTCTCTGGATCTGAGTCTGATTCTTCTTGCATTCCTTCTTTAGGATCATTCTCTATCCCTTCTCCATTACCATGGTTGGGGTAGTTGGGGTCACCGGGGTGATGGAATCCAGCCATTTGAGTCTATACGAGAATAGGGTTAAGAATGGACTATAAGCTAAAGCACATGGAATTTACTCTTAAGTTTAATGGTTGAAGGCACTCGAATACTCCCTTAGTATTCTTTAATGATATGCTTTTGGTAAGTTTTAAAATTTGTTGTCCATTACAGACACTCCTTGGCATATGTTTAGTCGGCTCTTGGACAAATATAGTTGATCAGGCTATATCCTTCCCAGTTCCGATTACATGTCCCAAGGTATACCTGCACTGCACAACTGATATATAATACTTCAATGTTGTTTTAATTATGATACTGACCATGTTATTGATATGAAATGAATGCATGCCTACTTTACAAAAACTAAATAAATTTAATTTTAAAAGTATGACTCTTACTCAGAGTGTTTTTGCCCAGTTGTGTTTATAGTTGTATACCAAAAATGGTTTTGATATACTTAATTCACTATAAACAATGCTCTGATACCAATCTGTCACACCCCCAAACCAGAACGGCGGAAACGTTCGGGGGCGGAGGACGTCATGTTCAATATCATAACAGTTCATAGAAAGGAAAGTACACACCACCATATATAGTAAGTTTGCAAGATGTTTACATAGTTGCATTCATTACATGTTCAAAAGAAAAGTACATAAACATCATTCAAAAGAAGTAATTAACGCCAGCGCGTTAATCCCAAAAGTTGATTCCCAACCTGCTTAGTGATTTCCTGAGAATACAAGTTATTTCAAAGAAAAAGTGTCAACAATTAAGTTGGTGAGTCCATAAGTAGTTTAGAAAAATTGGATGCCATTCCAAAATGGGTATATGTTTTCCAGAAAACGTAGCCTTTCAAAATGTAAAGAGTTGTGATTTGTTGTGTTGAAAATGAATGCATTAGATCCAGAAAATCCCATATTTTCCCTAATGGTTGAAATACGAATTGTTGTGTTTTCCAAGAAAAACCCTTATTTTCTTATAAAAGTATGAAATGCATATAAATATTCGTGTTATAAGTTGTAAATGATTGCACCGGGAAAATCCCTTATTTTCCTATTAGTTGTTTGGTTTGTATGCAGGAAAAACCCTTATTTTCCTCACACAAAATGGCAGTCTCTAAGACCGAAAATTGCAAGAAACCGATGTTTCTCGTAAGTTGTGTCATAGTTTTATATATAATAAAACTACACGAAGATCGAACCGGTTGGATGAAGAATAGTTTTAATAGCTACTCGTTCATCAAAACTTAATATCATAATAATTGTATATCCGTTGAGTTTTATAACCATACTAAACATAATATGCCTGTAGCGACGTTCTTCAGGCGTCGCAGTTTATGACAACTGTCACCCCAAAAGACGGACTGTAGCTAACAGTCAGGGTGCGGGATCATGACTTCCCGTATAGATCTATACACATTTGACACGTTCTGGTCGCGGGAGATTCTGGTTATAGACAGGACTTACTGCAGTACTTTCTAATAAAGAAAAGTAACGTTTGAAGATGTACGCATCTCATGGATTCTCAATTAAGTATATATTAACATGATAGTTTTGTATGCAAAGTTTATCCTTTTTCACAATGTTTGATAAAGCAAAATTATAAGTTTTTAGAATGTATGAAACGATTTAACAATAAAAGACCATTATATATTTCGTTTAAGTCTAATGCACACCAAGTATGACAAGAGTTCTCCATAACAGTAATGAATTCCAAGTGGTTATTTGATAATATAAGTGAAGTGAAACTTTATAAAATACACGATAATAGCCGTATGTTTACTTGTATTCCCCCCCCCCCCCTAAAAGAGTATAAAAGTATTTAAAATATATTTAAAGTGTGTTAGAAAGGGGTATGAACTCACTTGATTGATTGAAGAAAGCGTGACGAAAACCGAGCAGAACTTCTACTCGAGAAAGCGGATCTCTCGAGATTCTCGGGAAATCTCGGGAGTCTCGGGAGTGTAAAACTTTCTTCCCACCTTTGATATGAAAACCGGGCCTTTGGGATGATTCTGAGGGTTGAAACGCAGAGCTTCGACGCGAGAAAGGAAGGAAATTAGCAATTTTGGCCGGCACCCTCGCATGCTATTTATAGGGGTCTGAGGGGGTTGCGTTACGCGGGGCGTACTTAGAGTACGCGCTGCGTACTCATGCGTCATTAATGAGCGCATCCTCGGTCGAAACATTGGAGCGACGTGGACGAACCGGAGCCTAGCATCCGAGTACGCTGGGCGTACGACGGTACGCTGGGCGTACGAGGGATCGGACCGGTGACTCCTCCTTCGGATAATACCGGGATTTAATTTAATTTATATTTAAATTAATTAACAAACTTCAAAAATTCATATCTTTCTCATACGAACTCCGTTTTCGACGTTCTTTATATCCACGCGAAGGTGAGACAACGATCTACGACTTTCGTTTAGACTCCGTCGGCTAGTTTTGATTTTATTTTTAATATTATATTTTTAATAGGTCGGGACAGGAAAAGTCCGTTAAAGTTCCATAACTTCTTCATCCGACGTCCGTTTTCGTCAGACTTTTTACCGTTGCGCTAGAATTGTTGATCCCTTTGATTCTCATTTAGGTTGTTTTGGCCAAAAGTCTCTCGATCTCTATTTCGAGTTTTTAGCTGTCTACTGTTAAATCTGTAACTTAGAAAAATCACAACTTCCTCATACGAAGTCAGATTTGGACGTTCTTTTTATGTACGGTTACGGTTTGACGATATCTATGACTTTCATTTAGACACCTAAGGTCAAAAAGTGTTTTGTTGAAACTTTGCATTTTTACGTAACTTCGTATTGCCGGTTTTTGTCGGGAAACTTAGAATGGTCATAACTTCTTCGTTATAACTCGGATTTTAGTATTCTTTATATGTATGAAAACCTTGTTACAATATCTACCACTTAGTATACTTAATTACGGTTTTATAAGATTTTAAATTTTTGACCTGAATTTCGCTGTTGTTACATTATCCCCCCGTTAGAGAGAATTTCGTCCCGAAATTTGCATTTTGACTGGGACTCCAATACTTGCGGGCAGGCGTGAGTGCTTATGGTCCATTTGTTCCTCTTGTTCCTTTATGAATCTAGATCCTAATGTGCGTGTTTCAGCGGACCTTCATTTCTCCGCCTATCACTGCGACCGATCGGGATCGTGCGGTTTTTGGGTTTATTTATTTATGTTCTTCTAAGGGTTAGCATATTCACTCGATGAATTAGGGCAGCCATGTTTTGAAGTTCCTGGTTGGATTCAATGCTAGTTTCTGAGCTTGGATTTGACTTGTTGTAAGCGTGGTTTTTCTAAAATGATCTGTTGGGGGATACTACGGGAAAGTTGTATTCATTCCTCACATGAGTACTTCGGGGTTTTGAAAGTAGAAACCATACCAGGTTCATCAATCATAGTCTCAAGTATACGAGCCGTATATAATTAGGCTTGAAACTGTGGGTCTTTGGATTGAACTTGACGTACTACACGTGTGGTACTTCGGGGCGGTTTGTTGAATTTTTCTTCGGAAAGGATGAGAAACAATAAGTGCTCTATGTACGAGTACTTGGTTGTTCTGGAATGACGGTTTTGCTAGAAAGACTATTTCGGAGGAAGGGATGTACATATGAAGCTGTTTTTGTGAGGATCAAATTGAATCAAGTCATATGATAATGTCAGAATCATAAGGAAACTTAAAGACATTAGATTTGAACGTAAGATGTTTACAGACAAAACATAACCGTGCAACTATCAACAGAGTTACAGCGCTTTAGACTACTATAAGACTATTGTTGCGAATAAGGTATACTACAAAAGGTAAGTATACGCAGTACGAGCATCCCTATACCGACGGGATCCCGCAAGAGGTAAGACTCTAGTTGCACTAGTTTTAAACATGTTTTAAAAAGACATACATAATACTGACGATTGGAAGTGAACGTATACTATAGTAGGTTCCTTCGTTGCTTCTTTCCATTCTGAGGTCAAACTCCTCCGGATTCGCCGTCATCCTTCTCTGTTGGACAGTCCCTCTTGAAGTGTCCCATTACGCCGCATAGATGGCATATTCGAGAGATTTCGACATTGGTGTTTGAGGTAATGTGTTGGGTCCGAGTCCTGCAGCAATTTGTAGTATGTCCGTTCTTGTTGCATTTAAAGCAGTGTAACGGACGACAACTACCTAGATGATGGAAACCGCACTTATTGCATTTCGGTAGGTTTCCAGCATACTGCCTAGCTGGTGTAGGGACAATTGGGATACCAGAAGGGATGGTAGTAGGATGTACAGATGTCGTGGCTGCGAAGGTTGCCACATGTGGTCGTCTTTTGCTCATCCTTTGGGGTGATTTTCCTTTAGCTTTAGCCCAAAGCTTTCGTTTGTTATTCTTGGTCTTGGGATGGGAGGTTTTGTGGTAATTTGTTGCCCGTCGAGGTATTTGATTGTTACTTGGATTGGAGTTATTGTTAACAATCCCGCTAACATTCGCGCTGTTAGCGTTAAGGTGGGTCAGAACAGCTGATACGGCAGCCGAGACTGCAGCTTGAAAGGTAGCTGCATCAATCTGAAGAGTTGGTGTTTGGTTGATGGGTTGATCGTTTTTCTTTGGCGACATGATTCTGATAAGGAAATAACAAGAAGAACTATAAGTTTTAATGATTCGAAAGTCGCGCATTAGTGTTCTGTTATATCAGAAGTTTGGTTTACCCCTGAATAGGGTTTTGAGTTCGACTTATAAGGAGAGTAGATAAACTCATGAATTGGAGAGGTATGCAAAGGGTTTAATAAAGGAGATACATCATATTATAAAACATGGTGCATTACATTTTGCAGTTAGGAAAATTTGACCTATCTAAAGGTCTCCGATTACGAGGTTAAGAAAAGCAAGGACTTTATCCGAGGTCTTATGCTATGACAAAATTTTGAAAGTCAGACAAGTATTATTTGTTACGTGAGCTGGCTACATGGGTCTTAGATTATGCCAACTGACGCTCCATCTCGGGCATACGTTGTCCATGTCTTGCCTGGCGTGCCCGAAGTTCTATCACTTCGGTTTGAGTTGCCGCTAGCTCTCTCTGCAACGCTTCATTTCGATTTACGATTCTCTCGTGAGCTAATCCTAACTGTCGGATGCAAACTGTGTTGACTCCAGTGTTCGCATCATTTTTCTCAGTTCGATGGATGGTCGTCCGCCCTTGTTCATCAATGCGGGAAATCCGACGAACCAATATAGGAAGGGCTCTGTCTGCTGAGCCTCCCTCGCTTAGGTTGTAGAAGCTTCGGTCTCCGTTGAATGGAAGGGGTTGATCCTGTTCGCGGCTCCACCTGTTCAGGTTAGTTTTCCCCAAAGGGGCGTCGAGCCATGAAATTCTGGTCGAGGATTAGGATTTTGAATTGGAGCCGTTAAGGGTAGGTTATTGTTCTCTGGATCTGAGTCTGATTCTTCTTGCATTCCTTCTTTAGGATCATTCTCTATCCCTTCTCCATTACCATGGTTGGGGTAGTTGGGGTCACCGGGGTGATGGAATCCAGCCATTTGAGTCTATACGAGAATAGGGTTAAGAATGGACTATAAGCTAAAGCACATGGAATTTACTCTTAAGTTTAATGGTTGAAGGCACTCGAATACTCCCTTAGTATTCTTTAATGATATGCTTTTGGTAAGTTTTAAAATTTGTTGTCCATTACAGACACTCCTTGGCATATGTTTAGTCGGCTCTTGGACAAATATAGTTGATTAGGCTATATCCTTCCCAGTTCCGATTACATGTCCCAAGGTATACCTGCACTGCACAACTGATATATAATACTTCAATGTTGTTTTAATTATGATACTGACCATGTTATTGATATGAAATGAATGCATGCCTACTTTACAAAAACTAAATAAATTTAATTTTAAAAGTATGACTCTTACTCAGAGTGTTTTTGCCCAGTTGTGTTTATAGTTGTGTACCAAAAATGGTTTTGATATACTTAATTCACTATAAACAATGCTCTGATACCAATCTGTCACACCCCCAAACCAGAACGGCGGAAACGTTCGGGGGCGGAGGACGTCATGTTCAATATCATAACAGTTCATAGAAAGGAAAGTACACACCACCATATATAGTAAGTTTGCAAGATGTTTACATAGTTGCATTCATTACATGTTCAAAAGAAAAGTACATAAACATCATTCAAAAGAAGTAATTAACGCCAGCGCGTTAATCCCAAAAGTTGATTCCCAACCTGCTTAGCGATTTCTTGAGAATACAAGTTATTTCAAAGAAAAAGTGTCAACAATTAAGTTGGTGAGTCCATAAGTAGTTTAGAAAAATTGGATGCCATTCCAAAATGGGTATATGTTTTCCAGAAAACGTAGCCTTTCAAAATGTAAAGAGTTGTGATTTGTTGTGTTGAAAATGAATGCATTAGATCCAGAAAATCCCATATTTTCCCTAATGGTTGAAATACGAATTGTTGTGTTTTCCAAGAAAAACCCTTATTTTCTTATAAAAGTATGAAATGCATATAAATATTCGTGTTATAAGTTGTAAATGATTGCACCGGGAAAATCCCTTATTTTCCTATTAGTTGTTTGGTTTGTATGCAGGAAAAACCCTTATTTTCCTCACACAAAATGGCAGTCTCTAAGACCGAAAATTGCAAGAAACCGATGTTTCTCGTAAGTTGTGTCATAGTTTTATATATAATAAAACTACGCGAAGATCGAACCGGTTGGATGAAGAATAGTTTTAATAGCTACTCGTTCATCAAAACTTAATATCATAATAATTGTATATCCGATGAGTTTTATAACCATACTAAACATAATATGCCTGTAGCGACGTTCTTCAGGCGTCGCAGTTTATGACAACTGTCACCCCAAAAGACGGACTGTAGCTAACAGTCAGGGTGCGGGATCATGACTTCCCGTATAGATCTATACACATTTGACACGTTCTCGTCGCGGGAGATTCTGGTTATAGACAGGACTTACTGCAGTACTTTCTAATAAAGAAAAGTAACGTTTGAAGATGTACGCGTCTCATGGATTCTCAATTAAGTATATATTAACATGATAGTTTTGTATGCAAAGTTTATCCTTTTTCACAATGTTTGATAAAGCAAAATCATAAGTTTTTAGAATGTATGAAACGATTTAACAATAAAAGACCATTATATATTTCGTTTAAGTCTAATGCACACCAAGTATGACAAGAGTTCTCCATAACAGTAATGAATTCCAAGTGGTTTATTTGATAATATAAGTGAAGTGAAACTTTATAAAATACACGATAATAACCGTATGTTTACTTGTATTCCCCCCCCCCCCCCCCACCTAAAAGAGTATAAAAATATTTAAAATATATTTAAAGTGTGTTAGAAAGGGGTATGAACTCACTTGATTGATTGAAGAAAGCGTGACGAAAACCGAGCAGAACTTCTACTCGAGAAAGCGGATCTCTCGAGATTCTCGGGAAATCTCGGGAGTCTCGGGAGTGTAAAACTTTCTTCCCACCTTGGATATGAAAACCGGGCCTTTGGGATGATTCCGAGGGTTGAAACGCAGAGCTTCGACGCGAGAAAGGAAGGAAATTAGCAATTTTGGCCGGCACCCTCGCATGCTATTTATAGGGGTATGAGGGGGTTGCGTTACGCGGGGCGTACTTAGAATACGCGCTGCGTACTCATGCGTCATGCATGAGCGCATCCTCGGTCGAAACATTGGAGCGACGTGGACGAACCGGAGCCTAGCATCCGAGTATGCTGGGCGTACGACGGTACGCTGGGCGTACGACGGATCGGACCGGTGACTCCTCCTTCGGATATTACCGGGATTTAATTTAATTTATATTTAAATTAATTAACAAACTTCAAAAATTCATATCTTTCTCATACGAACTCCGTTTTCGACGTTCTTTATATCCACGCGAAGGTGAGACTACGATCTACGACTTATGTTTAGACTCTGTCGGCTAGTTTTGATTTTATTTTTAATATTATATTTTTAATAGGTCGGGACAGGAAAAGTCCGTTAAAGTTCCATAACTTCTTCATTCGACATCCGTTTTCGTCATACTTTTTACCGTTGCGCTAGAATTGTTGATCCCTTTGATTCTCATTTAGGTTGTTTTGGCCAAAAGTCTCTCGATCTCTATTTCGAGTTTTTAGCTGTCTACTGTTATATCTGTAACTTAGAAAAATCACAACTTCCTCATACGAAGTCAGATTTGGACGTTCTTTTTATGTACGGTTACGGTTTGACGATATCTATGACTTTCATTTAGACACCTAAGGTCAAAAAGTGTTTTGTTGAAACTTTGCATTTTTACGTAACTTCGTATTGCCGGTTTTTGTCGGGAAACTTAGAATGGTCATAACTTCTTCGTTATAACTCGGATTTTAGTGTTCTTTATATGTATGAAAACCTTGTTACAATATCTACCACTTAGTATACTTAATTACGGTTTTATAAGATTTTAAATTTTTTACCTGAATTTCGTTGTTGTTACACTTAACGAGTCCGAAATGTTGTCTTCTAGTCGTCCCCCTCCCACACCCTCACCTGATGATAACCAGACCTCAAATTGATCTTGGAGAACCAAGATGCTCCATGCAATTGATCAAACAAATCATCGATCCTCGGCAAAGGGTAACGATTCTTAACCGTTAGCTTATTCAACTCACGATAATCAATGCACATCCGGTGTGAACCATCCTTCTTCTTTACAAAAAGAATAGGCGCCCCCCCATGGCGAACTGCTCGGTCTGATAAATCCCTTCCCCAGCAGCTCTTGGAGCTGCGAGGATAACTCCTGCATTTCCGGAGGCGCAAGGCGATAAGGCGCCTTGGCGATAGGCGCAGCTTCTGGAACCAAATCAATACCGAACTCTACCTGCCTCTCCGGAGGCACACCTGGAAACTCCTCTGGAAACACATCCGGGAACTCACGCACTATCGGAACCTCATCATCCGATTTCGGTCTCTCAGAATCAACCCTCGCATCCATCACATATGCCACGAATCCCCTACAGCCCTGCTGTAGACTCTGTCTCGCTCTGGCGGTCGAACAAAATGCGGACCCCGTATGTGTACCCTCGCCGTACACCGTAAGAACTCCCCCACTAGGGTCTCAAATCGTCACCAACTGACGCTCGCAGTCTATCACAGCTCCATATCGGCTCATCCAATCCATACCAACTATAACACACACATCCCCCATTGCTATCGGAACCAGATCTATCGGGAACTCCACACCGAAGATCTCCAGGACACATCCTCGAATCACATCCGAAGCATACACTGCTCACTCATCAGCTATGGAAACTTGCAGAGGCTGATCCAACGCCTCTTGACGGAAACTAATATGCTAACTAAATGCTACGAAAACAAATGACCGACTCGCACCCGAGTCAAATAATACCAACGCAGGCACAAAACTCACAAGAAAAGTACCTATGCATAACATCATATAAGCATAAAAACTCAACTCGAATAAAGATGAAAAGAGAATACATACCAGCCACAACATCAGGCGCCTCGCGGACCTCCTACGCGGTCAACTGAAATGCTCTCCCACGAGCCTTCGGGGCCTCAGCCTTCACCAGCCGAATCTTGGTAGCCCTAACGGAAGGTGCAAATCCCTACGCTGATCCCTGAAGAAGCTGCAGGCACTCGGCATTCCGATGGCCGGTCTGGTTGCAATGAAAGCAAACCGAAAATCCCTTGGGGCAATCCCTCGCGATATGCCCCTCCTTCCTGCACTTGTAGCACACCCCAGCCCTGCACGACCCTTCGTGACTCTTACCGCACTTCCCACAAGTGCGGCCCTTCGCGCCCCCAGATCTCGAATCAGCGGGTCTAGCCCGCTTGGCTGCTGGCTGAGACTGAGCCGGCCGCTGATCCATCTTCTGAGACTCGGCCTCCTCCCTGGCCTGAGTCTCCATCTCGATCTCCCTCTTCCGAGCATTTTCCAGGAGCTCAGCAAATGTCTGGTAAGTCGAGTGTAACGCCCGCAGATCCGGGCTAGTCAATTTAGAGGCAATAGGGTTCGAAAATGACTTTTTGACAAAAGATTATTTAGAATAAATAACCAAGTTGTAGAATATGACACAAGCTTTCCGTACATATAAAGAGCGCCGAAATCCGAGTTATAACGAAGAAGTTATGGCCCGCCGAAGTTTTACGGCAAAACCGACACGACACCGGGAGACATAAATAGTGAATTTACGATAGAAGACTTTTTAGCCTTAGCAATCTAAACAAAAGTCATAGAATATGTTAAACTAAGAACATCGATAAAAAGAACGCCCAAATCTGACTTCGTATGAAGAAGTTATGATTTTTCTAAGATTCGGCTTAGCAGTGCACGGCCCGAAACTCGAATTTTAGTTCGAGCGGTTTATGGCTTATGCGACCTAAATGAGAGTTGAAGGTATCATTAATAGGAACTCAACGGTAAAAAGACAGACGAAAATGGAGTCCGGATGAAGGAGTTATGAACTCTTCGCGGTCATTTAACAGTCTAAACGCCTCCTACTGTTAAATTTGAAATCGGACAAGAATTAGCCGATGGAGTCTAAACGAAAGTTGTAGATCTTGATTTTACCTACGCGTGGATATAAAGAACGTCGAAAACAGAGCTCGTATGCAAAAGTTATGATTTTTCTAAGTTTGAGGGCTGATACGCGATAGGGGTGACGTGGCACCACCAGAATTGGACACGTGGCACCACCAGAAGGCCACCACATGGACCAACTCGACGAGTCATGACTCAGACTCGGCGAGTCCACCAGTCAGGCCTCCTATAAATAGAGGTGCCGGGCATTCACTTCTCTTCACACCTTCAAACCCTTCTTTCTCTCTCTAAACTCTCTCTCTGTAAGCCTCCCTAACCCCCTAAAGCCTAGGGTAACTCCCTAGCATGAGGCGGAAGCCCTGGAGTGCCCGATGGCTCTGAGAAAAGAGCCTTTCGGCTCGGAAACGCTGCTCCAGTGAAGCCCGGTTTTGCGAAAAACCCGCTGTAAGTGAGCTATGCCTACGCTATCTTTAGTATAGCTTATGTTTTAATATAGTAAAATTATTAGGAACTTATAATGAGTATTTGGGCTATTATTATGAGTTATATTGAGTGTTATTTAACGCTTATATAATAATAATAATAGTCAGCCTATTAATTAGTCACGGTTATCGTTAGACTAAACCCTAGTGGTACTGGTACTAGGTTTTATCAAAGGAATATCGTTTTGAGAGTATCGAAGCACTGTCCGAGTGCAGAGTCACCACCTACCCAGGTGAGTGCATGGTCCCTTTCATCTTACACATAGATATGAAGTATTTTAATATAAATTACGTGCTATGTGTACATATTGTCTGAATACTTGTTGTCTATGTTGGATGAATGATTTATACATGTTTTAAATGATTTAAACTGTATATTTATTTTATATCTACAAATATGTTGGGATAAAACATGGGTAGATGAAATAGTTGGTGAGTGATGAAATAAAATAATGAGAGATAGGTGATGATAGATAGGTGATTATGAATCGGTGATGTAGGATACTACAACCTTGTCCGACAATTTGGAGATGTAGTCATCTACCAGAGTATAGATGGCGACCGCAGACTATTATAGACAACCCCGTGGAAACACCAGCTGGCTAGTAACCTATAGGTGATGAAATACGAGTTCAGGCGATGTTGTAACTACGTATTCATGCGATGATAGTCTAACCCGTATTATGAATTACGAGTCCAGGCGATGTTGTGGCTACGTATTCATGTGATAATAGACTAACCCTTATCATGATTTACAAGTCCAGGTGATGTTTTGGCTGTGTAATCATGCGATGATACCCTAAATCTTGCTAGACACATATTGAGGGAGTAATCCCCGGAATAGTATTGTCTATGCAATGTAGGCGATGATCCTTAGGTAAAGTTCGTAGGAACAATCATATAAGGAAATATGATGTAAGGAGATGAGAAGTAAATATGATATAAGAGATGACCCTTGAGATAATATCTTTAGGGAAGACTAAAAGAAGATAATGGGGATGGGTAATTGGGTTGAGTGTTTGATTGTTTAAACATAATAACTATATTATTGTGGGTTGAAAACCCTATGTACTCACCAGGTTTCCCAACCTGACCCACTCAGTTTATGTATATTACAGGTGACGAAATGAAGTGACTTTACACTGAGAGATTTAAAGAGATGTAGATCACTAGTGTAAATAATTGTATGTTCTGTTTATGCTTATGTTTCCGTATTAACGATGACATTCCAAACGTTTTAAGATGAATAAAAATACGTTTCTTCGAAAATGTTTTAATAACGTATTTATCGTGTTTTTCTGGGAACAAATTCCGCTACCTTTTTATAAAATGAAGTACTCTGATTTTTATAAAGCATAAACAAAAATCGGTCTTTTCTGGCCGTGATTTTGGGGATGTCACAGTTGGTATCAGAGCATTAGTTTAAGCGAACTAGGAATATGGATTTATTTCTAGACTTAAACTTAGAATGCTAAGCAATGATTGTGAGAAGTGTGTTTAATAAAATTTAGGTAATACACCTGAATAGACACAAGCACTAGCTTATTTAGGGAAAATTCCTAACATGCTTTTATGTGCTAAATGATTTATGATATGCATTATATGATCGGATCTATGGTCTGTTGCCGACCGGATCTGGAAATTTTATGTGCTCAGGTTTCTAAACGTTTAGTTACGATATTAGAACTAGCATATAAACGTTTCGGAGTGATAAGGATGATTTAACCGTCAATCCTAAGTAAAGATCTAGATTCACCTTATTCGGTGTATAGATCAAGATGGCAAGAACCCGTAGCGGAAACGTGAATGCAAATGGGAACAGAAACCAACCCCCAGTGATTGAGCAAATACCGGTGATGGAAGCCGCTGCTGAGCCAGTCTCAATGGCCGGAGTGCAAGCGATGATCCAAGTGATGTTGGATCGTCAAATGGAGGAAACTAGGCGTTTGCTCCAGCAAAATCAAGAGGAAGCGACCGTTCAGATCGAACAGCCCGAGTTGAACGAAGGGCAGACTGAGGAGGGAAACTACAGTGGGACTGTTGGTCAAGCCAACCCACCAATAGTTAGGCAAAACCACCACGATGAAGGAAATGATGGACGTGGATGCAAATACAAGGATTTCATGGCGTCCAAACCACCGAGTCTATCTGGAAGCCCGACACCGGTGGAAGTCATAAACTGGATCTCCGAGATGGAGACGATGTTTGAGAGTTGTGAGTGTAGCAACAGGCAAAAGACCGCTCTCGCGGTTCCTCTGTTGAAATCTGGAGTACTAAGCTGGTGGAAGCTACTAGCTGATTCAATGCCCAAAGGAGAAGCGAGCAAAATATCATGGGAGGATTTTCTGGTGCAGCTAAAAATGCAGTACTGCTCTGAACAGGATCTTCTGGAAATCAACAACGAGTTTCAGAATCTAAAGAAGGGAAAGATGAGTGTCATCGAGTATGCTGCAAGTTTTACGGAGAAAATGAAGCTTGTTCCTTATCTAGTTCCAACTGAACTCTCCAAGGTCAATAAGTTTGCCCACGGATTACCAGCAGACTTTGGTCCAATGGTCAAACAAGCAACCACTTTGAAAGCCGCCATATGGGCAGCCAAGAATGTCGAGACCCAAATAAGAGAAAAGGGTCTGGAGAAACTTGAAGTTGGTGAGAAGAGGAAGTTGGAAGGATCCTCAAGACCTGATAATAAGGGAAAGTTCTCAAAGTCTAACATGGACGACCGAAGGAATGAAGCCAAGTGGTGTGAGAAGTGCAAGAAGAAGCACTTCGGAAGATGCGATGGAGAAGTGACGTGCTATAAGTGTGGTAGGACCGGTCACTATTCCAGAGATTGTAGATTCGACAACAAGAAGTGCTACGAATGTGGAAATAATGGGCATATTTCAAAGAACTGACCAAAGAAAAATAAAGTAGCAAGACCAGAAACGCCACCAAGGCCAAGGGTATTTCACATGATCCTCGACGAAGAAGAAAACCGTGCGAGGAATCAAGGATGAGGACTTCTTACCCGAAGAACGGATTATGCAGTAGCCATAGTTTCGTATGATGTAGCCTAGTAGAGGCATAGTCTAGGGTGAACTTGAACACCTATGTAATAGTTTCGAGAAATAATAAAATCCTTGTTTTGTTATCTGGTGTGTGAAATTGTTGTGTGATTTGCTTCATGGTGACTTGGGAAAACTGCGAGACAATACTTGGAACGAGTATGAGTAGGTGTGAAAGGTAGTAGAGGCCTATACTACCGGAAGCACAGGACTCACACTTGGATCAGGGAAAGTCACAAGGTTACCAAGAAGCCAGTAATTGATTTCGTTTTATTCAAGTATGTCGTTACCATCGTTTCGGTAATGACTAAAAAGATTGTTGATATTCCGACCCCAGTGGTCATATCAAATTGAGTCCGACTACGATGAGTATGTTACGTGGTTCAGAGAACCAAGTTTAATATAGCTTCCGACTTAAACCAAACGATTGAAATCAAAGCGATCAATAGAAGTATCGCGCTCGTTGTTAAAGAAGTTGGTAGCTAGAAATGCTACATGTTAAAGTGTGATTATATCACATTAGAACATGAAGGAAGGCATAGTCTATTTTAGAATTTAACTCTAAGAGACCTGAGTCTAAACGTGAAACACATGATGATACGTCGTAATCTGGAGTCTAACCTGAAGAAGATAGCAGGTGCACAATTAAGTACTGCTTACAGACAATAAGTCTAAAAGATAGACTTGAAGGATTATAGAAGTTACAATTATTACCTAGGATGAAGACATAACGTATGGAATCATTATACTGTCTTGTTTCGTTGATGATTTCGGGACGTAATCATCTTAAGGGGGAGATAATTGTAACGCCCGCAGATCCGGGCTAGTCAATTTAGAGGCAATAGGGGTCGAAAATGACTTTTCGACAAAATATTATTTAGAATAAATAACCAAGTTGTAGAATATGACACAAGCTTTCCGTACATATAAAGAACGCCGAAATCCGAGTTATAACGAAGAAGTTATGGCCCGCCGAAGTTCTACGGCAAAACCGACACGGCACCGGGAGACGTAAATAGTGAATTTACGATAGAAGACTTTTTAGCCTTAGCAATCTAAACAAAAGTCGTAGAATATGTTAAACTAAGAACATCGATAAAAAGAACGCCCAAATCTGACTTCGTATGAAGAAGTTATGATTTTTCTAAGATTCGGCTTAGCAGTGCACGGCCCGAAACTCGAATTTTAGTTCGAGCGGTTTTTGGCTTACGCGACCTAAATGAGAGTTGAAGGTATCATTAATAGGAACTCAACGTAAAAAGACAGACGAAAACGGAGTCCGGATGAAGGAGTTATGAACTCTTCGCGGTCATTTAACAGTCTAAACGCCTCCTACTGTTAAATTTGAAATCGGTCGAGAATTAGCCGATGGAGTCTAAACGAAAGTTGTAGATCTTGATTTTACCTACGCGTGGATATAAAGAACGTCGAAAACGGAGCTCGTATGCGAAAGTTATGATTTTTCTAAGTTTGAGGGCTGATACGCGATAGGGGGTGACGTGGCACCACCAGAATTGGACACGTGGCACCACCAGAAGGCCACCACATGGACCAACTTGACGAGTCATGACTCAGACTCGGCGAGTCCACCAGTCAGGCCTCCTATAAATAGAGGTGACGGGCATTCACTTCTCTTCACACTTTCAAACCCTTCTTTCTCTCTCTAAACTCTCTCTCTCTCTCTCTCTCTAAGCCTCCCTAACCCCCTAAAGCCTAGGGTAACTCCCTAGCACGAGGCGGAAGCCCCGGAGTGCCCGACGGCTCCGAGAAAAGAGCCTTTCGGCTCGGAAACGCTGCTCCAGCGAAGCCCGGTTTTGCGAAAAACCCGCTGTAAGTGAGCTATGCCTACGCTATCTTTAGTATAGCTTATGTTTTAATATAGTAACATTATTAGGAACTTATAATGAGTCTTTGGGCTATTATTATGAGTTATATTGAGTGTTATTTAATGCGTATATTTATTAAATAATAGTCAGACTATTAATTAGTCACGGTTATCGTTAGACTAAACCCCAGTGGTACTGGTACTAGGTTTTATCAAAGGAATATCGTTTTGAGAGTATCGAAGCGCTGTCCGAGTGCAGAGTCACCACCTACCCAGGTGAGTGCATGGTCCCTTTCATCTTACACATAGATATGAAGTATTTTAATATAAATTACGTGCTATGTGTACATATTGTCTGAATACTTGTTGTCTATGTTGGATGAATGATTTATACATGTTTTAAATGATTTAAACTGTATATTTATTTTATATCTACAAATATGTTGGGATAAAACATGGGTAGATGAAATAGTTGGTGAGTGATGAAATAAAATAATGAGAGATAGGTGATGATAGATAGGTGATTATGAATCGGTGATGTAGGATACTACAACCTTGTCCGACAATTTGGAGATGTAGTCATCTACCAGAGTATAGATGGCGACCGCAGACTATTATAGACAACCCCGTGGAAACACCAGCAGGCTAGTAACCTATAGATGATAAAATACGAGTTCAGGCGATGTTGTAACTATGTATTCATGCGATGATAGTCTAACCCGTATTATGAATTACGAGTCCAGGCGATGTTGTGGCTACGTATTCATGTGATGATAGACTAACCCTTATCATGATTTACAAGTCCAGGTGATGTTTTGGCTGCGTAATCATGCGATGATACCCTAAATCTTGCTAGACACATATTGAGGGAGTAATCCCCGGAATAGTATTGTCTATGCAATGTAGGCGATGATCCTTAGGTAAAGTTCGTAGGAACAATCATATAAGGAAATACGATGTAAGGAGATGAGAATTAAATATGATATAGGAGATGACCCTTGAGATAATATCTTTAGGGAAGACTAAAAGAAGATAATGGGGATGGGTAATTGGGTTGAGTGTTTGATTGTTTAAACATAATAACTATATTATTGTGGGTTGAAAACCCTATGTACTCACCAGGTTTCCCAACCTGACCCACTCAGTTTATGTATATTACAGGTGACGAAATGAAGTGACTTTACACTGAGAGATTTAAAGAGATGTAGATCACTAGTGTAAATAATTGTAAGTTTTGTTTATGCTTACGTTTCTGTATTAACGATGACATCCCAAACGTTTTATGATGAATAAAAATACGTTTCTTCGAAAATGTTTTAATAACGTATTTATCGTGTTTTTCTGGGAACAAATTCCGCAACCTTTTTATAAAATGAAGTACTCTGATTTTTATAAAGCATAAACAAAAATCGGTCTTTTCTGGCCGTGATTTTGGGGATGTCACATCGAGTTTGCCACGAACTCCTGAATATCCCTCCTCAGCACACTCAGATAACGACTCATACGAGCTTGCTCAGTCGACACCGGCTCAGGCAAACCATCTCCCTCTCATGGAACTTCCTGGTGATGACTGCCACAGAATCAGTACCCTGCTTGAGGGTCAAGAACTCCTGAATCAATTGTTCCCTCTCCACAGGGGGAACATACTCCTCTCGGAACATAGCGGTGAACCTCTCCCAGGTCACCTCAGAAATCTCAGCCAAAGTGAAGTTTGCCATCACGAACTTCCACCAATCCTTTGCTCCCAGGCAGAGCAAGTTCAAGGCGAAATGAACCCTCAAGTGCTCTGGACAAGAACACGTATAGAAACATCCCTCGATGTCAAAGATCCATTTCATAGCAGCAATCGGGTCCTGCGTCCCGTTGAACTCTGGTGGCTTCGTGTTGCTGAACTCCCAGAACAACAACGAGTCACCTCCCTGAGGTTTGGCAGCAGTAGCTGTAGCTACAGCAACCTCTGTCAATGTTGCGTACCGCTCATCAAAAGTATCAATCAGTGTGGTCTTGATGTCCCCAAACATCTCAAGAATCTCATCCCGGATGGAAGCGACCACCTCCTCATGAATCAATCGACGGATCTCCTCATCGTTGACACCATTGATCTCAGGTGTGTGTCGAGTCCCAACCATAATGCCTCTGAAACAAAAACAATAAATAACAGATACTCGATCGAGCATACTCACCCTTGATAACGCAAACCTACTCGTCCTCCGCTGTCCAAAAGATTATTACTTGGAATGCCCACTGATCCGGTGTCTTCAGTAGTACGAGCCCAATACTACTGACCACACTGCATCAGCATTCACCCCAAGTCCTCCTCCTTGGATCCTGGATTACGAGTACTCTACTCTCATTATGCATTAGCTACCCCCCGATAGCCCTCTCATGAGCTCCTAACTCATTCTCAAAGCATCTCAGCATCATAAATCTCCTAGGCTAAGGCATCACAAATCAGGCCACTCTAGTCCTAATATGAACACCTAGCCTACTTTAGCATGCATAATGTAACATAGCATATCTCATAACACATAATGTAAGAGTACTTTTGGGGATTCACCGTTCGGGCGCTGGATGATCGTACACACAGCTCTGCTCTGTTTGTCTCAAACACTTTTTACTCTTTTCAAAAGGTTTACTTTATTATCAAAAAATTTCCTTAAATCCTCAGTTTGAGTTCAGATACCCCTGAAGATGCATCTGAATCCCTCAAACCAAGGCTCTGATACCAACTTGTAACAACGTAAATTTTCAAAATAATTTTTCATTTTTAAAACATTCATTCATTCATAAAATAATGTCAAACACATTGTATCAAATGTTATTGCCACAAAACATCTCCCCAGAATCTCTACAAAAACTCCAATGCGTGTGTGTATGAATCATGTCAGCGCCTTCCCACGGTCCTCGCTAGTACCTGAAGCACACAACAACAACTGTAAGCATAATTATTTAGTGAGTTCCCCAAAATACCGCATACAACACATACGCCACTCGAGGCTATAATACGACCCTCCGGTCGATGTGACTCAGCGGGACCCTCCAGTCTCGTAGCTCGTTGGACCCTCTGGTCCGGTCATAGCTCGTTGGACCCTCCGCTCTGGTCTATATCATCATACAACATACAAATATCACATAGCACATAATCTCATACATAACACATAAGACCCTCTGGTCATCGCATAGTACCACTCTAGGTAACGTATAGTGAGAAGACTCACCTCGATGTATCGGTAAATATCTGACTCGTAAGAAGTGTGATCTAGCCTCCGCCTAATCACATAAAGTAATACTCTCATAAATACAACTGTACTAAACCCTAACAGTCCACAAGGTCAATGGTCAAACTTTGACCCGACTCATCGAGTGCATTAGGGCGACTCGGCGAGTCTACACATGTCCATTGATTCTCTTAGATCCTCTCTTAGCACGTCGAGTACTCCCCTTGACTCAACGAGTTCCACCTGGCATGAATCGCAGGGCCACCCCGACTCAACTCGTCGAGTCTCAAGAACAACTCGGCGAGTTCCAGCTTTAACTCAGACCCCTGACTCTCCCTGACTCACCGAGTCATTTTCCCCAACTCGACAAGTCCATTCACTGAGTGATTAATGAGCAACCTTCATACTACTCGCCGAGTCTGTTCTTCGGACTTAGCGAGTTCATGCCATGCACAAACTCAAAACAACTTTTAAGGTAAGATATGTTCCATACAATCATAGATCTTGCCTCCCCAAGCATGATAATCACAAAAAGTTCGGACCTTGACACACATATAACATCTAAAGGGTCCAAAATACCGATTAAGCCCCAAAAATAACATATCAAGCTCAAGACTCCCAAAATGACTCATAAATCTCCAAGGGTTCAGGTCTTTGGACCTCTTTGGATCCAGATCCAGCACACAAACTCGAGAAGGGACCAACTACTCCACTTAATCAACCTCTAAAAGGGTTAGAAAACCCTAACACTAAGAATCAACACCAAAAACTGAACACTGTCCGAGAATAATACCTCAATGCAGTCTCTAAGAGCTCAAAGACCACCAAAACCGCACCTCCTTCAGCCTCCTCTTGCCTTGAACACTTCCTTCTTGCAAAAACACCCACAAAAGTTCAAGATTGGCCTCTCCTTCCTCATAAACACTCTAGATATCTTTAGGGTTTCTCTCTGGGGGTTGGTGGCTGCAAATGACAGCCATAAGGCCCTTTAAATAGGTCTAAAATCTTGGAAATTAGGGTTTCATTAAACAGCGTGGACTCGCCGAGTCCACTCATGAACTCGCCGAGTCCAGCTGTGAACTCGCATACAAATCCGCGACCATACTCGGTGAGTCTAGACACCAACTCGCTGAGTCTCCCCTCAACACCCAAAAATAAGAGAACAAAACATCATACCTGGGAATCCGAGTGTTACACTATACTCTTTCTCTAGCTTCCCTTAAGCCCCCTAAAGTCTAGGTAAACCCCCTAGCACCCGCAGGAAGTCCCGAGAAAAAGGGTCTTTCGGCTCGGGAACGCTGCTCCAGCGAAGCTCGGTTTTCAAGAAAACCCGCTGTAAGTGAGCTATGCCTAACCTATCTTTAGTATATCATATGTTTCAATATAGTAATGTTATTAGGACCTTATAATAAATATTTGGGCTATTACTATGACTTATATAAGTGTCGTTATAATATCTTTTTAACCACTCGTGGTACGGAGAATCTGGTTTGGAGGGCCGCTTGGGTTGCTGGATTCAGAAGAGCTTATATGCTGAAATGATCCTGCCCTCCGGTGTTTCATGTCTGGCCCCTATCTGTACATAGTGGGTGAAAAGTATTGTTTCGCTCTTATATAATAGTAATAACAGCTAGACTATTAATTAGTCGCGGTTAACGTTAGACTAAACCCTAGTGGTAATGATACTAGGTTTTGTCCGAGGGAAATTGTTTTGAGATAATGAAGTGTTGTTCGAGTACCGAGTCACCACCTTTCAGGTGAGTGCATAGTTACTTTCATCTTACACATAGATATGAAGTATTTAATATAAACTACGTGCTATGTGTGCATATTATCTGAATACACGTTGTCTATGTTGGATGGATGATTTTTATACATGTTTTAAAATGATTTAAACTGTATATGTTTTTTATATCTACAAAAATGTTAGGGTAAAACATAGGTAGATGTAATAAGACGATGTGTGATAAAATGATGAGATACCTCAATGTTGTTGGTGATCCGGTCATTTAGCGGAGTATAGATGCGGACCACGGACTCTTCTAGACAATCCAATGGAACTCTAGCAGGATTGCAACCTGTAGGTGTTTGTGAACGATGTGTTCACCGGTGTACTCCATCCCCCACATGGTTGCCTTTAGGACATTTATTGCTAAAGAACTCCCTTAGCGGTAGTGTGCATCTCGATGATGATCCTTAGGCTAGGTCCCATATCATAGGTGTTTAGGGACGTAATGTGAGGATAACGGGAATGAGTAATCGGGTTATTGTTAGTTGATGAAATTAATAAACTTATTTATTGTGGGTTGAAAACCCTATGTGCTCACCAGGCTCCCAAGCCTGACCCACTTAGTTTCATGTATTACAGGTAGTGGCGCTCGAGCATAGATGTGATGTTTTGGATGAGGGGTTACGAATATAGGCCTGTAGATATGGAATAATGTAGTAAGGCCTATATTGTACTATTTATACTTTTGATCTGTATTGAACATTACATCCCGAGTCTTTTTAATGAAATACATTTCTACGGAAATGCTTTGATAAATATCTATCATATTTTGGTTTGGGAGCAAATTTCGCAAATCTTTTATTGAAAATGTTACTCTGATTTTTAAACAAAGTATAAGCAAATCGATCTTTTCTGGCCGTGAAAATGGGGAGGTCGCAGATAATCACAAATTTAACCACAACATGCGAACAACTGGAATTATAATGCATACAACTGGCCGAGACTTTCTGATATCCGACTGATACTTCTTTTATTCCTTAATGCTTCCCTTATCAAACCAATAAATTTACGACTTGCCCAACCCCCATCAATGCATCAACACTAGAAGTACTACAAGCGGAAGAAATAAACCATCATGATCACTAGGCCCACAACCTATGACTGGAATACCCCTATATGGTCCTCGGCATAGGTCTGGATTGCCTCTAAGCCTACATCATGAGCCTGGTATACCATCTTTGTCCCTCAGCTCATGACTGGAATGCTCTCGATAACCTATCAACATTGTAGTTGTCACATTAGTCGCCTAACACTCCGACCTGAAGGTAGTCACCTTCCTCCATTACCCAAAAGGGCCTAATCAATGTTGCACACAACACCCAACGAGCACAACAAGGCTAAACTCTACCACACATGATTCACTTTGTAGAACAAGCTACTACCCAAGCATGTCTTTACAAAGCCAAAGTCGCACACAACCACAGATAGAATAAAGGTTGCACTCTTGATCCAAATCGGAGACTAGAACCTAAGAGAACCATGCCCATAATTCTAACCAAGGGCCCAAATGTCCTCTTGCTCAGCTCACAAGGAGCACTCTCATACACATACTTCAGAAAATCATAATCTCATATGAAGAGAAAGAAACACCAGATATAATCGACATGCCACCATAATCAAAACAGAGAACGTCTTCACGATCGGTCAAAACAAGACCCTATACTTGACTGTACAGATTCCATCACTACCCCCACTAGCTCGAGAGAATGTCCGAGATAATTCTGAAGGTTAACCAAAACCTGATTCTACTATGAATCAAACTCCCACTCTAACATTGAGGGTAAGCACACCCGAAAACCGAAGGGACTTAGGGTATACCATACAGGAGAGTAACTGGCGCATTCTTGACCTTGACCGACACCACTTAAATCCTTCTGAGGATTTTTACTGAAACGAACTTAGCAATAAATGGTCTAGGACAACCTGAAACCTAAACCAGAGAAATCACAACCCCCCTAGAGCTGTATATACCTGCTTTTGGAATGGGTTCGACAACCAATATCTACCTAAAAATCTGAGAGCAGCGAACCAATCAACGATTGACATAACCCTTAATAACTGAGGTGTAATGTGAGAATTCTGGATTTTCCCCCAATTAGAACTCAAACTACCACCCCACTGGTGGTGAAGCTAAAACATAACCCACGCAATCCTTCCAGGTACAACCATACTAAATCATGAAATGAAAATCATCTGCAGAATGGTCCTCTAGAGACGAATCAAATGAATCCTATGGGAAACATGAAATACAGTTGAAGACATCGGATCTTCCCATAATAATCATTTACAAAGAATAGGCAGCTACCGATTTAAGATCCAAACATACACCCCCGCGTGTAACCCATACAACAATTCGGCGCCTGACTTCCTGTCTCCCAAGGATACAACCCTTGCTCGCATCGCTATGATACTCGTGCCACTTTAGACCACTTGCGCACACCAACACTGGCATGTTATCACCAACCCCACAACCAACATACCTCAAGCTGAGAATCCAACCTAACCTGGTTGATCACAAGCTTTCCCCCGCCTTCAAACTCGGAAATCCGTAGGGCAAGATCCTTGTTACCAAAAATGACAATCTGACCTAACAATCTACCGTTCAATCCTAGATGCAAACTCCAAGTCGATCATAACAACCATTTCCTCTTCGTGCCTCGAGGTCCAAGTCATGATTTCCAACAAAACCTCGAGACTACCCATCAACATATTCATTTGGGTCTAAACTATCCAATCCACACCACTATCGCCACAGGGGCTTGAATCACACCAAACCCATCTTCGCCTGAGTAGCCCAAACCAAAAGATCGATTGATACAGAACTACTGCCACGAACCATGGTATCCAACCATGTTGTTTTCCCTGACCAACCCTTAGAATCTCCGAAATGCTCCCCGATTTGAGTATGGATCCTGTGCTTTCAGTAGTATGGACCTAATACTACCTTCCACACCTATCCATACTCTCCTCAAGAACCCTCACGGGTCCTCTAAGACCTAATCATACAATACTCCTGAAACATGCTCCTCGACGAAACAACCATGCCAAGCACTCCCTAGACTATCCTAGGACTCAACCACACACCATCTACCATCAGCTGGAAAAAGACCCCTACCAATGTCAGCTAACCACTTCATGAATACATTTACATGCAACCAGGATTAAACAATCCTTCGGCTAAAGGACTTGACCCTACAACAGTTGGACTCAAATGAGACCTGCGCAATAGGTCTAAGTCCTTTATCCTAAGAGTATTTAACCCTCATACATTGTAATTTAATGTATTCATTTGATGTTTAACTCTCATCAATATGTGTCCAAAAAAGCACAAAGCAAGCAACATTCGAGCACAGAAGCCGACTAGCACTAGAATGCAACAAAATCATACATGTCATGGTGCGAAATCCTCGATATTGGACTCCCAACATCTCGCACGCATCTTCACCATGCCCTCACTCTCTCAAGAGTGGCTAATCCTTCCTCATGATGTCCCGCTGTGAATCGCGCCCAAACCAGGGAAACCACCGCTACCTCATCCAAAAATGTGACTGGCCAGCTGACCCCATATGACTCATCCATAAAACACTTGCCACACGACTTTCCATTGGTTCCAAATAGTTATTGCATGAACACTATCACATACCATATGACTTAAACAACCTTAGGCTAAAGGATTCAATCGCACAACAGTTGGACTCAGACAAGAGCTGCGCAACAGGACCACATCCTTTGACCTATGAACATTCAACCCATGAAGTATGTGACTTAACGCATTCATTCGATAACTAATTCACACACAAAAGAGTCACATAACATCCAAGCAAGGAAACTTTATAGGAACTAAGGCATCACATAATTAGGCAATTCTATAAAGCAAATCCTGAAGATCCTTAGCCTATCACTAGCATGCTGTTCTAACACATCGCAATATCAAATAACAGTATGGTATTTTAGGGTCTACTTACTGGCTCTGACTGATCGTACACATCGCATCCTCCTTAAGTATTTTGAAAACCATTTGAAAATCTTTTTCCTTAGTTTGCGACTGGATTCACACAAGTGTCCCTCCAATTCACTCAAACCCAGGCTCCGATATAAACTTGTAAAAACCATAAAAATTCACAAAAATTTAAACTTTTTAAATATCCAAAAAGTATTAATTATTACAAAGTCTTTTCAAAATAGTTTCATATCAGAGAATCCCAGAAATCCAAATCATAAAATGTGAGGATGTGTACATCACGCCTTCGCCTTCCTGCGATCCTCAGAAGTACCTGAAACCAAACTCATAAATGTAATCTTGAAGGCTTAGTGAGTTATCCCAAAAATACTCATACATACAACAGTTCACATGATAATAACAACAGTAACATAACAACATGCAATGGGTCCACAACTACACAGACTGGATTACCCCTAAGCCCACAGTATGAGTTTGGCTTGCCTTCCACCGCCCTCAGCTCACATTTGGCTTGCTCTCAAGCCCACAACATAAGTATGGGTTGCCCTCAGGCCGACAACCTATACATGTCTTGCTCATTTAGTCCTTAGATTGGAATACGAATAGTCAGCCCTCAGTATAAGTCTAACATGCTCTGCTCGGCCCTCAACTCGTATCTGGAATGCATATGAGTCCTCGGTATGAGTCTGGTATGCCCTCCCTGGCCCTCAACTCATATCTGGCATACTTCAGGGTTTGTTGGCCACCGCACATAGCAGTGCAACCTCAACCCAACCACACAACATAACATTTCGACGTATAACAGATAAGTGCACATACAGGTAATCAGACAGTATCACAGGTCGACCTACAGATCTACCAACCTAACATATCAACTAGCATACATCACTAACTCATACTCAACATATCAAACTACCAGGATTTCAAATCCAATGGGTCGGTCTTGGTACCTTAGACTCCTTAGTATAGTGAGGACAACTTATCTCGCGAGTAGCACTAGATGATACTGTCAATCTCCCAAAACATAGCTCCAACTCAAACACCTACAACCACCATAAGACCATTTCTATCAAAACCTAAATTACCAAAATACCTTCAGAAGTCAAACTTGGTCAACCATTAGTCAAAGTTAGAGTCAACGTTCAAGGTCAACAGTCCATGTTGACCCAACTCGTCGAGTTCCTTCCGAACTTAGAAAAGTGCTAAAACCCGAGTCAACTCGTCGAGTTGACAGGCAACTCTTTGAGTCCAATCAATGTCCAGAAGATCGGGAAAACCCTAACCAACTAATCAAGTCACCTCATTAACTCGTCGAGTTCATGCAAAATCTAAAAAACGGGAAAACCCGTCTCACCTCGTTGAGTTGGCTATCCAACTCATCGAGTTCCTTCAGTCCATTTCTCATTCAGATGCTTTTAAGCTGAACTAAGGCTCCAAGTTGTAGATCTAGCCTTCTAGGGCATAGTTACCACGTAAAGTTGCAAACTTTACGTGCATGCAAGACTACAAAATGCTAAAATCAAGCTAAGGAAGAGATTTATGTCATGGAGAAGGGCCAAAGCTTGCTAAGTTCAAGAACTTTATGGTCAAGGGGGTCTAGAATAAGCTAGGAATGGCCCTAAACTCTTGAAGGAAGAGATCTAACAAAGAAGTGAGCAAGGTAAAGAATTTTTATGTTTAAATAGAAGCTAAGACGGAGTAGATATTGGATCTACAAGCTTCACCTTGACTTAAGCTCTCGAATCTTCAAGTTTCTTTCACCAAAAGCACCAAAATCACCTTCCAAGCCTTTACACATAGATACACACACAAAATGAGAAGCAACGCTCAAATAGGGTTTTTGAGGTCAAGGAGGACGATAAAAGAGGTAGAGGGTGGCCAATGAGTCTTTAAATAGGGTGCAAAACCTTGGAAATTAGGGTTTTCATTTCCACCTCCAACTCGTCGAGTTTTTCCAAATAACTCGTCGAGTAGAGAGATTCCTACACGTCGAGTTAAGACCATCAACTCGACGAGTTCCAAGTCATATTGTCCTTTTTAGATAAAATTCTTATACTTGGGAGTCAGGATGTTACCGTGATACAAATACACTGAGTGGGTCAGGTTGGGAAACCTAGTGAGTACATAGGGTTTTCAGCCCATAATAATAAAGTTATTATGTTTCATCATCAACAATCAACCCAATTACCTATCCCCATTATTTTCTTTATTTCTTAAGGATCTACCTTAAGAATCTTCTATCATCCACTTCTTCATTCCTAAGGGTTGTCCTATGGAATAGACATGAAGTCCATCGCTGTCAGGGTTTATGTAACAACCCGAAAATTCGTATCATTGCTTGTAACCCTTTCGTAACTCATTTCGATAATCCAATCGCCGTTTCCAATTTCGTTTCCGATTTCGTCATTTAATTAAGTCATTAATTTGTAAATGATATTATGACTTAATGGGTGTCCTAATACTCTTAGAACTTATTCTAACACCCCATATCAGTAATCGGAACATTTCTAGAATCAACCATATCGGATTACGGCAACTTGGTCGGGTGTGACCAAAAACCCCATCTAACGTCGGTATCGGGTAGAATTTCACCGTGTCCAAATCCCGAACACTATTTAAAGTGACCTAAACTTCCATTTGAAGCTTTTGGCTCTCTCTCACTACTCTTTCTCTAACGTCTCTCCTCATCCAAGATTAAGGTCCAAAAACATAAAAATTAAGGCTCCAAATCATAGAGGTAACTTCCCTAACTTGTTATTCAACCTCTTAGGCCTTCAAATATGTGTTTAAACTTTAATTTTGGACCTAAAACATGTGTTTACGGCCAAGGAGCATGCTTGGGCCGTAAACACCTAATAAATTGGTTTTTGAGCAATTTAACCCCTCCAAATCAACTTTGGGACTTAGATACGACTATATGGCTTATCATTCTGGAGATGGAACACCCTAAACATGAGATTTGAGAATTAAAATTGAGTTTACTGCCCAAGAACTTGCCTAGGCCATAAACACCTCATACATGGAGAGTAAACTCATTTCCATGTGTTAAAAAGTCATACAATTACACCATTAGCCTTGGAATAAATCCTAGAACCAACCAAAAATTGTTTGGGGACCTTAAACATGTCAAACACCCTCCAAATGAGAGTTTATAGCCATGACACCCCAAGGACAAGTTCCAGGGCCGTAAACTCCTCTTTATGTGTCAAATGATGCCGAAAACTCATACCAAGGCTTGGAAAAATAGTTGGAATCACACGTGATTGTCCTAGCCTCACAAAATAAATTAAGGTTTGAGCTTGGGGGGAGTTTACGGGTGTAAAATCCATGTTTACTGCCATGAACTCCCATAAATGATATTCATGCAAGTACAATCCATTCCAAGGCCTTAGAAAAATCCATTCCATCATTTCCCATGAGTATTCAAGCCATTTAGCATCATAAAAACCTCAAACATGAGTTCACGGCCATGAACTCATGTGTGTGTGTTGTTCAAGGCCGAAAATTCCATAAGGAGTTTACTCCTGAAGAGTAAACTCAATTCCCAAGTCCCACACCTCAGTACACGTCCGTAAATGTCACCCGGGTCACTCCAAACACTTGTTTTGAAGTGTTTTCGCTCATTGGAGTGTATTATCATATCTAATTAGTGTTTTAAAGTCTAATTAGATACCTTTGTATACCATTTCATATTACATAGGAACCTCGCGTGTTATCAAGCCCCGAACCAACGTTTAGTGTCCGAAACAGTTGTGCCTTCTCGTCTGGTGAGTTCATACCCCTACCATTTTTCACTGTTTTTCACTGTTTTCAGGGGGGGAATACAAGCAAAGAACAATGGATTACTTGTACTCAAAACTTGTTTTTCATCTGTGTGTTTTATATTTCATATGCTTTTAACACTAATTGTTATAACTGATAACCGATTGAACCTACAGAACATGTAATTATATGTTTGTGAAATGGGTTATAAACTGTTATGTTATATATATTTCACAAATGGTTTTCCACATTATTATCAGTTAAAAGCATGACATTAGAACATTTGAACATAAAACTTTGTACACTGTTTTGTCCTCGGTAACACTCCACAGAGATACGCGAGTGGAGGATTATCGTATTATTACTAGTAAATTTGTTAGTCCTATATAATTGGAGACACGTCCTCGGCGAACACTCCACAAAGATACGCGAGTGGAGGACCGCAACCGTAACCAGAATCTCTTATATAGGGAGCGTGACTTGAGTGTATAGATCTATACGGGGCTGACTACCCCACACCTGGCTACTAGCTACAGCGTAACCGAAATGGTTCAAGGGTGACGAAAGTCATAAGGTGATGTGGACTACTTATTGGCATATCTAGTCTATTGTATGGTTATGGAACTCACAATTAGGATAACATAAATTTACTTAATAGTAATAATGAATAAAGTAATCAACTTACTTAGTAAATATTAGTTTTATATAAGTGTTAAAACTAATACATTTCACAAGATAACCAGGTTTTCAGAATACATCTTTCACATTTGGTAACCAACATTCAGGAAAATATGGGATTTTCCTGGGAGCATTTGTACATAACCAGAAAAGTGTAACAAACCAGATAACTTACATTTCATAAGAGTAACCATATTTTCAGTGTACAACTTTACATTACATTTTGGGAATTCAATAACCAACCTTTTTAAGAAAATATGGGATTTTCTTGGTGTGTGTAACATTTTCAGTAACGGAAAGGAAACTTGTACATTTTTCACAAAACAAAATCGCTTATGAACTCACCAACGTTATGCTGATTTTCAAACCGCTTGTATTCTCAGGTCAGCGTTAGACAGGTACCCGAAGATCCTTTTGTTCGAACACGGTGTGCATGGAAGACCCGTTCCATTTTGTTTATATATACTATGTATCACAGACGACCCTTCATATACTTTTGAAACAATTGTAAAAAAAAAAACTTTCTATATGTAATGTAATGGTTGTTTTACTTTACTTACTATGTGTATTGGATTTGATACTCAACGTGGAGTCAACCCGGGAAATGTTTCCGCCTTCGGTTTTCGGGGTGTGACAGTTTATATGACATACACTAAGTTCATAGCTGCCAAGGTTCATCTGTAGGGTACTAAGTCCATAACTACCAATGTTCATCAGTAGGGTACTAAATCCATAGCTACCAACGTATATTTATAAAGCAGTAAGTCCATAGCTGCCAATGTTCGTTTATGAGGCACTAAGCCCATAGCTGCTAGGGTTTATAGAGTACATCGGGTGAACATATCGTTCACAACACCTATAGGTTGTGAGTCTGCTAGTACCACCAGACCGTCTAGAATAGTCTGTGGTTGTCATCTATACTCTGCTAGATGACGAGGCCAACGCTTGGGTCAAGGATTCTCTCATTTTTCACCTCTCACCCTCGTCTCATGATGTGACATCCCCATTTTCACGGCCAGAAAAGACCGATTTTGTTTATGCTTTATAAAAATCAGAGTTCTTCTTTTAATAAAAATGTTGCGGAATTCATTCCCAGAAAAACACGATAAATACGTTATTAAAACATTTTCGAAGAAACGTATTTTATTCATTTTAAAACGTTTGGGATGTCATCGTCAATACATGAACATAAGCATAAACAGAACTTACATTTATTTACACTAGTGATCTACATCTCTTTAATCTCTCAGTGTAATGTGACTTCGTATCAACACCTGTGATATAAATAAACTGAGTGGGTCAGGTTGGGAAACTTGGTGAGTACATAGGGTTTTCAACCCACAATAATATAATTATTATGTTTAAACAATCAAACAATCAACCCAATTACCCATCCCCATTATCTTCTTTACTCTTAAGGATTTATCCTAAGAGTCATCTAGTTTGCATTCGTTTATTCCGAAGTCCCTTACTTCCAGGTTTATAGGACTGGCACTAAATCCATAGCTGCCAATGTTCGTTCATAAAGCACTAATTCCATAGCTGCTATAGTCTATTCATCGGGTACTAAATCCATAGCTACAAGTGTTTATCTAATAGGTACTAAGTCCATAGTTACCAATTCCTTAACAAGTACTAAATACATAGCTACCGGTGTTTCTCCAATAGGCACTAAGTCCATAGCTGCCGATGTTTATTAGTTAGGCACTAAGTCTATAGCTGCCAATGTTTTATCTTTTATCTCCCATCATTCATCTACCCGTATCATACCCAACATATCCGTGTATATAAAATACGTATACAGTTTAAATCATCTAAAACATGTATAAAAACGTTCATCCAACATAGACAGCAAGTATACAGATAGTATGCACACATAGCACATAGTTTATATAAAATACTTCATATCTATGTGTAAGATGAAAGTAACTATGCACTCACTTGAAAAGGTGGTGATTCCGAACTCAGACAACGCTTCACTTCTTGAAAAAAATAATTTTCTTCGACGAAACCTAGTATTATTACCACTAGAGTTTAGTTTATTATTCACTGAGACTAATTAATAGTCTAGCTATTATTACTATTATATAACCGTTAAATAATACTTATATAGCCCATAATAATAACCCAATTACTTATTATATGTTCTTAATAACGTTAATATAATTAAATAAAAACTATATTAAAAATAGCGTAGGCGTAACTCACTTACAGCGAGTTTTATAGAAAACCAGGCTTTGCTTGGAGCAGCATTCCCATGCGGAAAAGCTCTTCTTCTCGGAGCCATCGAGCACTCAGGGGCTTCTGCCTTGTGCTAGGGAGGTTCCCTAGGCTTTTCGGGGGGTTTCGGGGCTAGAGAGAGGTTCTAGAGAGAGAGAGTAAAGAGAAGAAAGAATGAGAAAGGTGTGAAGAAAATGAGGGTGGGAGAGGTTCTATTTATATGGTGAAAATGGCTGAACTTGGTGCCACATGTCACCATCTAATGGCAAGACTTGGGGAGAAAGCAATGACCAATATTGTGCCACATCACCCATTTTCGCACAATACACTTCCGACTTCTAAAATCTGTAACTTTCACATACGACCTCTGTTTTTGACGTTCTTTATATCCACGCGTAGGTAAAAATAATATATACAACTTTCATTTTGACTCCGTCGGCTAATTCTCGACCGATCTTAAATTTAACAGTACGAGGCGTTTAGACTGTTAAATGACCGCGAAGAATTCGTAACTCCTTCATACGGACTCTGTTTTCGCCTGTCTTTTTACTGTTAAGTTCCTATTAATGAGATCTTCAACTCTCATTTAATTCACGTAAGCCAAAAACCGCTCGAACTAAAATTCGCGTTTCGGGCGTGCACTGCTAAGTCGAATCTTAGAAAAATCATAACTTCTTCATACGAAGTCAGATTTGAGCGTTCTTTTTATGGTTTTTCTCGGTTTAACATATTATACGACTTTCATTTAGATCACTAAGGCTAAAAAGTCCTCCATTGTAAAATCACTATTTACGCTTCCCGGTGCCGTGCCGGTTCCGTCGCGAAACTTCGATGGGTCATAACTTCTTCGTTATAACTCCGATTTCGACGCTCTTTATATGTACGGAAACCTTGTGAAATATTCTACAACTTGGTTAAAATTATTTATTCTAAATAATCTTTTGTCGAAAAGTTATTTTCGACCCCTATTACCTTTAAATTGACTAGCCCGGATCTACGAGCGTTTCATATGATCTATATCACCTTTCATCTTATCATCCAACTCATCTTTCATCTACCCATCTTCACCCATTGTATTTTATAGGTATAAAATACATATACAATTTAAATCGAATAAAACATGTATATTTTGTTCATCCAACATAGAGATCAAGAACACAGATAATATGTATACATAGCACGTAATTTATATTAAATACTCCATATCTATGTGTAAGATGAAAGTAACTATGCACTCACTTGTAAAAGTGATGACTCCAAACTCGGACAATACTCCACTTACTAATAATATAATTTCCTTCGACGAAACCTAGTATTATTACCACTAGATTTTAGTCTAATATTTACCGTGACTAATTATTAGTCTTAATATAATTATTATCATATAAGCGTTAAATAATATTTTCCAACCACTATGTACAAATAGGGTCCGAGACATGAAACACCGGAGGGCAGGACCATTTTGGCATTAAAGCACTTCTTAAATCCAACAACCCAGACGACCCTTCATACCAGATTCCCCGTACCGCAAGTAGTTAAAAAGATATTATAACGATACTTATATAAGTCATAATAATAGCCCAAATATTTATTACAAGTTCATAATAACAATCCTATATTTAAATATAAGTTATATTTAAAGTAGGGTAAGCGTATCTAACTTACAACGAGTTTTGCTAAAAACCGGGTTCTGCGGGGACAGAACTTCCCGAGCCGAAAAACTCTTTTTCTTGGAGCCTTCGGGCGCTTCGGGGCTTTCCTCTAGCACCTTGAGGTTACTAGGGCTTTGGGGGGGGGGGGGGGGTTAGAGTGAGAGTAGAGAGAGAAAGAATGGGTGAATGGTGTGAAGAATGGGGCAACCCTCACACCCCCTTTATAGTTGAAACTCCTCGGTTACGCAGGGTGTACCTACGTATGCTAAGCGTTCCGAAGAGACGTGTCTGAAAGCTGTTGGGGCTACGTGGCCGATCTGAGATCAAGTGTTGCGAGATACGCGGGGCATTTCGGTTTCTATGCGGGGTGTACATGTGCAACCTCGCAAATGACACACCCAACTACTAAAATCCGTAACTTTCGCATACGAGCTTCGTTTTCGATGCTCTTTGTATCCACGTGTAGGTAGAGACGTACTCTGCAACTTTTGTTTAGACTCCGTCGGCTAATTTTGACTTTATTTTTAAAGTTATATTTTTAACAGGTCGGAACATGAAAAGTCCGTTAAAAATTCATAACTTCGTCATCCGATGTTTGTTTTCATCTTTTTTTTTTCTTTTTTTTTTTTACCGTTGAGCTTCTAGTAACGAGATATTTGATTCCCGTTTAGGTTTTGTCGGCTAAAAATCGATCGATCTAATATTTGAATTTTGGGCCGCATATTACTATGCCGAATCTTGGAAAAATCGTAACTTTCTTATACAAAATCAGATTTTGATGTTCTTTTTATGCATACTCTCGGTTCAATGTATACCCCAAGCCGCATGGACCAGTCTTGTAATTTACCTTGATATATAATATAACTTTGATGTGGTATATTTCAGCGTATTTATTATAGAATTACATTTTATATTTTCATACTTCACGTATTTATATATGGAAATCTCTGATAATTTTTCAACATTTTGAGTTAGTTTATGGTTTAATATCAAATTAACCAAAGGACTTCTTGTCCAACGGTATCTAGTGATGTCATCCCTCATTGAGGTCGAGGGTTCAAGTTCCGTTGTGAACGTAGGTGAATTTAGGTGTTAGTTTATAAGTAATTATATATTATATTTGCCGATTAAAAAAAATCAAATCAATTTTTTTTTTAAATGACAGATTATGAGCTAAAACTTCGGAAAAATAATTTTTGATTGGTTTTGTAAATTTAGCTAGTATTTTAGACAGCCACCTCAATAGGTTACTTGTTGAAAAGATATAAAAAAAATGGTCAACCTGTAAATATTAACTGTTTTCAGGATTTTTTTTAATAAAACAAAGAATTAATTTAGAACTAAAATGTAAACTTGATCAAATTTTTGGGATTTTACTGTTTCATCTAAAAAAAACTGGTAATTTTTTTTTCTTTGAAGTTTTAGTAGGTGATATTTCATTTTTTGTAAAAAAAGTTTAATTTGGGATTAGTTCAAAATACTAAGATTTATTGGAGATTTTTTATTTTTATATATAAAAATAATAATTGCTTTGAATTTATTATAAATACATTAACTTTATTATTTTAAAACCATTGATAAAGCTCTATCTATGTTCAACCCCTTTGTGTTTAATTTACTTGCAGGTTAATTAATTAATCAAACGAAGACTTTGATCAAGTGGCGGTTTTAGATCTGAACTTTTTAGAATACTTCCTTCGCACGAGTCTCCATTTTATCTTCTCTCTCTGTCTCTGTGTGCAAACTTCTTATTGCTGTAGAATCTTCTCTGGGCAACACTTGTTAATAAAACCTCAACGCTCAGAAGTTGTAGGCGTCATTAAATATAACACGTATACACCTCCAAATTCCTTTGCTTTTTTCATCCTCCGTTTGTTCCTCCAAGCACTCCTTCCATCTTTTTTCTTCACTCTCTCCGATATCTAGCTGAAACCGCTGTGAGTTCCAGACTTGAGTTCAGATTATCATCAAAATCAACTTTCCCGATATTGGATCTTTAAGTTTATCCCCTTGGATTTGATTCTTCAATTTAATTGAGGGAAATTGAGAAATCTCATCAGGGTTAGGTTTAATTATTGGGTTTATTTACATAAACCCTCTGGATTTGATATTCTGATCTGGGTCAGTTCTATTTTGTTCAACTTTGATCAAAATAAAGTGCGAAACCATGAAAGAGGGGAAATTAGGGTTTATAATTTGTGCTCTGCTTCTGTTTATGTGCGGATCATGCTTGGGTCGATTCGTCGTGGAGAAGAACAGCTTGAGGGTGACTTCACCTGATAATTTAAAAGATACATATGAATGTGCAATTGGTAATTTTGGTGTTCCTCAATACGGAGGAACATTAACTGGCGCTGTTCATTATCCCAAATCCAATCAAAAGGCGTGCCAAAGCTTCGAATCCTCCTTGAAATCAGAACCCGCTGGTGGTCTTCCGATTTTTGCTCTCCTCGATCGTGGCGGTAAATTGATTTTCTCAATTGGGTTTTATTCCTTTTTAGTTATATGATTCGGTACTCTTAGTTTAAATTCTTATTGATTTTAGATCAAATTTATATGCCTTGATCTTTGATTCTTTCTTCCTATTAAAAGGTTCCTTGCATAAAGCGATACCTTTCTTATACAATCTAAAGATAGTAAAAACCTTTAAAAGCAACCTGAAATTCCCCTAACAGTTTTGGTATTAGTCTTAAGAATCTTCAAATTGATTATTAGGCAAGAATTTGTAAAAAACAACTGATTATCAAGATACGACTTAGATTGTTCCACTTTTTGGGTGGTACAGAAAATGACATTTTTGTCCCTGTCCCACTTTTTGTTTGGATGGGAACTAAAAAGGACAATTTTTGTTCTTGTCCCACTTTATCGATGGGACAAAAGCGACATCTTTCTATCCCATTGACATTTGTCAGTGTAAACAATTTCAATTTTCATTTACACTGACATGACATGACACTGATACGCTGACATGGCAGAGTGTTACTTCACATTAAAGGCATGGAACGCGCAAAAAGCGGGGGCCGCAGCTATTCTTGTTGCAGATGATAGACCCGAGCCTTTAATCACAATGGACATGCCCGAAGAGGAAAAAGCACAAGCCGATTACTTACAAAACATCACAATCCCATCTGCCCTCATCACCAATGCACTCGGGAACTCAATAAAGAAAGCCCTAACCAAGGGCGATATGGTAAATATCAAACTCGATTGGACCGAAGCTCTCCCTCACCCTGATGAGCGTGTAGAATACGAGTTTTGGACAAATAGCAATGATGAATGTGGTGCAAAATGTGATAGTCAAATAAATTTTGTCAAAAACTTTAAAGGGGCAGCTCAAATACTTGAAAAAAAAGGGTACACTCAATTTACACCACATTATATCACTTGGTATTGCCCTGAGGCTTTTACTTTGAGCAAACAATGTAAGTCTCAATGTATTAATCATGGGAGATATTGTGCTCCGGATCCTGAGCAAGATTTTAGTAAAGGGTATGATGGGAAAGATGTGGTTGTTCAAAATCTAAGGCAAGCTTGTTTTTATAAAGTGGCAAATGAAACTGGGAAACCATGGCTTTGGTGGGATTATGTGGCTGATTTTTCTATTCGGTGCCCAATGAAAGAGCAAAAGTACACTAAAGAGTGTGCTGATGAGGTTATTAAGTCACTTGGTGAGTTCAACAAATGTTTTACAATTGTTGTGTATGTTATGATTTAATAGGAATGCCCTTAAAGGTTTTATTTTTATGTTTTTGTTATGATTTGTAGGTGTTGATTTGAAGAAAATAGATGAATGTGTGGGTGATACGGAAGCAGATGTTGATAACTCGGTTCTCAAGGCTGAGCAAGAAGCACAAGTATGTAGATTCAATTGTAACAAGATCTTTTATGAGGATGAGGAGGGCGTTAACGTCTTTTGTACTCTTGCAGATAGGCAAAGGTACACGTGGGGATGTGACAATACTACCAACTCTTGTGATAAACAACAGACAATATAGAGGTGTGTAATCTAAAAGTCTAAAACTCAAAACAAAAGTATTGTGTTTAATAGGTGGGACATATTGATATTTTCATATTTTGTCTCTGAACATAATTTTTAATTTTAATTACTTCAGGTAAGCTTGCAAAACAAGCGGTTTTGAAGGCCATTTGCTCTGGATTTGAGGAGACAACTGAGCCAGCCATTTGTTTGAGCGATGGTAAGTACTTGTTTATATCATTTTATGTTATTACAACACTGTACTTAAAATTTTTTTTATGTTTTATTTTATATTTTTTTTAGAAATAGAAACAAACGAGTGTTTAGACAACAATGGTGGATGTTGGATGGACAAAGCTGCTAATATTACGGCTTGCAGGGTAGGGTTTACGTGTCCAGTTGTACTCTATTTAATGGTTGACTTTTGAATATGGTTGTTGTTTGACTTTGTTGGTTTTTGTAGGATACTTTTAGGGGGAGAGTATGCGAGTGCCCTGTTGTGCAGGGTGTAAAGTTTGTTGGTGATGGATATAAACATTGTGAAGGTATTCTTTTATCCAGTTGTACTGTGTTTGACATACATTGAAATGAAAATGTGACAAAAATCATAACTTTTTTGTCCCACACAAAAAGATGGGACAAAGACCCGCTCTCGATCTCTCGTCTGTTCAAAAAGACGTGAATGCCCTTTTCATTCTCATCATTGAAAATAGCCCTAGAAATCTTGTTCAGTCAGTTCTTGTCCTGTGTTGTGTGATAAATATGCAGCCTTTGGCTGCACTTTTGATGATGAGAATGAAAAGGGCATTCACGTCTTTTTGAACAGACGAGAGATCGAGAGCGGGTCTTGTTCCATCTTTTTGTGTGGGACAAAAAAGTTGTGATTTTCGTCACATTTCCATTTCAATTCATGCGAAATGCAAACTATAAAGCCTTGAAATGTAGAAAGATTGATGCTTTTTCATTCTTTATGTTGCAGCTTCAGGAGCACTACGCTGTGAAGTTAATAATGGAGGCTGTTGGAAAGACACCAAGCTTGGCATGACTTACTCTGCTTGTATTGTTAGTATTCTCTCTCTCTCTCTCTCTCTCTCTCTCTCTCTCATACATACTGTATACACATATGTATGTATATCTGTATAAATACCCTTGTATACACAGATATGCATAGATTCTAACCTTTATTTTGTTTTTCAGGATGACCATACAAAAGGATGCAAGTGTCCACCAGGGTTCAAAGGAGATGGTGTTAATAGCTGTGAAGGTTTTCTTTTAATCCAATTTTATTTCTCCACTACCAAGTAAAATATATAGTATTATTGCAAAAGAAAAAAAAAAAAAAAAAATTCTTGTAATGACAAGTAAAGTTACTTGTCGGGGTTAAATGCATGAAATAGCAACGTGCTCACGATTATTTGTTTATTATCACGTTCTATATTCATTTTTCCTATTACAGGATTGCACTTTGAAAAATCTACAAAATCTCATCCAAATACAAATACAAAACAGTTTTCACTCCTATAATTTGGTAGATTTTTCAAATTACAATGCCATAATAAGAAATAATTTGGGTGTAATAGAAAGAAATGGATAAGATGCTATAATTTTGTGTTTCAGATATTGATGAATGCAAAGAGAAGACAGCATGTCAATGTCCAGATTGCAAATGCAAAAACACATGGGGTAGTTATGAGTGTAGCTGCAGTGGCAATTTGCTCTACATGAAAGAACACGACACATGTATCAGTGAGTCCTCACTCCTCATGTTACCCTTTTCATATTCTGTTACTCTAGAGCTATTTTCAGTATCGGGGGGCGAGGGTATTTGTGTCATTTTGCACAAACAAAAGGTCAACTGGGAGGCCCTGTTTTCCCTACCTTGTTCCATTGACATCAGTCTCAGTCTCAGTTTAATTAATACATGCCAAACGCAGTACAACTGTTACGTCCTATTTCTGTTTCTTTTATACTCAATGTTGGAATTTATAAAATTATGTTTTTTTTTTTTTTTCTAATTACTTTTGAAAAATAGGTAAAAGTGGTAAATCGGAAGTCAGCTGGGGATTCGTGTGGGTTATTATTCTTGGATTGGCTGTTGCTGGTACTGCAGGATATGCATTCTATAAATACAGGATCCGGGTATGATTGATATTCGAGTCCATTTCATCTTAAAATACATAACATAAGAAAACAAACTCTAGTCAATTATGACTTATTTACATATATTTTTTTTAATCATATTAAATGGTTACAACTTTGTTGTGCAGACATATATGGATTCTGAGATAAGGGCAATCATGGCACAATACATGCCATTGGACAACCAGGGGGAGGTTGAAGTACATGGGACTCATCATGGAAATGTGTAAAAGAAGACAAGACATAAATAGTAGTTTTTGACACGCTCGTATCTATGTATATGTCAACGTTTTCTTCACTAAAGATTATGTTTGTTATTCAGGTTCTTTTATTTATGTTAGCATGTTAAAATAAAAACCATTTTGGAAATTGATAATGTGGTAGAAGGTATTTGGATTTCAGAGTTTCATTGTGTTTATTATGTTGTGTGTTCATCCCCACAACTTCGAGAACCAACATTCTCTAAGTTGGCTCACATCAATCGACTTCCAACGTGTTGGATATATAAATCATTTACACATCGACAATATCATGTGAAACATAAACACATGACTATGTCTCATAGTACACCCATGAAACACACCGTTAAGTTGACTAGGTTGTTGAATGAACTTCATATCAATGCTATAAAGCCCCTTAAATGTGATGAATGAAGTGCTACATGACATGCTCATTATGTCGCAACAAGTTCTATGGCACAAATTGGAGGATGTTCACGGGACAAATGTTGTATGTTTTTTGTCACACCCAAAATATGAAAGACAACAAGGTCGTAGTTTCCCAACCTAGTTTGTGCAAATTGACTTGAATACCCTCTCACTCATCATAAAAAGTAATACCAAACAATGGTTGGTATTTGAAAAAAAAGGCTATATACGTAAATTGGTCCCTTTTTGGTGTACTCACCATATTTTATTTTGGTCGATGAAGTCATCCATTTTATTAAAAGATATTTCTAATGTTAACCCAGTTAACCAAAGTTGAAACAAATGACTTATCATATAACTACATGGCATGGTATCATATATAATGTACTTTCTAAAATTTCATCTAACTTTCTGGAATAACTTCTCGTTATATCGGGTTGTATCAGTTGGTGGGACAGCATGGACGATGGCCCAGGACCTCCAAATTTCTAGGGCCCATTTTTATTATATTATTATAAAAAAGATGTTTGGTATTAACTATTAAGTTGTTGCATGCAATAAAATGGAAAAAAGAGATTAGAGACAAGATTGGCGACGAAGAAATTTCAACATATTCTTCAGGAATCTAAACAATTAATTATTTTTTTAATTAAAAAAGTTATTGTTAAGGGCCTTAGTTTTTTATTTTGTTTGGGGTTTCAAATTAACTTGAATCAGCCCTATAACTTGCTAATCCAGGAAAATGAGAAATCATTTCAGAAGTAAGATGCTAGTTCATGAAGTAGATATGGTTTATGTAGGTAAATGAGAAGAAATTTCTAAAATAAAATCTAACTTTTAGAAATGACTTTTCCTATAACTATATAGTATCATGTGTACTTTTTAAAATAATAATCTAACTTTGTGAAATGGCTTCTCATTTACATGGTATGTGTATATCCAACTAATCGGAATATGAGAAGCCATTTCGAAAGTAAAATGTTAATTCATGAAGTACATCGAAAATAGGTGTCATGGTGATTGTCGTGGAAATTTCTTTATAAAATGAATGACTTTTATTGACCGAAATAAAATTGTTAATAGTTAAACCATCAAAAAACCAAAATATATTGGCTTTTATGTATATTGTCCTTATAAAAACCATGGTCAACATTAAAAAGTTGAAAAAATAATTAATTTTAATAACAATAGTTAAAAACAAAGTTATTAATCGATGATACGACATGACAAAAACACACTACAAAAATGAAATTAAGATTCAAATTTGTGTTTGTATTGGTGTAAAAAACATACGTCGTGTTCTTGTTCAAAAGTCGACACAATATTAACATGTATTGTTTTTCATGTTCATTGTGTTTGTCGTGTTTTTTGTAATTAACTAGGATTAAATAGACTCATGGTTATTTTATGTCATCTTTTTGGTATTATGTAATGTTTGTGTGTTTTAGTTCATTTGTTTGTGTGTTAGTAAGAAAAATACCATATCATGTTGTGTTCATATTACATAAAAATTTGACGTGTCATCAGAGGCGTATTTAATAAGGAAGAAGGTAGATCCTACGACCTACCTAAAATTTCAATTTCATTTATAAGATATATACCACAAAAATTAGGAACTACCTTAAGAAAAAGTAAAGGATCTACCTTGAGTTTGTTTTTTTTTAAATGTCTTAAAAAACTATTTTAAAAAGAGAAAAAAATAAGTTACAAGGGACAATCGTGTTGTTAAATATATAGAATTAAATATAATATATAGTTTTTATCAAACAATAAGGTATCAATGCACTAATAATCAACTAGTTTTTCATTAAATCGTTCGGTTTTTTCAGTTATATTTCAGTCGGTTTTTAAAAAAATTTAATTAGTGGCGCTTGATCGGTTTTTTCAGTTATATTTCATTAAATCGTACACGACCCGACCCGATCCTTTACAAGTGTTGTTGATTTTTTTTTTTTTTTTATTTATCGGCTTCACTTAATTTGAGAACCACGTGTAATTTTGTTCTAGATTCGCCACTGCGTATCTTGTGATCTTGTCTTACAAAGAGTCCATTGAGATCATGAGGGGTAAACCATACCATTTGCACAACCCATGCCAAACATGCCCCAAACACATTACATAGAGATTAATTTACAAAGCACGAACAATAATTTGGGCATACATAATTCTAAGTTAAATTACAACGCATTAGGAATATATTGGACATACAAGATTTAAACTTTAAATTTCCTTGGTGTGCTTATAATAGAAAGATCCCTATTTTTTGTATCAACTATTGAATTTAGTACAAGAAACAGTATTCAGATTGAAATTCAATACAAGAAACAATATTTTGATTGAAGTGAATGGTAGTATCCCTAGCACACTATCACATCACATTTTTTGAAGTCACATAGAATTGAAGAAGTTGTAGCATCCAAGTTGCAGAAAGATAAAGAATGGTGATGTGTTATTTTAGTATGTTTTATTTTAGAAAAAAACAAAAAACAATTAATCATAGCCTTTTCCTCTCGCTACCTTGATGATCAGCTACCCTTGGCGAGCCTTGTGGCGTCTTTGATGGGGTGGTCTTGGCAAGTCAGATGAGCTGCCGGCAAGGACCACTCCCTCCGGCCTTATAGCTAATGACAATTATTTTTGGCAACATAAATTTACCAATGCTTAAAGTAAAAAAGTTTTACAAATGATAGTTTAAACTTTTAGAATTTCTACACACAAATCTAAACTCAAAACATAAAATACTCTATTCTCATAAATCTACCAGTGAACTTGAACTCTCGACCAAAAACCACCTATCCGACCTAAGGTTATAATGGAAAGATCCCTTATTTTTTTTATATCACAAGAATCAGCATGTATAGCAGTATAGTTAATGATACAATTATTTTTGACGACATATATTTATTAATTATCAATACTTAAGTATTTAAATTTTATTCTTACACCGATGAGCAAAAATTAGACTTCTTAAATTTTATTCTTACACCGATGTGCAAAAAAGACTTTTACACAAACCCACTACTCTACTCTCTTAAGTCTATCCTACCTCCCAATACGCCCTTTGGTATGTGCAAACATTCAAGTACTTACAATAACTATCTAAACTCAAGACATAAAATACCTTACGTTAAAAACCTACATCAACAAAACCAGTCTACACAAAAATACCTTGGTCAATGAAATGTTATTTGTTTTTTTTTTTTTTCCATCTAACAAATTGAATGATGTTATGTCCCACATTTATCCATAACATAATATCAAATACAATGTCAACGACAAAACATAATTAACTCAAACTTAAGCACCTACTAAAACCGCAATCATTTCCTCAAATAATAAATAAAAAAAAACAATTTCTTTCAAGCCTCAGCCGCATTATTTTTCTTAAAAACTTTTACCATTAATAACATCATAGTTTTTAACAAGCAAATACAAATGCAAGTTCACCATGGATGAATCCAAACTTTCTCACGAGCCCATAACCACTAACAACACCACTTCTTTTAAACCTCAAACCTGAAAAAAAAAACACAAACAAGTGTAGCTCAACACTTTGCACACACACACAGTGAAAAAATTACAGCAGTAAAAAACCATGAATGGAGATTAATTACCAGAGTTAATTTTCAGCTTCAACACTCGATCCTCCGGTTGACTGTCCACGGGAGTATACGATTCTGTAGACATAAAATGCTAGCACTGCACCACTGCACATCAAACATGAAAACAAAAATTAAAAAGAAAACAATTTTGACACGAATGACAAATTTACAATAGAAGAGGGACTAAAACCAAAATAAGATTCTAATGTTTCAAACCTGATTATAAGTGCAACATATCTGGTGAATGCTGGCCTCTGTAGAGGATGAAAAAAATATGACAGAATGTTAGTTTCATGAAGATTAAAAACATACACACAATTCATATGTGTGTGTGTGTGTGTGATTATGAATTATATACACATAGAACTATAATTGGGATCTTACAGAAAGCACTAGTCCTGTATCCTTTAAAAACAATATTGTAGCAATGGCTGCAAAATCAAAACTTTTTCATCAAACTCACTAGATATATATATTTATACAAAACAATGTTACAAGAATAAAAAATTAGAGTAAGATACAAACCTGCTTGGCCTTTCAAAGCAACAGAAGAAGATTTCCCTTTTTTCCATGACCTTAGACTATAAATACCCAAAGCCAAAAGAGTTCCACCAAGAATAACACCAAATCTAATACCAGAAGTGCTTCCAGTAATCATAAAGGAAAGAAAACCAGTTAAAGTAAGCAACCCACCTGAAACCATAAAAGAAAAACTACATCAAAATTCAAAAACCTCTCATTTATATTTTATAATGATAGAATAAGCTCTTACCATATGGGATGCCAACGTAAAAGTCAAGAACTTTTGAAACATCTTTCAAGTCATCAGTTGAAGAAGAAGCAAATGTTTCCACAATATCCTTCACTGGTTCAGGGGAGTTTTCTGCAGCTGCAGACAGATAAACTTTACCTTCTTCACTAAGTTCTTTTGCAATTACACTAAAGTCTGCACTTGCTTTATCAGCTTGGATCTTTAGTTGCTCTGAGGTGTCTTTTAATACTACTGTGGCTTTTTTTAAGTATACTTCATAAGCTTCTTGGGAGATGTTTAGCATTTTTATTGCTTGCTCTTTGAAAGAAGCTAACGTTTGTTTCCAGGCTTCTTCGGATTCTTCAGCACCCTCTTTCAGACGATTTGCTTCCTCCTGTATATCAACTTCTGAAGACTCCTAAATGATGCAAACAGATGGTGTTATTAACATAATAATCATATATACAATTTTAGTTTGATTTTGAGTAGAAAGTCTTATATATTGCATGATTATACTAGATTAACTTTTATAAAGTGAATAAATTATACCATTTTCTTTATTGCAGTCAAATTAACATGTATAAACTATTAACAACAATTGAGATTATTAACATTTTATTTGCCAAATTGTTTTTACTCTAATCATCTTATCTTAAATTGATAATTTGTATCAGTTGCTTACATGAAATGGAAAAAGGAGTATAGGTGTCATTAAAAGGGATAGTCTTTAAAAAGACTTCTTTTTAAACAAGTTTAATGTATGGAGATAGGCATTTATATAGGAGTTGACAGCAGGCATTCTAACACCTATTTATTGATGATCTATAATTTGATACGTTGGTTGTATCTGTATCAAAAAAAATTGAGCTCGCTGCATTTGGAATTTCAGGTGTTACAGACCTACTACACTGCAAATGCACAATTGATATGAACCTTGCTACAAAATTAAAACAGCATTAAACCAAAAGGTTAGGGTTTTTTTATGAAAAATGAACTCACCGAGTCCTCATGAGACGCCGCAAAAGAGAAAATCGACCGGTTCCGGGAATTTGAACGGGAGAGGAGCAAACCACGGCCAAGTCCTTTCGGATAGGCGGAGACAGAAACAGCAAGTGTGAGTACACCGGAGCTACGAGGTCGAAGAAGAGGTGCGAACCGATACAAGGAAGGTGAAGAACAGAACGCCTCTATCGGCGCTCTCTTAGAGCATAACTGGCTAGGGTTAGGGTTGCTTATTGTGAATGTGTTGATTGAATTACTCATTCTGCTGTTTAGGGTTCGTTTGTGTGACTCTGCGCGAGAGATTATGATAGAGTAAGCCTGGTGTGTACCAGCTGGATGAGAGGGAGGCGAAGGGAACGATAAAGGGGAATGAAGAAGACGATGAAGTGGTTGAGGAATAGGGTGAAGGATGCTAAAGTGAGCCGAGGGCAACGAAAAGTATCACCTTGTTGACACGTAATGAATATACGTCGACCGAGTCGTGGGACCAAGTGAATCTCGTCCTATGTGTAAATACATATTTTATTTTTAAAATACTCTTAAATCATGTAACCCGTAATATTAGAAAAAGAAGAACAATACTAGATACCGTTGCGTTATAAATGTTACAAAAATCTAATGTCCTTAATCAAAGGCCTTAAATGTTTGTACTTTATGACATTTTCAGTACGAAAATCTGAAAAAAAAAATTATATTTTGGTGCTATTAACAAAAAAAATCATCTTTACTTTAATCATTGAAATTTTAAAAAACACTATCAATATAACCATTGTATCTAGTTAGTGTAGTTTTTGAGTGTTAAATTGCAAAATAAATAAATAAATAAATAAAAATCATTGATGTATTTTTCGTTAATAATGTTAAAGTTTAAGAATTTTTCTAGAAATTTCTGTTATATATATATTAATTTATTTTAAAAAAAACATATATTTATTTATTAGTAAACATAAAATAAAGATACATTCTACATCACTTTTATTAAAAAAAAAAGTCATATTATTTGTCAGTTTTGAAACTTTTTTATGATTCTCTTGAATAAATATCAGTAATACAATAATAAACATATCATTAAAATACAAATAGAGTTTCATGATATATGGCCTAGAAAAACATTCGTTACGATAAATTAACAAAATACACATTAGTTTAACATGTGTTTTATAACTATCCTAACTCTTATATTAGGGTTATTGTCATAAAAACCCTCATGTTTACATGAAATGTGTGGTTATGTGCTAAGGCCAAATTTGTGTTCATTAATATCTCAACATTTAGATAAGTTTTGTTATTTTGGGGTTTTTATCAGGTTGTGAAGAGAAAGAAAAATAAGTAGACGATAGTGATGATGATGGGTCGGAGATGAAGAATGCGGAAGGTGGGTTGTAGATGGTAGTGATAATAAAGTATGGTAGCGGTGATATGTAAATATAAGAGCTTTTATGGTAATGGTGACCGGTTAAAATGGTTCAAAACCTGAGAAAATGTTAAAATGGAAAAAATTGACAAATATGAGACATTAACGAACATAGACACAAATGTTTGTTGATTTGTCGTGGGAAATACGTTTCTAGGCCACATAACGTGTATAATGGAGCTCTATTTAGGAATAACAACCTCTTATAAGCCTTTATTTTATGATGTGTCATTCGATTGTGAAAAGACATTCGATAAGTAATAGTTTTATGTTAAAAGTATTACATCCAAAACCTAAAAATTCAACAATGCATTTGGCCTAGAAATACGCTTCTTGCGACAAATCAACTAAGTCTTCTTAAGTTATATATATATATATATATATATATATATATATATATATATATATATATATATATATATATATATATATATATATATATATATATATATATATATATTATTAAAGAGAATCAAACATTTCAAAAATGATATATATAAATTATCATTATTATGTATTTTAATAAAAAAAAATTATCTTTATTTTGAGTTTTTAATAAATAAATATAAGTTTTCTTCAAATAAATTTGGTATATATAAAAAAGAAAATCTTCAAAAAAAGTCCTTAACCGTTAATCGTATTAACGAAAAACTTATCCATGATTTTATTTATTTATTTTTGCAATATAAACCTTAAAACCGGCACTAACCGGTTACAATGATTATTTTGCAAGTGTTTACTGGTTTCAATGACTAAATTGCAATAATAATAATAATAATAATAATAATAATAATAATAATAATAATGGGTGATTTTTTAGAAATAAAGCCAAAATATATAGATTTTTTTTTGCATATTTCCTTTTTAATACTAAGTGTTAAATAATAGTAAAAAGTCAAATACTCCAGGTAATTGTGTTTATGTTCACACTTTCATTAAAAAAATCAATTAGGTCTTTATTATCGGTAAAACATGTATTGTCGGTTTCAATGGTTAAATGTTGTTTTTATATAAACCACATACTGTGTTGACAATAAACATACACTATAAACTGATATTTGTTACAAATCCCGCAACTTACGAATATCCTTTTATATAAAGTTTAAAAGATGTCTATTTCTCAACAAAATATTATACTTTGTTGTTTTGTTTTTTGGAGAACTATAAAGGATACGATTCATCATATGTATTATTGTCGTCCAAATATTATCATCCAAAAAAGTCCTTAGCTAGTTAGCTTGTGAGCTTAGACTTATGATATGTGGTGATAATTACATGGATATGATATTTGGTTCAGAGAAAAATATGTATTAGATGTGGGAGGCAAAAAAATACCTATTTGCACATTTAGACAAAATGCTTCTTGTATGAATATTGAGAGAAGCCTTTAGATGTAAACATTAATTCAAAACCATAATTGTGTCTGAAGATTCACATATAACATGATGCTCAGTTATGGTTGGGGTGCTACAAAATATGTAATACTCATTTTCCAGAATGGGCCAGCTAAAGACTTAATGGGTCAAAGTTGTGGTTTTTGGAGAAAACCACATGCCATGGCATGGTGGGTTGATGAGCACGGCGTGGAATGGTAAGTTAATGAAGAACGTGTCGGGCTTGTTTTCCATGGCGTAACAAGGTGTTGGCCAGGACGTGGAAGTTGTTGCAACCCAGACTCATGTTAGGTTCCCCCATATTTAAAGGACTTATTTCTAGGGTTAGGTCTTTTCCCCTCAGCCTTCACCCTCCTATCTCGAAACCCTAGCCTCTCTTCTTATATTTTGAGCTCTTTGTTGGTATTATGGTCATTTGAAAGTTGAAGGAAGGCTTTGTTGAACAAAGGATCAACTAGCATCTTGTCTTTATCTCTTGGTGAATCTTATGGACTAGGGTAAGTCTCCATGTTGTCACCTTTATAGGTCATCCTTGTAGATCTAGTTTTTTGAGCTCATGTACTTCATGATATGTTGATATGAATGTTTGGTTTTGATAAAGCTGGTAACTTTATAATTTCTTGAGGTCCCTAGGTTATCATATGTTTCAGATCTAGACATTCATGTTGAGTGGTGCCATGCATGGAGTTTTGACTCCATTTCTTACCTTATTTTGACCTAAAGTAAGGATTTTTATGGTTCATTAAGGGCAAGGAAGACTTCTAGAAAGTTAGAGCAAAATACTTAATGGTTTAAGTCCTTAATGAGAAAAATAGCTTCTTTTAGTGACCACAACGTGACCAAGGAATGACTACGACGTGGTGGAGTCTAGACTCATGTTTGTTTTGTCTAAATATACCCACGACGTGGCCAAGGAAGGCCCAAGGCATAGCGATGTCTCGCATGCCGTTTATTTTGTTCTTTCATGCCCAAGACGTGGCCAAGAGCTCTCCACGTCGCGATGGTTTTTGACTTGGTTGATCATTAAATTTTGTTAACTGTTGACCACTGACTTTTAACCAGTTTGACTTGGGGTCAAACTTAGAGGATTTGGATTGATGATTGAGGATTTATCTCTTTTGGTGTTAGTCGGTTCACAAGATTCAGCAGTGCAAGGTGTAAAAGTGTTGTTGTGCTTCTCCGATGCTTCAGTCTAGGTGAGTCTCTCACTATGCCACATATCCCACTTTATTTCTTTTTTATGGTAGGATAGGGGTATTACTAGAGTACAAGTATGCTAGTTGACTAGGATAACTCCATTTAATACATGTTCAGTGTAGTACAATTTGTGTCATGGTATGTTAGACTGGTAAGGTCTTGCCTGTTAATCGTATGATATTGTTAGGAGTTATGTTTGGTTAGGGTAATTAAGGAAAGCTAGTTATCAGGATTATGTATGTTTAACCAACGAAGGACTTAATTAAGAAGTGGTCAATGGTAGGGTAAGTACGGAAGGCTAGTTACAGAGGGAATTTAATAGGCTAGTTTATGTTATATGATTATATAGTAATGATAACCTTGTTTCTGTGTAGTTTAAGTTGGATAGCTTGATAACTCTTGATATAATGCCTGATTGTGATGTTATTGTCTGATTGTTCGCTCTCAGGTGGATCATTTATTCGAATGTCTATTTGATCACTGAGTACATATGACTTTATGTATTATATGAAAAATCAGGATTTGGCCCTTGGAACTTGTATTAAATACAATGGGAGGACCATTCCACTTGTATTAAAGACCATGAGAGAACCATGGCAACCATATGTGTAAAAACCCAAAATTTAGAAAGATTGACTTTAGTCAAATATTGACCAAAAGCGCAGTTTGGTCATTTATTAGGAAAAAGATGAGAATATAACAAAACAAGTTAAAGTCGCTATAAGAGGTTATATGAGTGAGTTCTAGAGAAAGAATGCATGAGAAATGCATTTTTGGCCAAAAGGGTAAAATCAATATTTTATGCTTTTTAGACCAACTTTGTGACTTAACATATTAGGATATGTGTTAATTAAATGAGATATGACTTAAAAACATGTAGAGTATGTTCCCATCTTCGCGTAGATATACTGATCATCGAAAACAAATAAGAAACGAAGAAGATATGTATGCTTGAAGTTGGGATAAAAATGACCCAAAATCAGCAATGTACTTCACTGATTCCCAAAAGTCACAACGTCAGTGTATACTTGTCAAGATGTGACCTCTCATGACATAAGCCATATATCGTTGTCATAATGTGAGAACGAAATAGATCAAAAGATCAGTTGCCCTCTGTTCTCGACATAACACACCCCTACATCCCCACACTTAAACTCCGGTGATTTTGATGATGAGGGATGATCAAGAGGCGATTTTGGGTGATTATGGATTAGATTGAGCATAAAAAACACATTAGGTAATTGTTTTCTCCTTTTTTGAGCTAATTAGACCTTAATGATGATTTGATGATTTGAGATTAAGTTAGATTATGTTACAAAAGCTTGTTAGAGATGTTAATGGGAGTGTTTAGATGTTAGTAACAAGCTTTGTATGTGACCCCATAAGTATGATCAATTTGATGAGAATTTCGGTTCGAAACCCTAACTAATAATTTTATATAATTGATGTTTTGGGGTTAGATTAAAATAAATTAGGTATTGAGACATGCTTAACTTATTGATTGAATGAGATTTTTGAGATAGAGAATGAAAGATAAATTTTAACCCATTAAGTAGTTATTTTGATCTTAAGAGTAATTAAGCTCTTAACAGGCTAAAACAAGTATTGAGATGCTTGTGAATGTGTATGAATAGGCCTAAGAACAAAAGATGGTTCAAGATGCAATAATTGACAAAAGGAGCCAAAGTGGGATAGTTAGTGTTCACTAATTGATAAGGGGAGTTACTACTCTTACTCTTTCTTGTAATTATTATGTGGTTAAATACATATTTAATATGCACGTGTGTGTGTACACACACACACACACACACACACACACATATATATATATATATATATATATATATATATATATATATATATATAACAACCTTAAGGCACTAAGTGGATGCCATCAAGTTATGAGTTGAAGATAGAGCATGAATATACATAGATATCATGTATCTAAGCATGTATGTATATTATTAGAGTATATGTATAAGATATACATAGAGACATGTAGCAAATCATGTGATGAGTATAAATTCCTTCGGGAAAAGATATTGATATTCCTACAAGAAATGAGAATGATAATTCCTTCGAGAAAAATGAGATTGATAATTTCTTCGGGAAATGAGATTGATATTCCTTCGGGAAATAAGATTGATAATTCCTTCAGTAAAAATTAGATTGATATTCCTTCAGGAAATAAGATTGATATTCCTTCGGGAAAACTGAGATTGATATTCCTTCGGGAAATGAGATTGATATTTCCATCTGGAAAAATAAGATTGATATTCCTTCGAGAAATGAGATTGATATTTCCTTTTGCAAAAATGAGATTGATATTTCCTTTAGGAAAAATAAGATTGATATTTCTTTGAGAAATGAGATTGATATTCCTTTGAGAAATGAGATTGATATTCATTTGGGAAATGAGATTGATATTCCTTCAAGAAATGAGATTGATATTCCTTCGAGAATGAGATTGAGATATGAGTATCTTTCTTTCGGGAATGAGATTGAGATATGAATATCTTTCCTTTGGGAACGAGATCGAGACATAAGTATATTTCCGGAGATTGAATTATGAAAACACAAGATAGAGTCGAGATTAGAGATATAGAGTATATGAGATTGAACATAAGATGAGATATATAGAGTATATGCTAGCAAATTGAGATAAGACATGCAGAGTGCATGAGAATAAGTGTGAGATGGATATGTATATAAAGTATAAAATAATGAATATGAAATAAGATATATAGAGTATAGGGAAATGGATTTATTAATGTAATTAACTTTTTAGTTTGTTCACATCTGGGTAATTATCTTTTTTTTTGTACACATCTAGGTAACAAACTTTTTGGAAGTGTTCACATTGGATAATTATGACCTGCTGTAGCAGGTTACATCCGGTCATAACTGGTCATATGTGAACACTTCCAAAAAGTTCGTTACCAAAATGTGTACAAAAAAGGGAAAATGACTCTTGAGGGTAATTAAGTTTTGCGTTTGTACTCATTTGGTCCTTTTTTTTTTGTATTCAATATACCATCGAACTTGATGTTGGTGTTTACCATAACCCTTTTGACTGGTGATAGCCGGTCAAAGGGTTATGGTGAACACAAACAACAAGTTCGATGGTATATTGAGTACAAAAAAAAAGGAAAGGGACCAAATGAGAACAAACGCAACAGTTGGTTACCCTCCTGATTCATTTTACCTTTACTCATTTACAACAAATCCCACATCATCTCCTACTGATATTAATGACTTTATGAGATTCATTCTTGCTTCTCTTCAAAACATAACCTACGAAAGAACATTATTCATACATGTACAACTTTGTAATGCACTTGAATATTTATTAGGGGAATCTTGACTAAGCAGGCGCATTTCATGACTACATTTACATTTCCAATCAAATGATTTATCGTATCATGGATTCTAGACAAGTCTACAAATTAGTGGAATCACAAGTGCTGTGATTTTTTAGTTTACTTAGCTTTAAGTTCGAACTCATGGGATAAGATACAACATAAATATGTACAATATCATGCTGTTTTTGTAGACACATCACCATAATATTGTACATATTGATGTTGTATCTTATCCCATGAGTTCGATCTTAAAGCTAAGTAAACTCAAAAATGATAGCACTTGTGATTCCACTCGTTTGTAGACTTGTCTAGAATCCATGATACGATAAATCATTTGATTGGAAATGTAAATGTAGTCATGAAATGCGCCTGCTTAGTCAAGATTTCCCTAATAAATATTCAAGTTCATTACAAAGTTGTACATGTATGAATAATGTTCTTTCGTAGGTTATGTTTTAAAGAGAAGCAAGAATGAATATCATAAAGTCATTAATATCAGTAGGACATGATGTGGGATTTGTTGTAAATGAGTAAAGGGAAAATGAATCAGGAGGGTAACCAACTGTTGCGTTTGTTCTCATTTGGTCCCTTTCCTTTTTTTTGTACTCAATATACCATTGAACTTGTTGTTTATGTTCACCATAACCCTTTGACCGACTATCACAGGTCAAAAGCCAGTCAAAAGGGCTATGGTAAACACCAACAACAAGTTCGATGGTATATTGAATACAAAAAATGAAAAGGGACCAAATGAGTACAAACGCAAAAGTTAATTACCCTCAAGAGTCATTTTCCCTAAAAAAAAGATAGTTACCCAAATGTGAACAAACCAAAAATGTAAAAGTAAATGACGCGGATGGTCCCTGTGGTTTGGGTAATTTGTGCGCTTGGTACCTAACTTATTTTTTAGTTTGGATGATCCCTACTGTTTATTTTTGTTGTGCGTTTGGTCTCTGTCTTACCCCAAAAGACTATTGTGCCATTTTTAATTTATTTTTTAATTAATTTTTTTTATTTATGTATTTTTTTATATATTAAAAAAAATTAATAAACTTTGTATCTCCTCACCTTAAACCTTAAACCACATTTGAGAAATTTAAGTTGGGTCCCACCAGTCACTATCTCATCTTTTATCCTATTCAACTTCTATTTCATTCTCATCTTTAATGACGTTAACGTCTTCAACATCCCTTCTTTTTTCGGTCCTTCAACTCGGGCGAACCAACACCACAACCCTTTTATTGGGTTGTGGTGATGGAAAATTCAATGGAGAGACAACGACTTGTTGCTTCAGGTTTAAGGTGAGGAGATACAAATATGTGGTTTCAGGTTTAAGGTGAGGAGATACAAATATGTGGTTTCAGGTTTAAGGTGAGGAGATACAGATATGTGAGGTCTATTAATTTTTTTAAATATATAAAAAATAAATACATAAATAAGGAAATTAATTAAAAAAACAAATAAGAGCACAATAGTCTTTTGAGGTAAGACAGAGATGAGACGCACAATAAAAATAAAAAGTAAGGATCATCCGAGTTAAAAAAATAAGTTAAGTACCAAACATAGAAATTATCCAAACCACAAGGACCATTCGTATAATTTACTTTTACATTTTCGGTTTGTTCACATCTGGGTAATTATCTTTTTTTTGTACACATCTAGGTAATGAACTTTTTGGAAGTGTTTACATATGACCATTATGACCTACTACAGCAGGTCATAATGGTCATATGTGAACACTTCCAAAAAGTTCGTTACCTAGATGTGTACAAAAAAAAGATAGTTACCTAGATGTGAACAAACTGAAAAGTTAATTACCTTCATAAGTCCATTTCCCTAGAGTATATGAGATCTAATTGAAATGAGAAAATAGAGTGTATGAGATTGTTTAAGATATGGATATATAGAGTATAAGAGATTGAGAATGAGATGAAGTGTATATAGAGTATACGAGATTAAGTATGAGATGAGATATATAGAGCCTATGTGATTGATTTGAGATGAGATATACTAGATGAGATAAATAGAGTATATGAGATTTATAACATGTCACAACTAGCATTTTAGCTAGGAAATTTTGTGCTCTTGTAAATATCATCTATTGTGATACTTGTAACTCCAATTTGATACTATGCTCTATGCTTATTTAATGACAACAAACTTAATCAAGGTTCACAAGTGAAGTTCAAAACTCTATACAAAATATTTCAATTAGTCCATCATGAGTCGAAAACCCTAAAAATCCCGGTTCAAGTTTATTATGGACTAGGATAGTCATGTTGGACCTAATGGACCTATAATCATCCAATTCAACTATTATGGGCCCATAAACCCTAATTGGGCTCTAATGGACCCACACTCATAAAACTAAATATTTTGGGCCATGTGGGCCTAAAATAGTTCATCTTATTCCTAATGGGCCAAGTTGGGCCATAATGATTCCATTTGCCCTAATGGGCCGTAAGCCCTCTTTATTGGGTTTCATTGGGCCGTGAACTTTAATAAGGACCCAATGGGTTGAAAAATATTATTAGGCCTCACAAAAATCGAGCAAATCCAAGATTTGGGCCTAAATAATTTCATTCTCATTTCTCTAGCTCAAATCTTGGCCCAACCCACATTATGCATATAAACAATAAAAGGAAGAAATGAGGAGTTTTGTACATTTGACACCTCATGTTTGCATGGTGGGTATCCATGCAAACATCACTTCAAATATCCTCTTCCCCTCTTCTTATCACCTCGGTAGAAACCCCCCCTCATACCACCTCCATTTCTTCCAAACACTCTCAAGAACTACTCCCTCTTCCTCCCAAATATTTTCGAGATTTGTGGGCATTCCAAGAAGTTTTTTTTCACCAAGATCATCATCTTTGGTAGGTACTCACTTATATTTATGTTTTAACTTCAAGATATCATCAAAAATCTTTTCTTAACCCATATTATTTCATGATTCACACTCTTAAACTTGATAGAGATCAAAATCCATCTCAAAGAGCTTACTAGGGCCGAAATCTTCTCACTTCTTCACCAAAAAACGGAAATCCAAACCTCAAGGTGAGTTCATACCCCTTTCTTTTTGGTTTTTACAATGTTTTGGGGAAGGATACAAGTTGATACGTGCTAGATCTATGTATTTGTGCATGTTATGTGGGTTTTACTTGATTTAAGTTGTGATTAGGTGAAGAAACACTATAGATCTCGAAAATTCTAACCAAAAGTTGTGATATTTATGAACTAAAACATCTCTTACAACTCATTATGAAGATAAATGGGTTAAACATGTGAAGATCCACAATAAACTAAACAAAATCTTAAAAAGGGGTCATTTTTTACAAATAAACAAAAAGTTGAGACTTTTATGTCATTTATGGTATTATAAGGACTAAAAAGAGTCATATTTGCATAAACATGGGTATTCATGATAAACATAATTTAAAAAGGGCCAAAAGTGTAAATTCTTGTAGAATGGGCCTTAGTATGGGCTTTATAGTTTTTCTTAGGCTTATTTTGTAAAATTTTTGATTTTAAGAACTAAATAGTCATTTAATACAAATTTGAGACAAAAGTGTAAACTTGCGGTTTTATGGGCTGAAAATAGCATTTTATTTGAAATTTGGGCCTAAAATGCTATTTCTACAAAATTTGGGCTGAAAATGCCATTCTTTTTAAAAATGGGTTAAAAATGTTATTTTTATAAAAGTTGGCCCGAAATTGTCATATTTATTGAAAATGGGCTAAAAATGTAAGTTCTCATAATATAGGGGCGAAAACTGCAATATAAATATATTTAGGCCAAAAATGTAATATTTACGATTTTTGGGCTAAAAATGAAGTTCTTAGCCAAAATGGGCCACAAATGTCATTTTATTAGAAATGAGCCCGTAAAATGAAAACTTTTAACCTTAATGGTTTTAAAGTGTCAAATTTTCCAAAAAGGTGACTAAAATTTTATATTTTCAGTCTAATGGGCCAAAAATGTCTCTATTACAAAATTTTGATATTTTTGTTGTCTTGGTAAACCTCGAGCTAAAACAAACAACGAAATAATAACAAATGGATGGAATACATCGATAACATGTTTATTGGGCCTAATACTCTCGTTACATGGCTAATGGACCTTAGGGATCCATTTAAATGTATAGTGGACCTACATTTCCATGTCATGTTAATTGGACCTTTGTGGTCCATTTACATGTTAATCTGGGCCTAAGCTATAGATCACATGTTTATTGGGCCTGAATTACCCTTTTGCATGTTTATTGGGTCTTAGTGGTCCATCCACATGCTAATTGGGCTTGGATTAAAAATTCATATGTTTAGTGGGCCTTAAATGCCCTTACATATCTGTTGGACTTCATACAATCACTTACATACTTTGGATTTGAAAACTTAAAACATATACGTAAACCTTATACATGGTGTGATACCGTACTCGTAAGCAAGTTGAGGATCTAGTGAGACTTATCAGTTGACACCTTTGAGTGTATGATCGTAGCCTGTAGTTATAACCAGAGTCTCCTGGAGGGAGAGCAGGAGTTTGTGTATAGATCTATATGGGGGTGACACCTCCATGCCTTAGTTGTTCGCTACAGCTAGACTAGGCCAGTCTAGAGCGACAAACCTTACCTTAATCAGACCAGCGCCTGAAAACGCCAAGACAGAAGAACTAGTCATTATCAAACATGGTTGTAATGGCTCACTTAGAGACTAACCCCATCAAAGATTTCAGTATACTTACACAAATCTTGATGAAACTAAAAATATACATTCATCGACACTCGGTTTTGAGAATTTACGATTACAATACTTTTAAAAGCAGAAAATATCAGATTTTCTGGGACGAATACATTTATACATTACTTTTACTTACGGTAGAAAATACAAAATTTTCTGGGTTGCATTTCATATACATTTTCAAAAACGGAAAACACACATGCATTAATACTTAATTTTGACACATCACGTTCAAACTATTTTAAAAAAATATCGGATTTTCTGGTGTTTACAAACAATTTAAAACTTTTCATTTAAACATGCTTATGAACTCACCAATATTACATATGTTGACGTTTTCAAAATAACTTGTATTCTCAGGAAATCGTTAAGCGGAAAGGTCAGCAGGGAATGTGGAGTTTATTGTATTTTTGTTATCATCGTACATTGAACATTCTTCTTTTTCTGGCATGTAATTCATGATATTATACTTGACGTAAACAATGCTTGTTGTATTTTTATATGAATGATGATGGTGTTGTCTTGTTTCAATTATATACATTGTGATGATATTACAAGATGAAGTCACGCACAAGCCACCGAACGTTTCCGCCGTTTGGTTCGGGGTGTGACATAACAAAGTATATGATATTGAGAAAATATAACGTATAATCAGAGTATACGAGATCGACTAGACATAAGATATACCAAGTATCCGAGATTTCGTAGAGAAGAGATATAATCGAGTATATGAGATTGGTTAGAGATGGGATGTGATAGAGAATATAGGATTTACCAGAGATGATATGTGATAGAGAATATTAGTCAGAATATAGATCAGATTGAATAGAGTATGAGATGAGTTGGAAAAGTATCTTTGAGGATGAGTGTGAACTAAGAGAAAGAGAGTTAGTAAAAATATATAAGAATAACTCACCAGACCTAGTGTTTGATGTAGTAGAGATTTATGTTTTGCAGGTTCAGGTTTTAGCAGCCATGGTGCCGGAAGAGAAGACATTCGCACATACAAAATTTCCATCTTGATGCTTTCATGGGGAGAGTCACTAGAGGAGGAGGAGGAAGAGTTGGTGTAATGTCCTAAAAATTTCAACAAATTCAAACTTTTCAAAACGATCATTTTACTAATGAAATGTGTACAAAAATAGTGTTCTAAAAAATTATTTGAAAATCAGAGTTTCACAATATTTAATCTGCTGTAAAACCAAGGATATGTACGGTCACGCCTCCGCCTTGCCACTCTGATCATCTGAAGAACTTGAAACCATAAACAATACTGTAAGCACAAAACATAGTGAGTTTCCCCAAAGTACCACCACACAACATATAACATATACAAATAACATCATGTAATGGGTCCACAACTAAAAGACTGGAATACCCCTGAGTCAAAAGTATGAGTCTAGCTTGCTTATCGTGTAGCACCTGGTTCCTGTGATTAGAGTTATTCCTTGAAGTTTTTAGGAGAAGAAGGAGAGTGGAGCAAGAAGAGGAGAAGGAGACCAGATATCTTGGTGCTATTTCAGAGTTCTCTGAGGTATATCTCTACTCTAATCTGTTTGCATGCTTAAAACCCCATTAGAGCACCTTTTGAGGTCTTCTTGAACCTTTTTTCCACGCTTGTGCATGAAGTAGAATTCGTAATAGGTTGAGTATCCGCTAGAACTAGTCATGTTTGAGTTCCAGAAGCTCAGATCTATAACCTTTATGGGAGTAAATTGCTGGAATGTCCTAGATCTACCTTCTTAGCCATTATTTCGCCCCTACTCCCCATTCTATGCATTTCTACACGTAAAGTCGGAAACTTTACGTGTAATCCAGGCCCTAGGAACCCAGATCTATGAATGTCATGAGTTGGATCCAAGCAAAATCGCGTGTATGGTTTTTGCATGTGGCCGAATCGGCGAGTCGGGTCGCGAGAACCAGGGTTGTTCCCTTTTGTGTTTGCGAGTTGCAGTAGTGAGTCATAGGGTATGACTCAGTGGCCTTGAAGCCAGACTCACTCATGAGGTCACTCGGCGAGTCAGTGCCATGACTCGGCGAGTTCATGGCAATCTTCTTGTCTCAAGAACAACTCGACGAGTTGTTCACACAACTCGGCGAGTCATAGCTTAGAGTGTTCTTCGGATGAAGGCGAACTCGGCGAGTTGTTCATACAACTCAGCGAGTAGGATGAAGGACTATTGGACTTGGGTATAGAGAAAGGGACTCGGCGAGTCTGGTCAACTAGCAGTTGACTGTGACTTGACTCATGACTTGTTAAGGATAAATGGGCAATTTACCCTGAGGGCGGCTAGCAGTATTTGACTAAGTGTTTGGTGGGAATTACAGCCGGAGGATTTCCGGAGCAGCAGACAGACTATTCCCACACAGATCAGCAGCTACTACAAGGTGAGTTACCTTCCAGTAGCGGTGGGTCTACAGCCACAATGCCGGCCCACCAGTAGGAGTTGTATGATGGATGATTGTCTCTGTGATATTCATCTAAGGTTGCTACTACCTGTGATATGTTTATGTGCTAGTATGATATGCTGCTAGGTGCTAGTGACAGTAAGGGGAGATAGTCCCTAGATTACCGGTTGATAGGGCCGAAGGGGCGGTCATGCCCATCCATGCTAGATAGATTACGAGATATATGTGTTATGTGGTAGTAGTAGGGGGTGAGATAGTTCCCAGTATCCGGTCGAGAGGACCGAAGGGGGAGACCAGCACCCAGATATGCTAGTCAGTATCCGGTCAAGAGGACCGAAGGGGAGGCAAGCTCCCAGTTATGCTAGACAGTATCTGGTCGAGAGGACCGAAGGGGTAGGTCGGGCACCCATATGTGCCTGATGATATATGCATGTTATGTGATTGTATGATATCTGGTAGGTTGGGGGAACTCACTAAGCTTCGTGCTTACAGTTTTCAGTTTTGGTTTCAGGTACCTCTTCTTCGAAGGGGAAGGAGCTGGCGCGGTAGCGGCCCATCACACACATGCTTCGTATTCCGCATCATGAGATTTTCCTGGGGATTTGTACTCTAACATTATTATGTTTTATGAAATGTTTTCCAGACATGCGATATCTTACTAAAATATTATGATCAGTAAACATTTTAATTCGAATGTTTTGCTAAACTTATGTTTTCAAAAATGAAATTTTTGGCTCGTATTTTTGGGGTGTTACAAGTTGGTATCAAAGCTCTGGTTTGAGGGATTCGAACACACCTTCGGGGGTGTTTTAACTCAAATCGAGGGATTAAAATATTTTGGAAAGAGAAAATGCTTTCTAAAAGGCTAAGTAAAGGGTTTTAAGAAAGAACAAAGTGTGTGATGTGCGCGACCGGCCGAGCTCAAGTAAGTATTCCCCAATGTACCCATACAAGTTTATTTATGTTTATCAGTTTCTGTAGAACAACATGCTAGAATACGACTAAGGATCTAGGAGTGATGCCTTATGTGCCTTCTTTATGTGCTTCAGTATATGAAAGAGTTGCATGCTAGAGTTGAGTAGACAGCAGTAGGGTAGCCTGTTTAGGTTATTCCTGATAGTACGAGTTTAGCATTGTATGCTAGTTCAGTTTTCTCTACGAGGATAGAGTTGCTTGAGATTGTTTTCTTTATGTCCAAATGCTGCTTGCTTTGTGCTATGAGGGCTTTGAAGTGATGGGAGTTAGCTATTAGGTGAATATGTTAAAGTCACATGTGATCAGGGTTGAATAATCTCAAAGTGTTGGATTTGACCCTATTGCGTAGCTCTTGTTTAAGTCCTAACCGTTGTAGGGATGAGTCCCTTACTCGAAGGATTATCCGAGCCTCGTCACATGTGATTGTATTCAGGTAATAGCTAATTGGCATCACCAAGAGGCCTTCAGTAGCTGAGGACTGGGTTGGGTGGAGTCAGAGGGTTCCTAGGGAAAGCCTAGGATAAGAGTAGCAGTGAAACGACCCAAAAATACGACCCAAAAATTTCGTTTTTCAATATAATCAAAACCATAATATGAGTATCATAACATAAAAAAAACATACGCGAGGTATCCCCAATCGTAATAAAATACTGTGCGGAAAACTGTATCATACTATATCAAATCCAAAACAACTAAAACCATCCCCAGGATAAAAGCTAAGCTGTGGTGTGTGCGATGCTATCACCCAGAGCTCTTCCCTTTGCTTGCGGAAGTACCTGAAACCAAAACTGAAACTGTAAGCACGAAGCTTAGTGAGCTCCCCCAAACTACCACATACCATACAATAACATATAAACACATATTGGGCCTCGCCCACTGCATCGGGCCGAAGCCCGGAAACTGCATCGGACCGAAGTCCGGAACTGACTGGGACCTTGTCCCCTGCATCAGACCGAAGTCCGGAACTAACTGCATCGGACCGAAGTCCGGAACTGACTGGGACCTTGTCCCCTGCATCGGACCGAAGTCCGGAACTAACTGCATCGGACCGAAGTCCGGAACTAACTGCATCGGACCAAAGTCCGGAACCGACTGGGACCTTGTCCCCTGCATCGGACCGAAGTCCGGAACTGACTGACTGAACATGGCATAGCATAACACATCAACTAGCATGAACACATATACGGCATACTACATCGGGCCGTAGCCCGGAACACATAACACTTAACGCATAAAACATAGCACACAATTCCTGTTCGAGCCACGAAGGCCTCAAACGTACTAGCTACTGCATCGGACCTAAATCCGGAAACTACTGCTAACTGAACGGGCCGGCATTGTGGCCTTAGACCCGTTCCTACTGGAAGGAAACTCACCTCGTAAGCTGGCTACTGAGTGTGTGGCTCGGGAAGCTAACGGCTGCTGCTCCTGAATCTCCTCGGCTACAAGTCCATAAACACACTCAATCAAATACTAAACACTGCGCTTGGGGTAAAATGACTCTTTTACCCTTGGTCAAAGTCAACTCTCTTTTGGGCTGACTCGCCGAGTTGGGCCGCCCAACTCGCCGAGTCCTACTCTCACTTCTCAGTTCTACTCGCTGCTACTCGTCGAGTGTGGCATCGACTCGACGAGTACCCTCTTGATCCAAGAACTCAGACAATCTTCATCCGACTCGCCGAGCCGGATGAACAAACTCGACGAGTTGTTCTTGATCTTAAGAAGATTGCCTTGGACTCACCGAGTTGTATGAACAACTCGCCGAGTCCCTCCATCACTGAGTCTACCCTTAACTCGCTGAGTCCACTCTCTAACTCACTGGATCCACTCGACACTGGTAAAAATGAAGGAATCGGGAACTCGCGACCCAACTCGCCGAGTCGTTCTTCCCGACTCGCCGAGTTGCCGCCATGCAACTGATTTTTACTCGATTTTGTTTGAATCCACCACATACAATTGATAGATCTGGGTCCAATAAGCTGATTTACCACGTAAAGTTTCCAACTTTACGTGTACAACCTCATGAATAAGGGAAATAAGGTTAAAAGATGCACAAAATGGGTAGATCTATGGTTAATATGCAAAGTAACTCCAAAAAGGTAGTAGATCTGGGCTCTACAACACCCAATCATTCAGATCTAAAGATATCTCGACTTATTAAGGCATTCATGCAAACATAAGGCTTGGAACAAGCATCAACTAGATCTTAGAAGAGCTCTAATGGAGGTTTAAAGCATATAACAAGAGGGGAAATCCGAAAATACCTCAAATAACTCAGATTTGCCCTTGGATCTTTTCACTACACCTCTTCTCCTTGCTCCTTTCTTCTTCTCCTTCATCAAACCTTCACAAAATGGCACAAAACACTTAGCTCACACAAGGGTGGATTAGGGTTCTTTCTCACAGTGTTCTCAGGGTGAGGGAGGCGAGAATGGGGCTATAAGGTGAATTAAATAGTGGGCAACCCGGGGATTTAGGGTTTCACCCAGACGGATGGACTCGCCGAGTCAGGGATATGGACTCGCCGAGTCCCCGGCTCACGCGTGCTCGAAGTCGCGACCCTACTCGGCGAGTCAGGCTATGAACTCGCCGAGTCCCTCTTGCAAAACTTACAACAATTACCAATGAATTAACATACCGGGAACGGGTCGTTACAATTCTCCCCCACTTGTCTCAGACTTCGTCCTTGAAGTCTGCTTCGGCTGGATCTGCAAATATCTCCGGGTAGTGCGCTCTCATCTCCTCCTCAGCCTCCCACGTCCATTCAGACCCCTTCCGGTGCTGCCACTGCACCTTCACTAGTTGAATTACCTTGTTCCTCAAGGTCTTGATCTTCCGTTCCAGAATCGCGACCGGCCTCTCAATATAATTCAGGCCGCTATCAACCTGAATGTCCTCTAGGGGAACGACTGCTGTCTCATCCACCAAACACTTCCTTAACTGCGACACGTGGAAGGTGTTGTGTATCTGACTAAGCTCCTCGGGAAGATCCAATCGATAAGCAACCCGACCCACCCGGGCCAAAACCCTGTAAGGACCAATAAATCTGGGGCCCAATTTGCCCCTCTTCCGGAACCTGATGACACCTTTCCAAGGTGAGACTTTCAGAAGAACCATATCTCCCACCTGGAACTCCAAGTCCGAACGCCTCCTGTCGGCGTAGCTCTTCTGCCGACTCTGCGCAGTCTGCAGCCTACCACGGACCTGCTGGATCAACTCAGTCGTCTTGAGCACCACTTCGGTGCTCCTTATGACTCGCTGACCGACCTCGCCCCAACAAATCGGGGTCCTGCACTTCCTGCCATATAACATCTCAAAAGGAGGTCGATCAATGCTCGCATGATAACTGTTGTTATACGAGAATTCCGCTAACGGAAGATACGTATCCCAACTGCCCCCAAAATCTAGAACACATGCCCTAAGCATATCCTCAAGAGTCTGAATCGTCCTCTCGCTCTGCCCGTCAGTCTGAGGGTGGAAAGCGGTGCTGAAATGGAGACGAGTACCCATCTCGTCGTGGAACCGCTCCCAGAATCTGGACGTGAAACGAACATCTCGGTCCGACACCACCGATACCGGCACTCCATGACGTGCCACAATCTCCCGCACATAAATATCGGCTAACTTTTCCGCCGATATACTCTCCTGAATCGGAATAAAATGAGCACTCTTCGTCAACCGATCCACTACTATCCATATCGAGTCCACTCCACGTGCGGTCCTGGGGAGTTTGGTGACAAAATCCATGGTGATATCCTCCCATTTCCACACGGGAATGTCTAACGGCTGCATCTTGCCTTGAGGTCTCTGGTGCTCCGCCTTGACCTTCCGGCAGGTCAAACATCTCTCAACATACCAAGCGACGTCCCGCTTCATGCAGGGCCACCAATAATCATGTCGAATATCTCGATACATCTTCGTCACTCCTGGGTGGATAGAAAATCGAGACTTATGAGCCTCTCCCATCAATACTTGCCGTACCCCACCCCAGTACGGTACCCACACCCTATCATGAAGCGTCAACAAACCCCGACTGTCGTAATCAAATGAAGCTACTCGGCCCACTATCCTCTCACACTTCTGCCTCTCCTCCTTGAGGCCCTCCATCTGAGCCTCCTTGATCCGCTCCAACAACGGAGTGATCACTGTCATCCTCATGCACAGATCTCTGATAGGGGCCGTCGACACCTTGCGGCTCAGGGCGTCGGCCACCACATTGGCCTTCCCTGGATGATAAAGGATCTCACAGTCATAGTCCTTCAGCACGTCCAACCATCTCCTCTGCCTCATGTTCAAACTCGGCTGATCCATAAGATATCGCAAACTCTTGTGATCCGTGTATATAGTACAGCGGACCCCATAAAGGTAATGTCTCCAAATCTTGAGGGCAAATACAACTGCCCCCAGCTCCAAGTTGTGGGTAGGATAATTAGCCTCGTGAGGCTTCAACTGTCTCGAGGCATAAGCTACCACATGGCCTCGCTGCATCAATACTGCTCCCATACCTGTGATCGAAGCATCACAATAGACTACGAAATCCTCTACTCCCTCTAGCAAGGTAAGGATCGGAGCCTCGCACAATCTCTGCCTGAGAGTCTCGAACGCCGCCTGCTGCTCAGGCCCCCAACGAAAAACCACCGACTTCTTGGTTAGTCGGGTGAGCGGCACTGCTATCTTGGAGAAGTCCTGAATAAATCTCCGATAATACCCTGCCAACCCCAGGAAGCTCCGAATCTCAGATGGAGACCTCGGGACCTCCCACTGCATCACGGCCTCAATCTTGGCCGGATCTACCAAAATACCCTTCTGGTTGACGAGATGACCAAGAAACTGCACCTCGCGCAACCAGAACTCACACTTGGAGAACTTTGCGAAAAGTCTCTCCCTCCTCAAAGTCTCCAACACCTCCCGCAGGTGCTCCTCGTGCTGCCCCTGTGTCTTGGAATATACCAAGATGTCATCTATGAATACTATCACCGACCGATCCAGCATCGGTCTGCACACGCGGTTCATGAGATCCATGAACGCGGCTGGGGCATTGGTGAGCCCAAATGGCATCACCACGAACTCATAATGACCATACCGGGTCCTGAAAGCAGTCTTCTGTACACCCTCATCTCTAACCCTCATCTGATGATAACCGGAGCGTAGATCGATCTTAGAGAACCAAGACGCTCCCTGAAGCTGATCAAACAAATCATCTATCCTCGGAAGTGGGTAACGGTTCTTCACCGTTACTTTGTTCAACTCCCGATAATCAATGCACATACGATGCGACCCATCCTTCTTCCTCACAAATAAGATCGGCGCTCCCCAAGGCGAACTGCTCGGCCGAATGAAACCCTTGTCTAATAGCTCCTGAAGCTGTGTAGACAACTCCTGCATCTCAGGGGGAGCAAGTCGATACGGTGCTTTGGCTATCGGAGCCGCACCAGGAACCAGGTCGATCCTGAACTCAACCTGCCTCCCTGGAGGTATCCCCGGCAAATCCTCGGGAAACACATCCGGGTAGTCACGAACAATAGGAACATCATCAATCGTCGTCTTGCCCTTCTCCCGGGCATCCAAGACATAAGCTACAAAACCGGCGCAACCCTGCTAAACATAGCGCCTCGCCCTTGCGGCGGAACAAAAGGTCGGTCCTTGCTGGGGCCTCTCGCCCTGAATCACTATCTCTCCCCCACTGGGAGTGCGAACCCTCACTAGCTGAAGCTCACAATCAATCACCGCCCCATTGGGGCTTAGCCAATCCATACCCACAATAACTTTATTCCCTCGCAGGGGAATAGGAACCAGGTCCACTGAAAACTGCTCATCAAATATCTGAAGGGAACACCCTCTATGTACTCTGCCGACCCTCACGGTCCTATCATCTGCTATCTCAACCTCTAATGGACAATCCAGCTCCCCTGGAGCTCTGCTAAATCTCTTGCTAAGCGCAAGCGATACAAATGATCGGGTAGCCCCCGAATCGAACAATACCAAAGCAGAGATGCCGTTCACCGAGAACGACCCCGTCACCACATCAGGAGTCGCTCGCGCCTCCTCTGCTGTCATCTAAAATGCCCTGCTCTTCGCCACTGGTGCATCAGATCGGCCCTGCCGGCCATCCGTAATCCTCAAGGTGGCAGGGGCAGGTGCAACCACCTTCCCTGCTGCAGCTAAACTGGGACACTGGGACTTTTTATGTCCCCTCTGATTGCACTGAAAGCAAATCAGATCTGATGCTGTAACCGTAGTAGCAGGGGCCGTACAATCCCTACTCAAATGCCCAGTCCGAACGCACTTGTAGCAGCCGAAACTCCCTGCCTTGCACGCCCTCTCGTGCAATCTCCCACACTTGCCACACCGACCGTGGCTCTGCTGACCCCTGGACCTGTGATCTGAAACCTTGGGCTTTTTGCCCACACTGCCTGAACCCGAAACCGCCTCCGGTTTCCTCTTCTTCTCCATCTCGAGATCAATCTCCCTCTCCCTGGCTCTAGCAATCATGTCGTCCAACGTTTTACAACTGGACCGGCTCACAAACATGCGGATGTCACTCCGCAACATCTCATGATAGCGGGCCTTCTTCATCTCCTCATCGGCTGCATACTGTGGAACAAGAAGAGCCCTCTCCCTGAACTTGGCAGTGATCTCCGCCACTGTCTCTGTAGTCTGGGTAAGGTCCTGAAACTCCCTAGCTAACTGCTGCACCTCAATGACTGGTGCAAACTCCGCCCTGAACCTGGTAGAGAAATCAGCCCAGGTCATGGCATCCAATGCTGCATCATCCCCGATGGCATGTCCGACCTCCTCCCACCAATCCCGTGCCCTGTCCTTCAGAAGACAGGACGCCAATCTGACCTTGTCCCCTTCGGGACACCTGCTAGTGCGGAAAGCGTTGGCCACATCCGCCAACCATCTGGTACTCGCTATGGGGTCCCGCGCCCCATGATAGTCTGGAGCTCTGCATGCCCTGAACTCCCTGAACGTAAGTGTGCGCGACCCCATCACGGCCGCCATCTCAGCACGGAAAGTACTCAATCTCTCATCCATCAGCTCTAAAATACCCTCCTTGATCGAACCGAAGATCACAGGAGTCTGCTCCAGTATGATGCGGGTAACCTCAGAAGAAAGGAACTCTCTGGTCTGCTCATCCATCTGCCCGACCTCCGGGCCTGATCCCGATCCTGATCCCCCCCTCCGGCATCTGAGCTGCCGACTGCTGGTCTCGGACGCAAAACTACCATTCTGAAACATTTCATAACAACATCAGAACACTGAAATATCTCAAGGGATCATGATACTACTACTAGCTTCCTGGTCTTGTCTTGGCCTTCCTTGATTCGAGTACGGATCCTCTGCTTTCAGTAGTACGGGCCCATACTACCTTCCACATCTATCCGTACTTTCCTCAAGAACTGCCTTAACTCCACCAAGTCACTTCTACTACTGCCATTCTCTGCTACTCTCATCCTAGGCTTGCCCTAGGGAAACCTCAAGCTCAACACGACTGGTCCTCAGCTGCTGTAGGTCTCCTCATAATGCCAGTTAGCCACCACCTAAACACTATCACATTTGATGAGGGTCAGATAATCCTTCAAGTAAAAGATCCGTCCCTACAACGGTTGGACTCAAACAAGAGCTGCGCAATAGGGCCAGTTCCAGCACTCTGGGATTATTCAAACCTGATCACATGTGGTGTGACGTGTTCACCTAATGGCTAACTCCCAGTACTCAGAACCCCACCAAGCACGAAGCAAGCAGCATTCGGATAAGGGAAACAGACTCAGGCAAAAGCTATTCTCATAACAAGAAACTGCACTAGCATAGGATGCTAAGCTCATACTATCAGGCATAACCTAAACAGGCTATCCTACTGCTGTCTACTCAATTCTAGCATGCAATACTCATAAAGCTGTAACACATAAGCAGGCACATAAGGCATTCTCCTAGATCCTTAGCCCAATACTAGCATGCTGTTCTACTGAAACTGAAACTGAACAAATAACTTGTATGGGTAATTTGGGAGTACTTACTTGAGCTCGGCTGACCGCATGCACACACCTCTATCTTGTTAAAAACAATTCTTTCTTTCTAAGTGCTTTCAAAATTCTTTTTGTAAAACATTTTTATTTTACTAAAATCTTTTATTTCCCTTAGTTTGAGTTCAGATACACCCGGAAGTGTATCCGAATCCCTCAAACCAGGGCTCTGATACCAACTTGAAACGACCCAAAAATTTCGTTTTTCAATATAATCAAAACCATAATATGAGTATCATAACATAAAAAAAACGTACGCGAGGTATCCCCAATCGTAATAAAATACTGTGCGGAAAACTGTATCATACTATATCAAATCCAAAACAACTAAAACCATCCCCAGGATAAAAGCTAAGCTGTGGTGTGTGCGATGCTATCACCCCGAGCTCTTCCCTTTGCTTGCGGAAGTACCTGAAACCAAAATTGAAACTGTAAGCATGAAGCTTAGTGAGCTCCCCCAAACTACCACATACCATACAATAACATATAAACACATATTGGGCCTCGCCCACTGCATCGGGCCGAAGCCCGGAAACTGCATCGGACCGAAGTCCGGAACTGACTGGGACCTTGTCCCCTGCATCGGACCGAAGTCCGGAACTAACTGCATCGGACTGAAGTCCGGAACTGACTGGGACCTTGTCCCCTGCATCGGACTGAAGTCCGGAACTAACTGCATCGGACCGAAGTCCGGAACTAACTGCATCGGACCAAAGTCCGGAACTAACTGCATCGGACCAAAGTCCGGAACCGACTGGGACCTTGTCCCCTGCATCGGACCGAAGTCCGGAACTGACTGACTGAACATGGCATAGCATAACACATCAACTAGCATGAACACATATACGACATACTACATTGGGCCGTAGCCCGGAACACATAACACTTAACGCATAAAACATAGCACACAATTCCTGTTCGAGCCACGAAGGCCTCAAACGTACTAGCTACTGCATCGGACCTAAATCCGGAAACTACTACTAACTGAACGGGCCGGCATTGTGGCCTTAGACCCGTTCCTACTGGAAGGAAACTCACCTCGTAAGCTGGCTGCTGAGTGTGTGGCTCGGGAAGCTAACGGCTGCTGCTCCTGAATCTCCTCGGCTACAAGTCCATAAACACACTCAATCAAATACTAAACACTGCGCTTGGGGTAAAATGACTCTTTTACCCTTGGTCAAAGTCAACTCTCTTTTGGGCTGACTCGCCGAGTTGGGCCGCCCAACTCGCCGAGTCCTACTCTCACTTCTCAGTTCTACTCGCTGCTACTCGTCGAGTGTGGCATCGACTCGACGAGTACCCTCTTGATCCAAGAACTCAGACAATCTTCATCCGACTCGCCGAGCCGGATGAACAAACTCGACGAGTTGTTCTTGATCTTAAGAAGATTGCCTTGGACTCACCGAGTTGTATGAACAACTCGCCGAGTCCCTCCATCACTGAGTCTACCCTCAACTCGCTGAGTCCACTCTCTAACTCACTGGATCCACTCGACACTGGTAAAAATGAAGGAATCGGGAACTCGCGACCCAACTCGCCGAATCGTTCTTCCTGACTCGCCGAGTTGCCGCCATGCAACTGATTTTTACTCGATTTTGTTTGAATCCACCACATACAATTGATAGATCTGAGTCCAATAAGCTGATTTACCACGTAAAGTTTCCAACTTTACGTGTACAACCTCATGAATAAGGGAAATAAGGTTAAAAGATGCACAAAATGGGTAGATCTATGGTTAATATGCAAAGTAACTCCAAAAAGGTAGTAGATCTGGGCTCTACAACACCCAATCATTCAGATCTAAAGATATCTCGACTTATTAAGGCATTCATGCAAACATAAGGCTTGGAACAAGCATCAACTAGATCTTAGAAGAGCTCTAATGGAGGTTTAAAGCATATAACAAGAGGGGAAATCCGAAAATACCTCAAATAACTCAGATTTGCCCTTGGATCTTTGCACTACACCTCTTCTCCTTGCTCCTTTCTTCTTCTCCTTCATCAAACCTTCACAAAATGGCACAAAACACTTAGCTCACACAAGGGTGGATTAGGGTTCTTTCTCACAGTGTTCTCAGGGTGAGGGAGGCGAGAATGGGGCTATAAGGTGACTTAAATAGTGGGCAACCCGGGGATTTAGGGTTTCACCCAGACGGATGGACTCGCCGAGTCAGGGATATGGACTCGCCGAGTCCCCGGCTCACGCGTGCTCGAAGTCGCGACCCTACTCGGCGAGTCAGGCTATGAACTCGCCGAGTCCCTCTTGCAAAACTTACAACAATTACCAATGAATTAACATACCGGGAACGGGTCGTTACAAGCAGTGATCAGCGGTAGTGGAAGGGACCTGGTTGAGTCAAGGCGGTCTTTGGGGAAGGTACAGATAGATGTGGAATGTAATATGGGCCCATACTACTGAAAGCAGAGGATCCGTACCCGAACCGAGGAAGGCTAAGATAGGACCAGGGAACTTGTAGTGGGCGTGATCCCTCCAGGGGTATCTGTATCGCTAACAGTTGTTATTTCTTTGTATTTCAGAATGGTGATACTACGCTCGAGGCCAGCAGTTGGCAGTACAGGAGAGGGATCGGGTTCGGGATCAGGTTCCGAGCTAGTAGATGAGGGGCTACGCTAGTTCATCGCGTCAGAGATCACCAGAGGCATCCTTGAGTCGACCCCCATTATCTTCGGGTCAATCAAGGAAGGTATATTGGAGATGATGGAGAATCGCCTTAGGGCATTCAGGAGCGACATGGCATCTGGCCAGTTAGGACCCCGCACACTGTCAAGGACTTTCGGGGTAGTGGTGCACCGGACTCTCTATGGGCGAAGGACCCCATAGCTGCCAGACGATGGATTGCAGACATTGAGTCTACACAATTGACTAGCTTCTGCCCTGAGGGGTCAAAGGTGAGATATGAAGCAGTATGTCTGAGAGAACGAGCTAGGGATTAGTGGGAGTCCATCGGAGACTCGTTGGGAGCCTCGGCTGTCGAGGCTATGACCTGGTCGGACTTTGTGACCAGGTTCAGGGTAGAGTTTGTGCCGGCTATTGAGCTTCAGCAGCTGGCCAGGGAGTTCCTAGATATGATACAAACGACGGAGACTATGGCGGAGATCACCGCCAAGTTTCAGGAGAGGGCGTTGCTGGTGCCCCAGTACGCGGGTGACGAGGATATGAGGAGGACCCGCTATCATGATATGCTACGAGCTGATATTCGGGAGCATGTCAGTTTTTCAGCTTGCCTTACCCTAGACTCTATGATTTCCAGGGCAAGGCAAAGGGAGATAGATCTAGAGCACATACGGAAGAGGAAGACGGAGGAGGGGCATGTTATGGGGGCTTCGGGGAAGAAGCCCAAGGGATCAGATGCGGGGCCGAAAGGCCACTAGGGATGGGGCCGCTGCAGGAAATGCGGCAAGACGCACGAGGGAATGTGCAAGTTGGGATCGTCAGGCTACTACAAGTGCGGCAAGTTAGGGCACTTCAGCAGGGATTGTACCGCCCCTGCACCTGTGATTCAGACATCGGAGTTGCTGTGTTTCCACTGCAACCAGAGGGGCCACAACAAGGCCAATTTCCCCCAGTTGACATCACCAGCGCCGGTTAAGGTGCCAACTCCAGCTACCCTGCGGATTACAGATGGCCGACAGGGCAAGGCAGAGGCTCCAGTGGTGAGGAACCGGGCGTTTCAGCTGACTGCAGAAGAGGCACGCGCCGCACCCGATGTGGTGACGGGTATGATTCTTTCCCTCTACTTTATTTTATGATGTTATGTTATTGATATGTGCTCTGTGTATATGCATTAGGATCATTCCATGTGAACGATATTCCGGTTCAGGTGTTGTTCGACTCGGGTGCCACCTGGTCATTTGTTTCCCTTGCACTTAGCAAGAGGTTTATTGAGTCCTCGGGCATGTTGGATTGCCCTTTAGAGGTAGAGATTGCCGATGATCGATCGGTACGAGCATGTGCAGTATTTAGGGATTGTGTTTTGAGGTTATTTGAGGAGCGCTATTTGGTGGATTTTATTCCCATACCGTTGCAGGGGAACAAGGTGATTATAGGCATGGATTGGTTGAGCCCTAATGGGGCGGTGATAGATTGCGCACAACAGCTAGTGCGGGTTAGGACCCCAAGCGGGGGAGAGTTGGTGATCCACGGCGAGAGGCCATAGCGTGGACGTATAGTATGTACAACAACGAGAGCTAGGCGCTACCTTCAGCAGGGATGCGCAGGGTATGTTGCCTATGTTATGGATACTCGGGAGACGGGTAAGGCGATGGTGAGCGAGGTTATAGTGGTGCGAGACTACGCTGATGTGTTCACGGAGGAGCTTCCTGGAATACCTCCGGAGCGTCAGGTAGAGTTCAGGATCGACCTAGTTCCCAGTGCGGCTCTGATAGCCGAGGCACCCTATCGGTTGGATCCTCCTGAGATGCAGGAGTTGCCTACGCAACTGCAGGAGCTACTAGACAAGGGATTTATTCGACCGAGCAGTTCACCCTGGGGAGCCCCGATCCTGTTTGTGAGGAAGAAGGATGGGTCGCATTGGATGTGTATAGATTATCGGGAGCTGAATAAGGTAACAGTGAAGAACCGTTACCCACTCCCGAGGATTGATGACCTCTTCGATCAGTTGCAGGGAGCATTTTGGTTTTCCAAGATCGATTTGCGTTCAGGCTATCATCAGGTGAGGGTTAGAGAGGAGGATATTTAGAAGACCGCGTTTTGGATGCGTTATGGCCATTATGAGTTCGTGGTGATCCATTTGGGCTCACCAATGCTCCTGCCGCGTTCATGGACCTCATGAACCGCGTGTGTAGACCGATGTTGGATCGGTCTATGATAGTTTTCATTGATGACATCTTGGTTTATTCCAAGACTCAGGAGGAGCATGAGGAGCATCCGAGGGAGGTTTTGGAGACCTTGAGGAGGGAGAGCTTGTATGCCAAGTTCTCCAAATGTGAGTTTTGGTTACGTGAGGTGCAGTTTCTTGGGCACCTCGTCAACCAGAACGGGATTTCAGTAGACCCAGCCAAGGTGGAGGCCGTGATGAGGTGGGAGGTTCCAAAGTCTCCATTTGAGATTCGGAGTTTCCTAGGATTAGCAAGCTACTATCGGAGGTTCATTCGGGATTTCTCTAAGATAGCCGTACCCCTGACACGGTTGACTAGGAAAGTCGTGGTCTTTCGATGGGGGCCTGAGTAGCAGGCAGCATTCGAGACTCTGAGGCAGAGATTGTGCGAGGCACCGATCCTAGCCCTGCCCGAGGGCGTGGAGGATTTTGTGGTATATTGCGATGCGTCGATCTCAGGCTTAGGCCCAGTGTTGATGCAGAGGGGGCATGTCATTGCGTATGCCTCGAGGCAGCTGAAACCTCAGGAGGCGAACTACCCAACGCATGATTTGGAGTTGGGGGCGGTGGTCTTCGTCCTCAAGATATGGCGGCATTACTTCTACGGAGTTCGATGTACCATTTACACGGACCACAAGAGTTTGAGGTACCTCATGGATCATCCGAATCTGAACATGAGACAACGTCGGTGGTTGGATGTGGTGAAGGATTATGATAGCGAGATCCTTTACCACCCGGGGAAGGCCAATGTGGTGGCTGATGCGCTTAGCCGCAAGGCGGCGCCGATCAGGGATGTTTGCATGAGGATGACTGTGGTGACTCCCCTGTTGGAGCAAATTCGGAAGGCTCAACAGGAGGCTATGAAGGAGGAGCATCGGAAGAGTGAGCGAATAGTGGGACAAGTCACCTCCTTCGATTATGATAGCCGGGGGTTATTGACACTACACCATAGGGTGTGGCTACCGTATCATGGAGGCGTGCGCCAGATCTTGATGGAGGAGGCGCACAAATCCCAATTCTCTATTCATCCAGGGGAGACGAAGATGTATCGGGATCTTCGCCTGGACTATTGGTGGCCCTGCATGAAGCGGGATGTGGCATGGTACGTCGAGCGGTGCTTGACCTACAGGAAGGTCAAGGCCGAGCATCAGAGACTGCACGACAAGATGCAGCCGTTGGATATCCCGTTGTGGAAATGGGAGGATATTATGATGGATTTTATCACAAAGCTTCCACGAATGGTGCGAGGAGTAGATTCGATTTGGGTCATCGTGGATCGGTTGACCAAGAGCACCCATTTTATTCCGATTCCGGAGAGTATCTCGGCCGAAAAGTTGGCCGATATATATATCAAGGAGATAATGGCGCAGCACGGGGTGCTAGTGTCAGTGATATCAGATCGAGATGTGCGGTTCATTTCCAGGTTTTGGAAGAGGTTTCATGATGAGTTGGGCACTCGTCTGCGTTTTAGCACCGCCTTTCACCCGCAGACGGATGGTCAGAGTGAGCGGACCATCCAGACTTTGGAGGATATGTTGCGGGCATGCGTATTAGATTTCGATGGTAGCTGGGATACCTATCTTCCCTTGGCTAAGTTCTCGTACAACAACAGCTACCAAGCGAGTATTGACCGTCCCCTATTCGAGATGTTGTACGGTCGGAGGTGCAGGACCCCGATATGTTGGGGTGAAGTTGGCCAGAGGGTCATAGGGAGCACCGAGGTGGTGCTCAAGACGACCAAGAGAATCCAGCAGGTTCGGAGCAAGCTTCAGACTGCGCAGAGTCGGCAAAAAAGTTACGCCGACAAGTGTCGATCAGACCTGGAGTTCCAGGTCGGGGATATGGTTCTCCTGAAGGTGATGCCTTGGAAAGGCGTCATTCGATTCAGGAAGCGTGGCAAGTTGGGCCCGAGATTCATTGGTCCGTTCAGGGTTGTAGCCCGGGTGGGCAAGGTGGCATATAGGCTGGATCTACCAGCCGAGCTCAGCCAGATTCACAACACCTTCCATGTCTCCCAGCTGCGGAAGTGTCTCGTGGATGATTCAGCGGTGGTGCCATTAGAGGATATACAGGTTGATGACAGCCTGTATTACATTGAGCACCCAGTCGCAATCATCGACCGGAAGTTGAAGGATCTAAGGAACAAGAGGGTGGAGCTAGTGAAAGTGCAATGGCAGCAATGCAAGGGTTCGGAATGGACTTGGGAGCCGGTGGAAGAAATGATGGAGCATTACCCCGAGCTATTTTAGGATCGAGCGGCAGACTTCGAGGGCGAAGTCTAAAATTAGTGGGGGAGATTTGTAGCACCTGGTTCCTGTGATTAGAGTGATTCCTTGAAGTTTTTGGGAGAAGAAGGAGAGTGGAGCAAGAAGAGGAGAAGGAGACCAGATATCTTGGTACTATTTTCGAGTTCTCTGAGGTATATCTCTACTCTAATCTGTTTGCATGCTTAAAACCCCATTAGAGCACCTTTTGAGCTCTTCTTGAACCTTTTCCAAGCTTGTGCATGAAGTAGAAGTCGTAATAGGTTGAGTATCCGCTAGAACTAGTCATGTTTGAGCTCCAGAAGCTCAGATCTATAACCTTTATAGGAGTAAATTGCTGGAATGTCCTAGATCTACCTTCTTAGCCATTATTTCGCCCCTAATCCCCATTCTATGCATTTCTACATGTAAAGTTGGAAACTTTACGTGTAAACCAAGCCCTAGGAACCCAGATCTATGAATGGCATGAGTTGGATCCAAGCAAAATGACGTGTATGGTTTTTGCATGTGGCCGACTCGGCGAGTCGTTCATCTGACTCGGCGAGTCGGGTCGCGAGTCCCAGGGTTGTTCCCTTTTGTGTTTGCGAGTTGGAGTAGTGAGTCATAGGGTATGACTCAGTGGGTTGGAAGCCAGACTCACTCATGAGGTCACTCGGCGAGTCAGTGCCATGACTCGGCGAGTTCATGGCAATCTTCTTGTCTCAAGAACAACTCGACAAGTTATTCATACAACTCGGCGAGTCATAGCTTAGAGTGTTCTTCGGATGAAGGCGAACTCGGCAAGTTGTTCATAAAACTCGGCGAGTAGGATGAAGGACTATTGGACTTGGGTATAGAGAAAGGGACTCGGCGAGTCAGCAAGCCAACTCAGCGAGTCTGGTCAACTGGCAGTTGACTGTGACTTGACTCATGACTTGTTATGGGTAAATTGGCAATTTACCCTGAGAGTGGCTAGCAGTATTTGACTAAGTGTTTGGTGGGAATTACAGCCAGAGGATTTCCAGAGCAGCAGACAGACTATTCCCACACAGATCAGCAGCTACTACGAGGTGAGTTACCTTCCAGTAGCAGTGGGTCTACGACCACAATGCCGGCCCACCAGTAGGAGTTGTATGATGGATGATTATCTCTCTGATATTCATCTAAGGTTGCTACTACCTGTGATATGTTTATGTGCTAGTATGATATGCTGCTAGGTGCTAGTGACAGTTAGGGGAGATAGTCCAAAGATTATCGGTCGATAGGGCCGAAGGGGCGGTCATGCCCAACCATGCTAGATAGATTACGAGATATGTGTGTTATGTGGTAGTAGTAGGGGGTGAGATAGTCCCCAGTATCCGGTCGAGAGGACCGAAGGGGGAGACCAGCACCCAGATATGCTAGTTAGTATCCGGTCGAGAGGACCGAAGGGGAGGCAAGCTCCCAGTTGTGCTAGACAGTATCCGGTCGAGAGGACCAAAGGGGTAGGTCGGGCACCCATATATGGCTGACGATATATGCATGTTATGCGATTATATGATATGTGGTAGGTTGGGGGAACTCACTAAGCTTCGTGCTTACAGTTTTCAGTTTTGGTTTCAGGTACCTCTTCTTCGAAGGGGAAGGAGCTGGCGCGGTAGCGACCCATCACACACATGCTTCGTATCCCGCATCATGAGATCTTCATGGGGATTTGTACTCTGACATTATTATGTTTTATGAAATGTTTTCCAGACATGCGATATCTTACTAAAATATTATGATCAGTAAACGTTTTAATTCGAATGTTTTGCTAAACTTATGTTTTCAAAAATGAAATTTTTGGCTCGTATTTTTGGGGTGTTACATATCGGGCCCACAACTCACATCTGGCTTGCTCCTGAGCCCACAACATAAGTCTGGCTTGCACTTGCGACCCACAACTTATGTATGGATTGATCCCTATACCAATTAGTCATCGAACTGAATCATTAATGTTCAACCCTCAGTACGAGTCTAGCATACCAACCGGGCCCTCAACTCATATCTGGAATGCTATTAAGCCCAAAGTATGAGTCTAGCATGCCCTACCCGAGCCTCATCTCATATTTGGAATGCTCCAATACCCTCAAGCCCTCAGTACGAGTCTGACATACCTACCGGGTCCTCAACTTGTATCTGGAATGCTATTGAGCCCTCAGTATGAGTCTGGCATGCCCTACTCGACCCTCAACTCATATCTAGAATGCTCCAGGGTTTTTTGGCTACAAAACGAAGGAGTACAACCTTAACCCAACCCACACAATATCTTGACATATAAATAATCTAGATCAAGTAGGCACATAATACAGGAAAACAACAATCATACAACTCACTATTGCCTACCAATCCTCTCACATCATACAACCCTGATACCAACTAACCTCCATAGAATGTGTAACCATAAGTGACTAGAGGTGAGATAGCCACCCGAACAGATGGTCCTACTCTAGAGCCACAACCAAATAAGGAACATGCAGGAGAGCCTAAACCAAGAGTTCTTAGGCTATCCTACATGCCCACAGACAGTCCACAAGGCACTCCATAGATGATAACCAGCAAGTACATATACATGCAGTCTTATAGATTATTACAACAAGGCAACATACTAAATATAACCAGACAATAACCAGACAGAAAGATCTAACAGATCACTACAACATAACAGTGTACTCGATACCAGAAGGCAGATCTAACATATTACTAAGGCATCCCTCTACTACCAAATAACCAAAACTAGTGGGTCAACATTGGTGCTTTCGAACCACGGGTACAGTGAGGCGAAACTCACCTCGATATGCATATAGATAACCACTGCACCAATGAAGGAATCTACCATCTTCAACTCACTTCTAAACACCTACAGGATGATAGTTGAGTCAATACCCGATCGTAGGTTATAGTTACTTGCAACAATGACCACCTCACATGAAATGATGTTTAAGGTTTCACATAAAACGACGATTAGGGTTAAGTAAGAATACTTAACCCATCAAGGACTTAGTCACTTAAGGGGTATGACTATAGGTTTGACTTAGTCATTCTCGGGTGAAATAATAATCCAGTCAATAGCCCAAATACGTGCCAGGTTATTGCCCAAAATAGAGCTCCTCAATTCTAGGGTTTTTACATAAAATGATAACTAGGGTTAGTGTCCTCACTTAACCCATTAAGGAATTAATCCATTAATTCCAATATTGCATCAAGTTAATTATGGAGAATTATTAAGTATTATTTTAGGTTTAATTAATAGTTTTAACGTGGGTTCCAACCAACTCCAAAATTAGAGTTTCTTGTTATTAGGGTTTTCTAAACCCTAATTAGGGTTTCCAACCCCTAAAGTTAAATGATTATCTAACTAAATAAATATATAATTAATAAATTGGGCTCCACCTACTGCCACCTCAGCCAGTGGTGGTTAGCGCGCGGTCCATAATGGCAGTTTGCGGTAGCCACCCGCACATGGCGGCTGTTTGAGTAATAATTCCAACAATCCAACACTTATACAATTTCCTACAACACACACACACACACTAGCACCAAAAGGATAAGAAAAGCCCAATATAACCACCAAAAATGGTGGTCGGCACCGGCAGGAGGTGGCAACCACCAAGTCACGGTGGTGGTGGTGGTTTTCTTTGGTTTTCCGACTAAACAAAGGCCATACAACATCATACCAACAAAATACGTTCACACACACACACACACACACTACATGACACACACACACACACACACTATAACTCACACATACAACCACCACACATGGTAGTAGAAAAGGGAAACATGGCGGCAACCACCATGGTTGGCTGCCATGGTGGTTCTTCTCATTTTCCAGCCAACCCAAAAAGCACACACGCTACATGCACTTGAAGCATCAATACACACGTACTCATGTGAAAAACGAACACGACAACCTTTCGGGTGGAAAACGATGACTGGAGTAACTTATAAAATAGAGGAGTCGCATCGGTTTGACAGCGGACGTCGATTGCCTTCGATGGATCAGACGCAACATAACATAATCGGGAAGGAGAGGTGACATGATTCGTCACCGAGAATAGCAACTGCTTCTTCTGATCGCTCGTTGCCACAGCTTCCATCGGTGGTCTTCGTCTTCATGGGTTGTAGGAGCGGCTACGATGGTTGGGTTTCAGCGGTTCACAGTAGCAACATGGGGGCGGCGGTGGCTGGAGGAGTGGTGATTGCGTCTGCCATCGATGACATCAGTGACCACGACGTCCAACGTCGTCTTCACCTTCAACCATAGCGGAACAACAACGACAACGAAACGTATCATAAAAAGAGACGGGAAGGGTTAATTTACTGTGACCTCTAACTAAGAATAGCAGTAGTGACATATACGACTCGCTCCTTTGGTCCCCGATTGACGCGGGGTCGGCAGCGGTTGCAGCTTGGCTTGTTGGTTTCCGACGTCAACAATGGAGGTGGCGGCGGATGGAGGTTGGGGGTATAAGGTGGCGGCTGCAATAGTGATTAAGGTTAGGGTTTGAGAAGGTATTGAGTATAAAAGACATGAGGGGGGAAGGGAGGGTAAGGAACATCAGCGTGTATAATGAAACCCGATACACTTTTTACAAGTTTGGTCCCTAATTCCACAAATTAGTTCAGATAAAGGTCTAATATTTACACTACATCCCTTGCTCTACAAAATTCCTTTCAACACAAGCCTAAAAATTACCAATCAACCCCTGGCATCAAAAATTTATTCATAATTAATCCGGAAGTTACACTTTAACCCCCCATAAACCAAAATACCACTTTTAACTTCCTCATTTCCATAGTTTATTACATTTAACTCCTTGCGCTAATACTCTAATAATTTATTACATATTAGGGCCAATATAAAATATTAAAATATAAAATATAAATATATATAAAAATATCAAACTACATCTCGAGGTTTTAGGGTTTACTATTTATTTATTTTATTTATTTAGTTTTTATTTATAAATTTAATTTAATTTATTTTAAGTGGAATGTTACAGTTGGAGAAGTAAGATATCCATTTCCACTATTTCTCGAAGAAGGGAACATACTTTCACCTTGATCAGAGTGTGGAAGATCATCTTCAGAAGGAAGAGGAAAACCATTTCTAAAAGAACAAGGAAGACCATTATTGTCTTGACTTGACATCTATAAAGGGAGAAAAGAGAATTCAAGTTAGTTGATTTTTAATCGTTAATTATTAACCCATAAATTTAAATTAAGGCTAAGATCCATATTTTTTATTCAAACTTTGAAGAGGGATGCAGTAATCAAATTCAAATCTATTTTAGGTAGGTAATGCTTTTACCAATTTAAATCTTATGAAATTCCTATATATATTTTTTGATATTCATTAAATCTAATCAATGACATGTTTAATCTCTATTATGCTCTCACTTTTGTGACTGGGATGCCGAGGATCATAAACGAGATGTAAATAACCATGCAAATTAGCTAGGTACTCTCGATGTCGTTTATCATCTCGTTTTAATGTGATGGTTAACCACACACACTCCATTAATCAACAATAATTTTTGAGACACCCATTACCACTCTTAATTAGTCTCCCGTTAGTGTGTCGGTTAACCACACACGCTCCACTAACGACTTATAAATTGTAATGTGCAATTTCATGGATTAGCATACAATTCATATTTTTGCTAATGTAACTAAGAGCGAGATTTTAGAAAATAGTTTAGTTACTTTATATCATTATACTTTTAATGAGGTTATGTCCTATCAAATCCTTTTAGCTAACAACCTTCCACCACATAGGAGAGCGGTGGGTGAGAGTGGACACCAATTCAATGACTATTGTATAGGCCGCTACCTTATACCTTCTTTATAACATGGTTTCGTGAATGAGGCATAATAGCCACTTGACTGAATATTCTTATACATATAATATATATTAAACCTTTAATTATATATACATATTATAAGGTGTATTTTAAAACATTTTAAAATAGCAAGGGTTTAATATTTTAATAATCTAAACTTTTAATTTAATTAAATTTCAACCTTTTATGGATATACTAATTGTCTTCTAATTAATTACTTAGTTAAAATTAATAACAAGATCCATAGGGTTATATTTTAAAATTTCAAAATTAATATTCAATTAATTTTAAATTAAAAAAATAAACCAATCATGAATTCAAGATAAGAATTTCTAATTACTTAGATAATTATTTAGTTTTACATAATTAAAACATTATTTAAGGTAATTATCCTATTAAAATCACGAGATATCTTAAAATTCCAAATTTTAGGATCTAACAGCCCACCATGTCGTGGTAAACATTACCATGTCGTGGCAGAGCAAAATCTAAGGTCACCACGGCGTGGTGTCGTAATAGAATGACGATTATATTTGCTTCTCATTGTTCAAGTTCAACAATTGTATCAATTCAATAGAAAACTAAACCTACGCTCTTATACCACTAATGGGTATTATGCAAAACATGTAATCATATGTGTTCATGCAACCCTAAATAATTTTGATCTATGTTTTCTCTAATTGAACATACAACTTGAACAATAAAATAGAAACCCTAGAAATCTAGTATATAATCAAAATACACAATTAGGGTTAAAAGATTCATACCTTGATTGTTATATTGTAATAACAATCCAAATCCTTGTGTTCTTAAAGCCTTGAGAGCAAGTGCCACAAATGTCGCGCCTCTAATGGTTCACACCCAACACTAGTAATAGAAGACAATTGAGAAGGAGGGGAGAGGCTCAAATTTCCGCTGGTACTACCAAACAGGAGTTTGACCGAAAGTCATAGGGTTATACCTTATTATAGTGAAGTCAGGAAACCATAGATAAGCCCTCATCCAAGATTATCTTAAACCGGACAATTATCCACTTTTCTATTTATCTACCAAAGACTATTGTAGAATTCCTTACTCATGAAGAAATCGTACAACTCTTCATGGAGGGTTCTAGATTGCCTCTTGCCCAACTATTAAACAATTACACTTCAGCCCCTATACTTTTAATTAATTCTTTTAAGACAAAATTATAAAAATGGTCCATGTGGTTTACCAAAAGTCACAAAGTCAGTCTCTGTTAAATTTTTTTGATGCAAATGGTACTTGTGGTTTGCGAAACTTGCAAAGTTGGCCATTTTTACTAACACTGTTAGTAAAACGCCGTTAGGGGCTAAATCTGTAAGGGCATTTTCATCTTTTCAAGTATAGAATGACTAAATTCGTAACATTTGAAAAACCACGGGGACCATTTTTGAAATTTATTTGAAAAAATAAATTAAGTTGTTGAAGGTAAGGGGGAATGCTCGAACTCACGACCTCTACCCCCTTTATTTAACCAAAACCTTAACCAGTGGAGCTGATTGCTCTCTTGGTTATAACACCCTAAAACTAATTTATATAATAACAAAAACATTAATATTCAAATAATAAATAAATTACAAAAAATATTTTTTTATATAACTTTTTTTTAAATAAAACAAAATGTATTTTAGTCGTATTACAATTAAAAAATGTTTTTTACAAACAATTTATATGTATTTTTATGTATTTATTTTACGTAATATATATATATATATATATATATATATATATATATATATATATATATATTTATTTATTTATTTATTTATTTCTTTAAAAAATAAGTTTTCATATAAAAAATATGTTTTCGTATATTGTATTTTTTTTATGTCTTTGAAATAATAATAATTAACACTACTCATGACATAAAAAAATGTATAAATTTTGTTGAGCCGCTTGTTCTAAAATCATTTTTTTTCGCTTATATGTATTAAAAACAACTTAACAACAATTATGTTATGTATCTAAACAATTTATACCTCTTTTGTCATCTTTTTGGGATGGTGTGAAACGTGCTTGTGAGCGTTTCCCACATCCGAAGTGTCTGCTGCCACCAGGAGTTTCTTGGTGGTATTGTGGCTGACTCTGGTGCTTTGTGACTGAGGTGGTCAGGGTGTTCAAGTACGCTTTTTTGGCTGTATCTCCTCCTTCTTTCCTTAAGTAACATTCCATTTTTTCTTTTAGTTCGGCATGTGTTTGAGGTTTTTTCCCCATGAGCTTCTGAGGCAGTGGTTCGGGGAGAAGGCCTCATGTGAAGGCTCCTGCTATTAGACCTTCGTCATGCCCCGTGATGTCTAATGTAGCAAGAGTGAACCTGCTGAAGTAATCTCATACCGTCTCTCCTTCCTTTTGCTTACAACCAATGATTGAGTGTGATCTCCTTTATACTTATGTAATTGCATGAAATTTGTTAGGAAAAAGGTACTTTAGCTAGCCAAAGTAGACGCTTCCTAGGTGAAGAGTTTTGAATCATGTTCCTGTATTCCCATCTAGTGTTGTCAGGAAATATGTACACCAGAATCACTCGTCTAACTTTAACGAGGTCATAATCCATTCGTACGTGTCGATATGGCTATCCGGATCTGTGGTTCCGTTGTAGGTTTTAAGGTGTGGTAGCTTTGTTGTGTTTGGAATTTCGTAATCTAGGAGCTCCTTAGCGAACGAAGATGTCACGTTCCTCAACAAACAATCTTGGTTTGGGATTCAAATGATGTTTTGAGGGTTGAACTGTTGAGAAACAAGGTATGGTTGCACTAGCATGTTGTTGTACACTAAGAGGTGTGTTTGTGTCGGGCCATAATTTTTTTTTTTGTTGAAATAGGAAAACGGATGGTTGGGTTGCCAGGAGTGGCGGGTTTGATGTGAACGTTTGGTTTGGCATGAATAGCGAGTGTTGTGGTATCCATGTGTAGAATGGTATGGTTGATGTGAATGGGGGAATTTGGAAGGTCATCGTTTATTGTCTTGTGACTTGGTGTAACGACAGTGGTGATGTTTGCAAGAAACTGAACACACTGCTGACACTATGTCCTATTAGTGGTGTCATACAACTTGAGATTGTTGTTAGTTGTTGGACATGTAATGAGACATATTACGTTGATGTAGCGGCGGAGGGTGTCAACCCTTCGATGACTGGTCCCTATGGCTCACTCATCAGAACAGTGGTCATCAGAGAGCCTCTGTGTTGTGGTGTTGCACCGGTGACCACTGTTTGTTGTTGAGGTGTCAAAGTGGGAATGATGACTGCTTCCAATGGCATCATAGACCTGATGGAGCTTCTTGGTGTTCCATTAGCCCCACCGGCATTGTCGGTAGTTATCTTCAAGTGTTATGAGGTGTGCTTTCATTTGTTGTTTGTCACCTACCGGATGACACTAGATGATGCAACCTCATCGCCATGTGATGTTCTTTGGTGGTCCTGGGCACTTCGGTGAACCTGAGAGATCACAACAAGGAGGAGCCGTCAACTGTTCTGCAGGAGGAGATCCTAGGAAAATGCTCCAATGGTTAAGTCAATAGGTGGACTTGGATTGTATGAAGAGAGCTGTGAGAGAGGAACTTACTTTTCTAGGTACTAGAGGAGGCCTTATATAGTGAGGTCTCCTGTCATTCCATACGAGACAGGAGCATTAAACCCGATAGGATAGGGCGTGCTGATTGATCAATTATAGCTAATGATAGGCTCAGGTGGTAATGCGCTTAGCATACCCTTTGTAGTTTGGAGTTGTTATGCTTTGTCGCCGGGTAGAAGGCGCTACGGGGGTGCCCGCGGGCATGTGATTATGTCAAGCTAGCTACAACGGGTGCAATTCTACCTTGGAGCATTCTTGGTGCATCTAAGTGCAACTTCTGGCCTGTGCTGGAGGGCACGTTATCAATAACGTTTTGTTCTCTACTTTTATTTTGCGTGTTTCAATCATTCCACTATAACCTATTCATTTCGATGGAATCAATCTATCTTGAAATCCCTAATTCAATGTTCTTTGCTCCGACTTCTCTCTTTTTTCTTGTTTACTTCTTCTTAGAAATGATTTAACTATGAACTATTAATGTTTTCAACATTTGTATGCAATTATAGATGAAATTCATGGTTATACATAGTGTAAAAGTGTCATCTTTTGTAGAAATAGAGTGACCGCTCCTTAAAGAGGAATTTTAGTAAAAATTGTATTATACCTTCTTTAAATTTATGTCATTTAATATTCTTCTCTTCTGGTGCTAATAATCATTTCAAATTCTTTATTATCATAGGAGTGCGTGAAAGTTAAAAGAAAGAAGCAGACTTAAAATGGCTTATATGTTCACTCTTTAGATTATTAAAGTAACCAAAAAAGCTGTATCATATTCTTAAGACTACAAGTTATACAGTTTTTTTGATTAGTTATTGTCTGTATTTGCTACTTTCAAAATATTGTATTTTGTTAATTTGTTAATTTGTTTTTGTTTTTAGCAGTTTGTAATCTATCCATATGATAGTTTATCGATAGTTTTTCGATAGGGATTTATATCCCGTTTTTGGTCATTTAATCTGGTACATATAAGATCGTAACATTTTTCATTCTTTTTTCTTCATTCTACTGAGTTTTATCCGATTAAAGATTTCACTTGTACCATCAAAATACTTTAATCTGAAAGTGATATCATGACTCGTAGTAATTTAAGCAATCGAAACACCCCGATTTTTTAAGACGAGTGAGCCAAACTAAACCCGTCAATCGAAAAATCGATAAAAACCAAACAGAAACAGAAAATGATGGGTTAGGTATGAGTATTTAAAAAACCAAAATAATGAGTTTGCTTTCGGTTTAGTCTATGTAAAAAATTGATAAAACCGAACAGTACTGAATTATGAATATATATATATATATATATATATATATATATATATATATATATATGTATATATATATATGTATGTATGTATGTATGTATGTATATATACACACACACACACACACACATATATATATATATATATATATATATACAAACACACACAAGTAGGCTCATGTGAAATATAAATATTTTGCGAAAATACAAAAGCATATTTAATCTTATAAAAATCAAACATATATACTTTAGAAATTAAATTTATTAGGAATAAATTAATGATAATAAGTTTACATTGAAGGGTGAAACTTAGAAACAAACACAAAGTTGTCAGGGTGGTTAGAGCCCAAGTTCGAATCTCTCCATTGACATGAATTGTTCTATTTTGTTCAACAATAATTTATCCCATATACCTTGTAAATTATTTCTATAACTTTCAAACTTGTCTCACATCAAACATCATATGAAAGTTACTCTGTGTTCATCTTTAATATAAGGAAACACCAAGTTATCAATTCTCAAAGTTAGGTTTGGAATGAGTTTGGGTTTAAACTGGAAACCGATTTGGGAAAATCGAAAAACGAAGAGACCAAACCTATCGGTTTAGGTGTACAATTTAGTTTTAAATATATAAAAACCGATAGTATCAATTTGGGTTCGTTTTTGGTTAAAACCAACCCATGCTCACCCTAATAAATGTAACGACCCGTTTCTAGTATGTTGCTTTATATTATTTATTTTTGAAGTTTGTAGAGGGACTCAACGAGTTTATGGCCCGACTTGTCGAGTAGAGTCGTGATCTTGGGCAGCGTATAGATCGGCGACTTGGCGAGTCCAAATTCGGGACTCGGCGAGTATGCCTGCCAGGCAGAAACCCTAAATCCCCGGGTTTGCACCCTATTTAAACCACCTTATGAGCCCCCAAACTCGTCTCCTTCACCCTCAAAGCATTATTTGGCAAACCCTAATCATTCCATTGAGTATTTGAGCTTTTCTTGTCTAAATCTTGAAGTTTTGAAGAGAAGAAGGAGGCTAGATCCATAGGAGAAGAAGAAGATCCAAGTTTTTGCACCTATTTCAGAGTATCTTGAGGTAATAATCGGTTTCTTCCAGTTTTGATGATTGATTCACCTTTATAAGCATATTTAGCCAATTCTTTAGCTTGTTCTTAGTAGATATATCATAATGGATGGATTAGCTTTCGAATCTAGCCATGTTTCAGTTCCAAAAGCGTAAATCTATCAACTTTATGAAGCCATTTTGCATGATAGCCCTAGATCTACTCTTCCAAGTGCCTTTTTAGCCTTAATATCCTTTTTTATGCATTTGTACACGTAAAGTTGGGAACTTTACGTGGTAAACCAGCCTTAGGAACTCAGATCTATGTATTGTATGCAGTGGTTTTGAACAGAATCGAGTTTTTAGTAAATGCATGCATGTGACTCAGCGAGTCGGGTCACGAGTCCCCGATCCTTCCCCTTTGAGTGATTCCGAGTGGAGACCAGTGAGTAGTGGAATGGACTCAGTGAGTCGGATGTTAGACTCAGTAATGGAAGGACTCGACGAGTTGTTCATACAACTCGGCGAGTCTAAGGCAATCTTCATAATTTCAAGAACAACTCGTCGAGTTGTTCATACAACTCGGCGAGTCGGATGCAGATAGTCTGAGTTTTAGAATCAAATGGGAACTCGTCGAGTTCAAGCCATACTCGACGAGTAGCAGCAAGCAGGGTTAAGAAATGAGAGTAGGGACTCAGCGAGTTGGCGGCCCAACTCTGCGAGTCAGGTCAACTGTAAGTTGACTTTGACCAGAAGAGTTGACCTTGACCAGGAGAGTTGACTTTAGCCAGGGGTAAAAGAGTCATTTTACCCCAATGCAGTTATTAGTATTTTTATTGAGTGTATTTGTGGAATTGTAGCCGGGGAGATACCGAAGCAGCAGCAGATAGCTTCCAGAGCCATACACTCAGCAGCCAGATCACGAGGTGAGTTTCCTTCCAATAGGAACGGGTCTAAGGCCACAATGTCGGCCTGTATAGCTAGTAGTAGTTTCCGGGCTTTGGTCCGATGCAAATTTTATTATGCTTGAAGCCTTCGTGGCTCAGACAGGATTATGTGTTATATGTTCCGGGTTACAGCCCGATGCAGTATGCTATTTATGTGTTCATGCTAGTTGATATGTTTGTGCTATGCTATGATCAGTAGTTCCGGACTTCTGTCCGATGCAGTCAGTTCCGGATTTCGGTCCGATGTAGTTAGTTTCGGACTTCGGTCCGATGCAGTTAGTTCCGGATTTCGGTCCGATGCAGGAGGCAAGGCCTCAGTAGTTCCGGACTTCGGTCCGATGCAGAGGGCTAGGCCCTGGCTAGTTCCGGACTTCGGTTCGATGCAGTTTCCAGACTTCGGTGCAATGCAGTGGGCAAGGCCCAGTATGTGTTTATATGTATTGTATGGTATGTGGTAGTTTGGGGGAGCTCACTAAGCTTCGTGCTTACCGTTTCAGTTTTGGTTTCAGGTACTTCCGCAAGTAAAGGGAAGAGCTTGGGTTGATGGCATCGCATACAACACAGTTTCAGCTGTAGTGGGAGATGTTTTTAGTTTTTCATAAATGTGATTGATACAGTTTTGATACAGTTCTACATAACTATTAGTTACTGTTTTGAAACATTGATGTATGGGTTTTATTTGTGATATTATTTTAGTACTTTTAGTAAACTTTAAACAAAAATTTTTTGGTCGTATTTTGGGATGTTTCAAGTTGGTATCAGAGCCTTGGTTTGAGGGATTCGGATACACTTTCGGGTGTGTCTGAACTCAAACTAAGGAAACGATAAAGATTTTCAAAAGAAAAACGTTTTGAAAATGATTTTGGAAAAAGAACTTATAAAGAAGAGAAGTTTTATAAAAAGAAAATGGTGTGGCGTATGCGATCAACCGAGCTCAAGTAAGTACTCCCAAATTACCCATACAAGTTATGTTATGATTACCAGTTTTAATTTCAGTAGAACAACATGCTAGAATAGGACTAAGGATCTAGGAGGATGCCTTATGTGCTTGCTATATGTGCTTCAGCTTTTCGAAATTGCATGCTAGTATCGAGTAGACAATAATAGGATAGTCTGTTAGGGTTATGCCTGATAGTATGAGCTTATCATTGTATGCTAGTACAACATCTAGTTATGAGAATAGATTTGCTTGAATAAATTTCCTATATCGAATGCTGCTTGCTTTGTGCTTTGTGGGACTCTGAGTGATGGGAGTTAGCCATTAGGTGAATACGTCACATCACATGCGATCAGGGTTGAATAATCTCAGAGTGTTAGATTTGGCCCTATTGCAGCTCTTGTTTGAGTGTAACCGTTGTAGGGACGAGTCTTTTACTCGAAGGATTATCTGAGCCTCATTACATGTGATGGTGTTCAGGTAATGACTAATTAGCATTACAAGGAGACCTTCAGCAGCTGAGGACTGTTTTGAATAAAGTTAGAGGTTTCCCCTACGCAAGCCTAGGATGAGAGTAGTAGTGATCAGTAGTAGTAGAAGTGACTTGGTGGAGTCAAGGTAGTTCTTGAGGAAAGTACGGATAGATGTGGAAGGTAGTATGGGCCTGTACTACTGAAAACAGAGGATCCGTACTCGAATCAAGGAAGGCCGAGACAAGATCGAGAAACTAGTATTGGTATCAGTGATCCCTTGAGATATTTCAGTTTTCTGATGTTGCTATGATTTGTTTCAGAATGGTAGTTTTGCGTTCGAGGCCAGCAGTCGGCAGTTCAGGTGCCGGAGGGGGATCAGGACCAGGCCCGGAGGCCGGGCAGTTAGATGAGCAGACCAGAGAGTTCCTTTCTTCTGAGGTTACTCGTATCATACTGGATCAGACTCCTGTGATCTTCGATTCGATCAAGGAGGGTATTCTAGAGCTGATGGATGAGAGATTGGGCACCTTCCCTGCCGAGATGGCGGCCATGATAGGGTTGTGCACACTTACGTTCAGGGAGTTCAGGGAATGTGGAGCTCCAGATTACCACGGGGCTCGGGACCCCATAGCGAGTACTAGATGGTTGGCGGATGTGGCCAACGCTTTCCGCACGAGCAGGTGTCCCGAGGGGGACAAGGTTAGATTGGTGTCCTGTCTCCTGAAGGACAGGGCACGGGATTGGTGGGAGGAGGTCGGACATACCATTGGAGATGATGCAGCGTTAGATGCCATGACCTGGGCTGATTTCTCTACCAGGTTCAGGGCGGAGTTTGCATTGGTTATCGAGGTGCAGCAGTTAGCCAGGGAGTTTCAGGACCTCACCCAGACTACAGAGACCGTGGCGGAGATCACCGCCAAGTTCAGGGAGAGGGTTCTTCTCGTTCCTCAGTATGCAGCCGATGAGGAGATGAAGAAGGCCCGTTATCATGAGATGCTGCGAAGCGATATCCGCTAGTTTATGAGCCGGTCCAGCTGTAAAACGCTGGATGACATGATTGCTAGGGCACGGGAGAGGGAGATTGACCTTGATATGGAGAAGAAGAGGAAACCCGATGCGGTTTGGGGTACAGGCAGTTTCGGCAAAAAGCCCAAGGTTTCAGATCATAGATCCAGGAGTCAGCAGAGCCACAGTCATTGTGGCAAGTGTGGGAGATTGCACGACGGGGTGTGCAAGGCAGGGAGTTCCGGCTGCTACAAGTGTGGTCGGACTGGGCATTTGAGCAGGGATTGTACGGCTCTTGCTACCGCTATTGCAGCATCAGATCTGATTTGCTTTCAGTGCAATCAGAGGGGACATAAAAAGTCCCAGTGTCTGAGTTTAGCTGCAGCAGGGAAGGTGGTTGCACCTGCCCCTGCTACTTTGAGGATTACTGATGGCCGACAGGGCCGAGCAGAGGCACCAGTGGCAAAGAGTAGAGCTTTTCAGATGACAGCAGAGGAGGCGCGAGCGACTCCTGATGTGGTGACGGGTATGTATCTTCCCTTCATCTCTATATTATTATTGATTTTTGCTTATGGTTATATGTTTTGTATAGGGTCGTTCTCTGTGAACGGAATTTCCGCTATAGTATTATTTGATTCGGGGGCTACCCGATCGTTTGTATCGCTAGCGCTTAGCAAGAGATTTAGCAGAGCTCCAGGGGAGCTGGATTGTCCACTAGAGGTCAAGATAGCAGATGACAGGACCGTGAGAGTCGCCAGGGTGCATAGAGGATGTTCTCTTCAGTTGTTCGATGAGCAGTTCTCGTGGACTTGGTCCCTATTCCCTTGCGAGGGAATAAGGTTATAGTAGGCATGGACTGGTTGAGTCCAAACGGGGCAGTGATTGATTGCGAGTTACAGCTAGTGAGGGTTCGCACTCCCAGTGGGGGTGAGTTAGTGATTCAGGGCGAGAGGCCACAACGTGGACCAGCTTTTTGTTCAGCCGCGAGGGCGAGGCGCTATTTTCAGCAGGGTTGCGCCGGTTACGTAGCTTATGTCTTGGATGCCCGGGAGAAGGGCAAGACGACAGTTGACGATGTTCCGGTAGTGCGAGACTTTCCGGATGTATTCCCGGAGGATTTACCGGGAATACCTCCTAAGAGGCAGGTCGAGTTTGGGATCGACCTAATTCCAGGTGCGGCTCCGACAGCCAAGGCACCGTACTGGTTAGCTCCCCCTGAGATGCAGGAGTTGTCTACGCAGCTACAGGAGTTGCTAGACAAGGGTTGTATTCGGCCGAGTAGTTCACCTTGGGGAGCGCCGATCTTGTTTGTGAAGAAGAAGAAGGATGGGTCGCACCGTATGTGCATTGACTACCGGGAGCTGAATAAGGTAACGGTGAACAACCGTTACCCCCTCCCGAGGATATATGATTTGTTTGATCAGCTTCAGGGGGTGTCTTGGTTCTCCAAGATCGATTTACGCTCCGGATACCACCAGATGCGAGTTAGAGGCGAAGATGTGCAGATGACTGCTTTCAGGACCCGATATGGTCATTATGAGTTTGTGGTGATGCCTTTTGGGCTCACTAATGCTCCAACCGCATTCATGGATCTCATGAATCGCGTATGCAGACCGATGCTGGATCGGTCTGTGATAGTATTCATAGATGATATCTTGGTGTATTCCAAGACTCAAGAGCAGCATGAGGGAGGTGCTAGAGGTTTTGAGAAGGGAGAGACTTTTCGCAAAGTTCTCCAAGTGCGAGTTCTGGTTGCGTGAGGTGCAGTTCCTTGGTCACCTCATCAATCAGAAGGGTATCTTGGTAGCTCGGGCCAAGATAGAGGCCGTGATGCAGTGGGAAGTCCCGAAGTCTCCATCCGAGATTTGGAGCTTCCTAGGTTTGGCAGGGTACTACAGAAGATTCATTCAGGACTTCTCCAAGATAGCAGTACCGCTCACCCGACTGACTAAGAAGTCGGTGGTGTTACGTTGGGGGCCTGAGCAGTAGGCGGCATTTGAGACCCTTAGGCAGAGGCTATGCGAGGCTCCGATTCTTTCCCTGCCAGAGGGAATAGAGGATTTTGTAGTCTACTGTGATGCCTCAATCACAGGTATGGGAGCAGTATTGATGCAGCGGGGGCATGTGATAGCTTATGCCTCGAGACAGTTGAAGCCTCACGAGGCTAACTATCCTACCTACGATTTAGAGCTGGGGGCAGTGGTGTTTGCCCTCAAGATTTGGAGACACTACCTTTATGGGGTCCGTTGTACCATCTACACGGATCACAAGAGTTTGAGATACCTTACGGATCAGCCGAGTCTAAACATGAGGCAGAGGAGATGGTTGGATGTGCTGAAGGATTATGATTGTGAAATCCTTTACCATCCAGGGAAGGCCAACGTAGTGGCCGACGCCTTGAGCCGAAAGGTGACAGGAGCCCCTATCAGAGACTTATGTCTGAGGATGACAGGGATTACTCCGTTATTGGATCGGATCAGGGAGGCTCAGGTGGAGGGCCTCAAGGAGGAGAGGCAGAAGTGTGAGAGGATAGTGGGCGGAGTAGCTTTGTTTGATTATGATATTCGGGGGTTGTTGACCCTTCATGGGAGAGTGTGGGTACCGTACGGGGGCAGAGTACAGCAGGTGTTGATGGACGAGGCTCATAAGTCTCGATTTTCCATCCACCCAGGGGCAACGAAGATGTATAGAGATCTTCGACCCAATTATTGGTGGCCCTGCATGAAGCGGGATATGGCTTGGTATGTAGAGAGGTACCTGACCTGCAGAAAGGTCAAGGCAGAACACCAGAGACCTCACGGCAAGATGCAGCCGTTAGACATTCCTGTGTGGAAATGGGAGGACATCACCATGGACTTTATCAGTAAGCTTCCCAGGACCACACGAGGGGTAGATTCGATTTGGGTAGTAGTGGATCGTTTGACGAAGAGTGCTCATTTCATACCAATCCAGGAGAGCATATCGGCGGAAAAGCTAGCCGATATCTATGTGCGGGAGATAGTTGCACGTCATAGAGTGCCGGTATCGGTGGTGTTAGATCGAGACGTCCGTTTTACATCCAGATTCTGGAAGCGGTTTCATGACGAGATGGGTACTCGTCTCCATTTCAGCACTGCTTTCCACCCTCAGATGGACGGGCAGAGCGAGAGGACGATTCAGACTCTTGAGGACATGCTCCGGGCATGTGTCCTAGACTTCGGTGGCAGTTGGGATACGTATCTTCTGTTAGAGGAATTTTCGTATAACAACAGTTATCATGCGAGAATTAATCGACCACCCTTTGAGATGCTTTATGGGAGGAAGTGCAGGACCCCGATTTGTTGGGGCGAGGTCGGTCAGCGAGTCATTAGGAGCACGGAGGTGGTGCTCAAGATGACTGAGTTGATTCAGCAGGTTCGTAGTAGACTGTAAACTGCGCAGAGTCGGCAGAAGAGCTATGCCGATAGGAGGCGTTCAGACTTGGAGTTCCGGGTAGGCGATATGGTCCTTCTAAAGGTCTCACCTTGGAAGGGTGTCATCAGGTTTCCGAAGAGGGGTAAGTTGGGCCCCAGGTTCATTGGTCCTTTCAGGGTTTTGGCCCGGGTGGGTCGGGTTGCATATCGGTTGGATCTTCCGGCAGAGCTTAGCCAGATCCACAACACTTTCCATGTGTCTCAGTTAAGGAAATGTTTGGTGGATGAGTCAGCAGTTGTTCCCTTAGAGGATATTCAAGTTGATAGCAACTTGAATTATATTGAGAGGCCAGCCGCGATTCTGGACCGGAAGATAAAGACCTTTAGGAACAAGGTAATTAAGTTAGTGAAGGTGAAGTGGGAGCACCGGAAGGGGTCTGAGAGGACGTGGGAGGCTGAAGATGAGATGAAAGAGCACTACCCAGAGTTATTTGCAGATTCAGCCGTAGCAGACTTTGAGGACGAAGTCTGAGTCAAGTGGGGGAGAATTGTAACGACCTGTCTCTGGTATGTTGCTTTATATTATTTATTTTTGAAGTTTGTAGAGGGACTCGATGAGTCTATGGCCCGACTCGTTGAGTAGAGTCGTGATCTTGGGCAGCGTATAGATCGACGACTCGGCGAGTCCATATTCGGGACTCGGCGAGTCGGCCTGCCAGGTAGAAACCCTAAATCCCCGGGTTTGCACCCTATTTAAACCACCTTATGAGCCCCCAAACTCGCCTCCTTCACCCTCAAAGCATTATTTGGCAAACCCTAATCATTCCATTGAGTATTTGAGCTTTTCTTGTCTAAATCTTGAAGTTTTGAAGAGAAGAAGGAGGCTAGATCCATAGGAGAAGAAGAAGATCCAAGTTTTTGCACCTATTTTAGAGTATCTTGAGGTAATAATCGGTTTCTTCCAGTTTTGATGATTGATTCACCTTTATAAGCATATTTAGCCAATTCTTTAGCTTGTTCTTAGTAGATATATCATATTGGATGGATTAGCTTTCGGATCTAGCCATGTTTCAGTTCCAAAAGCGTACATCTATCAACTTTATGAAGCCATTTTGCATGATAGCCCTAGATCTACTCTTCCAAGTGCATTTTTAGCCTTAATATCTTTTTTTATGCATTTGTACACGTAAAGTTGGGAACTTTACGTGGTAAACCAACCTTAGGAACTCAGATCTATGTATTGTATGCAGTGGTTTTGAACAGAATCGAGTTTTTAGTAAATGCATGCATGTGACTCGGTGAGTCGTTCTTCAGACTCGGCGAGTCGGGTCGCGAGTCCCCGATCCTTCCCCTTTGAGTGATTCCGAGTGGAGACCAGTGAGTAGTGGAATGGACTCAGTGAGATGGAGGTTAGACTCAGTAATGGAAGGACTCGGCGAGTTGTTCATGTTGGATTAATGTCTAAGTCCATAACTATAATTGGTAAGACTTGACCCGACCCGGCATGGTCCATTTGGGTTGCATGGCATCATGCACTTGGATAGACTAAAATGAGAAAAATAACACTTAAGGTTTATTAATATATTATAAGTTCTAATATATTAATAAGGTTATTTAATTAGTATTGATCAAGAATTATTTTGGAATTAATTAAGTGATCAAAAGGAGACTAATTAAATATATGGGTTGATTGTGTAAATCATTCATTCTTATATATGTGGGCTTGTGATCCAAGATTCCTTATGTTGGACTAAGTCCATGGGGTGACCCATGGATACTCCATGGAGGTTAAAATCCATGGAGCATAAGGAATGGGTAAAGTCATGAGTTACATAGTGTAACCCTAATAGGCACCATATAAAAGAATCCCATGGCTCAAGAAATCGGACACTATGTGTGAGGGTGAGGGCAAAACGATTTCATGAAGTGTTCTAAATTCTCTCTAAGTTATTCCAAGTGCTTATGGTGTTGTGTGAACCATTTGAGGTGTCACACTTGGGGCACTAGGCACTCAAGCTTCATGAAGACAAGCACCAACAAAAGGTATGTTATTCTAACTTGTGTTATTCAAAGTTTTGTATGCTCGAATAGTACAATACCTTGGAAAGTTGATATTTGCATGTATAATAGAGAAAGCATAGATCCAAGCTATTTAGGGTTGCATGTACACTTAAGAGTGTTAGATTGCTCAAAACCCAACAGTGGTATCAGAGCCAAGGCTTGTTTTCTTGTTGTACTTGCTTAAACTGCTTAAAAATCGACTTTTTGTGCTGTCAGCCCAGCAGACTCGCCGAGTCCATGAAGGGACTCGACGAGTCCAAGGCAAAATGCATCCAACTCGCCGAGTTTGTTTATGTACTCGACGAGTTGGACCCCCAGACAGCATACTTACAAATTTTGGTGCCGGAATTGGTCTAGAATCATTACCTTTGACTGTTTTGGGCTTATAAAACTTGTTTTGAATGTGGTAATGATTATGTTAAACCAATTTCAATGCTATAATAAAAGTTTCAATTTTATATGTGTTCATGTTAATCTTGAAAATTGTTGATTATGAATAATCATGCTTATGAGTTTTGTTAGATCATAGGAATTGTGTGCAAATAGTTTGTTGATATAATTCATGATCTTGTTGAAAATTGTATGGAGTTCATAACTTGTCCTCAAGTTATGAATTTTTCAAGAATTTTATGTTTCCTTTATTTATGAGTTAGTTTAGATTGATAATGAAAAAATTATGTTTTAGTTGTTTTCAATCCATATTAGTCTAAAAGAAGTTCATAAAATATGTTTTTGTAACTTGTCTTCAAGTTATGTGAAAAGTCATATTTATGAATCTTAAAAACTCATAAAAGTTTTGTAGGTTACATAAAATGTAAGAGTTTTTTCCATTAAATAGTTTATTAACTCCATAACTTGTCCTCAAGTTATGGATGTTGAAGAGACACTTCTTTAAAGTGTTTTTAAAGAATAAGGGGTTACATTAAAATGAAGAGTCTTCATTTTAATGAACCATTAAACTCATAAGTTATGATTTAAAGAGTCTTGAAATAGTTTCAAAACTTGCCCTCAAGTTTTGGAATTTGAAAAGTTACTCCTCATGTATACTTTAATTCCAAAATTGAACATTGAAATTTTAAAAAAGTTTAAAATTCAACTCTTATACTATTATTATAATTTTAATTATATAGATATGTATAAGAGGAAGTCAATCTTACCGTTAGTAGGCCTCATTCACGAAGCCGGTCTATAAGGGGGGGGGGGGGTATAAGGTTACTGCCTATAAAATGGCAGTTTAATGGGTGTCCACTCTCACCCACCGCTTCCTTGACTGGTGGAGGGTCGTTAGCCGAACAGGTAGGATACGACTTTAAATATTCATTAAAAGTATAATAAAAAATACTAAGTAACTAAACACTTATAAATTCCCAATCTTAGTTACTTAGGAAAATGTGAAAAGGTGCTAGCCCATAAAATTACACTTTGTACCTTACCAAGTCGTTAGTGGAGCGTGTGTGGTTAACCGGCACACTAACATGGACTAGTAAGAGTGGCAAAGGGTAACTTGACCTTATTATAGATCGGTGGAGCGCGTGTGGTTAACTGGCACATCGATTAGGTAATATTGTTGAGGGTACCAAGTCAATTTGTATGGTTATTCACACCTTGTTTGTGATCCTCGGCATCCCAGTCACAAACTTGATAGGGCACAATCGAGATTCAAACATGCCATTGAAAAGTTCAATGCATCTCAAAAGATCTAGGAGTTTCAAAACCAATAAAACCTAATAATAAAATATTTCGTTTTTATGGTGGAAATTGGTAAATCGTCATTTGCCTACCTTTAACTATTTTATAACTTGGATTATGGCATCCCTCTTCCAGTTATAAATAGGTTATTGGGTCCTAGCCTTAATACTTCATATTGGTTGTTGTATTAAGGACTTTAAATCAACTAACTTGAATTTCTCCCATTATAGATGTCTAGTTTAGATAGCTATGGTCTTCCCAAATCTTTAGGAACATGCTTCCTAATGAAGATGATATCCCAAATGGCAATGAAGGTGAAAGATCAATCCCTTTGTTCGAAATTTGTGGGACCAGAAATCATACTTCACTTAATCCACCTCCTCTAATAAATCTCCCTATCCCACAAGTTTTAAGACTTGATAAGTTCTAAGTCACTCAATCCCTATTGGCAAGCAAAGTTTATATGTGCTTAGATCTTGGGGATTAAGCCACATATTGACAAGTCGGGAGAGTCGGGTGTCGAAGTCTCGAGGTAGCTGACTGCTGACTTGGTTCTTCAGTCACTCCCTAATGACAGGTCGTGACAAGACCCTTAATGATCTTACCTATTTGCTCGATGATGCTAAATCAGAAATGATTTGGAGCATTAGTAAAGCAAATTGGATTGGAAGATCTACTTTCCAAACCTATTTGGACATTGAAAATGGTGACATTGGAGGTCCAGGAAAAACTTTCTCTTCCCAATGGAAAGGGATCGGCCATAGTTAACTCGGTTGACCAAATGGTAAAGAGAAAGGTTAAGTCTGTGATAGTTCCATGTACTGTTTCCAAAGAGTCCATATGATTCTGTTGCCAAAGGAAAGATTTTGGTTGCGAAGCTGCTAAATTTACCCGAAACATCTTAAGGATGGTAAAGTCAGTAGGTTTGACTCTACTTCAGGTAAAGTCCATTGTCTAACTCTATTAAGTTTCTATTCTGAGATTCTTATTGCATAATGTGATGAGGTCACATGTTGATGTTTTAAGAATCAAAGAAAAGGTGAAGAAACTTAAAGGAAGTATATGCTGATTCTGATTGCGAAGATGGATTTCGATCGCATGGTTCGGTGATCAGAATTTTGAGTTATTACTTAAGAGTTATGATATATTGCTTAGGAATAGATAACAACAACTTTTCCATATGGATTGTAAGGGTAAATGTTTCCGCAAAGTCTTAAAATAAAAGAAAATGGTTTTGATTTTATTTATTTTAAGTATCCTTACAATGGCATTTGTGAAAAATTGTTGATTATATGTTTCCATTGATAAGCAATACAGGAAATGGATTTGATTCTTTCATTTGTGGTAGTGTCATAGTTTACCAAATAAGGGAAGATTCTCATCACCCAAGTTTCAGTTGGATAGAAACTTGGAATCATGCAAGTTGTACTGTGTGATGAATGAGAATTTTCATCTTTGGTAAATTAAGACTAATTCCTTGTTCACATTCGCATGTGATTCAAGTGAAGGACTAAAGGATTGGGTACACTTGGTTCTGTGCTGGTTAGGTCCACCACAAAGGTTGATAAGAATATTCATTATGATTTACTAAAGTTTAGTAAATATGGTTATACTTACAAGTTTAAGTATAGTTCTGGATCATTGGAAAAGTTTCAATGATAAACATAATGAGTAAGAAGAATCAAATAAGGAAGAAAGATAAAAGTTTCTCTAATCTGAAGAGATGGGAGAGTACTTGAGTATCTTGTTTTATAATTATCTTAGTGATTATGAAACCATGTCACAATTGATCCTCTGAGGACACCTTAGTTCATTTTGTTTGACTAAGGAGAGGAATCGTGAATTGTTGAAATGGTTAGATCAAAAGATAAATTATACTTCGTTCCAAAATTAAATCTTAGAGTCATACTCCAAGATTAAGCCTTGAGTGACATAATCTTAAGAAAGGTTTATAACACTTGTTAAATGTAGAGTAAAATGTGTTCTTACACTTGTACATTTGAAATTGGTAAGTTGAGATGTTTTGGATAAAACAAAGACCAACTAAGACCAATTGTGAGAAATGTTTAACTTGATAAGAATCTGCACTAACTCTTGAATATTTGTTTTTTATCAAGGAATGGTTCTTAACAAAGAGAATCTTATATGTCAAGAGGTCAGTGGGAGTATTAAAAGGATCTTAAGATAGATTCAAGAACTAATCAAGAGTTTTGTTAATCACTAGACCACGACTTGAGGTTTGTAACCTATCGTGTTGACATATTCTGTGCCGATTCCAGTTAAAGTTGGTTTTGCATTGGAGTTCTAAGAGTTCTCAACTGGTTGCATAACAACTTGGAAGCAATGGCAGGCCCTTGAGCTGCCAGGTGGCAAGAAATTAGATTGAGTTCAGTCCATATGAGTTTGGATTTGTCATTATCCTTGTCTTGTGACTATGGTTTTGACAATTCACATGGATAAGAACACATACACCATTAAATCTAAGTGTCAAAAGGTTTCTCTCCGATTCATGAAAATGATAGTGAGGAAACTCTTTCACTAAGTAGATTTAAATGGATATCAAGTGTGAAGTTTGCATTCTCATGTCGTTAGTGGAGCGTGTGTGGTTAACCGGCACACTAACTAATGAGAATGGCAAAGGTTTTGACTCACATGTGAGCTATCTAAGGAAAGGGTTAGACTCCAGGTGTATGATTTGATAAAGTCTTATCAAGGCAATCTAGTATCTGAAATCTGACTGATTTCTAGGTACATGTCAAAGCTAGTGGGAGCATAAAGTGTTATGCTAGTTAGATAATAATCATTATGCTAGTGGGAGCGTGATGATTATGTTGCAAGTTAGCAATGTTAATTATAGAAAACAAAAGTTTCAACTCGCTTGTAAAGTTGTTTTACTATAATTAAGGGAGAGAAATTTATACTTCATTCCAATTCTACAAGCTTAGATTGAGATTTTAATCAACTTTAGTCAAGAATATATATGAATGTTATGTTGGAATGGTTCAACATAAGGAATTTCTATATATGTTGCTTTCTCAAAATTCGATTATGATTACGGCATCCCTCTTCATAGTTCGAATTATGAGAACATGGCAAATAAAAATATTATAGCATGAATTGTATCCCATATGCTTCGGGTATAGGATCGGTTGCATGTGTTATAATATTCATCCATTCTAAATTTTCCTAATGCTTAGGGCGTTAACAAGGGAAAATGGATTAGAACTAGATATGACTAAGATGATTAAGCAATTGTCGAGAACAATTTGGGGTTTTCCAAAGTTTGGTTACTCATGGACAATTGGAAGTATAGAGTGTAACACTGAATTTTTCAAACAAAATTTTCGATTTTTATAAAGGCATAATTCCATCAATATTCATAGAAACAACCCCTTTTTAATTGTTCAACAATATATTACAAAATCCCAAGATCAAAATGTCAAGCTCCAAACGTGTGTGTACGGATCAAGCCGGCGCCTTCCCACGGTCGTCACTAGTACCTGAAACAAATAACATCAACACTGTAAGCACAAGGCTTAGTGAGTTCCCAAAATACTACATATAACACATGTTAGCCACTCGAGGCTATAACTCTGTGGGTCCGTGCACCCAAACTCTGTGAACCCTCAGGTTCTAACTCTGTGAACCTTCCGGTTCTAGCTCTGTAAACATGCACAGCATCAAACACATAAAAGTAATGCAGTATAACACATAACATACATGGCATACAAATACTCTAACACATAACTCTGGTTACCTACTCAAGGTAAAGTATAGTGAGAAGACTCACCTCGTGTGTCTCGGTAAACCGTAACCCTGAAATCGCTAAACACTCGATCTGCCGAGCTGAAGTCCCCCTATAGCACAATATATCTCTAATTAACACTTTCCCAACTAGGGTTGACCATACCATAACAGGACAATCTAGGTCAACGCTGGTCAATGGTCAACTTGACCGGACTCGGCGAGTGCACTATAGCGACTCGGCGAGTCTAAGCGCAATCACCAATTTCCCTGGAGTCCTCTCTTGACACGTCGAGCATCCCCTCCCAACTCGACGAGCTCCACCTGGCACGAGTTGTGGGGCCACCACGACTCAACTCGCCGAGTCTCAAGAACGACTCGGCGAGTCCGGTTTGACTCGGTCCACCTGTCCATCCTGACTCCCCCTTGACCCACTGAGTTCACTCATCCCAACTCGGCGAGGCCACTCGCTGAGTGGTCGTGCAACATTCAAGCTACTCGCCGAGTCTGTTCTTCGGACTCGGCGAGTCCGTGCCATGCACTGACTCAATCTGGCTCTAAAGGCCAGATCCAGTCCACTAATCCATAGATCCAGTCCCCCCATGCTTATTTAGCACGTAAAGTCACAATCTTGATGCATAAATAACTTCTACATGATCACAAATGATGTTTTTGACTCTAATACTTCAACACAAGGCCAAGGACTCCATTTCCACCCATAGAGCTTGATGAGTGAGGCCCTCTGGACCTCTATGGATCCAGATCCATGGTCTCAACTCAAAGAGGGAACAAAAGGGCACCAAATCACCCCATAACTGATCATATTAAGCCCTAACTTGCATCAAGTTTCACCAAACAGAAAATGGTCCGAAAATATTACCTCTAAAGTGATGATCCAAGCTCCAAATCCACGAAATAGCAACCTCCTTTGCCTCCTCTTGCCTAGAGCCTCCTTCTTCTTGCTAAACAACACTCACAAGGTCAAGATTTGCTCTCAATCCTTCACCAAACGCTCAAGAACTCTAGGGACACACTCTGGGGGTTGGATGAGCGCAAATGACGGCCATAAGGCCCCTTAAATAGGCCACAAACCCGGGGATTTAGGGTTTCATAACAGCGCAGACTCGCCGAGTCCATACCCTGGACTCGCCGAGTCCAAGCGCGCACCTTCGCTCAATCCCGCGTCCCTACTCGGCGAGTCTGAGCCCCAACTCGCCGAGTTCCTCTTTCAGAATAACACAATTAAAATTACATTATACCTGGTAAAAATCCGGATGTTACAACTCTCCGCCACTAGAACTGGACTTCGCCCTCGAAGTCCCGCTCTAAAACAGCTCCGGATGCTGCTCACGCATCATACCCTCCGGCTCCCAGGTCATCTCTGATCCCTTCCGATGTTGCCACTGAACCAATACCAGAGGTACCTCCTTGTTCCTCAAAATCTTGATCTTCCGATCCCTAATAGCCACTGGTCTCTCCGCATAGTTCAGGCTCGCATCAACCTGAATATCCTCAAGTGGAACCACTGCCGACTCATCGGCTATACATTTCCTCAGCTGCGATACATGAAAAGTGTTGTGAATCTGTCCCAACTCTGCTGGTAACTCCAGCCGATAGGCTACCCGGCCCACCCTGGCGATCACACGAAACGGGCCAATAAACCGGGGTCCCAATTTGCCCCTCTTCCTGAACCGGATCACTCCTTTCCAAGGAGAGACCTTCAGGAGAACAAAGTCGCCGACTTGAAATTCCAACTCGGACCGGCGCCTATCCGCGTAACTCTTCTGCCGGCTCTGAGCGGTCAATAACCTCTGCCTGACCAGCTGTATCTGCTCTGTCGTCTGATTCACGATCTCTGTACTGCCCATTACCCTTTGCCCAACCTCTCCCCAACATATAGGAGTCCGACACCTCCTACCATATAACAGATCAAAGGGCGGCATACCAATGCTCGAATGATAGCTGTTATTGTAGGAAAACTCCGCAAGAGGCAAATACGAGTCCCAACTACCCCCAAAATCCAATACACAAGCTCGAAGCATGTCCTCGAGTGTCTGTATCATCCGCTCACTCTGACCGTCGGTCTGGGGGTGGTATGCGGTACTAAAATGCAACTTAGTACCCAATTCCTCATGAAATTTCTTCCAAAAACGGGAAGTGAAACGCACATCGCGGTCTGAAATAATCGAGATCGGCACCCCATGCCGAGATACAACCTCCCTCACGTAAACCTCCGCCAACTTCTCTGCTGAAGAACTCTCACTGATGGCAAGAAAGTGAGCGCTCTTTGTCAATCTATCCACAATCACCCAAATTGCATCAACTCCTCTGGCAGTCCTCGGCAATTTGGTGATAAAGTCCATAGTGATCTGTTCCCACTTCCACTCGGGAACCTCCAATGGCTGCAACTTGCCATGCGGTCTCTGGTGTTCGGCCTTTACCCTTCGACAGGTCAAACACCTCTCGACAAACCATGCTACATCCCTCTTCATACAGGGCCACCAATACTCCTTCCTTAGATCCAAATACATCTTCGTGGCCCCGGGGTGGATCGAAAATTTCGATCTATGAGCCTCCTCCATCAATGTAGCACGGGTACCGCCCACAAACGGTACCCAGATCCTGCCCTGATAAGTCATAAGGCCTCGACTATCCGATACAAACTCAGAAACCATCCCAACAACCCGCTCTCTCTTCTGCATCTCCGGACGCACGGCCTCGGCCTGAGCCCCACGAATGGCGTCCAGAACTGGAGTTATCACGGTCAATCTCAAACATACATCTCGCAGGGGAGTACTCTCCGCCCTGCGGCTCAACGCGTCGGCTACCACATTAGCCTTGCCCGGGTGGTACAAGATCTCACAATCATAGTCCTTGACCACATCTAACCATCTCCTCTGCCGCATATTTAGGTTAGGCTGATCCATCAAGTACTTCAAACTCTTATGGTCCGTGTAAATCGTACAACGAACCCCATACAAGTAGTGCCGCCAAATCTTGAGGGCGAACACCACTGCCCCCAACTCCAAATCATGTGTGGGGTACCTCGTCTCGTGAGGCTTCAACTGCCTCGATGCATAAGCTATCACATGACCCTTCTGCATCAATACCGCTCCCAATCCTAGGATCGATGCATCACAGAATACCACAAAACCTTCCATACCTTCCGGAAGGGCTAATACTGGAGCTTCACACAACCTTTGGCGAAGCGTCTCAAAGGAGGTCTGCTGCTCGGGACCCCATGCAAATGCCACACCCTTCCGGGTCAATCTGGTGAGTGGAACCGCAATCTTGGAGAAATCCTTAATAAATCTCCGATAATACCCTGCCAACCCGAGAAAACTCCGTATCTCAGAAGGTGACCTCGGCACCTCCCACCTCATCACTGCGTCAACCTTGGCCGGATCGACCAATATCCCCTTCTGGTTAACGAGATGTCCCAGAAACTGGACCTCCCGTAACCAGAAATCGCACTTGGAGAACTTTGCGTAAAGCTTCTCCGCTCTCAAAACCCCAAGCACCTCCCTCAGATGCTCCTCGTGCTGCTCACTAGATCTCGAATATACCAGAATATCATCAATGAAAACAATCACCGACCGATCCAACATCGGCCGACATACCCTGTTTCATGAGGTCCATGAACACAGCCGGGGCATTAGTGAGCCCGAAAGGCATCACCACAAACTCATAATGCCCATAACGTGTCCTGAATGCTGTCTTCTGGACGTCCTCGTCCCGCACTCTCACCTGATGATAGCCCGACCTCAAATCAATCTTGGAGAACCAAGATGCTCCCTGTAGCTGATCAAATAAATCGTCGATCCTCGGCAGCGGGTAACGGTTCTTGACCGTCAGCTTATTCAATTCTCGGTAATCAATACACATGCGATGCGAGCCATCCTTCTTCTTCACAAACAAGATGGGTGCTCCCCACGGCGAGCTACTCGGCCGAATAAACCCCTTCCCCAGCAACTCCTGAAGTTGCGAGGATAACTCCTGCATCTCTGGAGGCGCAAGGCGATACGGCACCTTAGCAATAGGTGCGGCCCCCGGAACCAAATCGATGCCAAACTCCACTTGCCTCGCGGGAGGCACTCCTGGTAACTCTTCGGGAAATACATCTGGAAACTCCCGCACCACCGGAACTTCCTCCACAGAGCTCGGTCTCTCGGGGATCACTCGCGTATCCATCACATACGCTACATAACCCTTACAGCCCTGCTGTAAACACTGTCTCGCCCTAGCAGCCGAACAAAAGGCTGATCCAGAACGTGTACCCTCGCCGTACACTGAAAGAACTCCCCCACTAGGATCTCGTATAGTCACCATCTGTCGCTCGCAATCGATAACCGCACCGAATCGGCTCAACCAATCCATGCCCACTATAACACAAACATCACCCATCGCAATCGGAATCAGGTCGATCGGAAACTCGACCCCGAATATCTCCAATACACATCCCCGGAAGACCTCTGTAGCACAAATCACTCTGTCGGCGGCTATGGAAACCCGCAGAGGCCGACTCAATACTCCACGACTAACACTGATGCGCTGACTAAATGCCAAGGACACAAAAGATCGACTCGCACCCGAGTCAAATAACACTAAAGCAGGTACAGAATTCACAAGGAAGGTACCTAAGCATAGCATGATATAAGCATAATATCTCAACACCATAAACAATAATGAAAAGGAAACATACCAGCCACAACGTCGGGCGCGGCGCGGACCTCTTCTGTAGTCAGCTGGAAGGCTCTCCCCCGATCCCTCGGTGCCTCGGCCTTCACGGGCCGACTCTCTGCAGCAGTAGCTCTGATGGCGGCGGGAGCAGACCCCTGAGATGCTCCGCGCAGCAGCGGACACTCCGCCTTCCGGTGTCCAGTCTGGTTGCAGTGGAAGCACACTGCAAATCCCTTGGGGCAGTCCTTAGCCATGTGCCCCTCCTTGCCACATTTGTAGCAAGACCCTGCCCGACAGGCGCCATCGTGACCCTTGCCGCACTTCCCACAAGTGCGGCCCTTCTGGCTCCCGGGTCTGGGATCAGCGGGCTTGGCCCGCTTGGCTGCCGGCTGGGACTGTGCCGGTCGCCGATCCCTCCCCATAGACTCCGCCTCCTCCCTGGCCTGAGTCTCAAGCTCAATCTCCCTCTTCCGAGCATTTGCCTGAAGCTCGGCAAATGTCCGGTACGAGGAGTTCGCAGCGAACTCCCGAATATCCCGCCTCAAAATGCTCAGATAACGGCTCATACGTGCCTGCTCGGTGGACACGTGCTCAGGGCAAAACATCGCCCTCTCCTGGAACATCCTCGTAATCGCTGTAACCGACTCGGTACCCTGCTTGAGGGTCAAAAACTCCTGCGCCAGACGTTCCCTCTCCACCTGAGGAACATACTCATCTCGGAACATGGAAGTGAACCTCTCCCAAGTCACTGCCGAAAGCTCAGTCGGTGTGAAATGCGCAGTCACAAACTTCCACCAGTCCTTCGCTCCCAAGCGAAGCTGGTTCAATGCGAACCGAACCTTCAAATGCTCAGGGGACGAGCAAGTGAAGAAGCATCCCTCCATATCAGATATCCACCTCATAGCTGCCACCGGGTCCTGCGTACCATCAAACTCTGGTGGCTTGGTGTTGCTGAACTCCCTGAACAACATCGCATCACCTCCCTGGGGTCTCGCCGCAGCAATCGCTGCGGTAGCTGCTGCAACCGCAGCCTCAGAAAGAGCGGCATAGCGCTCGTCAAACGTCTCAATCAAAGCGGTCTTAATAGACCCGAACATCTCTGGTATCTCGGCTCTGATGACCGCAGCCACCTCCTCATGAATGATCTGCCGAATGTCCTCATCACTAGATCCAGCATCCTCCGGCATGTGTCGTGTCCTCACCATGATCAACCTCTGAAATACAACATGCGATAATTAGAATTCACTCGAACACTCTTACATTCAACAATCCACCCCTCCTTGATTCTTGGCATCCCCAGATTCTTATTTGAACTGTGTACCGCTCCGGTGCTTTTAGTAGTACGGGCCCAATACTACTGTCCGCACCGTCTCGGTACACACTCCAAATCGTCCTCTTCGGATCCCAGTCACCAAGTACTCTATTATACTTAAATCTCTCTGAACAGATCTCACACAAACCCTAGCTGCTACCTAATTACTCTCAGCGTCTCATAGCAGCTCACCATTCCCTAAGCTAAGGCATCACAAAACAGGCCACTCTAGCCCTATCAGCAATACCTAGCCTACTCTAGCATGCACACACATCACAATAATAGTTATTACATAACAAAAGATATTTTGGGAATTCACCGTTCGGGCGCTGACTGATCGTACACACGTTTCTTCCTGGAAAACCCTTTACTCTTAGAAAATTTTGGTTTTTATTTGAAAATATCTCTTCATTTCCTCAGTTTGAGTTCAAATACCCCCGAAGGTGTACCCGAATCCCTCAAACCAAAGCTCTGATACCAATTTGTAACACTGAATTTTTCAAACAAAATTTTCGATTTTTATAAAGGCATAATTCCATCAATATTCATAGAAACAACCCCTTTTTAATTGTTCAACAATATATTACAAAATCCCAAGATCAAAATGTCAAGCTCCAAACGTGTGTGTACGGATCAAGCCGACGCCTTCCCACGGTCGTCACTAGTACCTGAAACAAATAACATCAACACTGTAAGCACAAGGCTTAGTGAGTTCCCAAAATACTACATATAACACATGTTAGCCACTCGAGGCTATAACTCTGTGGGTCCGTGCACCCAAACTCTGTGAACCCTCAGGTTCTAACTCTGTGAACCTTCCGGTTCTAGCTCTGTAAACATGCACAGCATCAAACACATAAAAGTAATGCAGTACAACACATAACATACATGGCATACAAATACTCTAACACATAACTCTGGTTACCTACTCAAGGTAAAGTATAGTGAGAAGACTCACCTCGTGTGTCTCGGTAAACCGTAACCCTGAAATCGCTAAACACTCGATCTGCCGAGCTGAAGTCCCCCTATAGCACAATATATCTCTAATTAACACTTTCCCAACTAGGGTTGACCATACCATAACAGGACAATCTAGGTCAACGCTGGTCAATGGTCAACTTGACCGGACTCGGCGAGTGCACTATAGCGACTCGGCGAGTCTGAGCGCAATCACCAATTTCCCTGGAGTCCTCTCTTGACATGTCGAGCATCCCCTCCCAACTCGACGAGCTCCACCTGGCACGAGTTGTGGGGCCACCACGACTCAACTCGCCGAGTCTCAAGAACGACTCGGCGAGTCCGGTTTGAATCGGTCCACCTGTCCATCCTGACTCCCCCTTGACCCACTGAGTTCACTCATCCCAACTCGGCGAGGCCACTCGCTGAGTGGTCGTGCAACATTCAAGCTACTCGCCGAGTCTGTTCTTCGGACTCGGCGAGTCCGTGCCATGCACTGACTCAATCTGGCTCTAAAGGCCAGATCCAGTCCACTAATCCATAGATCCAGTCCCCCCATGCTTATTTAGCACGTAAAGTCACAATCTTGATGCATAAATAACTTCTACATGATCACAAATGATGTTTTTGACTCTAATACTTCAACACAAGGCCAAGGACTCCATTTCCACCCATAGAGCTTGATGAGTGAGGCCCTCTGGACCTCTATGGATCCAGATCCATGGTCTCAACTCAAAGAGGGAACAAAAGGGCACCAAATCACCCCATAACTGATCATATTAAGCCCTAACTTGCATCAAGTTTCACCAAACAGAAAATGGTCCGAAAATATTACCTCTAAAGTGATGATCCAAGCTCCAAATCCACGAAATAGCAACCTCCTTTGCCTCCTCTTGCCTAGAGCCTCCTTCTTCTTGCTAAACAACACTCACAAGGTCAAGATTTGCTCTCAATCCTTCACCAAACGCTCAAGAACTCTAGGGACACACTCTGGGGGTTGGATGAGCGCAAATGACGCCCATAAGGCCCCTTAAATAGGCCACAAACCCGGGGATTTAGGGTTTCATAACACAGCGCAGACTCGCCGAGTCCATACCCTGGACTCGCCGAGTCCAAGCGCGCACCTTCGCTCAATCCCGCGTCCCTACTCGGCGAGTCTGAGCCCCAACTCGCCGAGTCCCTCTTTCAGAATAACACAATTAAACTTACATTATACCTGGTAAAAATCCGGATGTTACATAGAGTAAGGATCATATTGACATATTTTGGAAGGCAACTCTTGTTGAAAAGTGACGGTCAAGATGGGACTATGGAAACATTTCCATAGGTGGAGGTTATTCTTTGAATCTGTGTAAGATTAAAGAACTAAATGCAAAGAAGGATGTTCAAAGGAATGTACTTCGAATTTGAGACTTCATCTCCATGGAATTGCTTTCCATTGGAATACTTTGTAATGTTTGTTGCCAAGTCTTTGTGACTTGTGTGAATATCATTACAAGAGGATCATTGCATAGATTATGGTAAATGACAAGAACTTGGTATTCTTACATTTACAATAAGGATTGGGATTGTGAGATGAGGATCATTGAAGTTATGTTCAATTGATATACATTTCACAAAGAGATGACCATATGTAAACCTAGTGTGCATACCTGGAGTATGGCATAACTATTGTTTAGAGAAACATAGTATGCATGCTTGGAGCATGACATCACTAATGTTTCAATTCAAGTATTAAGTTGATTAATCGAAACATGAATAATGAGTGATCAATATGGTGCTTAGATAAAAGGTGTTTTATTTACGCTCAAAGTGTTGAGGCCATATAGGACTAGTATTATTTTATGTTTCACTTTGCATGTTTTGACTTCTAGAATAACTAGGTCATTCTCCCGATTGAACAAGTTATTCAAACCATCCACAGTCGGTCATATTTTGGAAGTAGATATGAATCAAGACTGTCATGAATTTGGCTTGTATGATTTGTCTAAAGTGCTTTAGACAATGCAATAGTTGCTACAACGTTCATGTGTACTCATAAGGGCTGAGTATTGGATTCTACCCACGCTCATTTGGATTCACTTCATGGATTTTATCACGAGTGAATCATGAGACGATAATATCTTATATTCTTCAAACCTAGAGATATGAGTTGTTGACTATGAGTTGGTTATACATTGATTGCACGTAAACGCATTGGTAACTCGATGTTATAAAACGTGCCTTTGTGTATGATTCAACAAATAGTTAGTACAAGCATATGAGTTGAAGTTTATCCATTCCTTTTACCTTCGGGATAAAAGCGATATCTGTGGGCCCCTCGATGATTTGATGATGACAAATGGAAGTGCTCGGCCGGGCCAGGACTGATTTGATTTGTTTAATTAGTCAGTCGTCATAAATCAGAAATCGGGAAACAACAAATGGACAGAGAGAATGATTATAATCCATGTCTCAGTCCATATGATATCTAGAATGGAGGAATATATGATCCATTATCTAATGGACAAGTCATTGACAAAGGTCAGAGTTCATCTACAAGGTCAGAGTTCGACAGAAGCTTTTGAGAGCTACGATTGCTAGTCGAGTTTTTGAAGTCATACTTGCAATAATAGTTTTAGACTTATCCAAGTGGGAGACTGTTGGATTAATGTCTAAGTCCATAACTATAATTGGTAAGACGTGACCCGACCCGGCATGGTCCATTTGGGTTGCATGGCATCATGCACTTGGATAGACTAAAATGAGAAAAATAACACTTAAGGTTTATTAATATATTATAAGTTCTAATATATTAATAAGGTTATTTAATTAGTATTGATCAAGAATTATTTTGGAATTAATTAAGTGATCAAAAGGAGACTAATTAAATATATGGGTTGATTGTGTAAATCATTCATTCTTATATATGTGGGCTTGTGATCAAAGATTCCTTATGTTGGACTATGTCCATGGGGTGACCCATGGATACTCCATGGAGGTTAAAATCCATGGAGCATAAGGAATGGGTAAAGTCATGAGTTACATAGTGTAACGACCCAATTTTCATGTCCAAAAATTTCATTTTAAAATATTACTTTAGAAAACATTAATAAATAAAAACATTGTTTGATCACACCATAACACATCGCAAACCATGTTTTAAAAGTCAAACCATACATCCCATCAAATATCAGAGTACAATCCCAGTGAATCTCGTAAATGCGGAAACCGAAGAGTGTGTGTGTGACATGCTGCTACCGTGCCGACTCCTTTCCCCTAGCTGAGGAGGTACCTGAAACCAAAACTGAAAACGTAAGCACAAAGCTTAGTGAGCTCCCCCATAATACCCCATACCATACAAGCATTTAACATATAACATGTAATTAGGAGATACGGGCCTCGCCCACACTCGTGAAGATACGGGCCCCGCCCACAGCTCACTTTCTGAGAGATACGGGCCCCGCCCACACTCATGAAGATACGGGCCCCGCCCACACTTCGCTACCTGGGAGATACGGGCCTAGCCCACACTCCATTCTCGGAGAGATACGGGCCCCGCCCACACTCAACCGCCAACTCATATCACACAAGTATCGCACAGACAACAAGTGTAAATAGTTCTATCATGCTGGTATATAACACAATCAACTCAACAAATAGATACGGGCTCGGCCCACACTATAATACTAACGTCTCATCTATACGGGCCGGCCTTGGTGCCTTAGACCCGTTACTACTGGAAGGAAACTCACCTCGAAATAGCTGCTGGTCTGTGTGGGAATTGATCACCTACTACTGCTGCTGCTGCTCCGGAAACTCCCCGGCTGTAATTCCCACAATATACTTAATCATACACTGCTAACTGTCCTTTGGGTAAAAAGACCATTTTACCCCTGTTCTAGCCCTAAGTCAAATCGAAGTCAACTTTTAGTTGACCCAACTCGCCGAGTGGATCTCCACTCGCCGAGTCCCTAGCAAACTATTGTCCTGGGTCCCTGATTCTACTCGTCGAGTTGGGCTATGACTCGACGAGTTCATCTTCTAAACTGTCATTCAACTCCTTCATCCTACTCGCCGAGTTGTATGAACAACTTGTCGAGTTCATCTTCATCCGAAGAACACATATGCTAAGACTCGCCGAGTTGTATGAATAACTCGCCGAGTTTGTTCTTGATCTATGAAGATTGCCTTGGACTCGCCGAGTCAGGGCATTGACTCGCCGAGTCCTATCATGAGTGAGTTTAGCTTCCAACTCACCGAGTCACCCCCTGTGACTCACGGCTCAACTCGATACATCTTAAAGGGACCAGTTCAGTGACTCGCGACCAGACTTGTCGAGTCACATATATGACTCGCCGAGTCGCAGCTATGCATCCATCAAATACACCGATTTGCTCAATTCCAGTCAATGCCATTCATAGATCTGGGCTTCTAGGACACAATTCACACATAAAGTTTCCAACTTTACGTGTAGATATTCACCAATATGGATTTTAAGGCTCAAAGTGCACCAAAAGAGGTAGATCTAGGGCTTTCATGCAATATGACCCCATAAAGGCAATAGATCCAAGCTCCAGGGACTAAATCATGCCTAGATCTAAAGGCTAACAACTTATTATCATCCACAAAGCACAAACAAGCTTGGGGAAGAGCCCAAGAAGGACTCCAATGAAGCAAAAAGGGATTACAAGCTTGAAAACAGAGGGGAAACGAGCTATACCTCAAGGAATATGTTGAAATGACACTAAGATGCCTGATCTCCTTCTCCTCTTCTTGATCTACACCTCTTTCTCCTCAAAACCTTCAAGAACACACCAAGAGCACTTCAATCTCTCAAGGAATTAAGGGAAAACGATGTTGGGGAGTTCTGGGGGGTGAATGGGGACGAGTTGGGGCGGAATGAGGGTTTAAATAGGGTGCAAACCCTTGAAACTTAGGGTTTCATCTAGCAGTGGTGACTCGCCGAGTCCAGGATATGGACTCGCCGAGTCGCCCACTTAAACGTGTCCTGAGTCTCGTCCCTACTCGGCGAGTCGGACCTTATGACTCGCCGAGTCCAAGGCTAAAATAGGGCAATGCTCAAATAAAATTCACATACCGGAAACCAGGTGCTACAAATCTCCCCCACTTATTTTAGACTTCGTCCTCGAAGTCTGCTGCCCGGTCCTGAAACAGCTCGGGGTAATGCTCCATCATCTCGTCCATCGGTTCCCAAGTCCATTCCGAACCCTTGCGGTGCTGCCATTGCACCTTTACTAGTTCTACCCTCTTGTTTCTCAAAGCCTTTGTCTTTCTGTCAAGTATTGCGACTGGGCGCTCAATGTAATTCAAGCTGTCATCAACCTGAATATCCTCCAATGGTACTACTGCTGAATCGTCCACCAGGCACTTCCGTAGCTGCGAAACATGAAAGGTGCTATGGATCTGACTGAGCTCGGCTGGCAGGTCCAGCCTATACGCCACCTTGCCCACCCGGGCTGCGACCCTGAACGGCCCGATGAATCTTGGGCCCAACTTGCCCCGCTTCCTGAATCGAATGACACCTTTCCAAGGCGACACTTTCAGGAGAACCATATACCCGACTTGGAACTCCAAGTCAGATCGACGCCTATCGGCGTAGCTTTTTTGCCGACTCTGTGCAGTCTGAAGTCTGCTCCGAACCTGCTGGATCCTCTCGGTCGTCTCTAGCACCACCTCGGTGCTTCCCATGACTCTCTGGCCAACTTCACCCCAACATATCGGGGTTCTGCACTTCCACCCATACAACATCTCGAACGGTGGTTGGTCAATACTCGCGTGATAGCTGTTGTTGTAGGAGAACTCAGCCAAGGGAAGATAGGTATCCCAGCTACCACCGAAATCCAACACACACGCCCGCAACATGTCCTCCAAAGTCTGGATGGTCCGCTCACTCTGACCATCTGTCTGCGGGTGAAAGGCGGTGCTGAAATGCAGACGAGTGCCCAACTCGTCATGGAATTTCTTCTAAAATCTGGAAGTAAAATGCACATCCCTGTCCGAGATTACCGATACTGGCACTCCATGCCGTGCCACAATCTCCCTGATATAGATGTCGACCAATTTTTCGGCCGATATGCTCTCCTGGATTGGAATAAAGTGAGCACTCTTGGTCAATCTATCCACGATGACCCAAATTGAATCCACTCCACGTGCGGTCCTGGGAAGCTTTGTGATAAAATCCATCGTGATATCTTCCCATTTCCACAGTGGGATGTCGAACGGCTGCATCTTGCCATGCGGTCTCTGATGTTCGGCCTTGACCTTCCTGCAGGTCAAACACCGCTCGACGTACCATGCCACATCCCGCTTCATGCAAGGCCACCAGTAATCCGGACGAAGATCCCTATACATCTTCGTCGCCCCGGGATGAATAGAAAATTGGGACTTGTGCGCCTCCTCCATCAAAATCTGACGCACGCCACCGTGATACGGCACCCACACCCTACGGTGTAGTGTCAAAAGTCCTCTGCCATCATAATCAAAGGAGGAAACCTGACCCACCACACGCTCGCTCTTCCGATGCTCCTCCTTGATAGCCTCCTGTTGAGCCTCCCGAATCTGCTCCAATAGGGGAGTCACCACGGTCATCCTCAAGCAAACGTACCTGATCGGCACCGTCTTGCGGCTAAGCGCATCGGCCACCACATTGGCCTTCCCCGGGTGGTAAAGGATCTCGCAATCATAATCCTTCACCACGTCCAACCACCGCCGCTGCCTCATATTCAGATTCGACTGGTCCATGAGGTACCTCAAACTCTTGTGGTCCGCGTAGATGGTACACCGAACCCCGTAGAGGTAATGTCGCCAAATCTTGAGGGCAAAGACCACCGCCCCCAACTCCAAATCGTGCGTCGGGTAGTTCGCCTCGTGAGGCTTGAGCTGCCGTGAAGCATAGGCAATGACATGCCCCCGCTGCATCAGAACTGCGCCCAACCGCGAAATGGACGCATCGCTGTAAACCACAAAATCCTCTACGCCCTCAGGCAGGGCTAGGATCGGCGCCTCACACAATTTCTGTCTCAGCATCTCAAACGCAGCCTGCTGCTCGGGTCCCCACCGAAAGACCACGGCTTTCTTCGTCAGTCGTGTCAGGGGTACGACTATCTTGGAGAAATCTTGGATAAATCTCCGATAGTAGCCTGCCAATCCCAGGAAGCTCCGAATCTCAGATGGAGACTTCGGGACCTCCCATCTCATCACGGCCTCGACCTTGGCCGGATCAACCAGAATCCCGTTATGGTTGACGAGGTGTCCAAGGAATTGCACCTCGCGCAACCAAAACTCACACTTGGAGAACTTGGCATACAAGCTCTCCCTCCTCAGGGTCTCCAATACCTCCCTCAGATGCTCCTCGTGCTCCTCCCGAGTCTTGGAATAGACCAAGATATCATCGATAAAGACTATCACAGACCGATCCAGCATCGGTCTACACACGCGGTTCATGAGGTCCATGAACGCGGCAGGAGCATTGGTGAGCCCAAACGGCATCACCACGAACTCGTAATGACCATAGCGCATCCGAAATGCGGTCTTCTGCATATCCTCCACCCTGACCCTCATCTGATGATAGCCCGAACGCAAGTCAATCTTGGAGAACCAAGATGCTCCCTGAAGCTGGTCAAATAGGTCATCAATCCTCGGAAGCGGGTATCGGTTCTTCACCGTTACCTTGTTCAGCTCCCGATAATCTATACACATCCGATGCGACCCGTCCTTCTTCCTTACAAACAGAATCGGGGCTCCCCAGGGTGAACTGCTCGGACGAATAAATCCCTTGTCTAGCAGCTCCTGCAGCTGCGTAGACAACTCCTGCATCTCGGGAGGAGCCAACCGATACGGTGCTTTGGCTATCGGAGCCGCACCGGGAATGAGGTCAATCCTGAACTCCACCTATCGCTCCGGAGGTATCCCAGGTAGTTCCTCCAGGAAAACATCTGCAAAATCTCGAACCACCGGGACCTCGCTCATGGTCGCCTTACCCGCCTCCCGGGTATCCATCACATACGCGACATATCCCGCGCATACCTGCTGAAGGTAGCGCCTAGCCCTCACTGCTGAACATACAGTGGGTCCACACTGCGGCCGTTCGCCATGAATCACTAACTCTTCCCCGCTTGGGGTCCTGACTCGCACTAGCTGTTGCGCGCAATCTATCACTGCCCCATTAGGGCACAACTAATCCATACCAATAATCACCTTGTTCCCACGCAACGGGATGGGAACTAAGTCTACCAGGTAACGCTCCTCAAACAGTCGCAGAACACAATCTCGAAACACCATCGATGCTCGCACCGATCGATCGTCAGCAATCTCTACCTCTAACGGGCAATCTAACTCGCCTGAATTCTCATGAAATCTCTTGCTAAGAGCAAGAGAAACGAACGATCGAGATGCACCCGAGTCGAACAATACCTGAACCGGGATGCCGTTCACATGGAACGATCCTAATACACATGTATACACACGGAGCACATATCAATACCATAACATCATAAAACAAAAGATAGAAGGAAAGAATCATACCCGTCACCACATCGGGCGCGGCGCGTGCCTCCTCGGCAGTCAACTGAAATGCCCGACTCCTCACCACTGGAGCCTCTGCCTTGCCCTGCCGACCATCCGTGATCCGCAGGGTCGCTGGAGCCGGCGCCTTCACTGGCACTGCAACTGACAACTGGGGGCAATTGGCCTTCTTGTGGCCCCTCTGGTTGCAGTGAAAACACAGCAACTCGGATGTCTGAATAGCTGAAGCTGGGGTAGTACAATCCCTGCTAAAGTGCCTTGTCTTGCCGCACTTGTAGCAGCCTCCTGATCCCATCCTACATATCCCCACGTGCGTCCTGCCGCATTTCCCGCAGCGGCTCGATCCTGAATGACCTTTCGGTCTACCGTCTGATCCCTTGGGCTTCTTCCCCGAAGCCCCTCCTGCCTGACCGTCCTCTAGTTTCCGTTTCCAGATGTGCTCCAAATCTATCTCCCTCTCCCTAGCCCTGGCAATCATAGAGTCCAGGGTAGGTCAAGCCGAAAAGCTAACATGCTCCCGGATGTCAGCTCGTAGCATATCATGGTAACGAGTCCTCCTCATATCCTCGTCACCGGCATACTGGGGCACCAATAAAGCCCTCTCCCGGAACTTGGCGGTGATCTCCGCCACAGTCTCCGTCGTCTGCCTTATGTCTAGAAACTCACTGGCCAGTTGCTAAAGCTCGACCGCCGGTGCAAACTCTACCCTGAACCTGGTCACAAAGTCCGACCAGGTCATTGCCTCGATAGCTGAGGCTCCCAACGAGTCACCCACTGACTCCCACCAATCCCGGGCTCGGTCTCGTAAACACCCTGCTGCGTACCTCACCTTCGACCCCTCGGGGCAGAAGCTAGTCAACTGGGTAGACTCGATATCTGCAATCCATCGCCTGGCGATAATGGGGTCCTTCATCCCATGGAAATCCGGTGCACCACTGCCCCTGAAGTCCTTGAAGGACAGTGTGCGAGATCCTGACTGGCTAGAGGCTAAATCGCTCCTGAATACCCGTAGGCGATCCTCCATCAACTCCATGATCCCTTCCTTGATCGACCCAAAGAGAATGGGGGTCGACTCAAGGATGCCCCTGGTGATCTCCGACGTGATGAACTCACGTAGCCTCTCGTCAATCGGCTCGGAGCCTGATCCCGAACCTGACCCCTCTCCTGAACCGCCATCTGTCGGTCTCAGTCGAAGTACCACCATTCTGCAAAACATCATAATATTCATTAGTGATACTGCTACTTTCTGAGGGATCTCAACTACTTACAGGTTCCCTGGTCTCATCTTGGCCTTCCTTGGTTCGGGTACGGATCCTCTGCTTTCAGTAGTACGGGCCCATACTACCTTCCACATCTATCCGTACCTTCTCCAAGGAATTCCTCGACTCCACTAGATCCCCTTCACTACTGCTGATCAAAGCTATACTCATCCTAGGCTTGCCCTAGGGAGATCTCTAATTCTACTCTAACCAATCCTCAGCTGTTGGAGGCCTCATTATAATGCCAATTGGCCATCACCCGAACACCATCACATGCAACGAGACTCAGATAATCCTTCGAGTACCCGACTCGTCCCTACAACGGTTGGACTCAAACAAGAGTTGCGCAGTAGGATTAAATCCGGTACTCTAAGATTATTCAACTCTGATCGCATGTGGTGTGACGTATTCGCCTAATGGCTAATTCCCATTATTCGGAGTCCCACTTAGCACGAAGCAAGCAGCATTCGGACAAGGAAAAACGACTTCAAACAATTCTGCTCTCATAGAGAGGAACTGAACTAGCACACCGTGTTAGCTTATACTACCAGGCAAACCCTAACAGGCTACCCTAATGCTGTCTACACTATACAAGCATGCAATTCACATATAGATAGAACACATAAGGCAGGCACATAAGGCATCATTCCTAGATCCTTAACCCTATTCTAGCATGCTGTTCTACAAAAGCTGATAAGCATAACATAAACTGGTATGGGTACTTTGGGGAGTACTTACTTGAGCTCGGCCGGTCGCGCACATCACACACACTTTTGTTCTATCTTAAACTCTTTTCTCGTTGTTCGAAATCATTTTCTAAAAAGTTCTTTAAATCCCTAGATTTGAGTTCAGACACCCCCGAAGGTGAGTCCGAATCCCTCAAACCAGGGCTCTGATACCAACTTGTAACGACCCAATTTTCATGTCCAAAAATTTCATTTTAAAATATTACTTTAGAAAACATTAATAAATAAAAA